>NC_084487.1:58680485-59342485 GCF_030035675.1 Rhineura floridana
ACTGACAAGACCTAGACCTGCTTAGCATCAGCCACATGATGACCCCATGTGCCTTCAGGACTATGCCTTTCTTAAAATGACAAAATGATCACTAAGAAAGCATGGCCACCACAGTCCCAGACACAATGCACCATGTGTGAAGTCCACCCATCGTACTCCTCAGGGGTGTTTGCTACTTTCTGATACCTATCTGGAAGTTGGCCATCCCTGTCAACTCCCTAGTGATGCCAGCTTCTGCCCTTGCCACAGGCCATGCCTCAGCACACCATCTATCCCAGAAAACAACCCCAATGCCTAAAGCTCCAGAGGCATCAGAGTGAACTTGCAACTCCGCCTCCAACAGCAAATCCCTACACCAAAATGAAACCCCATTAAACTGCCCCAAACTAGCAAATCCTCCCTCATGTCCCCAGTAACTCTAACCCGATGATAGGCCCTGCTTAGGCCCTTCAGCAGGTCACAAATCCTGCGTAGAAATGCTCTGCCAGGTGCTATGAATCTGTACGCAAAGTTCAAATGCCCTACCAACTCCTGAAGCTCCCCGAGTGTAACCTTTCTTGATTCCCGCAAGCTATTGACCCTGCACTTCAAATCACCTAGTTTGACTGCCGATGAATGACAAGCCTGTGCCACCAAGTCAAGCTCAATACCCAAAAAGGTGAGCACAGGTGACGGGCCCTCAGCTTTTTCTTTGGCCAAAGGCACACCTAACTCTTCTGCCAATTGCCCAAATGTCCCCATCAGCTGGCTGCACTGATGTGAACCAGCAGGACCTGCAAACAGAAAATCATCTAAATAATGCACTGCTGCATCACAGCCAGCTTGCCTCCTGAGAGCCCACTCAAGGAATGTACTAAACCGTTCAAAAGCTGAACACGAAATAGAACACCTCATGGGCAAAGGTTGATCCACATAAAACAAACCCTTGAAGGAAAACCCCAACAGATCAAAGTCCAAAGGGTGGAATGGCAAGAGGCAAAATGCTGACTTAATATCACACTTACCCATGAGAGTGCCCTGGCCAAAACGCCAAACCATCAAAACAGTGCTGTCAAAGAAAGCATAACGCACTGAACACAAATGTTGGGGAATAGCGTCATTCACTGACTGCCCCCTCTGGTAAGACAGGTGATGAATGAGCCTAAACTGACAAAGATCTTTCTTAGGAATGATGCCCAAGGGAGAAACCCTTAGTGAGGGTGATTAAACAGGCCCAAGCCCATCCCTCAGCCACGTCCTTATTAATTTTGTCCTGCACCACTAACTCCATTCCCACTACAGACTCAAGATTCCCTAACATGTAAGGCTTATGCTCCCCAACAATCAGAATCCTGAAACCAGAACGAAAATCCTTCCCCCAAATAAGCTGCATCTGCCATTCTAGGATAATATGTGAGCAAATGCATAAGCTGAGGAATTTTAATTGGTGTGGGGGCCCTTTCCTGAAGGCTGTCCTCCAGCCCCTGACTTCCCCCCCTTTGAAAACCCTTAAATCCCTGAGCCCAAGGGCAACTGGTGAAGGGATGGGAGCCAGCACAAATGGAACACTCGTGCCTAAATTTACATGGGTTCCTGTTACAAAAGCCCTTGGCACTAAACTCCCAACAGAGCAGGCGGGGTTGAACCTGCTGTCCTGTGGACCCATGGGTAGGAGCCATACTGGCAGACTTACCAAGCAAATGCCCACTATCTGCCCTGTCACCCTGCATGAGTCAACCTGCAGTCATAAAGTGCAACCACAACTCAGGGTCCTTCCTGTCCCACTGCAGATAATGATCCACTGCCGCCCTCATCCTAAAGGATTGATCATAGGCCAGCCATGCTGACCCCATGAATTCTGTATATGCTCTAAAAACTATATCAAGGTACTTCACCAAGGCCGTGGCCCTCATGGGCTGGCGCTGGATCACTACCCTTATATAGATCAAAAATCCTGCTAACCAATTGCCCCAAATCCTATCCACCTTCTTCCTTTTAAATTTCTCATTACCCCGTTCTTCCTGCCTATCCTTCTCCTTCTGTTCAGGAAAATAATGAGAACACGTCAAAGTATTCCCCTTTCCATAAATGCTCCGTTGTTGCAAGCAACAAAGGAGCCCCCCAGAGGAGAGGCAGAGCGCCAACCTGAACATAAGCCAAAGGATCAGCAGGCACCTGAGGCAGCCCCATGTTAGGGCCGCCCACAGAATTCCAAACCTACCTGCAAGCTTCTCTCGCAGGCTGCTGTTGGACCAGATGAGACATCTCCCTTCCATACCCAGAAGGCACTGCACCTGCATAAGGAGAATAAGGCCACCCCTGATGTGTTCCCCAAGGCGTGCCCCCAAGCCCCATCCCAGGGCACCCAGGCATTCCCCACACATTACCTGCAGGTGTAGACTCACCATAACCCAGATGAACTGCAGCCTTCTCCACCACAGGACTCTCAGGAGCCGCTGCCTCTGCCTCAGGCACTGAACAAGGAGGTGCAAACCAACCTGAGGAGCCCTCCAGAGCCGCCAACTGGACTAAACCAGAATCCCAATCAGTGCCATACTGACTGTTCTTATTCAGTGGCCCCTTAGCTGCTTTAACTCTTGCCCCACTAACGTCCTGAGGCCGCCTATTCCACCTTTCCAGCAGCTCAATGCGAGCCAATATGGAAGCCATATCAAGGCCCTCATTCTCCTAGGATGAGAATCCCTGAGGTGGTGTTGGCGGCCTTGGAGCCGGCCACTTCATGGCCTTCCCCGTCCCTTTCGAGCCACTGCCACCCTTCTTAGGAGGCATAACAGGTAATTCAATATAGCATCCCAAAATGGCCACAGTACAAAACAGAAATTATTCAACTGACTGCCCACATGAAGGAGCAAAATGTGCTCCAAAATAGCCCCCACTCAAAATGCATTCAAAATGGCCACCACACAAATTGTATTCAAAATGGCTGCAAAATGTGCTCCAAAATGCCCAAAATGTGACCAAAATGGCCACCCTCCAAGGATAGGACAACTTCCCTTACATAAAATTGTCAGGAAAAACCTAATGGCCCCAACAGCCTTCATAGACCCAACCACTGCCCATCAAACCACACAGGCTGGGCAAAACCGAGGGCACAGCGTGATTTGAAACTTAGGGATTCCCCAATCTGCCAAGAAGTACCTTGTTAATGGTGCAATCCAGCTTGGGAATTTATTTTATATATTTTATTTATTTGTTTCATTTATAAAACGCCCATAGCGAGTAGCTCTCTGGGCGGTGTACAAAAAAGTTAAAATACAAAATATCACAATAAAATCAGCCTACAAACAATGAACACAAATGTGTTCATTGTTCAGGATACAAACCCATCAAATATTTATTATAATTAGTGGCATCTGTATCCTACCTTTTCTCTGGTGTTCAAGGTTTTGAAATAGGTATTGTCTGGGAGAAAATGACTTGCCAATAGGACAGATGAGAAATTTGATTCAGTTCTCATTAAACCTGAATCTATTAAATTTGCATTTTCTGAAAAAAAATATGAGAATGAAACACAGCCATACTTCAAAATTCACCCTTATCTGAATTTTGTGATGTGGTTCTCCAACCAATGTTTACAAAAATGAATGTAATAGGTGAAGGTGTGCATAAAAATGAGTATTAGTAAACATACAAAAGCATTGTACTAGGAGAAATTGCTTGCAAAAATATGTACAATAGTCAAAACTGCATACAAAAATGTGTTTGTTCAGAGAAATTCACACTAAAACGCTGAAGAATTTTCATGATGATTTTTTTTAAAAAATTGCTGTCACACAGAAATGTGGAGAAGTGAATTTAAGATTGGAAAAATGAGAAACTGAGAGAACTTAAATTGACAGATCTTTCCATCCCTACTTGCCAACAGTCATTTAGTTGGATTGGGATTCATGGGTATTTGCATCCAAATCTGCAGCTTCTTTTCGAGTAATGTTCCAAGTCTCTGCTGAAACTTGTTCTGAACAATAGTTCCTCCTGATAAATACAAGTAGAAAATGTTTATTTCTTCAGACAAAAGAAATGACAAACAAAGCAAATGATTTGTTAATTCAGTCCTTTACTCAGTTTATTCCATAGCTTGGAAAAGTTACTTTTTTGAACTACAACTCCCATCAGCCCAATCCAGTGGCCAAGTTGGCTGGGGCTGAGTTGTAGTTCAAAAAAGTAACTTTTCCAAGCTCTGGTTTATTCAGTACGCTGATAATACATAATAATTTGCAGTTCCATTGGGAAAAAAACTTGATTTTTGCATCATGCTACTAATTTATAGAATCTGTTGCCAGATTAACCAATCTAGCACTTATAAGAGAAAAAATACTAAAAAGTTCCAGTGAATGCAGAATGTATGCTAGTTAACATAAGAAAAATTAAGTAAATTTTTTAAAAGAGCGAGATATTGTACTGTTTTATGTACTTACTATACTTATGGAACAGACTATAATTTAATATCATTGTGTTCCAAGGAATATGTGCCATCTACTGGTAGAACAGAATTGTGAAATTATTTTTTTAATCTACATTGAATATTTACTTAATAATCCATAGAGCTACTATAGGTGCCCCCAAAGTATAGGCATGTTCAGTGGGATGCTTTTCTTGAGCACAATACTACAGTGCCATATCACAACTTGCTTTTGAATGTCCCCTGTATTCCGGATCTATGGCAGGGAGAATTATAGTTCTAAGAATACAGCCTAACCCCTTGGGCATTCAGAACGAATTGAGAAGTTATTTTGCTCATAGCCTAAATGTTTTAACCATAAGCCATAACACTATTTTAAAAATAACATTTGAGAATAACTTGAAATTCCATTAGAAAAAGAATTATTAAAAGAATTATAAACAGCTGTATACTTGTCAGAAACCATGTTTAATCTTGGAGGGAGGCCTCTGCCCAGTCATTTAAGAATGCAAGCATCCTGAGAGCTGCAGATACCTGCTCAGTTTAGGTTGCAAAGAAACATGGATGTATTTAAGTATGTGGCCCTAACCTTGAAGAGGATACGTCAGAGTAGCCATATGATGAATGATACAACTTGCTATAAAAAGTAGGCATCTGTACGTGACACAGATATTTCACATTTTCCCTGAGCTAGCAGAAAAAAATCATATCATGACACATTCAGTCTGTGTTTAGCAAATAACACTTTCTTACTAACACATTCTTGCTCCAACCTCATCAGAGATTCATGCTAGGGTTTTAATTTAAGTAATTTGAATAAGAGGAAAGGTTGAAGTGAGCTTTTTACTTAAGAGAAAAGTTGAGTCAGAGGTGACATGGTAGGAGTTTATAAAATTATGCATGGCATGGAGAAAGTCGATAGAGAAAAGTTTTTCTCCCTCCTCATAACACTAGAACTCATGGATGTCTGCTGAAGCCGAATGTTGGAACATTCAGGACAGGCAAAAGAAAGTACTTCTTCATGCAGCACATAGTTATATTATGGAATTTGCTCCCACAAGAGGTAGTGATGGCACCAACTTCGACAGATTTTAATTATAGCTCTGCTCTGCTTCCGTCATCAGAGGGGATATGCTTCCAAATACCAGTTGCTAGAAACTGAAGGAGGGGAGAGCGCTCTCGAGGTCAAGTCCTGCTTGCAGGCTTCCCATAGGTATCTGGTTGGTCTCTGAGAACAGGATGCTGGACTAGATGGGCCACGTGCCTGATCCAGCAGGGTCTTTTTAAGTTGTTATGTTCTTATATAATATATGGCAAATTGTTATCACAAATGAACATCACATATCACATCACTCCCTGAATATATATATGTGTGTGTGTTGCAGGTAGAGATTGGAACAGTCCTACCATTCATAACTCAAGAGATTTATTTACCCTCACCATTGCCAGAAGAACCTGAAGAAGAAGCATCCACACCTAAACTTGTTGATGGTTCTTCACCTCATGGACCAGGAGTTCTTGGTCCCCATACACATGAAGGTTTGTAAAAGAAAATTGGAGGACATGATTTTGGCCTTCTGCATAGTCCAGATTTGGAGTTATAATTCCACAGATGATTTCCCTGGATGGCCTTCAGGGCTTTCTGTAAGTGCCAGTCAGCTGGCATTTACAGCAGGCCCCACAGGGTAACACTTCCTTTGCCCACCTATCTTGAAATCAAGCCACATGGGCAAAGGAAGGAGGAGCTACAGCTGCTGCTGATCAGCTGATTGGCAGTGGCTACAACCACCACTTCTTTGGCCTCACAGTGTGATTTCAAACCACGTGAGCAAAGGAAAATAATTTGCCTGATGGGACACCCCATCCATACAAAGTGGCCTATGGGGGATTGGGATCCAGTCCCCAGTGCCGCTACCAGGCTATTTTGCACCCTAGGCAAGGCTAACTACTTGCACCCCTAAAAAAAAAGTGGCTAACTTCAATTTTCAAAAACAGATGTCTTGTAGAAAAAATGAAAAGCACAAAACTTGAAACTGCTAAATTTATTTTAAATTGCAAGAATAAGTAATACAACAATATCTGATTATCTTTCTCAAATACAAAAGAAAATGTTTTAGCACACAAATCATTTTGAATAATCTTGTGAACTGTGACGTTAAAATTTAAGTCTCTTAAAAGTTTCAATTTCAGGCACATCAGAATCTCACTTTGCATGCCTTTTCCTTTGCAAATTTTGTCACCAATTCCTTCAGGTCAAGTGATGATGCTTGGGCATGTTCAATTGATATAGTTGCCAAGCCAACTAGTCTCTTTTGCAACATTGTTGAGAGTATGTAAGTTTTTATAAGTTTGAGCTTTGAGAAACTGCTTTCACCACTTGCCACTGACACTGGAAGTGTGAGAAGGATCCTTAGAGCAACAGAAACATTAGGCACATTATCCAGGAGTTTTTGTTGTAGTATGAAGAGAAGTACTCCTTGTGGCGGCATAGACTTTGGAAGTCTTTGAGCTGTTGCTATAAGTTCACAGCACAGATCTTCAGCATCAATATCTTTGTTTCCATTGTGCATCAATGATTTTTCCAAATTCTTGCAGGCCTTAAGTACATCTTCAGTAGATTTTTTGTTGATACTGTATATATCATACAGGAAGCCAAATACGGAATTATATCGTTGTAGCTGTTGGAATATCTCTTCAACAGATTGTATGGCCATGTCTAAGACAGCATAGTAGAAACCTACTTTGAATTTCTGCTTTGGATCTTGCAGTGCCTCTTCTTGGGCCTCATATTCAAACTGCCGTTTCTTTCTCCTTTTTCTAACCTGTTCTGTCTCAACTCCCCTCCTCTCCCAAGACAAACACAAGGTCGAGTGGATGACCAGCTACATGGGTGGGCCCCGTTGGAATAAGGTGCAGCTCCCAAGAAGCCATGGTTTCCATGAAGTCCCGAGGTGCCCCTGTGAGGATGGCCTCTGAATGTACATTGAAGTCCCCCAACACCAACAAGTTTGGGGACTGCACACGCACATCCGAGACCACCTCCAGCACCTCGGCCAGGGAGTCCATCGTGCAGCAGGGTGGATGGTACATGAGCAGAATCCCTAGACTGCCCTTTGGGCCCAACCTCCAGTACATGCAGTTGACAACCTTGGTCTCCCGGAGAGGGGGCCTGGTGAGAACCAGGGAGCCTTGATAGATAACTGCCATTCCCCCTCCCCAACTACCAACCCTCAGCTGCTGTGCATATAGGAACCCAGCCAGACACATGGCCTTAAGAAGAGGAGCTGAGACCTCATCCAGCCAGGTTTCAGTAATACATGCCAGGTCCGCACCCCCATCCAATATCATATTATGGATGAGAGATGTCTTGTGTGCAACAGACCTGGCATTGCACAGCAGCAATCAAAGGCCAGAGTATGGAGTCACGCATCCTCCAGCTATCTTTCAGCTCTGGACAGGCCCGGAGCAGGGGACAGATATTACACATCTCTCCCTAGTTCCTCTTACCTGACATGGCCTGCCCCTAGCATTCCTCCAGCATCTGCCTCCCAGCCTCGTTATATATTGGCCCCCCACCCTTCCCCCATCACTACCCTCTACTTGACACATGCCCCCAACACTGGCAACCACAGCTCAGGCAGGCCACCCACCCCTTAAAACCACCAAAGACAACCCAACAGACCCACAACCCCAAAAGACCCACCCCTCAACAACAATTAATTTAAAAGCATTAGTTATTGAGCATACCCCCAGTCTTCTATGACTCTCCAACCCTCCTCCCCTCTTCTGGGCAGCAGGACAAGCCCTTGCCCTTGCCCTTGTAATCCCCCAGAAGTGGCTCCCCCAAAGGGGCAATCTTCTTTGGTGCCACCTCCTCAACTACTACCCCTGCCAGTGGCAGATCTGCCCCCGCAGTCTTGCTTTTATCTGTCAGCCCTCAACTGCTACAGCTGGAAAAGGTGGTACTTGCTAGCAGAAACTGCTGAGTCACAGCTGATGGGGCCCAGGTCTGTGAGGAGGTAAGTCTCTCACTGAAGTCCCACAGGTAGAGTCAACCCAGCAAGAGCAGTAACAGCCGCTAGATGGTACACTTGTCTGGCATCGTCTCTCCCATAGAGATATTCTTGGGTGGACTTCTGCTCCCTGTAGTGTATACTCAAGTGTCCCAAGCCCCCACAGGAGTCTTGTTTTTATCTGCCAGCCCCTCAAGTGCTACAGTTGGGAAAGGTGGTGGTTGCTGGCATAGCTACTGAGTCACAGCTGATGGGGCCTGGGTCTGCAAGGAGGTAGGTCTGCAAGGTCTGCAAGCAGGTAGGTCTCTCACAAAAGCCCCACTGGTGGAGTCATCCGGGCAAGAGCAGCAACAGCAGTTAGATAATACACTTATCTTACATAGCTGTTGCCTGAGTTTTTATCTTATCCTCTTGTGATATTCCGGCCTCTAAGTTCTGGAATGGCTGGGGAGCAGTTTCTCCAACTAAATCTCTCTCTAGACCACTACAGCACAGTTCTGCATGGCATAACAGGATGCAGATAAGTAGAAGAATGCAGATAGAAATAAAGTTGCTGTAATTACATTCTTCTCAGGCTGAAGGTCAGGGGAGTGCAGTAAATTAAAACAATGAAAATAAATTGCAGAGCACTCGGCTAACACGAGTTAGCTCTGTAAGGTTGGAGTCAGTATTAAACAAAAATACTAAGCATTATAATATTATCTTTTCTGCCTCTTTAATTTCATGCTAGTGAAATCCTCTGGTTTTGTATCAGCCTGTTAGAACTGTTAGAATAAAAGAAGCCAATGTTTTTCAAAGTCACAACAGAAAAATAAAGTGGTTCAAAAAGATACTTATGATGGTGTGACTCTTTAGATTGTGTGTCTGTATGTGAATGCATGCATTTGCAACAGGCTGGAGTTGACAGTAAAAGATCCATCTGTGTACACAGAAGTCATTCCATGCTTCTCTAGACAAAGCTGTTATCTAAAATTTTACAGGTTTTGTTCTCCTAACTTTTGCTCTCATAAGTGAAAGGTTTTTTATTTCATGTTTTAGGCCTCCCAACTTGTCTTCTGTGTACCTGTCTTAGTACTTCTGTGTACTGTGATGATCGTGAACTTGAAGAGCTTCCACCTTTGCCCAAGCAAACCACCCATTTGTACTCCCGCTACAATAGAATCAAAAAGGTCAACAAGGATGACTTTGCTAACCTAAGTATGGATGACTATACTGAAAATATTGGTTGCCACATTTTATTTTATTACACACCATACAAAATATTGTCTCATATTGAAAGATAAGCATATACAGTAGTAATGTGCATCTTTTAGATATAAAGTAAAAAATTAATCTATTTAATATTGAGAACTAATAATTTGGAGCTGTTTACATCCAAAAGTGATAGTAGTTGTTTTCAGTGTGGTTTTTAAAAGCAGATTTTTAAAATATTCTAATAATGTTCTAATATGTTTCCTGCTTAATGTTCCCGGCTAGGCAACTTAAAAAGGATTGATTTGACTTCTAATTTTATCTCTGAAATTGATGAAGATGCCTTCAGGAATCTACCACAACTTCAGGAGCTGATACTTCAAGATAACAAGATAAGGCAGCTTCCAGAATTACCACCAACCTTGATATTCATTGATATTAGTAACAACAAACTTGGTCGCAAAGGCATAAAACAAGAAGCATTTAAAGTGAGTTTTGCATTTCATTGCTTATTAATTCTCCCCACATGACCACTAATTTCTTTTGTAAAAATAACCCTAATAAGAAGAGGATACAGCTCTCTCATGAAGTGATATGAGATAAGGTAGCTCTTCCAGTGCAAAAAAAGGGGGGTAATGAACCACTGTTCCCAAGGCCAATAGAGAAAAGGAGCAAAAATTCCTACTCAGCCTAGTGCAGTGAGTGGATGAGCCAATAGGGAGCTGCAGGGGTATTCAATTCACCCCTGTGCTGTGAGATCATTAGCTTGCCTGCATGAGGTGTTGAGACCAACACAGACTATCTTCCCTCCCTGCCTCTTGTTTTTTCCCTTGTTCTGATTCTCCAAAGGAACAAAGTCACCCTTCCCCTATAAGCCATGACTTTAGCAAGTGATACTTTTAGGTCACATGTTTCATTTGAAACACCTTCCAGAATTAATGTGTTGCTACCCCAATGTCAAGTACACCTTCATATAGGGTGTTTTTGCACTCTGGTATGAAACCAAAGTACAATCATATGCATTCCACATTGGATGAGGAATATGAATATGTGTAGTTTGGGTGTATGTCCCATTAAAACATTCACAAGCAAAAGGCATACCCTTTTTCTATTGTCACTAGCATATATTTGTAAGCATTCTGCGTCATGCATGTGCACTTCATATTTGACACAGCAACCATATTTTTGTCTTCAAAGTATGCAGTTTATACTCAAGTAGAAAAATATCCTTTATGAAGTTACTCTCAGAGAAAGGTACCAGTTGTAATGCGGCATGTTATGATTCTGTATTTCATGCTGTGGGAACATGGGAAAGATTCTTAGCCAAGACAGAATGAAGTGCAGTGAGGCCAAGCCCAGTCTCATGTCTTAAGGTGGCAAAACAATTTGTTTCATTTCTGGACTGGATAAGTATAAAAAGTTTTGCAAGCCTGAAAATAAGCAAATCACTACACTGGATACTCCACACCATTGTACCTTTGGCATTAAGCAAATATCTGAAAGAAATAGATCTGTATATTTAAAATCATTCTTATTTAAGTGCTTGTACTCATGTGAGTGAGAACAAAGGAAATCATTTATATATATATCATTTCTATATTTTTGAATATATTGTTTGTTTTCTTCAGGATATGTTTGACTTGCACCATCTTTACATCACTGATAACAACTTGGATCATATCCCACTTCCACTCCCTGAAAGTCTCCAATCTCTTCATCTGCAGGTAGGCTAAAGAAAATCAATAAAATCTCCTAGTGTTTACTGGAAAGAAGACATAATGGTAGCATCCCAGAGAGATTTACCTCATGGTTGAGGTCTACATGCATTCAGGATTGCAAGTGGTTTGGCACATGTTCTGTTCAGACATGGAATTCTAGATTGTTGAAGGTTATGGAGAGACTGGTAAAATGGATGACTGAGAAAATGAAGGGGAGATTTGGAATGGGAATTAGGAGATTTGTTCATGGAAAGTGGGATTTGAAAATGACAAATAATACCCACCCCAGAGCTTCTACTTTATGGCCACAATCCATTATAGAGTTAAGTGCACTTAAACTCCATTTATTTCAATTGAGTTAAGAGTGCTTGGCTCTATAGCTTAACTGTAGGATTGTAGCCTACAGGATTTTTAGCTAACATAGGCATGATAGTACCTTGCTTCTCACATAGTATATGAAACCTTGGTTCAGAATGTTCTTGAGCTCCCTAAGTTAAACAGACATTTCTGCTAACATAATGAATCCAATAGTTTAAGCTTCAAATTATTCTTAAATGAATAAAAATGTATTTTATCAATGTAAAGCATTGCATCTCTGTTAATATACCCTTCTTTGTAGAGAGTATGCACTGGTTTCACTAACCAGGTTGTCAGATCGAACAATATGTTTTTGTTCCTTTCTCACACTGCTTGGAATGATGTCTGGATCTAGTGGAACTTTTAGTATAAGATCTTGAAGAAATATACCTGTTCATTTTTCTTCTCCTTTATGATCCCTGTGCATATAGATTCTGCACCTGAGGCAATTCTATCAAATTTTAAAATTTTGACCAGAACACTGATATTTATGGCCTCCCTCTCCTCAAGGAGACTTTTGGATGCCCTGAGCTGTGTGGCAAGTTCCCTTCTGCTTAGTCCACTTCCAACTGTGATGATTACAGCAACTTAGGGGACTTTTTCTGGAGATCTCTATACCATGAGCTTTTGCCGTTCTTAGACTCTCTTTTTTTGGAAGCTTAGGGGTCTTTCTCAGAGGAAGGCAATGGTAAACTACCTCTGAATACCGCTTACCATGAAAACCTTATTCATGGGGTCGCCATAAGTCGGAATCGACTTGAAGGCAGTCCCAGGGGGTCTTTTAAAATGAATTATTCAAGTAGTTATGTTTTATCCCTCCTTTTTTGTTCCTCTCTTTGTATTCTGAGAGTCTATGGTACAGCAGGTATCACTTCAACTTGTGAGAGAAAAATCTCCACCATTAATGGTCATGACCATTATTGAATCTGGCTTGTTTGGGTCATATGAAGAATTTCATATTGTGACTATCACAGATTGGTCAAGTTGAGTGGGACAAAATCTTCTATCCCACTTTGGGATCATAAAATAATGGAAATACATTTCTGGATGACAGTGGAATTCCAGTATCTGCACTAAGGCCCCTTTGTAAAGGAGAGTGTCCACCACCTGTGGGGGGAAATGGATCTAGGAAAATCAGTGGAGACTGAGCAAATGGAGAATGGATTTGGTTTTGACAGCATACAGGATTCATCTGTATAGGGGCTTCTCAAGAGCTGAAGACAGTTATCTTAAGTCCTTGTAAAGTATGTACTTAAAATCTTAAAGAAATAAATGGACCAAGACTTTGATCTTTCCATAAGCTCAGTTCATTTATTTTATATCATTTCGTCTCTCAAAAATTCCAAGCCTTTAGCAAAAGCATTTTTAAGGGCCTTCATAATTTGTATGTTGCCATGACAACAGAAGATTTATGTAACTTTAAAGTTGGCAATGAGGGCATTGAACTTGTCAAGGATTATCAATACCTCAGCACAGTCATTAACCAAAATGGAGACAAGAAATCAGAAGAAGGCTAGGACTGGGGAGGACAGCTATGAGAGAACTAGAAAAGGTCCTCACATGCAAAGATGTATCACTGAACAATAAAGACAGGATCATTCAGACCATGATATTCTCGATCTCTATGCATGGATGTGAAAGTTGGACAGTGAAAAAAGCGGCTAGGAGAAAAATCAACTCATTTGAAATGTGGTGTTGGAGGAGAGCTTTGCAGATACCATGGACTGCGAAAAAGACAAATAATTGTGTGTTAGAACAAATTAAACCAGAACTTTCACTAAAAGCTAAATTGATGAAACTGAGGTTATCATACTTTGGACACATCATGAGAAGACATGATTCACTAGAAAAGACAATAATGCTGGGAAAAACAGAAGGGGGTAGAAAAAGAGGAAGGCCAAACAAGAGATGGATTGATTCCATCAAAGAAGCCACAGACCTGAACTTACAAGATCTGAACAGTGTGGTTTACGACAGATGCTGTTGGAGGTTGCTGATTCATAGGGTCGCCATAAGTCATAATCGACTTGAAGGAACATAACAACAACAATAATTTGCAATCTTCTGTTAAATCTCCAATCTAAGCATGGATTCTTTATAATATTTTCAAATATTGTATAAACCATTTGAGCCCATGGATTTTGTGTGATTTATGCCTCTTGTCTTTCAAGTTGGCTTTTTAGTGAGACATCTCCCAGTTGTGCAAGGGAATTGTATGTTTTATGCCATGATGCTCTTTTTCTTTGCACACATAAAGACAAGGATATGTTCACATCACCTAGAATGTTACCTTTCCTATTTTCTTCCCTAATCCACAGGGTGACTATGAGTGAGCTCAAATGAGTGAAGGATGTTAGACTTTCACCTGACAACATCTTTCTGAAAGGATAGCAGTTTTCTTTATCTTGTGGTACCAAAAGGCTTGCCTGCATCATCCCAGAGACTCTGTCACTGGTTTTGCTCTACAATAACCCTTTGCTATGAGCTTACTAAATAGCTTGCTTAGGATGGTATGAAGGGGAAATGTTGCCTTTTGCAGAGCAGCATTGCATACCATATTGCATACCAGCATTGCATACCAACACCAGCACCACCTTCCAGGGTTGTCAGATAACTAATCATCCAAATGTGGAACTGCACAAATGTCAGAAAGAAGAAAATAGTCTGCTTACATGTTAACTAGTATTCCTCACATACTCATCTGTGCAGTCACACAGTCGGCCTTCCTTCCCTACTGCAAATGTCTTACTAATTGTGAGGATTAAGTTCATATTGTGGTTATTGTTGTCAGTATAATTATTAGAGGTGTGCACTGACTACAAGATTTGGTATGGATCACAGTTAGGGATGGGGGAGAAATTTGTTTGTTTGCATTTCCAGCTGAATCTATCACATTCACACTTTCCGAAACAATATGAGAACCAAAACACAGCCATCCTTCAAAATTCACACTTGTTTGAATTTTGCAATGCAGTTTGCCAACCAACCAATGCTTTAAAAATGCATATATTAGGGGAAAGTATGCATAAAATGAATATATGATTAAAGTAATATATAAAATGCATTATATGAGAAGAAATTGCTTGCAAAAGTGTCCAGCAAAAAATGTGTTTATTAGAAGAAATGCACTAAAATGCCGGAGAATTTTCATGAGTTTTTTTTAAACGCAAATTGCTGTAGAAATGTGGAGATCTCAATTTAAGATTGGAAAAATGAGAATCTGAGAGAGCTGAAATTGACATATTTTTTCCATCCCTAACCACAATTCAGTGCTTCATAAAGCAGCCTGGTTTGGATCAGACCAATTCAGAAGCTGCAAAATTTGATTTATGGATTCATTCTCCACCCCACCCCTCTTCATTATTGGATCACAAACTGACTATAACTTTCCCCCCTTTTGACAGAAATGAATGAAATTTGTAAGCATACTAGCCCCTCCAGAGTAGAGAGAATATGCCAAATTACAGGCAGGGACTTATGTGGGGAGCGGGGGGGAGTTTCAAGAAGGAATCATTTCTAACTTTGAAAAATTGTTGACCAGAATTAGATAACATTTGCAGGCAAGGTCATCCCTTCTGAGGCAATGAATCCTGCCATATTTTAGAAGGATAGCTGCTCTTTTCCCACAAGTGTAATCATTACAGTTTTTGCAGTGCTACATGGACTGTTGGTCAGAAAATTGCAGACATAAGAGAGGTACCCCTGGTAAGAAACATGCCAAATTGCAGACAAATAGGTCCATGGCTTTTTGTACTATGTGTTCTTGCAAAGCTGCCCCCTCCCACATAGCAGTGGGATTGGGGGAACACTGGTAAAATCATTTTCTCTGATTACAAGATAGATTCGTCCACCACAACAGCTCCTCATCTATGAATTGTCTGCACTCTGACATTGGCTTTCTCTTCTTCCATCCTCCTTACCCTGACATTATGGTAAGCTTAGAGACATTGGGCTGTATTCAATGCTGCAGCTCTAATGATGCAACAAACATCCATACATGCAGCAGAGCTTCCTCTTCTTCTCCTGTCTGTCCCCTCCAATCCTCCCTGCACACCCTTGAAATCAGCCTCTGGAACAGATTCATGGGGCACACAGAGTGGGGGAGGAAAGGAAATGGAAGTCCTGTTCTATCAGCAGAACTATGCACATGGTGGATTGGATACAACCCATTACTTTTGCTTTCAGCATATTCTTCTCTGCAGCATTATTTTGATGTCTGGATCTCCAAGGTGCCACAAAGTGCTTCAGTGGTGGTGGTGGTTGTTGTTACATTAATTCAATTTCTTACCTACCCTTCACCACAAGGTCCAAGGGTTTTGACTCATACCCACCTCTTAGAGATTCTGCTTTGCCTCCAGAATACCTTCAAGCATCCCACTTTGCCTGGGATTTGTCCAATCCAATGCACACTCCTAATAATTATGTTAACATTGACTCATTGGAATTTAAATATTGGCTACCAGAAATCTTTATAGATGTTTGTTTTCTTTTTAGAACAACAACATACAAGAAATGCATGAAGATACTTTCTGCAAAATGAAGGATTATTCTTACATCCGTAAAGCTCTTGAAGACATCAGGCTAGATGGCAATCCCATTAATTTGAGCAAAACCCCATATGCATATATGTGTCTACCCCGTTTACCTGTTGGAAGCCTTTTTTAAGCCTGGACAGCAATCAAAATGTTATAAAACATAACTTCATTTGCAAGTGTGCTTTCTAAAGCATAGTACATATTATTTCAAAAGCTCTTAATAGTAGAATATGGTTTAATTAATGTAAAATAATGAGTAAACAGTCAAAGTCAGTAACATGCAATGCTGATTACAAATTTAATCTCTGAAGTATACTATGCTTCCATATGATATTGTAACCAATGCAGAGTAGCTGAAATAACTACAACAAAAGGAAAAGAAAATGCACAAACATTAGAGAAAGTGGATGTTAATGATTTTAATAACGCACATTAAAATTATAATAGTAAAGCTATAAGAATAGTATGTAAATAGGTAGAGCCCCAGGAAGGTGCCAAGGCTTGAAGGTATCCCATCTGAGGTCCTAAAGTCAAAGCTGGATTGGTGCCCCCCCGTATTAGCTAACCCGTTCTCATACATTAATAATTCTCTTTAAAATCCCTTCTTTATAAAGTAGAGCTTTCTATAAAAAGGACACAAGATCCGGCACTATTAATTATGTCCTATATGTCTACTTTCTATTATTGGGGAAACGTACACTTCTTATCTTGCAATTAAGATTGGGTTAAGTCTTCTAACAATATTGGCATGGAACAGATTGACTTTAAGGAAGATTCTTCCACACTGGATCATTGCCGAACCCTTTTTAATTTTGTTGAAAAATACTCCAATTTACCGGCAGGAAAATTAGTTGTAGCTTTTATTGATCTTAAGTCAGATTTAACTCTATCTTGTGTGAAATCCTGTGGAGGAAATGAGATTCTTCAATTAAACTTCGGTTGCTATTTTTAATATGATCATTTATACCATAATACTACTGCTCAAGTCAGATCTGGTTCTGATGGCTACTTCACTAATGTTATCGATTCATTTAGGGAAATTAGACAAGGTTGTGTGTTAGCTCCCATATTATTTAATATCTACCTTGGTGATTGACCACAGGCACAATGCCTAATAGATTCCCATCCTCCAAAGGTGGTCTCGGTAAAGACCTCTAGTGTTCTCTGTGCAGACAATATGGCATTATTGTTTCAGACTAGATTGGGCCTAAAAAGATCACTGACTGGCTTTGGAGATTGGTGTAGATTTAATCAACTATCAAGTATGCCAAGACCAAAGCATTGGTTTACTCCAAAATGTGAACCAGATTTAGCTGGAAAATAGATGGGCATGTGATTAAATAGGTTGATTCTTATAAGTACCTGGGTATCCACTTTCATAGATCTTCTAAATGGACAGTGCACAGAAAGGCTGCAATTACAAAACTGAATAATGATCAACATTGATTTTACTTTTTTTTTTACTAAGGTGGTAGTTTCGTCCCTGCTGTAGTCAAGGTTTTCAAGGCGCAACTAGTTTCATATTTTCTATACAGAGTTGCAGTGTGCGTTATGGACCTGCATTCCTCTATCGAAAGGGTCCAATCTTTATTTCTGAGATCTATTCTGGGTGCTCCAAAATGTGTAGTTGGCTCAGTTCTCAATTTGGAAGCAGCCTTATACACACTAACAAGCCTGGGTTGGAGTCAAACCCTATGCTAGTGGAACAAATTGTTCTGTAGGGAAGCTGTGGATTCATATGTTCATCTTACACTGAAGGACTCATACATCTCCTCATGGAAAAAAGTTCTGTCACAAAAGATGTCTTCACTTGGCTTATCTACTGTAGAGCTGTGTGTGATTAACAGGTTACATGCTAAATTTTTGATCAAGCAGAGAATTTTAATGCTGATAGAAAAAGAATGATAGCCTTGTCAAATCATTCCTGCTCCCCTGTAGGTTTTAGGATTAAACGTTCCCCTACCAATGAATGCACCCTCTATCTTGGCAAATTATCTGTGCCAAAGTATAGGAGAGCATTTTTTTCTGGGAATGCCCTCTATGATGATGGAAGGACACTTCCAAGATATACCGCACAATCATTCCTCTTCTCCCAGGCATTTGGCTCTTAATTTTTGGAGGGTTTTTGGAGGGCTTTTGAGGTCGTAACCTCTTTCAGGTGGTGGGTTGTTCCACCATTTTATTCATGATTTGTGTTTTCTTTTTACTTTTCAGTTGTGTTAGTTTTAATCTTTTTATTGTACCTCAGTTTGTGTTCATTTTTTGAAGAAAAATGGCTAATAAATTTAATAATAAATAAATAATCAGAGATTCTGTCCATGTGGCTCAGGTGCTATTGAGATTATAGCACACATGCTTTTGTATTCTAATATTTACAAGGGTGAGAGGGACAGAACTGATGGAATTATTTTGAAAATATGTTTATTTTGAAATTATTTTGAATTATTTTGAAAATATGTCCTTATGTCCGTATGTCATTTTAAATGTTTCCAGATTTTTAATTACTGCTATTGACACTCAGACTAAAATGCTTGGAGATTAACAGTCCATGGAGTAACTGGCTTTGTAATGTTTGTTTGTAATGGTCGATGCATCAATAAAAATATTTGATTGATTGGTATGTAAATAGGTAATGATTCCTGCTACCTTGTTTTTAATCATATTCTATATTTCTGACACATGCTAGTCTTTTCCACAATTTATTTCACAAGAACAAAAGAAGAGCCCTGCTGGATGAAACCAAAGGTCCATATAGTCTAGTATTCTGCTTCCTACAGTGGCCAACCAGATACCAGATGAGGTTGTTTTACTAAAATATTAATATTAAAAATAAATATACTCTTTTGTAAAATATTGAACATTGCTTTGCACTAGAGAGGAAATGTACTTACATAAGTAAATAAATACATACCAAGTATGTGCAGTGTCTTTGTCACAATCATTGTACTAGATTAGGGAAGAAATAAAAATCTCTACTCCTTTCATCTCTGCTAAGCTCACCAGAGCTCAGAGCAACAGTAAAAGTATATTGTAGAATGTATCTGTTCATATATTTTAATATGTCATAAGGCAGAGAACATTAAAATATGAAGCACTGTGCTTAGTATGTTCCTTCCCCATATATGCATTCCTCACTACCATCATGCTACCTAATACTTAATTCAACTTTAACTTTTCAGATAATATTCTTCCACAGCCAATTTCTTGAAATGGAACAGTGCCAACTATGGTCAGTTCTCCTAGTTAAAATAGAACTGTCCTGTCCTGTCCCGACTATGAAGGGTTCATACAGGCCAAGATTAGGTGACAGACAAAAGCAAAGTAGCAATCAGTCAGGTAAGAAAGCAAATTACTTGTTTGGACATACTGAAGCAAATGGCCCTTTTAAAGCTCAGAGTCTGACAATTTGCTCCAATAAGGAGCCAAAATTAGCCTTTATATCCTTCCCTGGCCTGGCCTGGCTCCCACTCCCAAGCTTTGCCTCTTCTTGTATGAGTAGAGATCTTTAAAGGGACTATCCTCCTGCCTGAACTTTGCATCTTGCTACCACTCTAAATCTGGTTGGGTGCAACTTGTCGTTTTTATCAGGCAAGTAGTAGAAATAAAGAGACTCTTGGAGGTAAGGACAGTGGCTTTTGGGGGAGCCCTGAAGTGGTTTGAGGTTCTTATGAGGAAGCGTTACTTCCATGTTTTTTGTCAGATCCCCATTTTTTACTTCTGTCTCCATTTTGTCTGCCAACCCATCCAAGACAGGGTGTGTTTTCAGGACCATTCACAACCATCTACTGATATGAACAAGAGAGCATCTAGGCCCTCTGGGCCTTGGACTAAGGAGCTCTAGAACAGACCAAGTCAAAGTAGTTGTCCCCCCACACCATAATGTAATCAGGAGAATGGCTTACTATTTATTAATTGACAACTGAGAACCCTGAGTTCTTGTGCGGCCCTCCAACTAGTTCCAAAACAGATCAGTCCAGTGTCAAATAGGGATGGGGTTTGCTGTATGGTGCCAATCTGTATGCAGTTTGATAGTCCATTGTTTCTTTACTGGTCCATCCTTTCTTTGTTTCCACTTCCTTTGGTGCTTGCTAATTTGACCTGCTGCACACATTTTTGGGTGATTCAATCCTCAGGGGTATTTTTTTGGGTTGCAAACATTATGTAATTGTTTTAGTAGATACTTATATAAATGACAGCATTCCATGTAGTTTTTTGGCGGCGGAGAAAAACATTGCATAATGTTTAGGTTGCTTTACTATCTGGTTTAAGCAATGAATTCCCAGTTTATTTAAATCGTTTAAAACTCTCACACTTAGACAGGGCACCAGGAGCTGTGCCAATGATTGAACATCAACAAGGGTCTTGTAAGAGACGGCAATAGAAATTTAAAAAACACAGTCTGAGAGAGTGTGGGAGAGGCGCAGGCAGGCAGACGGTGGTGGCGTTGCACCACACAGACACTGTCTGTCATTGTCAGTCACACAGTGACACACACACACACACATTTAGCACACACACACACACACAGAGAGAAACAGCCTTTGGTTAGCTCAGGACAGCAGCAATGAAAGAGGGGTGGGGGCAGGGCGAGGTGGGTACCGTGGGTCAGTATCATCCTTGTAATGTTTCCCACACAAGAGATTCAGAATGCTCTGAGATATCTTGTTTGAAAAACATGACATTGCAGGATGATTTGACAATTAACACTGAAGACATATATGGGCATTTTTTGCATTATATTGCAATAATAATGATTTTTTTTCATAACATATAATGGACAAATGGAAATCCTGTAGTTAACACATCTTCATTATGAAAAAAATACATAAAATAGGGGAAGGACTTCGGGGGGGGAAATATTGCCGATTGCAGTCGCGACCGCAAAATCAGTGCCGATTACAGCCGTGGCCCACTTCAAGAGATAAGTGCCATTCCAAAGAGATAGCAAACTAGTGAATTCAGTCGGGATCCGATACCAGGTTCGATTTTGTTGATATTCTCCCCCATCAAATGGCTTTTGTTCAGAACAAAGATAGTCACTATTGTTCCCCTTCTCAGTTGCCACCCTGGGCATCTGATCTGGTTAAACGTGCTCGTTTGGGAGTCAACTCTACCAGACTGAAGCAGACTGTCCTCTGGAAGAATATAGCTAGGGCTACAGAAGGGAGAGGACCAGAATGACTTCCTTCAGTAATTCATGTTGTTGAAGGAGTTATGCCCTGAGTGTGGAAAATACCTTCAATATGTGTTCCCAGAAAGCATGGTAACAGGCTCAGGGCCACTGGCTCACAGCTGGCCATTTATCAGCTGCACACCTGTCTGGTGCTCACCTCAGAACCCCTTGGATCCAATGTTACAATGTGATACCAATCAAAGGGGCATGGGTGAGCCCTCATCCTTCATTGCTGCTGTTTAGTGTCTATTACACCTCATCATCATTCATTGCAGGTTTCCACATTCTGCAATCCCAATGTATTATCAAACTGATGTATAGAGATGCCTCTCAGAGCCCATGCCTTCTGGGAGGAAACCCACACTGTACTTTCAAGGCAAAGGCTACACTTCCAAGGGGTGCAAAAAGCATGCCACAAATCCTTTCTGTAGGGCTAAGCTGATACTTCCATCCCCACCCTTTTTGCGTGCTGTGATGATGTAGCATCATCATGAAACCAGAGTGAGGGCATAGCTTCCTGCCCTCACTCTAAGAACTTCTGAGAAAATAGACAGCATCCAGGAGCACTCTCAGTGCCCTAGACTGAGAAACCAAATACATGATGGTAGTGGCTGCACAGCAATGATGATGAAAAAAGTGAACTGGTCAGTTCTGTGACACCTTTCTCCCCTCCCTGCCTTTCCCTCATTTTCCACCAAAAAAGGTTCAATTCAGCTTTTTTGCTCCTGTTCACAGCCCTTCTTCACAGCACCAGAAGGAGTCTACAGCTCCTTCAGTCTCATTGTTAAAACTTTAATAGGGCTTATATTTCTTCTTCACTACATTATTATTATTATTATTGTTGTTGTTGTTGTTGTTGTTGTTGTTGGCTTTATTTATACCCTGCCATCCTTCCAAAACTGGAACTCGCAGCGGCTTCCAGATAAAAAACACATATAATTAAAACATACAGAGTCTAGATTAAAATAAAACTAAACTAATTCCAATATTAAAACCATTCATATTTATAGCTAAAAGAGAATCAAAAAACCAGTTTAAAAATGGAGGAATTAGGCATTAGCAATGCAGTTCCTGTCAAGCCCTATCTTTAGCAGCTGTCAATACCAAAGGCTTGTTGGAATAGAAAGGTCTTTGCTTGACGCCGGAAGGACTGCAAGGAGGGGGTCATTCTCACATCCCTAGGAAGGGAATTCCAAAGCCTAGGGGCAGACACCGAGAAGGCCCTATCACGCGTCCCCACCAGTCGTACTTGTGAGGTCGTAGGTATTGAGAGAAGGGCCTCTCCTGAAGATCTCAGGGCCCGGGCAGGTTCATACAGGGAGATATGGTCTGATAGATAGCCTGGACCTAAGCCGCATAGGGCTTTATAGGTCATCACCAGCACTTTGAATTGTGTTTGGAAACAGACTGGCAACCAGTGGAGCTTTTTTAACAGGGGAGTTGTATGGTTCCTGTAACCCGCCCCAGTTAACATTCTGGCTGCAGCACGTTGAACCAACTGAAGTTCCCGAACAGGCAGCCCCACGTAGACCGTGTTACAGTAATCTAAGTGGGATGTAACTAAGGCATGTGTCACCGTGGCCAAATCAGACGGCTCAAGGAACGGCCGCAGTTGGCACACTAAACTGTGCAAAAGCACTCCTAGCCACCTCTGAAACCTGGGATTCCAAGTTTAAATCTGAGTCCAGGAGCACACCCAAACTGCGAACCTGTGTCTTCAGGGGGAGTGTAACCCCATCCAGCACCAGCTGTATCCCTATTCCCTGATTCACCCTACAACTGACCAGGAGCACCTCTGTCTTGTCTGGATTAAGCTTCAATTTGTTCACCCTCATCCAGTCCACCACTGATGCCAGGCACTGGTTTAAAACCGAGATAGCTTCCTTGGAATTAGGTGGAAAGGAGAAATAGAGTTGGGTGTCATCAGCATATTGATGGCACCGAACCCCAAACCTCTCCCAGCAGTTTCTTTTTTTTTTTTTTTTTCAATAATTTTTATTCAGATTTTCATAAAACACACAAGACAAAATCACAAAACATTCAAAGACAAAAAACAAAATCAAAAATAGTTAAACAAAAAGAAAAAAAGAAAAAAAAACAAAAATAAAAAATAAAGAGTAAAATATTGACTTCCCATTTGTCAAAGATCAAATCAGTTATAAGTCTATAATATATAACAATCCTGTCTCTTAAGTCATATTATAAAATCACTTTCCTCCAGTAGTTATCTTACTTAATCATCAAATCTCATAAACATTACTTTATTCTTTCCACAAAAAGTCAAAGAGAGGTTTCAATTCTTTAAGAAATATATCTATCAATTTTTTTTTCCAGATAAGCATATCGATTAATCCATCTCATTACTAATTATGATAATCTTATTGTCATAACCATAGTCAAAATAAACATTTCAATTAATCCATCACATCAGAATCTGTTAGGTTCAATAATTTCAGTAGCCATTGTTCTATTATCTCTATTAGTTCCATTTTCCATCTTCCATCTTCAGTAGTCTTGTTAAGTCCAGTAATTTCAATATCCAATCTTCCATTATCAGTATTCCATAATAATCTTGCTGTCAAAGCCATAGTCATATAGTAAGAGTCTGATGGGAATTACCTCTATCCCAAATATTTTCTTGCCATCCATTCTGAATAGGTTGCTGAAATACTGCTGTAAAATCATATCTCTGTTCTTTTTTTCAAAATACACTGGGTCATCTCTTAAAAGTTTTTCCATTGTCACATGGCTGCAGTTAATTCCATAGATTTTCTCTATATTGGGCTCCATCACATCATTCCAGTCCAGAAGATTATCCATGCCATTGATAACTTTATCTCTAGAATCTTCATTCATTTCTTCAGAGATAACATTGAGTTCCAAACAATAGATTTTATTTCTAAAGTCCATAGACTCCAAATCTTGTTCCTGTTCCACGTTGGTTCCAATCTCCGGGATCTCCTCTCTCACAGGGACCCCTATTCCAGTCTCCAGGGTCTCCTCTCTCACAGGGACCCCTGTTCCAATCTCCGGGGTCTCCTCTCTCACAGGGACCCCTTCCAGGGTCACCTCTCTCACAGGGACCCTTATATCTTTAATCTCCTGCTTCATTTTACTCAATTCAATTTTCGTTATCTCAATCTCATCCATTATTTTCTGAAACATAGTTATTTCCAGATTTTCAGCCACTTTCTTAATTGCCATTTTAAAAGAAAAATATAGGAAAACCACTTCTTATTTCAGCAACAA
This sequence comes from Rhineura floridana, assembly GCF_030035675.1. Lineage (NCBI taxonomy): Eukaryota > Metazoa > Chordata > Lepidosauria > Squamata > Rhineuridae > Rhineura > Rhineura floridana. The sequence continues at coordinate 58,705,121 of NC_084487.1, forward strand.
TTGGGTTAATTCTCCAAACTTGGTGACATCACAGTATAAACAGAGCAGACAGCCTTATCTCTCCAATAGTTAAGTAAACAAAATGCAATTCCCAGGATCGAAACAATTAATGGCAATCGTCAAGAAACAGATTCGTCAAAATAAAATAGACCAAAAAGAGAGTAGTCTCAAAACAGTATAATATTTTTCAAAATAAAAATCTGGAATAGAAATCCCTCTTCTGTGTATATCTTTAGAATGCAAATCCAGGACAGCTTTTTGCAACAAAAACAGAGATAAGCTATTAATTAGTGCGTAGCAGAGAGAAGTTATGGCTCCCCAGTGAGATGTCAAAAACTGATCAATCTGGCAAATCTCTTTTAAACAGCAACAATTTAAGTCAAGTAAAAGAAAAATATAGAAAGAAGGGTGCTTGCCTGTTAGTGCGTTCTCTCTTAGAAGATAAGATGAACGTTCGCTTTAACAGATAGAGCTTGCTGTTGAAAATCCGTCCCACCTTCGTCGGCTGGACCTCGTCCCATAAATTAATGAGATCTGGTCGTCCCAACAAAAATAGGCTTTGAGGTTAATCTCTTCGTTTCTCCCTACCCGGGAGAAGTTTAATCAGTCAAAAAAAAAAGAAAAAACTGACTGATATATCTGAATAAGCTTCTTTTGAGGCAGGAGCCCGTCTCAAAAGCAGGCACAGGCTAAGTCACCCTTCCCGGAAGTCAAGACCTCTCCCAGCAGTTTCATGTAGATGTTAAATAGCATAGGGAACAAAACTGAACCCTGAGGGACCCCGCAGGCCAATGGCCAAGGGGTCGAACAGGAATCCCCCAGCACCACTTTCTGGGTTCATCCCTCCAGGAAGGAACAGAGCCACTGCAAGACAGTGCCCCCAAGTCCCATCCCTGCAAGGCAACCCAGAAGAATACCATAGTCAATGGTATCGAAAGCCGCTGAGTGGTCCAGCAGAACCAACAGGGACACACTCCCCCTGTCCAGTTCTCTGCATAGATCATCCACCAAGCTGGCCAAAGCCGTCTCCGTCCCATAACCAGGCCAGGAACCAGACTGAAATGGATCCAGATACTCTGTTTCATCCAAGAATCCCTGGAGATGGGAGGCTACCACACGCTCTATTACCTTCCCCAAAAATGGAATATTGGACGCTGGCCGGTAATTATCCATTATAGAGGGGTCCAGGGAGGGCTTTTTTAACAAAGGCCTTACAACTGCCTCCTTTAGACAACCTGGAATTCTGCCTTGACATAAGGAGGCATTAACCACTCCCTTCACCCACTCAGCCAGTCCCTCTCTGGCGCTTTTTATAAGCCAGGAAGGGCAAGGGTCAAGCAGACATGTGGTGGCTCTCACCTCTCCAAGAATCTTGTCCACGTCCTCAGGCCATACAAATTGAAAAGAATCCATCATTACTGGACAGGCAGAAGCCAAAGTTACATCCTCTGAGACTGTATCAATTATAGCATCTAAGTCGGAACAGATCTGAACGATTTTATCTGCAAAGTGCCGTGCAAACTCTTGACAGCGGGCTGTTGAGTGGTCCATATTGCCCTCTCGGGGCCACAATGTAAAAGACCCCTGACCACTCAAAACAGCTCCGCTGGACGGCTCCTCGCAGATACAATGGTGACAGAAAAGAAAGATTTCTTTGCTGCCTGCACTGCCATGGAGGAGGCCTTCAAATAGGCTCTAGCCCGTGTTCGGTCAGACTCGCTCCGAGTCTACCACCAACGTCGCTCTAGTCTCCGTCTCATTCGTTTCATCACCATCAGGAGCTGGTTTGGCTCTGCTTCATGAGAGGGGACACTCAGGAGCTATTGTGTCCACTGCCCTGGCCATTTCCCCATTCCAAAGGTCAACCAGAGCTTCAACAGAATCGCCTGCCAAGGTGACAGGAAAATCCCCAAGGGCCATCAGGAAACCATCCGGATCCATCAGCCTTCTGGGGCGGACCAACCTAATCGGTCCCCCACCTCTGCAGATGTTCTGAGTCCCAGTAAGTCTGAACCCCACCAGGTAGTGATCTGTTCATGACAAAGGAACTACAGAAAGTTCCTCCACACCAAGATCACCATCATCCCCCTCCACACAGAAGGTGCAGGGTGTGGCCAGCAACATGGGTGGGGCCAGATACTACCTGGGACAGATCCATGGTTGTCATGGAGGCCATGAAGTCCTGAGCCACTCCCGACAGGGCGGTCTCGGCATGGATGTTGTAGTAGTAGTAGTAGTAGTAGTAAAGTTTTATACGGTCACAGACCAAACAGCATTAATAAAATTACACAGACAACATCTGACATTAAAATACAGCTTTAAAAGACCAAGTATGTCTAATAAAATTACGATTAACATTTCAACAAGGTAAAAGTTTGTAGACTGGGTAGGACTCAGTAGAAGCAAATGTTTTACAGATAGTTTTAAGGGTACCAGGAGCTTGGAAGAGTTACAGTCTAAATTAGGAAAGGGCAGTATACATCTTGAATGAGTTAGGGAGATAGCAACAACTTCCAAGAATGGATGGTGGCTGCGCAAAAGCTGGCTACCTTAGCTGTTATAAGGGAAATACGGTCAGACAAGAGGAGATCGACATGAGAGGCTTCATCTCTAGTAGAAAATCTTTGTAAGATTGGAGTAATTAAGTCTGCCCGGAGGACATGATAAAAAGGGCAGGGAAGTAGGACATGACTGACCGATTCCACTGCGTCAGTGTCACAAGGGCATAATCGTTCGGCATATTTGATTTTTTTAAACCTAGCCTCTAGAAGCACTGATGGTAAGCTATTAAATTTTGCTAGAGTAAATGCCAGCCTGAGTTTAGGGACGGTCAGGCTAAACAGACAGCGGGCCAGAGCAAATAGCCTTGTATTATACCTGAGGTCGGAATGGGCAGTCGCTCTAGTTAAATGGGTTTGTAAATCCATATCATAGACTCGTTGGGAGATGAGAGATTTTGCTTTGGAAAAGCCCACAGTCAGTATCATAGGGAAAGAAAATCCTAGGGATAGTAATTTGGCAGTTAGGGACTTTTTCCATTTTGAGCAGAAACCATCGGTTAGCATTAGTGGGGCCAATCCCTCAGGGGCGAACAGCAATTTTAACCACAGATTAAATTTGAGCAGCCATATGTGTGCCTCCATCATAATGAGCCCCACTTCTAGACGTACAATAGAATTAGGAATGCAAGATGGAATGCCGAAAATCGATCTCAGGAATTTTGTCTGAACAGTTTCAAAAGGCACATAATTGTTATAATTACCAATTTGGGCACCGTAAAGTAGTTGGGAACTCACTTTAGCCACAAAAATCTGAATAGCAGAGGGAATATGCTGGCCACCATTGTTATAATAAAAGGAGAGGAACGCCTTAACAGTTCTTTGTGCATTGGTAATAACATTTCTTATCTGGGGACGCCATGAACCTGAGGAGTGAAATATCATCCCAAGGTATTTAAAAGATGAAACCTGCTCTATAGAATGATCGCCAATCCGCCAGCAATGTTTTAATCTTCTTCTGGAAAAAACCATGACTTTCGATTTGTCATAGTTAATTTCAAGGAGCTCTTGTTTACAATAGCTGGCAAGGGCATTCAACATGGATGTTGAAGTCCCCCAGCACCACAAGCCATGATACCAACCATAATACCAACCATGAACCAGATGACAGTGCAGAGTCATAAAGATAATGACTTATACCTACACGGTGACATCAGAGAGAGCAAAGTCACATGGCCCTTATTCTGAAGTGCCAGTTTGGAACACAACACTTCTTTCTTTTCAGGATTCAGTTTCAGATTCTTGGCCCAGATCCAGCCCATCACCTGGCTAGCATCTCAGATGCCTCTCCTGATTGAGATGGAACAGAAAGATAGAGCTGGATATCATCTGCATAGGGGTGATACTTCATTCCAAAACTCCTGATAACAGCCCACAGTAGCTTCACATAGATATCAAATAGCACAGAGGACAAGATGGAACCCTGTGGGAAAGGAAAGCTTTCAAATTGTTGAACAGTGGCTCCCCATAACTACTCTCAGGAAATGGCCCTGTAAATAGGAGCAGAAGTACTGTCATACAGTGCTTCCAACCCCCACTTCTCTCTGCTGCTTTAGAAGGATACCATGGTCAATGGTATTAAAAGCTGCCGAGAGGTCGAGGGGAATGACCAAGGTTGCACTTCCCCATCTCTCTCCCAAAAATGTCATCAACTAGAGCAACCAAGGCACTTTCAGTGCCATGTCCAAGCCTGAACCCAGACTGAAATAGATCCAGATATTCAAACACTTCCAAGTGTGCCTGAAGATGCACTGCCACCATCACCTTGCCCCAAAAGAGGATATATACAGTATTTCCCACTGGGCAATAGTTGTGTAACATTTCTGGGTCCAGGGAGGTCCTCTTAAGGAGGGGACACACTACCTCATTCAAGGCAGATGGTACCTTCTCCTCCTCCAATGAAGCACTGATCACTTCCTGGACCCACTCAGACAATCCCCTATGGCCAGCTTTAAGAAGCCAAGATGAGCAAGAGTCAAATGGGCAGATGGTTGGCCGCACTTCTTTAAGCAACTTGTCCACATCCTCAGGCAGCTATAATAGAATCGTAGAATTATAGAGTTGGAAGGGGCCCATAAGGTCATCAAGTCCAGCCCCCTGCTGAATGCAGGCATCCAAACCGACAGGTGGCTGTCCAGCTGCCCCTTGAATGCTTCCAGTGTTGGAGAGCCCACCACCTCCCTAGGTAATTGGTTCCATTGTCAAACCGCTCAGTTAGGAAGTTTTTCCTGATGTTCAGTCGAAACCTGGCTTCCTGCAACTTGAGCCCATTATTCTGTGTCCTGCACTCTGGGACAATCAAGAAGAGATCCTGGCCCTCCTCTGTGTGACAACCTTTCAAGTACCTGAAGAGTGCTATCATATTTTCAGTCTTCTCTTCTCAAGGCTAAACATGCCCAGTTCTTTCAGTCTCTCCTAATAGGGCTTTATTTCTAGTCCCCTGATCATCCTCGTTGCCCTCCTCTGAACCTGTTCCAGTTTGTCTGCGTCCTTCTTAAAGTCCGGTTTTCAGAACTAGATGCAATAATCAAGATGAGGCTGAACCAGTTCCAAATAGAGGGGGACCAATACTTTGTGCAATTTGGAAACTATACTTCTGTTAATGCAGCCTAAAATGGCTCATATTTAGCTTGTGATCAACAACACCAACAGCCTCCTCGCATGTAGTATTGCTGAACCAAGTATCCCCTATCTTATAACTGTGCATTTAATTTCTTTTTCCTAGGTGTAGAATTTTGCACTTATCCCTGTGAAATTTCATTCTGTTGTTTTCAGACCAACGTTGCAAGCCTATGAAGATCCCTTTGAATTTTGTTTCTGTCTTCCAGGGTATTAGCTATCCCTCCCAATTTTGTATCATCCAAGTCATTAATAAAAATGTTGAAGAGCGCTGGGCCCAGGTCTGAGAACTACAGTACCCTGCTCGTTACCTCCTCTCAGTTTGAGAAGGAACCATTGACAAGCACTGTTTGAGTATGATTCTGGAGCCAACTGTGGATCCATCTGATAGTTGTTCCATCCAGCCCACATTTAGCTAGTTTGCTAATCAGAATATCGTGGGTCACTTTCCTGAATTTGAGCTATATTATGTCCACAGCATTCCCACAGTCTGCCAGAGAGGTTACCCAATAAAAAAATGAGGTAAGATTAGTCTGGCAAGATTTGTTCTTGATAAATCCATGTTGGCTTCTGGTAATCACTGCATTGTTTTCAAGGTGCTTACAGACTGACTGCTTTATAATGTGCTCCAGAATTTTCCCAGGGATTGATGTCAGGTTGACTGGTCTGTAGTTCCCAGGTTTCTCCTTTCTGAAGATAGAGACAACATTAGCCAGTTCCTTCAGTACTCTAGGATGTAGTTCATCAGGCCCTGCAGGTTTGAACTCATTCAAAGTGATTAGGTGTTCCTTGACCATTTGTCTATCAATTTCAAGCTGCAAAGGTTTCTCCTTTTTGAAGACAGAGACAACATTAGCCATCCTCCAGTCATTCAGGACTTTACTCAACCTCCACGATTTCACAAAGATAATAGACATTGGTTCTGAGAGTTATTCAGCCAGTTGATCATTTGTCTATCAATTTCAAGCTGCAATCGTGCTCCTTCAACTTCACGTTTCCGTGGAGGGTCACAGATATTCTTTTGGAAGAAGACTAAGCCAAAGTAGGAATAGAGCACTTCTGCCTTTTCTTTGTCTGTTACCATTTTGCCATCCTCATTGAGTAGCTGTACCACCATTTCTTTTCTCTTGTCTTTTACTATGGATGTACCTTAAGAAAGCGTTTTTGTTGCTTTTGGCATATCTCGCTAACCTCAACTCATTCTCAGCTTTAGCCTCCCTGATGCCATTCCTGCAATTCCATGCTACCTGTCTATACTCTTTATTTGTGGCCTGGCCTTCTTTCCACTTCCTGTATGCATCCTTTTTTGTCTTCAGGTCATATCTAAGCTTTTTGTGAAGCTACATTGGCTTCTTCTGCTGTCTTCCTCCTGTTTTCCTTGATGGAAGTGTTTGCCATTGTGCCTTTAGTATTTCCTTTTTTTAGAAACTCCCACCCATCTTGGACTCCTTTTCTCATTAGAGTCACTTGCCATAGAACCTTACTTACAATTGTTCTCAGTTTATAAAAATTGGCTTTCCTAAAGTCCAGGGTACAGGTATGGTTATTCTTAGCTTTTGCTTCCTTTAAAATCAAGAACTCAAGTATAGTGTGGTCACTTTCCCATAACTGCCACTTCATGCACCAAGTCATCTCTATGGGTTAGAATCAAGTCAAGGACAGCTGAATCTTTAGTTGCTTCCTCCACTTTCTGTGGGAGAAAGATATCTCCAACACAAGTCAGGAATTTCCTGGAGTTTGGCAGAATTTATCTCCCAACAGATATCGGGGTAATTGAAGTCCCCTATTACTACTACATCATGCCTTCTTGAAACATTTGCAATTTGCTCTGCAAAAGTTTCATCCCTGTCTTCTCGTTGATTGGGTGCTCAGTACTAGGCTCCAGCTACCATGTTCCTTTTATTCCTTGTCCTGTTAAATTTAATCCAAATACTCTTAGTGGAGCTACCAAGCTTCTCCTGTATTTCTGTGCAGGGATACATATTTTTAACATAGTGCAACTCTGCCTTCTTTTCTGTTCTTTCTGTTCTTTTTGAGCAAGTTATGTCCTTCAGTTGCTGTATTCTAGTCATGGAATTTATCCCACCAACTTTCAGTTTTAATTATTTATTTATTTATTATTTGATTTATATCCCGCCCTTCCTCCCGGCAGGAGCCCAGGGAAGCAATATATCTATCAAGTCATATTAGCTCTCATGTATTAAGAGTTCAAGTTCATCCTGTTTATTTCCCATACTCTGGGCATTAGTATACAAACACTGAAGACCAGGTGATTTACAGCCTGGCTTCCTTCTTATATTTTAAGAAGACTATTACTGGGCCCCATTAGAGCCATACTCTCAGTTCCTGTTCCTGTGCACAAGCCTTTGTTAGTTGTTACTGCCAAGTTTATGTCTCCCTCCTCCTTAGGATTCAGTTTAAAGCTCTCCTCATAAGGTTCTCCATGTTGTGGCCAAACAGATTCTTCCTAGTCCTTGTGCGATTCAACCCATTACCTGCCAGCAGTCCATCTTCCAGGAAACATAGCCTATGGTCCCAGAATCCAAATCTCTCATGTCGGCACCACCTTTGTAGCCAGTCATTCACTCAGAGTATTTTTCTTTCCCTTTCTACTCCTCTTCTAAGTACCAGATCTGATCCTGTATAGGTGGAATAGCATTGGATGCCTCCATTGGATTTTCTCTAACTGCAGCATCCACCTCTGTCCAAATTTGAGCAATTTTGTAACTTGTAAAGTTGTTACAGCAGGATGCTGAGGGTGTCAGAACTACAATCTCTTGTCCAGATGACAAAAGTCCATTCATTACTCAGAAAAGCTATTTGGACAGCTACTTGCAACATAATGGTGGCATAGAAGTAAGCTTTCTCCACCAGAGCCACTGCCACCACCACCACCATGTGATAGGTGTGGTAATGATACCTCACATGTTTGGTCAGGTTCAGACCAATATTTATGCCACCTGCACTCTATTCATCAACCTGTTTCATCACATGCAGGTCACTAAAGTATCAAGGTGAATTACGTGTTCCAGATTGATGGCAAAGGCATAAACAAGAGAAATGACAGATTTGCATTGGTAAGTGAACATGTCAATTCATCTTTAGGCCTCTCCTTTTCCTGTCTATGTGACTTGAGTAAACAACTATTCTTTTTGGCAAGGATGTAGTAAAGATAGCAATCTCTTGTTATTGTATGCAAGCAATATCAAGTGCTTAGATAGTGGATAATTTACTGGCATTGCTATCACCATTTTACAGAGTACTACTGCCATCATGTGTTGAGATATGATAAAATATCTTGCCAACACCATGTATGAATGTGTGTGTTTTTCACAATAGATTGATTCCAACTGAAGTTTCAATATATAAATGCAAGATAACTCTTACGCTCTTCAGCTTCTTTAAACAATCTGTAGAATAATACTAGGCAAGGTGGAAATTAAGCCTGTATGTGAATATGTGACAGTTCCTATACTGAATGAAAGACAAGGATCCATTATCTTTTCAAATGATTACTCTTCTCAGTCATTCTGAAAATAATCAGTGAAGGAACATATTAAAATCATAACCTTTGTTTTATTTAACTGCCAAGTTTAAGCATAGTTTGGAATGGTATATTGATCTCTTTCCAAGATGTATAATATAATATAGGTAGGTAGTAGGTGCAAATTCTAATGTTTTGCTTTTTCACACAGGAGTGAATGGTAGCCTTTTATTTGAGAAAATAAAAGGGTGTAGTCAAACAGTTTAGAGGGCTAAATATGTTGCCTGGCCTTCGTGACCCAGTGGCTAGGGAACAGAGCAGGTTTAGCCCCATCAGCTGTACCCTAGATTAAATCCTAGTTACTTTATCCCATACAAATCAATAGGATATTGGTTAGGCTTGCTTATCCCAATATTCACAAAGGCTTGGATCATAAGCTCCATGAGCAACACTCTATGCATGATGGGCCTTTTCATCCTCCCCTTTCTCACTGCAGTGCCTACATTCCCCCCCCTCCTCCAGCTAATCCTGAAGGCTGGGAAACACTTTGGAAAGGCATGAGATGATGTGCAAGGGGGCTGCAGAGCAAAGGAATAATCACCAAAAAAATAGGGACGAGCAGAAGTGTCTTCTGTTCGTATGATGGCACCTTTGGATCCAATCTAATTCTTTGACATTCCACTCCAGACCTAACTACACATTACACACAAACATGTGGAATTTAATCCTAACAAGCTTTTGTTTCAGGAAAACAATGGGGGGCAGAAGAGGAGCAGGTGAGCTCCTACTCTACTTGCTGTTTCTCTGCTACAAATTGCCCTGAAGCCACCCATACATGGTTCAAAACACGGGTTTGTGAGGATAAACACTTTTGCAACCCAGGAGAGGCAAATAAAACCTTAAGTAGAGCAACTTGGAGCAGAGCAGCAATGGGCAAGGAAAGGGTTAAGAATCTTCTCTCTGTTGTTTCTCTGCTCCAACTTGGGAGGGTGGAGAAATTTGATTCCCTTTGCATTTGAAGCTGAATCTCTCAAATTCACACTTTCCAATGAGGACATTGAACTTGTCAAGGATTATCAATACCTCGGCACAGTCATTAACCAAAATGGAGACAATAGTCAAGAAATCAGAAGAAGGCTAGGACTGGGGAGGGCAGCTGTGAGAGAACTAGAGAAGGTCCTCAAATGCAAAGATGTATCACTGAACACTAAAGTCAGGATCATTCAGACCATGGTATTTCCGATCTCTATGTATGGATGTGAAAGTTGGACAATGAAAAAAGCAGATCAGACAAAAATCAACTCATTTGAAATCTGGTGTTGGAGGAGAGCTTTGTGGATACCATGGACTGCAAAAAAGACAAATAATTGGGTGTTAGAACAAATTAAATCAGAACTATCACTAGTAGCTAAAATGATGAAATGGAGGTTATCATACTTTGGACACATAATGAGAAGACATGATTAATTAGAAAAGATAATAATGCTGGGAAAAACAGAAGGGAGTAGGAAAAGAGGAAGGCCAAACAAGAGATGGATTCCATAAAGGAAACCACAGACCTGAACTTACAAGATCTGAACAGGGTGGTTCATGCCAGATGCTCTTGGAGGTTGCTGATTCATAGGGTCGCCATAAGTCGTAGCCGACTTGGAGGCACATAACAACAACAATACATTCTATTCAAAACAGGGAATGAAGTATGACTGTTTTGTGTGTTGTAGCTTGTTTGTATGCATTTAGATTTTACTGGTGAGTGTATCGTTTTCAGGATGTGAGACTGAATTATGTGAGTACTTGCAGAGTGTGATGTGCAGTGTCCTAAAATAGTAAGTTTGAATGCATTGGTTTAGAATGTTGATACATTTGATATGTTTGATTAATGTGAGTATGTTGGTCTTGTAAAGGTGTGCTTGAGTAAACTGAATAATATCTATTTCCAACTGTAGTTAGATGAAGTTCTGTTTGCTGTTATAAAGGTGTATGGCAGTTTTAATTGTTTTGCACAGTTTATACTAAATGTTGATACTAAAGAGAAAGTTCTGTTCAGTTATTAGTGTGTTTTACAGATTGTCCACTGTAATGTTTTTGTACTTGATGTTTAAGATGTTTTAACTTATGTTGCATACTGCTTAGAATTTCATTTAAATATAAACAATATATAAATTGTCTAATAAATGTATGTATGTATGCATGTATGTATGTTAGGGAATTGGTACTTTTGGTAGATTTAAACATGTTGACTGTTAGCCAAGCATCATGTTTGGAACTGTCCTGAAATCCAGTATATATGACAGACATGAAAAGTATAGGGTCTTCTCTTCACCAATTTATTCTCTCCATTCCTGCATAATTTGGACACGAAAATCATGAGATGGGTTTGTTTTTCAACCTTTTGTTCTGAAAAATAGAACTCATAAGGTACATCTACAGTTTTGGGGAACTTTGAAAGCCAATATGTAAAGTACTGCATAACTAGTAGGGTAATAATGAACATTAAAGCGGTGTTGGTCTGGGGTTTAGTTGTTATGAAAAGGTTAGGTGTCATAGTCTCCTTATTAAACCCTTGGCAACAGCTTGTCTTGGAGTCATAATAGTGTCATATGGCAGAGGTCAGCATGTATTGACTTTACTGATTACTGATACACTTGATTGGGGCATCTGAAAATAATATTTGGCTTAAGCTATGTCTAGCTGAAATATGCACACCAGCATGGCTACCATGACAAATGTGTGTGGTCAGCTGTCTTGAAGCCTAAGGAAGACAAGAGTCTTTGATTCTATAAAGCTTCTCTCCAAAGAACACACATCACAGCCCCACCCTGTTAAAGCCAGTGGAATGTCAAGTTGCAGCCACTCCCATTGCTTTATGATTGGTCCCCTGTTGCCTAGGGTGATAGGGATGCTTATTCAATCTATACAGAGCTCCCAAGAGGAAAGGAAGTCACCACCCCTAGTGGTATGACACCTATGGCCCATTGAATCTGGGTCCAAGCAGCATCTCACACTGGGGTATCATTGATTTAGGAGAAGTGGCACCAAAGCCATAAAGAAAGAGGGAGCGACAGTAAAGGACCAGGAGAAAAGTTACTGGAAAATCAAGAATTGGTGCCCAGCTGATTAAGGGCAGCAGCACAAAACACATAACACATAGCAAACAGAACAAGCAGTGGCTGCTGTGAAAGGAGAAATCCCTGTGAAGGCAGAAATTGCCAAAGAAAGAGAGGTTTTTGTTGTTTTGGAACAGGGTTCCCATTTATCTCCTAGGATGTGGAGACAGCAACAGCAGTGTTGTCAGCAGCTGTGTGTGGAACAAGGCTACACCAATCAATGGCCAGTCATGGGAGGGAGGGCCCAAACTGCTGAAAGAAACAATCCAGAAGTGTCTCACCATAGCCATTATGATACCAAACCCCAGCGACCCAAAGATAATCACTCTTCAGACTGGAAGAACTGCAATTTCTCTAAGAATGGTAGACCATGGAAGAAAAGGGAAGATTGCTGGAGGAAAACAACATCACAAAAGAAAAAGCAAACAAAGCATTGGTGTACTGCAGGTCACCAGTGGAAATCCAGATTTTGTAGGATCTGTAAAAGCCACCGCCATAGTCAGGAGCAGTTCTTCAGGAAACAGCACTTGTTTACATTTACACGTGCATCTATAAAGGGGAGACTGCATCCCATGAATCTATGTGGGTGGAGAGCACCAGGAATGTGTGCCCCTAGGAACACAACACAGTTTATCATGGATCAAGTGTACCAAGACATGTGTCAAGAGCAGGCAGCAGCTGCTGCTGCTGCTGCAGGCAACAGAGATAAGAAAAAATCAGAACTACAACAGTCCACAGGAGATAAAGATTGCAACATAGCATCAGCGAGTTCCAGTTGCATGGCCACCATTTCAGCTATGACTCCAGAGAAAAATATTTTCACAGGAGATGAGGAGGCTGGTGAAGATGAGAGCAGTCAGAAAAGCCAAACATATGAAGATATTGATCTGGAATCTTACCTTAGCATTTCCTGTGAGTCATAAAAATACAGTGACTATAGGATGCAAAGTATCTAACTTTTGATTCATCGATAGTTCAAAACAGATCTTGATGTCCAGATCCTTAAATAAATGTGTATTCTCCTCTTTCAGTTCTGTTTTGTCTTTGCCTGGTGTGGTTCACAGGCTTGCTGACAATCTCAGAATGCTAAGAATGATTAAAGTTCATGTTTTCAGACTCAAAATTGATTCAGGAAATCATTTAAACAAGTTCAGCCCTTTTAAATATAAATTAGCTCTGATCCAACTAAAGTTAATTATGCATAAGCCTTATTTAAAACAAAGACTTAAATGTGGCCAAATTTAATTAGATTGGGGGTATTGATTTTGAACATAATGTAGAGAATTTGGTAGAAAGGGCTAACACATGCTGGACATTTTATTGCACTAGCTCTCATGGGTGTAAACTCAATGCGTGTAGCAGATTCATACCTATGAGACTGATCTTGCATGAGTTTCCAAGATAAAACAAAACAAAACAAAACAAAACAAAACAAAACAAAACAAAACAAAACAAAACAAAACAACAACAACAACAACAACAACAACAACAACAACAACAACAACAACAACAACAACAACAACAACAACAACAATAATAATAATAATAATAATAATAATAATAATAATAATAATAATTAAAGAGCTTAATGTTACTGTCTGGTACCCAAAAAATATCCCTTTAGTGAGAAAGGAAAGAAGCAAGCAAGACAAGAGTCTTAGAGACAGATGTAAGAAAAATAGATCAAGAAAGTCTGGGCTAGAAATAGCAAGACAGACTTGGCATGGCAGGCTCACTAGTAAGATTCCCAGGACTAGAGTTGGTCTGACCTAACATAGGAGGCTCCTAATGAGATGGGAAGGATGCAGTTAAGTCCTGAGACATAAGTGGGAAAATATCTTTTAAGCATGTTCTCAATGGCAATAAGAGGAACATGTCCCCAGGGAGGGAGTTCCATAGTGTTGGCACCACCACCAAGGAGGCCCTGGCCGATGTTTCCAGTCACTGTATTTTAGATGAAATGGATAGGCCAAACAAAGCTTCTGAGGAAAGTCTTAATATGCATTAATTCTCACATTACAGTCCAGCCTAAGGGGTGTGCCTGAATTCTAATCCCTATACCACACAACCCCATAGGAGGACGGGAACACAAAGGATGTGGGGAGGGGACTCCAAAGCCTATATTAGGGATCCTATTGGATCTGTGTCAGGAAGGTGAAGAAAGTAGCTTACTGGACTGGTACAGTCTGGTTCCTCTGGATCCAGACATCACCTGAACTTACAGGTTTCAGTATGTGGCATTAGCTGGTTTCTCCTTCCTAGCTTAGAAGACAAGACTCTCAGTATGATTTTTGAAGACTTACTTGGACCCTGCCCCTATTGAACCCTTGCTCTAGATGACAGAACATCTGCATAGCCAAACAATGAGCAACCATCACTCCTGGGCTGGTAGTTTTGGTGCCCTGCTGAGGTAGTGGCAAGCATCCCTTTGCTATGTCAAAATCTTCCATCAGGCAAATGTGATTCAATTTCTCTGGGTGCATATGAAAGAAGACAGAATTGTCCTCTCCAAAGGAAGAAAGCAAGACTACAAGTATCATGGATAAGTCACTAAAAGGCAAAAAAAATTGCGGGTTAAGAACGTACCTATAGCCAATAGATATTTCTATCAAACTTTAAAAAGCAGGGAAATTGGGGGGGGGGAAGGGCAAAGGAAGGGGGAGAGAAGGGGCAACAGGGAGGGGATAGGAGGGAGAAGGGAGTGTCAGTTTGATCATTTGCATATTTTTGGAGTTCAATTGAATATATTTCTGTGCCATCATGTTTAGGATAGGTGAAAGTGACCTGGGGGAGGGAAAGGGAGGGGAGGAGGAGATTGGATGGGTGGGCATTGGGCAGAGGGGAAGCCCCTTTCCCTTCCTAAAGGAAAACATTGTGAACAGTATCATTGCTTTTCAACATTTCCCCCACCTTTTTATTCTACAGCAGGCACATGTAGCCTCCTACCCAAATGTAAACCAAAGCTGTCCCTGGCCATATCCACACCAGACCTGTATTTCACTTTAGACAGTCATGGCTTCCCCCAAAGAATCATGGGAAGTGTAGTTAGTGAAGGGTGCTGAGAGTTGCTAGGAGACGACCTGTTCCCCCTCCAAGAGCTTGAGTCAGAGCGGCTGATAAACTACTCTGGCCACTGGAGTTCTGTCAGGGGAATGGGAGTCTCCTCTCAGCACCCTTCACAAACTACACTTCCCAGGATTCTTTGGGGGAAGCCATGACTGTCTCAAGTGAAATAAATGTCTGGCGTGGGTGTGGCCCCGATTAGGCAATCCCAGCAGCTGTGAGTCTGGCTTTTAGAACACTGACAGTTGCTTCTTACTGAGCATGCCTGACATTATACAGCCACGAGAGTGGCGTATTTATACAGCCGCAAGAGTGGCTGTATACTATAGCCAGCGTGGGATTTTCACATTCCGCAATGTTAAATTGAAAATACCCCCAATGCCATTCTGATGCTTCCCATAAGCTCATTTCAAAACAAAACCTTACAAAACTTATAGTACTGAACTCAGAAACGCTTGCTTAACAACCCTCTCAATTTTCATGGCAATACACAAAACAATCAAAAAATACGAGGTGTGGACATTCGTAGATAATAAGAAAAAAAGAGGGGAAACCCCAGAATGTCAAAAAAGGGGAATTCCAAAATTATATTTTTTTTCTTTATTGATTTCTATTGCAGCAAATTATGAGAACTCTGACAGAAAAAAGACCAAAAGGGCTCTGCGGTTTTTTCTCTCTTTTTAAACTTTGAACTCTCAATTCTCTCTGACTGTTTTGTGTATCACCATGAAAATTTAGAGTGTGGTTAAGCAAGTGTTTCTGAGTTCAGGACTATAGATTTTGTAAGGTTTTGTTTTGAAATGAGCTTATGGGAAGCATCAGAATGGCATTGGGGGTATTTTCAATTTAACATTGCGGAATGTGAAAAATCCACGCTGGCTATAGTATACAGCCACTCTTGCGGCTGTATAATAAAATACATCAAATGTATTCCAACTTGAGCTACTGTACAAATGCCATTAATCCAGATTTCTGTGTCTCATTCTGTCCCCTGTCAGACTGATCGCTAAATCTTTATTTCACGGTTGGCTTGGAGAGTTTAATTCTGGAACCTGTGAGGGAAATAAATTGTAAAAGAGAATAGATCTATGTAGAGGAGTGATATCTTTTGTATTCAGTAATGCTTCCACAAATAGAAAATCGATTTCTATTTCCTGTTTTTCATTATAGAGAAAAGATTATGGCAATCCTCAGAGTACTTACTTTAAAGCAGTCTTATTGATTGCATTCTAAAGTTCTAGTTTAGTGTCTACCATTTCAGTGGAAAAAACATTCGGAAGAGTGATTAGGCTAACAGTCTGACCTAGCGTAGAGTTGAAATGGCGTGTTCTGCTGTGTGCATTTTTCAGGGGATTAAAATGTCTGCAACATATGCTGAATATTCCCACCACTACCACTTCCATGGGACCCCCCATAAAAGTGGGAGGGATGTTCCTTGTTTTTTAATTTAAAGAATGGGAGGTCTTACCCTTAAAGAAAAGGTGGATGAGGATTTTGCTTTGTATAAAATAAAAAAATAGCCTTGCTGCAGCTTCAGCCTCAACCTGTTTCCCCAGCTTTTATGGCAGTTATGTCAATCATATACTCTCCTAATCCTGCAGTCATTCGTCTTTTCTGTATCAGGTAAACTGGAATGTTTAATGAAGGATCAATTTACTATCACTGATGGACCAGGTAAATGATAGTTGACGTTCATATCATATCTGATGCTTTCATTACCCTATTGCAACATTATAGATTCAATTTGATTATCATTGCTTTGTTGAGCCCATCTTTCTTGAATCTGTGTCATCTTTTAAATTCTGAAACAAGAGTGCTGCACCAATTCTCTGTGGAAAATAAGGGGGAAGGGCCATGTAAAATAGATGATGAGGGTGAGGATGATAAAAATACCTAACATATTTAAAGTCACTACTCTGTATTGGGGTATATTCCCACTTCTTCATCGGAGGTAAAGGAAGATAACTTGTCTCTTATAAAAGGACTATTATTTATTTATTACATTTATACCCCACCTTTCTTTTCATGATAGAAACCAAAGGCAGCTTACATATGGTTCCCAGGTGTTCCCCCATCCAGGCACTGACCAGACCTGACCCTGCTTAGCTTCAACAGGGAGCTGGCCTCATGTGCCTTCAGACCATAGGCTGGGACTTGTAATGCTCTTGGTAATACCCTTGACAAAGAGCAGTGATTTTTGAAAGATGTTGGGTAAATTTTGAAATATTGATCTAATTTCCATGGTACTTTTGGGTACAATCCTCTTTTCAAGCCATCAGTGCCAGGGGCCAGTACCGCACCTGGTGGTGACAAATTCTGTATCTGTATTCTTATGTGAAGTACTGTCGTTTATCTTTCCCATTGACTGACAGTCATTTTAAATGAATGACCCTGAGTTCTGTTATGAAAGAGGGAGAAAAAAATTCTCTCAGTTCTCTCAACACAATTTCTCATTTAAATAAACTTCAGTCATGTCTTTCTTAGCCACCTCTGTTCTAAACTAAAGAGACCCAGAGGCTTTAGCTTTCCCTTGTCAAGATGCTGCTTCAACCTCTTGGATCATTTTGGTGGCCATTTCTGAGCTTTATAAAGGTGTACAATATCATTACTGATTTCTATGAGCTACCTATGACAACCCCAAGGCCCTCTTCCTGATTAGCCACCACCAGTTCAGACCCCCACCAGTATATATGTGGAATTTTGGCATCACTGTTCATTTATGTTGGGTGTCATTTGGCATTTTAGGCTCTCAAAACTGTTAGGGAACTTTGGACCCCCCAAAACTGTTGGTGAAACTTTGGGAGGGGGGTGAAATATTTGGAAAGGTTTCAGGATGGAGGTGTGTGCTTAGGGCCAGCCCTACCACTAGGCAAAATGAGTTGATTGCCTCAGATGGCAGATGCTGAGGGTACAGTCCCCTGGCTGTTCCCAAGCCTCCTCCACCTAAGCCATTGCCATCTATTAGAGGACAGAGCTGTGTATGCTAAACACCCTGTCCTGGTCACACTAAACTAGTCTGCTGCCTCAGGTGCAGTGGAGGACACCATCATGTCATCAGTGTGGAAGATTCAACTGCCAGACTGGTTGAGTTCTGTATGTGGAACAGGGAGAGGGTACCATCTTGTTCTTTGCCTTAGACAGTAAATGTTTTGGGCCAGCCTAGAGGGTACTTATTGCTGCCTGCAAACAGTGCCAGATTCTCTCTCTCCTTTACATTCACTTTTATATATTGCTATATTCTTCAGTGCACCTCTTCTAAACTATTTTCATCCCCACCCCAAAGAATGTCCTTGGAACAATAGTATGTCAAGACATTATGCAGTGTCCCAGGTACGTGGGGAGAGGGGCAAGGCATCTGCAGGCTGGCAGGTGCTGCCAGGAGCTCTGCCACTAGTATTTGCAGGCAGGGATGAAACTACACTTTAAAAAGTGAAAATCAAAAGAAGAGAAAGTGTCATTGTTTGCTGCCAGCAGTAAGTGTCCCCGAAACTGTTCCAAAAGTCCATTCTTCTGAAAAATAAATAAAATGCCACCCATTTGTTGCCTGTGAATTGTGTGACTAATTTGGAGGGGGCATTTCACCTCCCATTCCATCCTCTAATAAGGACACCGATTTTCATGGAAAATTGCATTGTTTTCTTAGGAGTTCAGCAAGTTCACTTTTCAGTTATTTTAAGAACTCTCAGATTACATAATCTGGGCCCAAGGATTTCTTAATTTGTCAATTAGGATAGAAATTGATCTCATCAACTATATGTGACAGGCAGAGCAATCCAACTTGGGGTAGCCAGCAGCAGTGGGGGCGGGCAGAGGAGGAGCTGGCAGGAAGCTCCACGGTATCCACTTTCCACTCAGGAACCACTGGCCCAGTTTAACGCAGGCTCCATTGGGAGCTATGTGTGGAAGGGAAGAGTTGGCTCCCATGAACAGGCCTACCAGAGAGTTAATGCTCCCTGTAGTCTACAATTGGAATAAATGTACTGCGGCAACCTTTTTACTGGTGGAACTTTGGGCTGGATTTGGGATCCCTGGGAGCACTTCGAGTGGGACTTGAATGTTGCATAACTCCCCCTTGTGGCTCCTCCCCTGTTACACCCCCAGAACACCCCATTTTCAGGGCTACCACTGGCTTCCACCGGCTCTCTGTCTGCCGGGCTGGCCATCCCTGGCAGTCCCCCAGCAGCACCAGCAAGCTCCCAGCAGCGCCGCAGCTAAGCCAGGATAGGGGGTGTGAGAAGTGTATATATTATGTTGCTTTTTCAGAATATTCTAAGGATAAATAAAATATGTGATTTTATTGTTAAGAATAAATGGTTAATAGGTTAATAGACTGTTTGCAGTAGATAATTCTATAGAAGCTGGAGTTAACGTAGATAGAGAAAAGGGGCTTTTTCTTAGAATAGGACATCTGTCTGAAGTTCAAACAAAGCAGCCAGAACAGACAGTTTGTGGTCAAGTTCCACTTCAAAATAGAAAGGGGATTTACACTTGACTAATTCAGCTGATGTTTTTAGCCCTTCATTGCTTTGCTTGATGTAAAGGGAGTTTTTATGCTTAGTTAATGAGGAGGGGAGGGGAGCAATATACCATATATGGGAAATAATAAATAAGGGTATAAGGTAGCCTAAAACTGAGGAGTGGGAGATGTAAACAGGGGAGGAGTTTCATGTGACAGGGACAGGCGGATCTGATAGGCTGTGAACCCTGGAAGTACCTGACCAATGGGGAAAACAGGGGAGGGCATGAACCGTCAGGCTAGGGGATAAAAGATTTGTACCAATGTCATTTGGGTGTGTCTGCCTTCTGGTAGTCACCCGTCCTTGCAAGTACGAAAATAAAAGCTTTTAAAACTGATTCACACTTGTCTCTGTCGTGGGTCTTCCACAGGAGACCATTTTTGGGGTCTCATAGGGGGTTTTTCCCTTAAGGAAAACCACACTAAAACCACGTTTCTTACAGGGGGTTCTGTTGGCAGAGCCTGGCAGCACCAGGAGCCTGTCAGCTCGGCTAGGATTCTACCACGTCAACTCCCCCCCCCAGCCTGGTGTAAACTCAAGTTGAATTGCTGCCCAAGTTCTTCAGATGCCCTCCCTGAATCAAGTGGTTAAAGTATGGGTATCTCTCCAACATTTATCACAGTGAGGACACCAATACAAAGAACTCATTCAACTAATCTGCACTCTCCTTTTCTTCCTTCAGTAACCTTTTGACTCTATCATCAACTTTAATTAGTACGACTATCTTTCTGCTTTGTTTTGTTTCTAACGTATTTAAAGTTCTTTTTTGTTGTCTCTTTAATGAAGCAGCAACACAGTAGCTACATTTTATAATTACCTGGTTCAGAATATGAATTTATCCAGCTCATAATGCTCCGCCATATTATGACTCAAGCACCATTTCCCTCAGAAATTATTCTCCAACATGGAATGCTAAATCAGCAGATCAGGCACCCCAACCCAACAGCTTTGTATGCAGAAATTCTTAGATGTTCAACCCTTACTCTCAATAAGATTGTATTAATTACATTTGTATTCCATCCTATCTCCAAGGAACTTAAGAAGGTATACATGGTTCCCTCACCCATTTTATCTTAACAACAACCCTGTAGGGTAGATTAGGGTAAGAGAGACAGCAACTGGTCCAAGGTCACCCAGGGAACTTCAGAGCTGAACAGGGATTTAAACCAAGGTCTCCCTGATCCTAATCTGACACTCTAACCAGTATACCATACTGACAGCAGTGTGAAGCTACATGAAAAATCAAAGGAAGCTTGCAAATACTGAACTAATTTATAGTAGCAGTACTTATTATACTTTTGTTGCATATTAACAGTCTTATCTCCAGATTATCTCCAGATTTTATTACCTGGCACTTGGTGTGTGTGTGTTGTAAAAGTATGATGTAAATAACTAAGCAGTAACAGTGCATGATTGTTAGATGAAAGCAGTAATTATATCTTCCACTTGGTGGCACTATTTTCAAAGAAGAAATAAGTCATTTTTTCTCAGATCATTATAGGATTTAATGGACAGATTAAATAAATAGTTCCAGCCTAAAGGAGAACTCATAAAGTATTCTCTCTGTACTTCAGCAAAAAAGGTCTGCATTGATCTATGATAGGGTTTTATTTTAGTTTCTTAAAATGTGTTCTGAAAACCTAAGCTGTGAATTAAAAAATGCAGAAGCTTCAGACTCTGTAACGGATAGTTAAAAAAATAATTTTTCCACCTAAACTGAAATAAGACAAAGGCCCAATTCTATGGTAACTCAATGCCAGAGAACCCAGAAATGTTAAGTCATTTCAACAGCAAAATGAATAAACCAACATATGAGCCAAAATTCCTTAGGAAGGAATTTTCTGACAAATATCCCACCCCCTGCTGAAATGTGATGAGATTTTCAGGATAGAATATTCATAGTTCAGAATGGAGGGGATGTCTTGTATTGTGTTTACTTTAGATAAATAGTGTGGTGAGTGGCAGTGCTGACACCCTCCATTATATCCATTCATTGCCCTCGTGTGTGTGTGTGAGAGAGAGAGAGAGAGAGAGAGAGAGACAGAGAGACAGAGAAAGAAATGTAGTTACCCAGCTAGCAAGAACAAAGGCTCTGCTGGTGGCTCAGTAGGTAGAGACACTCTACACAGAGAACCATGTTAAAATAATGTCAGGATCCTTAGCTGCCATGGATAATTACTGGAGAAGTTTGATGGGATATTATTGTTGTTGTTGATGAAGATGATGATGATGGTGATGATGATAATAATAATAATATTTATAATAATAGTAAGTGGTACACTCTCCTAACTCAGATGTCTTGCATCTGATTTCTGATGGTCAGAAAATACCTTGCAGGAACTTCAATAAGGAAAAATTAAAGATGAATGGAAGTGCAAACACAGAAATCATGTTTAAAAAAATTGTAGGAAAGAATAAAGAAAATAAACGTTGGAAAGAAACATTTAAAATCAAACAAGTGTTTATTGTTAAAACTTTGGGAAGGATGTAAAGTACAAATTACAAAAAAAATTCCCCACCCCATATATCCCCAGTTGTAAAAGCCTATTTCTAATGTCTCTAACAGCTGACATCCAGTGAATCAATGAAGCTGAACTGTTGCCTTTGCTATTCTTCACTTCCACAATTCCCACGTTGCCTCTTAGGGCTCATCCAAACGGAGCGGGATAATCCACGTTTTCCATATCTGGTTCGTCATCTGACAGTCCTCACTTTGCCTGTTTGTTCGCTCTTTCCTGATTAAAAAAAATTGCATTTTTGCGCCTGCACACGCAGCGGGAGGACCCGTTCCTTGCCGCTCACCTCTCTGGAGCAGGGCCGGCAGGGGTGGTGGTGCTGATATGCCAATAATTCCTGTATTTTTGTGTGCTTGTATTTGAGATATAACGCAAAAACAAATGTATGTGTTTTTGCCTTTATGCATAGTAAACATTCTGGAGATACACAGGGATGGCAAGTCTCAATCAGCAGAGAGAGCAGAAGGCTGCAGGCAAGAATGAAATCCTGGCCTGGAGCCAGGGGTTCCTAGCCAAAGGATGCTGAATGCACTCTGGAGAGGGGGAAGGGGCACCTGGGCGACTGGCACCCCTTCCTTCTCCATCGCCTTCTCCATCGCCTGCTGCCCCTCTTGCTTGGTGCCTTGCCTGGCAGCACCCCCTACCAGCTGCTGCTGGGCCACCTGAGCTCTCCTCCCCTTTTCGCCACTCTGGCTGGCTTCTCTCTGATCTGTCCCTGGGCTTCCAGGGTGCTCTGGCCCACCACTTCGCTCTACGAGCGACTGGAGCAAAGGGGTGGCAAAAACTATCCCCAGCTCTCCAGAGGAGGGGGCCAAGGGCTCCAGGGGCTTCGCAGGGGCTGGGGCACCCCTCCAAGAGCCCTCACCACCCCCATCTCCCCCTCCACCACCACCTCCTCCCCAACAGCCAGGCTTGCACTGCGACTGCCTGCTTCCTTCCTTTGCTCTCTCTTTCTCTGCTCCGGCTGCTCCATGTGAGGCAGCAGTTCCCCCCCTTCGCCAAGCCGCCAATCAGCTGGGCTGACAGCTGAGCCATCAGAGTGCCCCACAGCTGATTTGGCAGCCCCCTTCCCTCGCCGTTTGCCGCCCAGCTCTCCCTCAGGCTGGTGAACATAGCTTCAAGCAGCCTGTGGGAGAGAGGCTCCTGCGAGGAAAGGGGTTGCCTGGGAGCCTCCCTGGGGTCTCCCCCCACATGGGGGTGGCCTGGCATCACTGCACGCTCTCTCCCCAGCTGGACCTCTCCACCAGCGACCCCTTCCTCCGCTCTCCTTCCAGAGCCTCCTTAGATGGTTGCGGGTGGCCATCTAGCAAACCACTTATATGCCAATAATTCCTGTGGGTTTTTTGGTTGTATTTGCGATATTTCACAAAACCAACTGTATGCTTTCCTGCCTTTATGCATATTAACATTTCTGGAGATACACATGGCTGGCAATTCCACTTATTTCTCCAGAACAGCTCCTCCCCATTCTCTCTCTCTCGCTCTGCCTGCCTCTCCCTCTCTGCATCGGCAGCATCAGAGTTGTCAGCGTCAGGGAAGAGCTACTGAGAGAGGCTTCCCAACCACTTTGGGCAAAACTTGATGCTCCGTTGCCTTCACCCCCCTCCTTCTCCCTTTCCTTCCTGTGGCCCTGTACAAAATGCCAGGCTCTTGCTTTTCTCCACTGTGCGTGCCTGTGTGTGTCTGTCTCCAAGAGAGGAGGAAAGAGCAAAGCGAGCTCCCTGCACCAACTAGCCTCACTTGAGTGAGACCAGCCAGGAAAAGGGGGGCTTTACAAATAACCACAATTGCCGCCCAGTTCACACGCTGGCTAAAAATTAACGGCTGATTCTGCTTCTGCGCAAATGCGCTTTTTTGCATCTGCGCAGTAGAAGTTGCAGAGCCTCCCCTCCAACACCACCCCATTGCTCTGATTGGTTCAGTTTTCCCAGGCTTTTCCTGGTCATTTTTGAACATGTGCAAAAGTGGAAATACATGATTGGCTGTGAATGAGAGAAGGGGTATGGGGAAACGCCCAAGCACCGCCCACGGAACGCCTCCTGCTCTAAAGTCTGCAGTATTGCATCCTAGTGCCTGAAGGTACAGCAGATGATTCCCGGTTTAAAAAAGCAAATCACATTTTTTGCGGTAATGCCAAAGCGGATTTAACAGTGAGAAAGTCCGCTTTAACAGGCGATGTGGTATGGACCATGGAAAATTAATGAACACACAAAGCGATCATATCGCAGATTATACAGTCATCTGGATGAGCCCTTAGTCACAGTGAGAGGCTGAATACATTACATACTTAATGACTCTTAACAAATATTTTTTGTTCTCACACAAGAGCATTTGTACATTCTTTTTTAAAGCAGCCCGACCAGGAGATGCCAAGGACTGAACCACTTGGAACCTTCTGTATGCATGTACTCTCCTATTGAGCTATGACTAGGAATGGGGGAGAAACTTGATTCAGTTTGCATTTAAAGTCAAACCTTTCTAATTCTCACTTTCCAAAACAATACAAGAACTGAAAGACAGCTATCCTTCAAAATTTGTAATTCTTTGAATTTTGCAGTGCAGTTCTCCAGCCACATAATGTGCTCAGAAATGCATATACTGGGGTGTGTGCATAGAAGTGCATAAAAATAACATATTAGGGGAAATGGCTTTGCACAAATGTGTATATTAGGCAATATGGCATATGAACGTGTATATTAGGAGAAATTTGCAGCAAAATGCTGATGAATTTTCATGAGAACATTTTAAAACAAATAATAATAAAATTGCAAAGTGGTATGGAAATGTGGAAAACTATCCTTGAATTTGGAAATGAAGAAACCTAAATTGATAGATTTGTCCATCCCTAACTATGACTCTTCCCCATCTTAGGTTACATCAAAATGACTAATTTCATAATGGAATTGATCATAAGTATTGTAACCTGCATATGTCATCAGACATCATCAGTCCATATAGCATGTACAACATGAATGTATATATGTTATTAAAGAGTCCTGTGGTTAATTTCTGCATAACTCTGTATAGTTTTGTCCCTGTGGTGGAAATTTAGCTTTAACAGAGTCTGAACATTTCCCATTACACATTCCTATATTGAATTAATCAGAAATGTATCTACTATGGCTTGGTTCATACACTCAGGGCTGGCTCCAGGCATGCCGGGGCCCTTGTGCTCCACCCTGCCCTGGGCCCGGGCACATGCTGCCGTGGATTGCACTGCCCACCCATTTCCTTGCTCCACCTATCTTTCTGTCCTGTGTTTTGTGGCTGCACGCGCAGTGCTGCCCTTAACCAAGATAGCGGTCGAGGTTTCCCTAAGGGGCTGAAGCCTCCACCGCCATTTTGGCTGATGGCACACATGTGTGCTACACACACACAGAGCTGCCATCAACCAAGATGGCAGCGGATGCTTCAGCCTCTTAGGGAAACCTTGGCTGCCATCTTGGTTAAGGGCAGCACTGTGCAAGCAGCCACAAAACACAGGAAAGGTAGGAGGAGTGAGGGAATGGGCGGGCAATGCTATCTGCGGCAGTGATTCTGCCGCAGATCGCAGAAGGAGAGCGCTACTTCCCCACCCTAAAGAGGAGTACTTCAGGGGCCCCTCTGGGTCATAGGGCTCTTGGCCAGGGCCCAACCTTGCTGCCCTTTAGAGCCAGCCCTGCATATACTCACAGGCAGTGTTCTAGTTTATTTGCTGGAGGAGTATACAGCACTCTTTGCCTCTGTCAGCACATAAAACCACAGGTGAGCCAGCATCTCCACAGGACACAGATAATATGTCACAAAACACCTTGAGAGAAAGAGACTTCCCAAGTCTCTAATTCAGGAGTAGCCCTCCAGATGTTGAACAACAACTTCCATCAGCCCTGATCAGTGGCCATTCTGGCTAAGGAGTTGTAGTCCAATAACATCTGCATTGGTTATTCCTGCTCTGGTGAATCTTTATCCAAAGCAGAAGTGGAGTAAGCGGGCTCCAAACAAGACCCTGTTTTGCCAGAGGCAAGAAAGTTCAGGATCACAAAGACCATGGAACACACTTGTGAAGAAAGAAAAGTTAGTGTATTATTGAAGCAAATCTGTTGGTTTTTGGCAGGCAGGCACTAAAACACTCAAAGCAGCTAATGATGAGCACAGATATTATCTTATGTTCTCCTTTTTCCTGTTGGAAGCCTTAGACAACAATAGTGAAGAAATCTCCTTTATGGCCCCATTTGGATTTACACCGTGCTGTGCTTCTCTTCAGGCTGGTGTTGAGGCTTATCTTCCCAGATCAAAGGCCCTTTATATCAAAAAGATCCTCTGGTGACACCTATACCTGTGAGATTTTTATCTTTCCCAGTGGCCAGTTTACTTGAATCTCATGCCTCTGCCCTTTGTTTATCCCTCACTGGCCTTGGATTTGTGCTAGCAAGGGCTGAGAACACAGCTGTGAAGCTCATTCCCAGCCCCTGTCAGTGTATGTGATTAGCTCATCCACTGTCTATTTTAGCCAATTAAACAGCCTTTTCCCAGCTTTTGTTTTCAGCATAGGCAGAGTAAAGGCTGCTTCCCAGCTTTTTGTCAACATATGCAAAGAGCCTGCAAATTCAGCTTACTGTCCTAAAAATCAGGAAAAACAGGGGTGTGAGACAAGAATATGGGACAGGGGAATGGGGCATGCCACTCTAAACCTCCTCGGTACATCTGGATGTCTTGCGGATATATTTGCCCATACAGACCCCTAGAAGGAAACTTTTACTTCAGTTCTGCTTTCCTTTGATCTCTGCTGCAATCAGCTCATAACAAAAGAACAGCAATGCAACAAACAAAAATACATATCAACACATTACAATAAAAGGCCTAGTACCAATTTATTGCAAAACATGTAACAATCTAAATAAATAATTCATTTTGGCACTGCAAACTTTATAAATTCATTATAAAATAGGCAACACAAACCATGAAAAAGTTAGCTACCTACGTGTGCTCTCATAGCAAAGTTGAGGTGTCGGTCTTTGTATTATTTCAAGGTACAAATGAGAGACTGAGGCTAAGAGAATGTTTCTTGCCTTACAAACAGTAAGGGAGCAATCCTATCTCACAACTATTAAGGTGGAAGCTATGCACAGCAGAATCCCAGATTGGGCCCTTGTCCAATAGCAGGACAAGTTTAAGATCCTGCCCTGTTCTGCCATCCTCCCACTCCTGTATCTCCATTTCAGAGCTTCACAATAGCTATTAGTAGGGAGAGCATGACAAGCATATGTGCTCCACTTTTCAGTGGGTGCAGCGGGGGTTTGTCAAGCAGCAGAGGCTGGTGTGTGGACACCTCCATCTCATCCTAACCCCCTCTAGCAGTGCAAATTAGGAGTTAGGATTTCTCTGCCCACCTATGATAGAAATTCCTTACATACACGCTCAATAAGCATGTTCTAAAGTCTCACCAAAGGAACTCAGGACTGAAAGGGGAAGAGGTCATATAATGATTCCTGCACACACAAAGAAAGGGACACCACATGCCTTGCTTCCCAGCATCCCTCTTTCCACCTAAGCTGAAGGAAATATCTAAAACCAGGTACCTTGCTGCTCTTGGTGGTGCTACTGGATAACCACCCCAAACATTCAGGATGATGTTGTTCACTGAATGGCGCAACATTTTTAAAATAATTTTTTAAAGTTCAGCATATGAACCTTGGTGACTCATAAAGCTTGTTGCAAATACAAGGGAAGTGTTATGGTCCTCCTCCTCAGGTTTGTCTCCAACATCCTCTCACTTCATTACCATTGGATCTCATTGTTCACAGCATTTGCCTTCTACATGTATACCTGACATTATACTTGAGGTTGATGCCTCATGCATCTGATGCAGGGTAGCCATATGTCCTCCTTTACAGACAACAGTCCTTTATTTGAAGAGCTGTCCAGTCCATCCAGATGGAAACTTGAAAAACCATAAGAAGGAAGAGCAAGCAGGGTCCTTGAAGTTGCTCAACAACAGTTAGAGTGAGGAGACACACAGGTCACCTAGTCAGTCTTTTGTAAAGTGATGCATTGTATTTCTATTAAATTATATGAATTTTTCCTAAATATGCATCTATACATATAAACTAGAATATGCAAATGTTATGTAAATCTGTGTCCTCTGTTTGGTTATGCATTTCCTCGTTTGGAAGGGCAATGCATAAGACACCTGATGCAATCATACAATTATTAATCTTTAAGGTGCTACAACACTTTTTGTTAGATTCTCATTGAAATTGAACATTATCTTAGAAATAATTGCCTGTCAGAATGATGGACAGGGTGAGGGAAGGCCTCTGGATAAGATGGGATGGAATGGTAGCAAACTATTTCTTTCCTCTGGGTTCTTGCTAACACAGCGTCTGCATACCATTCATTTCTGCATGAGAAAGGAAGAGGGTTGTGATCAGTAAGGGCTCTCTCTTTACTTTCAGCTCCCTAAAAGCTTTGAAAGCTGCATGGGTATGGAATAGGGTTGCCAGGTTCATGGCCTGAGACTGATCCTGTATCTTTAGGAGAAGAGAAAGTCAGCCAAGTGCAGGTGTTCTTGCAACACTGTGATGGGAAAAACCACAAGGTGGAATTCTCCCTTTCCCCTGCACAACTTTTAAAGATACAGAGGACCTCTTGGTTGTCAGACCCAGCAAATTAATTAATTAATTAATTGGCTAATTAATTGGCTAATTAATTCCTTCCTATTGCTCAGCATTTCCCCATAAGAATACTATTCAGACCTTAGCCTTTGTTCTTCAATGTTCTTGATGTTACCTGATGTTGAGGCCCTGTGTTCCATCTGCTAACCAGGCTATGTATCTCTGGGGAGATGTAGAACCATCAGGTGATTTGCTGTTTACCTCTATTGTAAGTATAGATTAGACTGGACAGTTTTGTTATTTTTATCTGTAACTCTCTGTATTTTACGTGGCCCTCAGGGGTGTGGGTTTTAAGGAATTATTTTGCTACAATACTTGTGCACTTATATTTTATTTAATAAAGCTACTTCTAATTTACCAGTGTGTGTTCATTGCCAGCGAGATTTGGCTCTGAGTCCAGCACCTTGGCCATTTAGCCACAGACTACCGGATATTTGGGTATTTTGCCTAAAGGCTCCAGGACAAGGAGTGTACCTTTGGCTCTTGTCTTTGGAAGCCTTGGCAGATCTTTTTCTAGCACTTTGAGTTTCCCCTTGGCCCAGAGTGGGTGACCAGGATTAAGTTGTAAAGCTCACAAAGCAAGGAGGATCGCACTGTGTATTAGTTGAGACTGAGCAACAAAGGAAGCTGCCTTCTGCTAAATCAGAGCATTGGTCCTTCTGTCTCAGTACTGTCTACATTGACTGGCAACAGCTCTTTGTCACACAGAGCTGTTTGTTGGCTCAGTGCCTCCAAAGTAGATGATAGCTTCTGCATTCACCTTATAGAGAAAGAAAACTTTCCACTTGTCTATTTACATTATAAATAAAGTAATTAAAATAAGAAAATGTCATCCATTTCCATATCTGTTTTTTTATAATGGGGTCACAGGTGTCTTACTACATTTGTATTATTAATCTCCCAGCACAAAAGAGAAAATGCAACCTATTTCTTAAATGTTTTATGTTATATTTTTTGCTGAAAAGTCATGCGGGAAATTCTAGGCTTTTTTCTTATTAAAATCCATCACCTTGCTAAACCAGGAAGCATGTTGTAAAATTTGTCACTAAAGTTTTTACAGATTTCATGTGTGTATATTCTTATCTGGTTTGAACAGATGTGAAAAATAAAGCTAAACTGGAGAAGGATTTTAACTGCAGAGTAAGTAAAATATGGACAGTTTTTGTTCCCAGCTTATCTGGGCTCTTAGATAATATTAAGACATTTGTTAATACCAAACTCTCCCCCAATAAAATGGAGGTTTCTGTTTGGAGCAGAAGGAAGCCAGAGAGCAATACAAATATTCAGAGCCCTCCCTGGTTAGGAGCTGAAGTGAGGCACAAATGTGCAGGTTGAACCATTCACATTTTTTCTGGATTGTGGCCATCTGTGTCAGTATGTGAAGTCATCCTAGCACTGGCGATACTAGATATCTCCCTATGAGCTGGGAAGCTCTCCAATGTTAAGAATAAATAATATATAGCTAATTTCTGTTCCAGTAGTATTACTGCCATCACTCTCATTTTTCCAACTTCACTTAGCTGGGGCAGGAGCATCCCAAAACTTTACAAATCTGGGTGGAGGGCAAGTAGCCATATAGGGAAATGGAATGGAAAGGTTTCCCCAATAAGGAGGCATGCCACAGGTTTACTAAATCAGGGGCCACAAATGTGGTGCCCTCAGAGGTACATGAGCCCACAGAGGCCTTCCCTGGTGCCCACAGAGTCCCCTCCTCTGTCCTCCCACTGGACTCTCTTGCTCAGGTCCTTAAGAAAATCCCTTCTCTGAGTAGATATCTGTGGTACAGGGGGAATACCTCATTGGCCTTCAGTCATTCATGCGGAATGTGAAGCAAGACATAAAACACATATTTGTTGCCCCATAAGTTTAGTTGCACAGCTTCTCCTGACTCTGTGAGAGCCCTCGCCCAAGCAATCCACTGACTGTGTTTGTTCTCACTTCAGTCTTTTTCTGCGCCTTCCTTGCTGGGGCTGACAGGAGTTGAAGTCCAAAACAGGCTGGCTTAGGGTAAGACTTAACTGCATCAGAATCAAGGTTCAGGTACCTTTCTGATCCTACCCTCACACATGGGACCTGCCATCATCCAACAGAAGGGATGCTGCTGTGGGTTGGCACCTTTACCACCAGCCAGTCTCAGTGCCCATCTAAAGCTGCTTGCTTGCTCATTTGTTTATTTATAGCATTTACATCCTGCCCTTTACTAGGATAATCCCTGTCCTGTGGCCCACCATCTAAACAGATCTGTTTAGACAAAAAAAGGAGCAGGAGGAAGGAGAGAAAAGCAAACTCAAGCACAGCTTCTTAAAGTTACAGTTCTTACAACTCAGTTACATAGTTCTGTCTTATGCAGATTCTGGCTGTCTAGAAGAGCAATAGCTCTTCGCCGATGTCAGTGGCAGTTCTGGCTGTCTTGCCCTTGATAAAGAGCAGTCCCTCCCTGGACGGTCACATCCTTCCCTCCCCAGATCACATCCAGGGGTAGTGCTGGTGACAATGCCAAGCGGACAGGGCAGCTCCTGCCACACAGTTCTTCCCTCAGAGGCCTTTTGCCTCATCTCTCTGGACTGATGAGCCCATAGACTGCCATGAACAAGAAGAGACTGCCATAAACATCTCCATGTATCCATCATATATACTGTTATCTTTTTGTGGGTAAACTGTATTGGTGTAGCAGCTGCAAGAGCAAAGGATTGATCAGCCTATGACATTTCCCTCCCTCAGTGTATGCAAGCAACTCTGCCTTTTCACTGTGATCTATGTCAGGTGAACAACATGAAACATTAGTCATTTCTGAACGTTCTATTTAGAAAATCTTGTTAAGCAGTTAAGGCCACTCAAGTAATTGCAAAACATGAATTAATTTGAATATTACTTGACCTGAACTTGAAGTTTCAAAAAGAATTAATGCTTTATGATGCCCAGAACAATACTCATGAAACAAAAAGGAGTTGTAGAACACTGAGATCTAACCTTGACAAAAAGATTCATGGCTAAGGTTGACAGCTTTGGGCGCAAAGATAACCTCTGCCTTAAATAGTTACATGACAGCAGAAAGAACAACTTCTCTAATGACAGTGCTGCAGTGACAGCAAAAGCTATTCCCGTCAAACTTTTCCCCGCTATGTCATTTTTTAAATAGCCCCAAGTATCCTGTAAAAGCACTCTGACTAGCTAAGTTGGGGATACATTGTCCTCCCAGTCAGTCCAGGTTCTTAGTTGAGGTGATTATCAGGAAAAAAAATATCAAATTACATTCCCTACTGTAGCAGTAATTCTACAATCTCATCATTACTAACTCCATATATTTTAGGGCCCATTCTGTTCTTCTGATTATAAATTGTTTTAACTTATTTTAATCTTGTATTTTTATATTTTTGTAACCCATCCAGTGACGTTATGGTGAACAGAGGGTAAGAAATCCAAATAAATAACCAACAGAAGTTCTTAAGCTACAAATCATTACATATACTTCCTTCCTTTAGAACTTCCTGGAAACAGGTGTTTGGGACAATTTCACACATGGTACATCAGAATATTGAGTCAGACTCAGCTCGAGTGCTGCTGTCAATGTTTGGAGAATCTCGCAGTCTCTCTGCAAGGACTTTATTTTATTCTAATACCAGCAAGAGTGGAGGCAGCCAGATGATGGAAAACTTCATCTGATTATTCACTTGGAAACGGTAAAGATAGTTAACTGAATGAGTAGGACAGGCACAGAACCAGACCCACAACTGAAGGCAGAGATGAGTAACCAAACATGTTGCAAGATATATTCAGCGAAGGCAGCAGCTCTAAAAAGCACCCCCATTCAAGCAGAGGAAGGGAGGGCTGAATGTACTCCATCCCACTCATCAATGGAGCACATTCGCTCTTGAAGATGTACCAGAGCAGTACCCCAGACGGACCTGGGTGGGCTTCTTCTGCCACCTCCAAATGTCTAACAATCCTCTGCAAAACCTTAATGCCAAAGGCAGCGTGCAATAATGACAATGAATCTATTTTATACTGTCCAATGCACATGTGTACATGTGAAGGCCCAGGTAGCCACTCTATAAATTACACAGGAAAATTCCCAAAACCATGGCCTTCGGGTCCATGGAACCTGGTTTGTCTAATCCTGAAATGGAATTCTAAAA
The DNA here is from genome assembly GCF_030035675.1 of Rhineura floridana. Lineage (NCBI taxonomy): Eukaryota > Metazoa > Chordata > Lepidosauria > Squamata > Rhineuridae > Rhineura > Rhineura floridana. Next base: position 58,737,774 of record NC_084487.1, read on the forward strand.
CATCATCCCCAGTGAGAATACTTGGATAATAAGAGTGCCTCAACTAAAAGAGCTGACTGCTGTGGTCAGGATCAGTCTTTGCAGCTTCTCCAGCACATTCAGTCACTTAATTGAAGACGAAGCAACTATCACTGTAGCCCCCTCTATGCCGTGTCTGGAATGGCCACCAAAATTCTCAGCTCTGCTGGAATGCGATCTACAAATAGAAGCGGAAGCTGCTGAAAAGATGAGGGAAAAGCACAACTATCAGACCAGTTTGGACCAACTCCATCAGGTAATGCCACCTGAGCTGTCAGGATACATCTTGCCAACAAAAAAGAAGGAACATGCCTAATGGACACCAGTAAAGTTAACTAACTATACTCCAGAATGACTTGACATTAGGTAAAACTCCATGAAAACAGTTTCTCCAACTAGACAAAGGGGCATACATGATGAACACTAGAAAAGTTAGCCAACTATACTCCAGAATGATTTGACATTAGGGTTCAGACAAAGAATGTAACTATAATGGGTGCACCACTTTCCGCTCTCCCTCTATCCCATTTTTAAGCCTCCCAACTAAAGCAAATAGAAAATAGATTTACCAAATTAATGTTATAAATCTGGAGGAGGAGGAAAAGAGAATTAGCCCCCAGGTATATCCCCATTAATTCCACTCTTATTTCATCCGTCCTTTGTAAATACAGCCAGAAATTCTGATTTGAAAGAATGAAAAGACAAAAACTTATATAGACTAAAAGCCTTCATACAGATAGTAGGCCACTATTACAGCAAGAACTAATGGTGCAACTTCAAAATGCACTGGTTCCCTGGTTGAAGTGGAGGCAAATCTCATCCTTTTTGCATAAGGAAGACATCAAAAATATAGTGTTGCGAGACTTGACAAGGTGGGAGACCAATCTGACAATAGAACAGCCAAGCAATAAAGGGCAAGTCTCTAATGTGTATAAAACATTGATAGAAATAGACACTGGCACCAATGCCATGCTCAAAACCAAGTGGGAAAAAGACACCTTGAAGATCAATTGGATGCCATATGGAGCAAACCACCGTTTAAGTCATCATCTGCTCAAATTAGGAGCCAAAACTTAAAACTGATTCACCAGTGGTACATGACCCCGCTAAAGCTATCTCAAATAAATAGAACTCTACCAAATTTATGCTGGTGGGGCTGTGGAAACAAAGGCCTTTATTTGCACATGGGATGGTTATGTCCCCAGGACTTTTGGAAATCAGTCTTCAAAGAAACACAACTCATCATAAGACCGGTGATAGAAACAAGACCACAGCTAGCCCTCCTTACCATCTTCACCCATCAGAATATGGAACTAGTATGCCATCTTCTCATTGTGGCAAGAGCTGTCATAGCAAGATCATGGAAAGGCCTAAAGGTCCTCAGCTTAGTACACCCAGGTATGGCAAACTGCACTCCTGGAAAAACTAACAGAAAAAAAGGAAATTGGCTATTGGACAAAAAGAAATACACTTTTAGCTCCATATGGCATGACTTTAATGTACTTATTAGTAAACAGCATCCAAGTAGGCAACCACCTTTACGTATAAACATCTTTGGATGATATAAGATAGCAGTTGACACTACCTGAACCTCAGGGATCCAGAAAGACTCCAGTCCTAATGGGAAAAAATACGACATAAGGATTAATGATTATATTATAATTAATATAGACTTAATAATATTAAGTAACATTAATAAGGGTTCTGTTCATCATCTATCCACACTATAAACCATTTTAAGCTCACTTTCTGTTTACATCTGTATTTTTGGCAAAGCTTTTCTTTTTTGTGCATATAACAGGCTCCTCTAAGAGCTCAGAGGGGAATAGGTGGTAAGATCTGATTTCATCCTTGGGATTAAGATTTTATTTTATATTTGAGTTATATTGTAGAGAAGGAGAAAGCTGTACAAGCAATTATTGATGGAATTTCGTTATTATCCTTTTGATGCTATTCATTTTCTGTAATTTTGTTCTATTTGAACATATAAAGAGTTAAAAACTTTTTTAAAAGGAGGAAAAGACCCCTCACTCTTCTGGGAAAATATACATATATCCCTCCAACTAAGAAGGGGACATAGGAGAAACACTGTCTATATCAGAAAAAGCAGATTTCTCACCCCTCCATGCTGATAATAGCACAAGTGATTCATTATCAAACCAGGACAGTTACAAGGCCTTGTATCCACCCTAGAAACTAATCTAGCTTTGTTAGGGCTAGCCCATTCAGCTTTCCAGGGGGCACTCAACACCTGAGGAAAAGAAACTGTGACAGGATTAGCAGAAATGAAAGGAACAACCTTCTATGCACCTATAGCCGATGACTGAGAGGAAATATCCTGAGCTGGACCTTCAGTTCCAGGAAGCTGCAAGGCCCTCTGTGCTTCTGGCAGTAAGGGCTGAAAACCCTCAGAAGGCAAACCATCTTGGCTAGGGCAGAAGCATGATATATTCTCTTAAGACCATCCATAATTGGTTCAGAAGCATCATTTCCGGCCCCCAGTTCCTCCATCCACAGAAACACTGCACAACAGAACATAGATGTAGTGGCAGCTACCTGAATACAATGGCATCAGCTTTAAAACTCCTCTCTTAAGTGCCACCTTGACCTGCTTGTCACATGGGTCCTTAGGACCACCCTCACCTTCTGATAGAATAACACAGGTTGATGCAAGAGCAGCCACTGGGGGTCTACCACAGAAAATCAGAGTTGATCCATAACCTGATCAGAAAAAACATGCTTTCTAGGCAACTGTGACAGCAACTTAGGCTTGTTAGGATGAGCCCACTCAGCTTTCCAAACCTTGTCAAACTCCTGATAGAAGGGAACCAAAGCCTATTTTGATGAAACAGAGGGAAAAACTTTGCTAGCACCTGAGACAGTCAAAGGAGTGGACCCAGACTTGTCAGGTGACTCCTCCTCAGCCAACTGCAGCACCCTGCAGGGCTCAAGCAACAGGGATTGAAAGATCTCCACCCTGAACAGGTGAGATTGTGTACTGGCCACTCCAGATCTTCATCAGATAAATCTTCCTCAACACCATCTCTGGGGGTAGTGACCTCCATATCTGACCTTCTCCCTTGTCCAATTCCTCATTAGCCACAGTACTAGAGGTAGGTAAGGTGACAGGGGCCACAGCTCCCTGATGTCCTGTTTGGGAAGATGAAGCCACAGGGGTATGCAGTGCCAAGGAAAAGGTTTTTGAGGAACCATCACCAGCATAGAGAGAGGTCCACACATGTATGTTTCAGTGGAGGTGACTGACTATGCTGAGAAATCTCTGAAGCAGAAGGGGATCTCTCAGAGTTGTGAGAAGAGGAAGATCTGTAGGATCTCCTCCTACTCCGCCTATGCTTGGACTTGCTTCTGTGTTTCCTTTTATGCCTTTGTGTGAGGATTTAATCTCTTGGGCAATCCATTCCTTCATCCAAGAGACAAATTTAGGAAATTCCCACTCAGTGGGAAATTCTGCTGCCTCCTCATGCCTGGATGCCACACTCCTACTGGCAATACTGGGGGAAGAAGGAATATTATGTTCTGTGTGTCCCTGAATTTCCACACTTTGTGCATGCTACCAGGTGCAGACAAACAAGAGGCAGCAGAGTCAGAAATATCAGCGTCTCTTAAACCCCCATGACCACCAGAAGGGGGAGCTCCTGCAGTCTCTATTATAAATTGAGGGAAGGAGTTTTCAAAATGGCAGCCATCAACAGCATGGGAAAAAATGTCCCTCACAAACAGCTACAGCAATCAAGCTCACCACCGCTCAGTGCTAAAAGCCTAAGAGCAGAGGACTCTTCTGTGCCAGCCACAAAATAGTGTAAGCAAGATAATCTTGCACCACCACAAACAAACAGAATAAAATGGGAGTAGGATGCCTGGTGAATAGCCAGGATGAGCCACTCCCACCCACCAACCCGACCTTGCTAGATCGGGCCTATAAGGTGGGGGGAAGCCCGGAGTGCTAACCTGCAAGGATGGTAGGAGAGGGTAGTGCTAATGTTACCTGGTGCCAGAACAAATGGGCACTAGCCCACACCAATAAAATCAAATGTGGAGAAAAAAACCCACCATTGGCTGATAGACACCTGGGAGAGTTATTCCACATGTCTCAAAACCAAGCGCCCAGGACAAAACAGTGGTCCCGTCAGTAGCAGTGACTGCAGGAACTTCTGAGGAGAGAAGCCACTGTAGCCACGCCTAAGGATCCCCACTCAGCACCCCCACCAAAAACCCCCAAAGGCAAAGATCACAAGCTGAGGGGAAAAGGAAGAAAAGGGGGAAGGGGAGCCGGGGAAAGAATAGCTTTTTTTTTTTAAACAGACGAGATGAAGAACACTCACAACAACAAACACAGAAAAATTAGAGAAGGAAAGTCAGAAAAAACAAGGAAAAATAAGGGTTTTTACCATGCCAGCTGAAAAGACTCAACCTGAACTGACCAAGGCAGGGCAAGGTCTGGAGAGAGGGATGACTCCTCTCCAGTCCTGGAAGAGGACTTGTCAGTCTTTCAGTGCCCTGCCTGATTGGTCCAGAGGGAGGAGTCAACCTCAAGAGTTAATGTACTCCATCCCACTGAGGAAAATATAGCATTTTTTGAAAAATTGACACATTAATACTATTTGGCAAGGGGTGTGGCCAAGTAGGATCTCTGCCAAGTAGGATCTCTTTTCTGAATCATGGAATTCCATTATTTTATACATAAAGGGATAATCTGGGTCACATCCTTTAAGATGCGATTCCTCATTTTAGAAAGATTCTTACCTGATTATAAATGTAACTACACAATAACTGATCTCTTTGCTCAATCATTCTTTTGGTCAACGGTTTTATTTGTGAAGAAAACTGCACTCTAGGTAATTTCCCCCCCTGTTTATTATGTCATGTTTCTCATGTACCTCAATATCATAAAATCTTTCTGGGAGGGAGACACATGCACACACAAAAATCATAGAATCATAGAATAGTAAAGTTGGAAGGGGTTTATAAGGCCATTGAGTCCAACTCCCTGCTCAATGCAGGAATCCAAATTAAAGCATTCCTGATAGATGGCTGTCCAGCTGCCTCTTGAATGTCTCCATTGTTGGAGAGCCCACGACCTCCCTAGGTAATGTTAAGTATACAATGAATGTCATCTAGCCATTAATACAGAGAAAACTGACGTATCATTATAATTGGGGGGAAATTCTCATCTTTTGAGGTCAAGAGGTCATGGTTGCTTCTACATGAGCCCTTTCCCATGGAGTTGTCGTTTTGCTGGCTTACATTCTGTGGAGCACCCAGATGACACTATCATCAAATCATTTCATTCCGGTGTTATCCCCCTGTGTTTTTCAGACCTTATTTATGTAGGGGTGGTGGTGGTAATAAAGTGCTATTGCAACATCAGTCAAGTTAGTGTGGAAAGCAACTAAAATTTTTAGGGTTCATGTGCCCTTTACAATTATATTCTTCTTTGCAGGTTCAGTCCACATTAGTAGTTGATTGATTTGAAAGATGTATACCCTACCTTTTCACCCTAACAAAGGCCCCCAAGATGGTTTACATCTAAAATGTAAGCTCCAATGCTGCTGTCAGCCAAAAATCTATTTCTCAAAGTTAGAGGACCCTCAAGAATAGCATGGTTAGGTGGCTTGGGGGCCTGCAGTGGGCCTACTTCCAGAGAGCTGGAGAAAATCCCCTCCCTTCCTCTTACATTAGCAGATGTCTCTATTGAATCAAATGCCTTTTCACAAGTGGGATGGCAGCATTGGATTTCACCCATAGTTATGGATTGTACAATGAATATAATACAAATTCAAGAGTGTAAAAAGAACAAGTAAGATGAAAAGCATAATATTAAAACAAAAACCAGCACAGCAGTGATTTATTTTCAAAATGTTTTGCTTTCCTTTATTGAAAAATAACACTATTAAAAACTCTCTCTTTCTCCCAAGAACAGAAACTGACAATGATGAAATTCAGAGAGGTTGTCCAAGGAGTAGGGATGGGGGAGAATATTTGCTAAACTGGATTTATTACCAGATTTTGACATAATCTGATAATCCATGTTGCTTTCAGATAGGCATTGATTTCTTGCGGTGGGTTGCAGCTGTCATTGACATTTTTTTAAAAAAATCTGCTCCAAATTTTATGCTATTGTCTTCCTAATCAGCTTTCCCCTAAACTGATGCATTCTTAATTTCTGTCTAGGTGATAACAATTGCCATTAACAATCAAAAGTACTGCAAAACAACAAGAATAGCAAAATGGGGGGCAGTCCTCATTAAGCAGCACACCAGTTAGCCTGAGGCAAGAGACAGAATTAATCAGCAAATAGCTGTCTAATTGATATTTAAATAGAAAAAATGGTGAACAAGTGCCAAGAGCATAAGCATTTTCATTATTATTTTCATTAGCAATTTTCTCTGGAAAACAATCGGGAACAAAAAAAAAGGCATATCTATCCTAAAAGCTGGACTGTCAGAATTCAAATGGATAGGAACCAGCTACTGAACCCCATCCCTACCAAGGAGCTATCATTTATCTCACAACCATGACAAAGAAACAAACAAAGTGGACTGGACCTACAAGTGATAAACCATTAATTAAAGATTCCAGGAATTTTGGCTGAATGAAATTTACATTTGAGTATACATTATGGGGGGATCTTGGTCATTGGGAAGAGTATTGCTACATAAATTGATATGGTGCTATATCATGCAGCAATGCTCTTCTCTATGACCTGGAATAATGTTTTCTCGTGTGGAAGTTGTGTGTGGAGCTTCTTTTGAACTATGCTTATTGGAGGAAAACACTGCTTTAGCAATACAAATATGAAGAAACCCATGCCTCTCATGAAATACATCCATCACTTAGTCATTTTGAAATTCACCTGGATGTTAAAACACTGCTGGAATCACACTAATGATATGAAGATGTCCAGAAATTCATACACTAACAAAATGTAAGAAGCTTTCACTGGAAGCATAAATTAAATCTTCACTCTCAGCTTGAACTGGTAGCAATTTTAGTAAAAGATATCACGCTCTCCAGGTACTTAATTTCCCTGTCAAAGTTTGCCTGTTTTATATTTCCACCCTCTGTGCTTAGCTTCCTGAAAGCCACTAATTCTGTCCAGGATTTTTTTTTTAATTGCCTTGTTTGCTAATGCACAGAGTAACTTGACTTTGATAAATTATATGAGCATCTTTGGATGTGCATTCACCATGCCAATTTCTGATGGAAGTTTGTGTGCATGCACGTGCATGATGTTTCCTAATGTACATGCAAACAGATGTCCATACTAGTAGAAGCATTTATTTATCCTGCCTTTCTTCCATCATGGAACTCAAGGCAGCAAAGGGGGTTGTCTTTCATCCAGTTACTGACCAAATCCAGACCTTGGCTTCAACATGATGGCTCCATCATGTTTGCTTAGACCACTGTAGGGGTGAAACATCATGTATGCAAAACAACTTCAGATATTAAGATGGTAGCACACATGCAAAGCCACCCAGAGGTCATTTTTGTAGAATGAGCGCTCTCACATATGCTAAAGAAAAGTAATTTAAAATAAAAGGCTAGTTTCCTATAGACTTCATATTCATTCTTCTTATCTTACACCAAGTGCTAGATTGCAGCTTTTATTACAATAGCATCTAAAGATTCCTCTGCCAATAGAATATGAAGATATTATGCTGCTATTTTTATAATCATGCCTCTGTTACAAAAGGAGTCAAGCCTGAATGGAGGCCAGACTGATAGGAACTCTATATTCCCCAAGATGCCAATAAGGAATAGAGACGAGACCAGAGTACCGCAAATGTTTGCCTTTATTGAACCTTTGCAAAGGGAGGGCCACTCTTAAGTGACTCTCCAGAATTGCTGACATTCATCATATTTATAGGCTATAGATGCGTCACATACATATCATTAGAAATGCATAGCTAATCAGAAATACATCATTGTTTGATTTCCCAGTATCTGTCTATTCTGGTCCACTTCTCTGTTCTCCCTCCAAACTTCCTCTATCCCTGACCTTTGGTCTGGTAAGCTAGGAACAACATTTTTAATTGCAAATGAAGCTGATAAGCAGAAAAACTCCCGTACTTTTTCATAAGGGAGGCAAGCATATGTTTCATTTAACATTATTTGATTTTATTCCACTATAACATTTTAATTTTAACTCATTACAACATTTGCCCCTCAGATACTTTCTTAATTTCTAAAATAAGAAAGTATCTTCTTAATTATCAATGGTGGCATAAATGTTTCCTTCTCCAGTAATAACTGACTGGGGAGCATAAACAGTGTGGTTCCATACCTCTTCATGAGATGGTGCCATTTCAGTATAATCCCCCTGCATTTCATGTAAGGCTAGTTGCTGATACATCATTAGCTGGGCCTTTCTTTTCAAGACCCGAATAAGCATGCCAGATACACAGGATATGATACATGGTAAGCACATAAGAATAAGGAATATAATGCAGCCAATAACAAAGAGATGCTTCAGCCAGGCCCAGTTTGGCAGCCAGCTGGTAAGCCAATCCCAGCTTAGGCCCTTCCATTGCTGGTCACCCACATATGCCGTTATTTCTGCATGGTCTACCAATTGATTAATTACCTGTGATTCATCTCCAATTTCAACACAACACTCACCGCTCGTGTTTAAGGTGGCGCAGAGCCCACCTGAGCTAGCAAGGAGCAGGTCGAGGCCCTGCTGGTGGATAATCAACCTTTTACGTATTTGCTCAGTTTCTTGTGTTAAGGTGCGTATTGCTTCACCGGTGGCATTAGTAACCACTTCAACTACAGCTTGTAACCTTAACAGGCCATTTGTCATAGACCTAGCTCCAACAATTCCAATAGAGCTCCACGTCAATGGTTTGTACCCATCAATCAAGTCTTGGGGGGTCCAGACTTTATTTCCCCAATTATGATTTCCAGCATGTAAAGCATGCCTTTTGTCTCTGGTATTGGTGTATAAGGGCCTGAAAATGTGTTGCCCTTTGGGTTTAACGTTGATATTAGGTATTAAGTACGCCACGTAACAGCTTCCTCTCCAGTCGGGGGGCAAGCATGTATACGCAGTGGTTCCACAAACAAACCAATGATGTCTAAGTGCACATTTACCCAAGGGCCATATCTGTGAATGATGGGCTTGCATAGTTCCATTCAAATGAGATTGAAAACCATGTTGTGGGGCAAAGTACCAGCTCATGAATAATGGCTCAGTATATATAGGGCCACTAGCATTGCATCTAGTTACTCCTGGGGCTGTAGGGGCGCAGGTTTCTATCCCCTTTCCCATCCGAGTTCTGGCGTACCAAGAGTCAGAGGCTATATACACCTCAGACCAAGCTTGGGGTTGATCCCCTTTGTACCACCTAAGCATAGTGGTTTGGTCTGGTATGTTGGTAGTCCAGCCATTAGCACGACATAAGGTTAACCCATACCATTGCCAATAGTCATTAAGCCCTGTGTGGCCACAATGACAAGGGGGGTTTCTCTGAAACGTGTACCTCATGCTTTGTGGTGTGCAATTACATCTGGTCTTATTGATGTGGGTACTATTATAGTGCAAATTAAGGCAAGGGATTCCCCCTGGCCACTTTTGCCATGGGCCTCTCTTATGTGTGTAAAAACAAGAAGAATGTCCCAACAGGGGCCCTGTGCCATCGTAGTTTTCCCAACACCATAAGCCTTTCCTTCTCTTGACCTGCACTTGGTCCCCTCGTGGCCAAGTCTGGTTGTGTGCTGGGCGATCCACAGCCAACTCCAGTATATTAAGCGGAAGAGGATATAGTGGAATTTGGCCGTGCTGCACCTGCAAGGGGGAGCACACCCAACAGCTAGTGAGTTTGAACTGGCTAACCACCTCCTGTACCAGCTTTAGGAAGGTGTTAGTTTGTGTTAAAGACCCATTTCCGGTCAAGGGACGCGCCCATGCCGGAAGTAAAATGCAAGATAAAGCAACATAATAAAAAGCATACATGCTATAATAATGGCAATGCATATGTAGTATGGATTAACTATATTCTGAGCAGCAGGATCAATAGCTAAGTTTGGGGCGTTCTGCGGAGACGTAACTTCAGGCCCAGACCCGGAGCTGTCTGCGAAAGCCACTTTTCTTCAGGGGTCTTCTTCCGCCCCTCACCTGTTGGGGAATCCTTGGCTATTCCCGTCTCTGGCTCCTGCACCTCGATAGGTGCGGCTGCTTTTTTGACTCTGGTATGGTGGATCCACTTGGCCTTGCCGTCAATCTTTAGCGCTGCGTCCGTGGTCAACAGCACCTGGACCGGTTGGCTCCACTCGGGTTGGAGCGTTTCCTTCTTCCACGTCCTGATCCGGACCCAATCTCCTGGTTTGAAGGGATGAATGGCGGCGTCCAGTGGCAATCTCTGGAACTCTTAAGAATATCTGTAGAGTTTAGAAAGAACAGACTGCAGGGCAATAACATATTCTTTGATTACAGCATCTCCCACTATTTGGTTTATTTCAAGAGGCTGGGTCTTGAGAGCTGCCAGTACTGGCGGTCTCCCAAATAAAACTTCAAATGGGGTCAACTTAGTCTGTCCTCTGGGAGTGCAACGAAAAATTGTCAATGCCATAGGTAGGGCGTTTACCCAATTTTGTCCAGTCTCTTGGCAAAGCTTGGTTAGCGTGGCTTTCAAAGATCTGTTAGCCCTCTCTACTTGCCCAGCTGATTGCGGCCTCCATGCCGTATGAAGGCGCCATTGAAATCCGAGGGGCCTTTGGAGTTGTTGAACCACTTCCGAAACAAAGTGTGTCCCTCTGTCAGAGTCTATTGTCTCAGGTAGGGAATATCGGGGGAAAATTTCTTTCATCAGTATTTTAGCCACTACTGCTGCAGTAGCTTGCCTTGTGGGGTAGGCCTCTATCCATCCGGACAGCTGATCTACTATTACAAGGAGGTACTTGTATCCATTCTTCCTAGGAAGCTCTGAAAAGTCAATCTGAAGTCTCTGGAATGGGTAATATGCCCAAGGGCGGCCTCCCATTGGCGCGGGTGCAGTTGGCCCCTTTTGATTGGTGGCAGCACATATGGTACACTGCGCTGCCGCCCGTGCTGTTTCAACATAAAGTCCCGGTGCCATTATTTGTCTGACTAACAAATCTCCTAGGGCACTTCCCCCTAGGTGCATGTTTTGATGTGCTGCCAATACAACTTGTCTTAGGAGGGGCTGTGGTACTATGATTTGTCCTGTTAGCAATTTCCACCACCCTTCCGGTGTCAGAGATGCTCCTTTGGCTGCAGCATCCTCTGCTTCAGCGGGTGAATAATAAGGTTTTAGAACATCTAAAGGGGTGAGCTGGAGAGCAACTGTGGGGCTTCTTTCAGAGAGAGCTGCTTCCTTTGCCGCTTGATCAGCCAAATTATTCCCCTCCCTTAGTTTCTTTTCCTTTTCTCTGCCGTGTGCCAGAATGTGTATTACAGCTACCTTTTGAGGGAGAGTAACTGCTTTTAAAAGTCTCTTTATAATGTCCAAGTGTTCAATGGTTTTTCCCACGCTATTTATGAAACCCCTCTCTTTCCATATCATCGCAAAGGCGTGAATCACATTGAAACCATATTTACTGTCTGTGTAAATGTTGACCCTCTGTCCCTCAAACAGAGAAAGAGCTTTCTCGAGTGCAGTCAATTCAGCTTGCTGGGCGGAATAGTTGTCTGGCAACCTTCCACTGAATAATGTCTGGCTTCCCTCTATTATGGCGAATCCGGTTCTCCTGCGGCCTTCCACTACTCTGCTACTGCCATCAATAAAAACTTCATGGGCATCGGGAAGTGGCAAGTCAGAGAGGTCATTTCGGGGCTTTGTGGCAATTTCAAGGGCATGCTCACAGTTGTGTAACAATTGTCCTGGTTGGGGCATCAGGGTCGCAGGGTTTAGCGTATTGCAGGTGCTAAGAGTGATTCCCTGCCTTCCAAGAAGCTGCTGTTCAAACATGGTTAAACGGCTAGGGCTTAAAACTTTGGCTGCATCAGCTCCCATTATCTTCCTTAAATCGTGCGGTCCCAGAACTTCAACTGGGCTTCCGACCATGATTTTGTCAGCCTTTTTAAGTAAGATGGAAGCAGCTGCCAAGATTCTTAAGCAAGCAGGCCATCCTTGGGCTACAGGGTCTAATTTTGAGGAATAGTATCCTACAGGTCTCTGTTTGGGCCCCCACTTCTGTGTTAACACTCCAGCCGCTACTCCTTTGTTTTCTGAGATATAAAGACAGTATGGCTTGTTGCCATCTGGCAATGCAAGCACAGGCGCTTGAGTTAACAAAGTCTTAAGCACTTGGAAGGCATGCTGTTGCTCTTTGGTCCAACGCCAAGTCTCTTTTATCTGTTCAGCTTCCAATGCTTTATAAAGAGGCTGCACTATTCTAGCGTATTCAGGAATCCATGGCCTGCAGAACCCAAATAGTCCTAATATTGTGCGTAACTCTTTTACGTTTCTGGGGGGGTCCAAGCTACAAATTGCTTCCTTTCGTTCAGGGGACAGCATTCTGCCATGGTGGGATATCTTATACCCTAGGTATTTAACTTCACTTTGGCACCACTGTATTTTCTGGTGACTGGCGCGATATCCTTTTTCGGCCAAGTGGTTGAGCAACGAAACAGAATCCTGCTCACAGGAAGGCCTATTTTGGCTACATATCAAGAGGTCATCAACGTAAACCAAAAGGACAGTCTCCTTTGGTCGCTGGTGCCATTCCTCTAGGTCCCTTCTCAAGGCCTTAGTGAATTCCGAAGGACTTCCCACATATCCTTGGGGCAGGACTTGCCAGGTCATTTGGGAAGCTTGCCCAGTTCGGGGGTTTTCCCAGGTAAAAGCAAACAAATCTTGGCTCTCAGGGTGTATAGGAATGCTGAAAAAGGCGTCTTTTAAGTCTATCACAGTGAATACTGTTGCCTCAGCTGGAACTCCAGAGAGAAGTGTATGTGGATTAGGAACTACAGGGACATCCTCTTGCACTTGCTTGTTAATAACGCGCAAGTCTTGTAAAAACCTGTATTTGCCTGGCTGGCCTGGCTTCTTGATTCCGAATATTGGAGTATTATGGGGAGATGTGGCCGGGCGTATCCATTCGTCTTTAAGGAACTGCTGTATGAGCACAGTGAGACCCTCCCACACATCTTTTCTTAATGGAAATTGTTTAACAGGGGTGGGCTTTGCTCCTGGTTTTAGGCGGACCCTTACAGGCTCAGCAAATTTAGCTCTGGCTGGGTTCCCTTCCGCAGCCCACACTATAGGGTTTATGTTCTTATTTCTTCTTAGATCCTCATCGTTATTATTAATGGGGCGTTCATCTCTCTGGTACAACACTGCCATCTGGTATGCAGCTTCCATTTCCTTAGGAATGGTGACAATAAGGCAATGTTTCTTAAACGAAATGGTGGCTTGTAGCTTTGCCAGGACATCCCTACCTAAAATGGGTAGAGGGCATTGCTCTGAAACAAGGAAGCGATGCTTAAAGGTTTGTCTTCCTGCTTGTATTCCTATTGCTTTTGTTAGGGGTAATCTTTGTTTGTTCCCCGTTACTCCTAAAATAGTTCTGTAATTGGGGCTCAAGTGGTGGGGTGCTGCCCCTGGAAGCATTCTGTTGAAGCTCCACAACATTTACTATGCTGGCATGCGCTCAGCGGATTGAGGCTTGGCCTTGCAACTGTTTCATGGCTAATTACATGGGACGTAATGGGCCATCACTAACATGCTAATAAATAATTGGAGTAAAAATTAAATTCATTCATGTATGAATTGTTGAAGACAAGATCTTATTAGGCTCAGAACCAAAATGGGTAACACAGAGAAGTTAAAACATATTTGTGATCATGTATTGCATTTAATTACATTTCTTTTAATTGACAATGCTGCATTCTCATATTTGCTTTGGATCTGGCAAACAGAGTAAAAAAGTGGCAGATTTTGTGATGCTAAACATATGGTAAATGTTTTCTGGCATGTAATAGCTGTCTACATTAATTTGCATCTAGTGTATGAAAGTCAGCATGGGAATAAGGACATCAAAAGTTATTGCTCACTACTTTGATAACTCTCTATAACCAGCCATTCCCAACGTTTGGGTCCCTAGATGTTGCTGGACATCAGCCCAGCCAATATGGCCAATGTTCACAACAAAGGTTGTGAAAGGCTGGTTATGATTATAGAAAACCCAGATACTATGACCAATGCACAATGGTCATGTTCCAGTGTCGTGCTAAATCATATTTTAGTGTGACAAAAATTAGTCTAGGCAAGCCTTGGACTTACATGCTCCCCCGTTTCCCTCCCCTTCTCCTGCATGGCTACAAGAAGAAGTTTGGAAGCTTTTGCTTCTATTTTTGTTTAAATCACTGTCTGTTGTTTTATCTAAACCAACAAACTGGGGTTAATGTTAACTATAGTTTATTTGAAACAAGCCAACTTGAAAACCATGCCTCTGATGACAGTTTTGAAACTGCTTTTAGTCTAGAATCTAGCTGGATGTTAATTGGAACATAGATCAGAATACATGACACCAATATTATACAATATACTGTGGCTATCCATTTATTCCCAGGATTAATTAATAATGCTGATTCTGATATATAGAGCCCTAATAACCAAGAACCAGAATATCTTTGTCTCCACCTATATGAATCTGCTCAATTCTCACAGTCTAATTCAGGGATCAACCAATGCAGTGCCCATGGACACCATTGTGCCTACCAGACCTCCTATGGTGTCGATAGAAGGTCTTAGGACATATCCTCTCAAAAATCCATGATGAACTAGAAAGTGTTTGCTCTTCTTGCTCAGTTCCTGTTTGCACAGGCTTGGCCTTTTCTACACTGAACATGTCCTCTCAGACATGCCCACATTTCACTGGATGCCAAATTGGATACCCAGCCACCTACCCTTCCATTTTGAACACAGGGAAAGTATAAAGTGCTTCTCTCTGTGAGTGAGTGCAGCAGTAGCCGATATAGGTGCCTTTTTCCCATTGATGGGGGCGTGCCCACACTCTTGTGGTCCTGTCTCATTTTCTGCTCTTTTAGATGAATCAACCATTTTGTGTTATGCCATGCCTCTTACCATGGCAGCCTTTTTGTGACTAGCACCCATGGCACTTTCTCAAAGTTCTAAATGTGGCTCAAAAACATTGATACACCTAGTCTAATTCTAAGGCTCTGCTCCAAGTAGTCCCTCTGTAGTCTCAAGTATGGTAGATGGATGCAAGAGGCAGTACCTTTTATGTTGCAATGCTGAGATGTTGGAACAGCCCTGCCAAAGGAAGCATACATGGCTCCCTTGCTGCTTACCTTTCAGCAGGCAGCCAAGAAACATCTTTTTTTTCAGCTGGCATTTTTCAGCATGACTCTTTAAAATGGATTAGGGCTTATGGGATCTGCCTGAAGTATGCCTTCAGCTTGTCCAGCTTGTTTCCTGTCTCTCTACTGGGCTTCGCCCCCTCCTCTACTGTCTCTGAGGCTTTTTATATCCTTCCCATCTCCTCACTCTTCATTCTGTTGGAGACACTGAAGTTGGGCAAGTCCTCTTCCATCAGATGACTCTGAAGCATTCCGTAACATCCTGACCCATCATTCTACTGTAAATTGCACCTTCCATATTCTACAGGCTACAAAGAATAAGGCGTCAGAACCACGTCTGGTCATCTTTGGCACCCCAAGTCAATTGATTGGATTTACCTATCTAATTATATAATATTTTTGTAATCCAATTATTTAATATTTTTGTAAACCATCATGCATGAGTGCGGGGTGCAGCGGCGGGATGGCAGGCAAGTGAGCTGAAAGAGTGAGAGAAGCAAGGACGGCAGGTGGGATGGGGGGCAAGCAGGCAGCTGTGGGTGAGCAAGCAGGGCAGTAGTGACTACAGAGGAGGAAGGTAAGCAGCTGAGGCAGGACAGTGGAGGCAGCAGAAGCCTGAGCAGGCAGGAGGACAGTGAGCTGCCTAAACAGGATGGCAGCAAGTGCCTGGGAGTTGTTTTGAGAGCTGCCTGGTGGGGGGGCATTTTAGGAATGTATTTATTTATTTATTAGATTTATATCCTGGCCTTCTTCCTAGTAGAAGCCCAGGTGCCTGGGGTGATGCCATTTGGGGATTTGCCTGGGGGTGGGGACCATTTTGGGAGTTGTGGTGTGTGTGTGTGTGAGTCCCTGTGTGTGTGTTTGGGAGTGCCTGGTGCGTGTGTGCTTGCGGGGTGTTTGGGGGTGCTTGGTATTTGTGTGTATGCATGTTTGGGAGTCCTAGGGGGTTGGGAGTCTGTGTGTGTGTTTGGGAGCCCCTGGCTCTGTGTGTGTTTGGGAGTCCCAGGAGAGTTGTCTCATGAAGCTTTCAGGGGCAAAGCCCCTAGTGTTTACATGTAAGTTATGTGAAAGCTATGCTCTGTTTTCAGTGTTTGATCTAGATGTACTGCAGAATTGCTCCAATCTTATGTACCCCTCTTATTTTTTTAAAAAGTATACTAATAAAGTATTTAATTATAGTGATTGGCAAACTTCTCCAGGTTTGATTCAGAATTCTGATTTATTTATTTATTTATTTATTTATTCATTCATTCATTCATTCATTGGTAGAGGGATAGGACTGACACTAGCAATGAGTATTTTTCCAGCTTGGAACTGCAATCTGAGTTGAAGAAAAACTGACAGGGCTGCAGTGAGCACCTTGGATTGAGGCAAGCCTTATGAGTCACCAAAGTTCATATTCCTATGTCATTATGAACTTTGATGACATCAGTAATTCATATATTGGGCTATTGCAGCCTACAGTTCAATGGTCCATATAATTTGCTACCAACTGTCAGCTCTACACTGCATCAGCAGTGCCAGGGGGGGCTGGAAATTCCTGGGTCTTTGGCAGGGAAGGAAAGTCCTTAGCCAGCAGTCGGGTTGTAAATCTGCCAGGCCTATCTGAAGCGTACTTGCCGAGTCAGAAGTCCAGAAGCGAGGTCAGTGGAGGTCCAGGATCAATTGCCAAGGAGGTCAGTCAAAGAGATGCTGCAGGAAAACTAGGTCTACACAAAGCCACACCTGACATTGCAGTCAGCAACAAGCTGCAGCCAAGGTGTGCCTTATAAAGAGCAGGATGGACAGCAGGTGTGAGCCCTCAGCATTTGGGCCTTAAGGAGACAGGCCTGCCTCTCTTCTGCCTACGTTCTGCAGGTGAGGGGGGAGTATCCTGTTCACTGTCTGTGTCTGGCTGCAGGGCCTCTGCTGTATCTGGGGTGCTTGCAGCTTAGGGGCAGAAGGAGCTGGATTCTCAGGAGGCTCCTCCGTGTCTCCTGCTGCTCCTGGGTCTGCTGCTGTTACTCCCGAGTCATCCTCATCTGAGGAGTCCTCTGACGGGGCCATGACACCAACAGAGGTTCAAGAGTTGTATGATACTGCAGCACTTGGAGAAAGTGTCAGTCATAAAACATTCATTGGATGTGGCAAAGCAAAAGAACAGCTGTAACTTTTCCCAGAGAATTCCACATTTCCTTATAAATAACCCAAGTGTAACTATTTAGTAATGAGATCTTTATAAAAGTCGGTCACCATTTTCATTATGGACTCAGAACAATAGAGTCATCTCAACTATTTCTTTTGAAGTTATTTTTAAATGATACACTGCGTGGTTGCTGGCAAAGTTATGGAAAATCATGATGTAAGATTCATGAGCTTCTAATATTTTGAGCACCAAGAACTGTGATGAATCTTTAATGCTTGAGAACACAGATTTGCAATAACACTGGATTTCTTGAATAATGAATCAAAGCCCTGGATATAGTCCAACTTTTTCCTGAAATTCCTACTGAAAATGATGGATTGTGCTGTTTGACTTCTTGGGTCTTCTTTACAATTGATGCTCTGTTGACTGACTTTTATTTTTTTACAATAAAATAGTACTTAAAATTTGTCTATAGTAGATTAGAATGTTGGAATAGGACCAGGGAGATTCAGGTTCAACAACACACTCAGCCATGAAGTTCACTGTGTGACATTTGGTTAGTCAACATCTCTCAGTCTAATCAACCTATCATTGTGGGGATAAATTAGGAGACTGAAACTTGTATTGCAGTCTGAACTCCTTGTAAAGAGAAGTTGTCAAAAAGAGTATGACACAAATATAATAAAAAATAAACATAAATAAATAAATGAAGCAGCCCACATTGCTAATATACCCTTTTCTACTTCTTATAGCAGAGATGGTGCTTGCATAAATGTCTGTGGATCAGTGTCAACATCCAAGCAGATGTAGCCACCGATCCACAGGAGCTTACTGGTTCTATTGTATATTCTTCCTACCTTTTGCTGCCCAGTGTCCATTGTGATTGGCAATCATTCTGTGATTCTAACTCCTCATCAGTTACAGCAGGTATAAAGATCAAATCCAGATGTCTAACAATATTTGGTTGGATGAAATCTTCCATGCCTGGCATAAGGTTTATGCATTAAAAACCTACCATCTCAAAACACATTTTTACTTATAGGCGCAGACAACATATGCACTGTTAAGTGCTTCTTGTAAATCTTGTGTCTAAATCAGTAGTGGCTGGTGCCTATTGAGATTGGTAAGGCAGAAGGCAGGGAAGCCAGCAGTAGGAGGAGCCAGAGCCAATGGCAGGCACAGCCAAATAGTTCTAGTCACCAAGGCTAAGAAGGAGGAAGAAGCTGGTCGGGTTGTAAATAAGAAGGCCGGCAAGTGAGGGCTGGCTGAGGGCTGAGAGGTTGGTGGGACAGTGCCTCACTTGCCCTAATGGATCATCCCCCACTGGCCTAAATACTGTAATTTCCAGAA
The DNA here is from genome assembly GCF_030035675.1 of Rhineura floridana. Lineage (NCBI taxonomy): Eukaryota > Metazoa > Chordata > Lepidosauria > Squamata > Rhineuridae > Rhineura > Rhineura floridana. The sequence continues at coordinate 58,756,574 of NC_084487.1, forward strand.
TTTCAAAGCTTGCTATATGCAAATAAGGTTTTTCAGATTTGATATCAAAGTAAGACAACTGGTGTTGCACCAGGCTGTTGAATACAACTGACATACACACTTGTACTATGTACAAATCAAGTCATCAGCTGGTACACATGATGACAGCTGGTACATATGATGACAGGTGAAAATCCAGTGCCAAGAAAGATATTGCACAAGGAACTGTTGCTGGCTAAGATGATATTTTCTTAGTGTGTTCAAGCATGAGCTGGCTGGATTGGATCTTCATGTTCTTTGTAGAGATAATTCATGCATCCCAAAGAGCAGCCATTGTTTCTCAAATATCAACAACTCTAAATGTGGTTTGCATTATTGCACATAAATACTAATCAAAACCCTATTATCTATTATTGCAGAATATGAGCCATTCAAGCAAACCATTCAAATCCCAACAACACCATGTTGTGAACACGAGAAAGATATTTACAAATATTATCCTTGCAGCAGCAGTAGTTTAAATTGACCTCTTCAGATAACCTTATGTAGGAAATAGCACTAGCCAACCCTCCCCTTTTGTGGGCTGTTTTCTATTAATTCTATCCAATTTTGTGGAGCTGGGGGCTTCCCGTTATGAGAGGAGACAGCAGAGGACTCTAGTTATTTCTCTGTCATTTGAAAGCCATGGCAGAGCTGCAATCAGCAGTCTGGAGCCGGTTGCAATGTCCACCTATAGAATGGCCTAATGGAAATAACACTGTCATGACCAGTGGGACAGCCACCTTTTCCCCTACAGTGCCCCCAGTGCTACATCATGATGACGCGCCATTCCCTCTGGGCTATTCTGTTATGCTGCCAGGCTGTCCATTGGAGTTCTGCTGCTGCCTGAAGCAGTGACAAAGCTTTTTTTTTTTTTTACGAGTTTAAGGAAATTAACTGGAACACTTATGAGCTGCCACTGCTCATAATAGATAGCCCCCCTCCTTGAAAATGAATAGATTTTGCCATGTCCCTGAAAATACGGGCATTATTTGTTTGATCTTTTCACCCGATCCCCTGAAATCATTTTATATAGAGATGAAAATGGAAATGGACTGCCTTCAAGTCGATTCCGACTTATGGCAACCCTATGAATAAAGCTTTCATGGTAAGCGGTATTCAGAGGGGGTTTACCATTGTCTTCCTCTGATGCTGAGAGGCAGTGACTGGCCCAAGGTCACCTAGTGAGCTTCATGGCTGTGTGGGGATTTGAACCCTGGTCACCAGGTCATAGTCCAACACTCTATAGAGATAATATTTCACCCCGGCAATAGCAGGATCCTGTGATGTCCCTGTATTTTAATATCTGTAAATATGGTAAGTGCGGGTTTATTAGGCGATATATGGTAAGTGACTGATTGAGAGGGGGGAGTACATGGGCTAGAATGCTGGAGAATGTTGGATGATTATTGGCTGAGTGTTTGAATGGCTGAAGGTATAAATGAGAGGATGACAGTTGAGTTGGGGGGGAGTTGTGAGAGTCGTTAGTGGAGAGTTATTTGGATGAATTGGTTGGCAGAGTTCTGAGGGAGGGTTGGATTATATTTGGCTGGTATTTAGGCAGAATATATAAGACTGGGAACATAAAGAGTGACACTAAATGAAACCATACGCTTGTTGAACATTCCTAAAGTAATCTTGTTATTTCCTGGTGTTATCAAATAAATACTTTTATTGGTTTACCAAAAGCCTGATCCTTGGCTGGGGATACACAGACCAGAAGGGAGGGCAGGGTAATTACCAAGGCTGGAGGGAAACAGTATCAAATAAATGGTGGCAGCGGTGAAGGGAGATATTGTAACATCATCAAGTATCCAGAGCAACCCAGGATTGTATGCTTTATAGACAAAGATACAAGGGGGTTGTGGACAGCAAGGGCACCCAGACACAAAGTAACAAGCCATAGGGAGACTAAGGCGAAGTCTCTAGCAGTATTGTTTACAGGGAGTGACTGGTGGTGCTGCCTAGCAGTGGGGTTTTGTGAGATCTGTGCTAGAGCGTGTGAGAGAACAAATAAAAACTGAGGTCCTGACAGGTGGTGGCCCTGGTGGGAGTATCACAGGTAGAGCCAGCTGGTGGGATCGTCACAGATCCTCCCAGTTTTGTCAGTATTTTTGTGATGGAGCTTTGCCAGAGCCAGACACTTGAGACGCCAAATACTGAGCAACCATAAGCCTGAGAGCAGAGCAGGAGCTGAAGTGGGCCACAGAGAAGGTTTCAGTGCTAACATTCCACTCTTGCAAGCAGCATATATATGCTCACTGCCATTTTATCATTTCCCTTTTCAAGCCAGGTTGTGTACCAGTCCAAAGTAAAAAAAAAAAGTATGTTGCTGCCCCAAATATGCCCCTTTCCTTTTCCTATGCTAAGCGCTACAATAAGACAGGAAGTGTGGCATGTTCATAATCTGCTCCTACTCCTGCGCTAGAAAGAAATATACATGATTGGCACCTAATAAAATCTTCACATATAATAGTTTTGTAAGCATCCTGCTACACACTTCTGCGCAGGCCCAAGCCCGTGCAGAAGCGTTCACGCGTAAAGTGATGCTGTCGGGGGTAGTGGTGATGACGCCGCCACTTGCTTGAGATGCCCAGTGGCAGCAGCATGTGAGTTGCCCAAGTCGCATAAGGCACCCAGTGGTGGCAGCACACGAGTCGCGTGTGTTGCCCAGTGGTGGCGGCGGCGGCGGCGGCAGCACACAAGTCACACAATTGCAATGGTGCCCATGGCAAGCAGGTGAGTGAGCGATTGGAGTGGCAGTGGAGGCGAGCAAGGAACTTGGTGGTGAATGGCCTTGGCCCTTAGTTGGTTGGTAAATCAGTCAGTCGGTTGGTCAGTGGGTGGGGGACCCACAGGGGGAAGGGAGGAAGGGCTGGTACCCATGGGATCAAGTGAAGCGAGTAGGGGCAGAGCCCCTAGTTATAGTAAAATGTATGCATGCCTCTTCTTTTACTCTGACAACACAGCTGTACAAGTTGACATTTCCAGTTTTAAGGAAAGCTAAGTCAGCGTATCCTTGTTAAGGAAGACAGATCTTCCCTCTCTTTCCTCTGTGCAATACAGAAATCCGCCACCAACAGGGCTTAGGAGAGGGGGGCAGGGGGCAAAATCCTCGGGGACCAGACCTTTGGAGGGCCTGGGCCTCTGGGGGCCTGGATTGTGAAAAAAGAAACAATACTTTACATAATAATTTGTGGTACCTCTATAGAACAGAAAGTGCCTATAATATCTGTTGCTAAATCTTAGCATGTCCAGTCTTCTATAAGCAACAATATTTATTAATATGATTCAGGTATGGCATAGTGCACCATACACCTTGAGAGTCTCAAACTGAGATCAGAACTACTACACCACAGTTCACAGGACTACTAGGCCCAGTAGTAGGCCATAGTTCACATTTGCTCAACAAGCATTTCCTATAGTTCTCTTAAAGGAACATCAGTGGCAGGTAAAGAGAAAGCTAATACATGGGAGTATGTGTCAACCGTTACTTTTTAGTCTGTAACTAGAACACATTGGAGCAAGTTTATATGTGTTTTGGCATTGTTTTAAGGTGAAATTAACATTATGGAGTACAAATACAAGTCTAGAGCCAAGTTCCCGGCCAAGCTCAAGGTTCTGGTTTTGATGTACAAAACCCTATGCAGCTTAAGACCAGGATACCTGAAATGTTGTCTTGCCCCTTATACCCAATCACTGCACTCTGAAGTAGGGATGGACAGGAAATTTGATTTCGTTTGCATTTGAAGTTGAATATATCAAATTTGCACTTTCCAAAACAGTATGAGAACCAAAATATAGCCAGACTTCAAAATTTGTACTTATTCAAATTTTTCAGTGCAGTTTGCCAACCAAACAATGTTTACCAAAATGCATAATTTTGGGAAAGTAGTGCATAAAAATGAATATATGAGTGAAACTAACATACAAAAATGCATTATATTAGGAGAAATTGCTTACAAAAATGTGTACACAGGGCTGGCTGCAGGCATGCCAGGGCCCTTGGGCACCAGCCTGCCCTGGGCCCCTCCGCTCCCCTTCCACGATCCGCAGAAGCAGCTGCGGGAGGGATCGCAGGACAGCAGCTTCTGAGCAGCCCGCCATACCCCCCGCTTCACCTACCTTTCTCTCCACTGTTTTTTGTGGCTTCCCACACTGTGCACACAGGTTTGTCATCAATCAAGATGGCGGCCAAGGTTTCCCTAAGGGGCTGAAGCCTCTGCCGCCATCTTGGTTGATGGCAGCAATGCGCACATGTAGCACGCATGCGTGCCATCAACCAAGATGGTGGCAGAGGCTTCAGCCCCTTAGGGAAACCTCGGCCGCCATCTTGATTGATGGCAAACCGCAAAAAACAGCGGAGAGAAAGATAGATGAAGTGAGGGGATGGCAGGTGGTTCAGAAGCTCTTGTCCCGCGATCCGTGGCTCCTGTCCTGTTTCCGCGGATCGCGGAAGGGGAGCGGAGGGCACCCTGTAGCTCCAGGAGCCCTTGGGCCAGTGCCCCACCTGGCCGCCCTTTAGAACTGGCTCTGTGTGTACATTACTCAAAATTGCCTACAAAAATGGGTTTATTAGGAGAAAATCCTACTAAAATGCTGGAGAATTTTCATGAGAATTTTTTTTAAAAAATCACAAATTGCTGCAGAAATGTGGAGAACTAAATTTAGTGTTGTAGCATCGACACTTTGAAATTGCCTTCCCTTTAATATTAGACAAGGACCGTCTCAGTTAACTTTTTGGCTCCTGCTAAAGACCTTTCTCTTTCAACAAGCCTTTTAAGTAGAGACCTTATCCCAGTCTGCATCCATGTTGGAATTGCTTTTTGAGATTTTTTAAAGCTGTTAATTAAAAGCTGTTTTTAAGATGTTTTGTTTTAAGATGTTTTTAAATATGTTTTAACGTCTTGTTTTTAAGATGTTCTAGAGTGCTTTTAGTGTTTTATTTGCTGCCCTGTGCTCCTTCTGGAAAGAAGGGCAGGATATAAATTTAATAAACAAACCAATAAAGCACAAAAGAGAAAAGTGAGAAAAATATGAAAAAGCAAAACAGATCGGGCAAGTTTATTCATTCTTATTGTTTCAAAAATAATCATGAGGTGATGAGGGAGACAATGAAAAGCAGTTGTTGGATGTTCAAGCATTACTAAAAGAAGGAAAAGCTAATGAGATTTCTGCTGAAGTAGAACAGAGATGCCCTAGCACTACTCAGGGTAAGGATAGATTAGTCTCATATCTCATCACTGTGAATTCACTGTCACTTCATTGTGAATTAATTTGCTTGTACTCTTAGCACAGCAAAAGTAATTTCCATATTTTTTAACTTTTTTCAGTTTTGTAAGTAAAACCAAATATGAAACACTTGTTCTTCAAACATCAAATTAATAATAGTGTTCAGCAACTTGCAGGAAATTTAGGACCACCAGGAATTTTGTGGACTTCCTTTGTAGGTCCTGTACTAAGTATATAAAAAAATAATAAAATAAATATATTTGCACCATTGGAAACAGCATAAAAATTAGCCTGAAGGTACGTGTCTCAAAATAATGCAGAATATATTTTTAAATGCAAAAAATGCATTTTCCAAGGGTTATTTTGAGCAGTATAATTTTTTAAATAAACATATTAAGTATCACTTAACCTTTTTTGCCTAAGTCACTTAAAAACCAGTTTGAAGAAAGTAATATCATTTGATTTACAGGAAAATTTAGGGAGGGGGACCCAAGCATTCACCTTGCCCCAGGCCCAGTGCCAGCTCTTAGCAGCTCTGACCACCAAAAGCCTCATATAAGCCATATTTTGTTACATCAGAAACTTAGAGATGTATCTATTTAGGAGAGGCCTATTTTCCTGAAGTCTGTCTGCTTTAGTGACAGTGTTACTGTGATGCGTAGTCACAGTATTTACCATTTATCTTCTTTCTCAGTTTACCCACCATTAGCTATGGTTAAGCACAGGAGAAAACAACAAGGAGATACAAAGTAAAAATAAAATATTATATATTTTATTTCAAATTGTTACCAGCATAAACAGATAGTGATGCATGCAAGATTACTTAATAAACTAGATGGTTAACTTTGCTTTGCTGTGGTTAAATAAGAATGTATACACTAGAATGTTACTATCACTTTGAATTATATATCAAACCCAATATAGAGCTCTTGTCACTTTAAGAGGATATGTGACCTTCAGTTCCTTCCACTATCCAAACTGAAGACAATTTGTCCCAGTTAACACTCCTCAACTACACACAGGGGACTGCACTTGTAGACTTCAATCAGATCCACAACCTGTCCCTTCCAGAGTCTCTTAGGCTTTTCTCTGGACATCTGCTGCAGTCTTCCCTCTGGTCTAGCAACAATGTTTGTCTCAGGTTCTCAGCAATCTGCCGGCACTTGGCTATAGAACATCTCTGAAGGCTAGAATCACAAGTTCTTCCTCTGAGACCTTTAAGTTCTAGTCCAGTGATGTCAGCTCCTGACTCCCCTCTGGTTTCTCAAGCGTCTCTGGGCCACTTCCTGTCCCTTGATGCCCACTGCCTGACTTCACCTTCCACCTCTTCCGTCAGCTGACTAACAGCCACATGTTGATCAGAGCCTGGCATTTAATTTTTTTCAGCCTCCCCCCAGCCAGTCATTTCATTTTGAGTGGAGTTCTGCCCATCATTGGTAAATAACTATGATCTAGTCAGATGAAGCAGAATGTTGACCAGCTGACCAGTTTGAATTTACCAGCTTCTACTAAGTCTTCAAACATCAAATTAATAATAGTGTTCAGCAACTTGCAGGAAATTTAGGACCACCAGGAATTTTGTGGACTTCCTTTGTAGGTCCTGTACTAAGTATATAAAAAAATAATAAAATAAATATATTTGCACCATTGGAAACAGCATAAAAATTAGCCTGAAGGTACGTGTCTCAAAATAATGCAGAATATATTTTTAAATGCAAAAAATGCATTTTCCAAGGGTTATTTTGAGCAGTATAATTTTTTAAATAAACATATTAACTATCACTTAACCTTTTTTGCCTAAGTCACTTAAAAACCAGTTTGAAGAAAGTAATATCATTTGATTTACAGGAAAATTTAGGGAGGGGGACCCAAGCATTCACCTTGCCCCAGGCCCAGTGCCAGCTCTTAGCAGCTCTGACCACCAAAAGCCTCATATAAGCCATATTTTGTTACATCAGAAACTTAGAGATGTATCTATTTAGGAGAGGCCTATTTTCCTGAAGTCTGTCTGCTTTAGTGACAGTGTTACTGTGATGCGTAGTCTACTTAATAAAGGCAGGGTTGTTCAGAACATAAGCATTTGCCATAAGTATTCTCAGAACTTTCATAAGTTATTCGAAGACTCAAAACTCACTTGTCAAAAGCATGGAACAGGACAATCTGACAGGCGCATAACATAGCGCATGCAAAGCCTGGGGCAATGTCTTTAGATTTAAACTAAATTCTTTATTTATACAAAGCAAGGGCATCCATGATTCACAAAGAAAAAGGAAAGTAGCGGTCCAAGAAGAAAAGAGAGAAGGAAACAAGATTTCTCCCCCCCCGTCTCCTTTTCCCTCACCTGTATTTGCTATACTCATGTGCAGACAGAATTAGGCCTTCCTGAATGCGTCTTACTAAAAGCTATTACATAACAACTCCTTTGAAATGTGAACATCTCACAGTGACAAGGCATCCCCTGCAAAATTAATTAAATGAAAGTGCTGAGTATGTGAGGCATATTTTTATTGTTTCTGTTTTTAGTCCCTATTCGTGACTAAAACAATGCAGCTACGCTAATATTTATTTATTTATTTAAAATATTCATATGCCTCCCTTCATCCTATTTAGGATTTCAGGATCATGTGATAAAACAACACATACAATCCTTAAATTAAAATGTACAATGTTAAAATGCCTGGGTGCCATTTTTGACTGGCACCAAAAAGATTTGCAGCATAGGCATCAGGCAAGCCTCTTTAGGGGCCCATAATAACCAGGGTGCAACTGCTGAGAAAGCCCTTTGTCATTGGCTCCCTTCAGTCGCTAGACTGCACTTCTTGACATGGGGAGCAGTTTCCCCTCATTGTTCAATCTAAGTAGTAATGTTTGACCAATATATTAATGCTCAAATATGTGCCTTAGAGGTTTAGACCTTTGGATTCCTAGAAGGTGAAGGCATCACCATTAAGTCATGTCTTGTTCCTTGAGGTATTAAGATATTTGGGGGAGACATTGGCAGATCATTTTCATTTTTTTATTTGCTGTTGAAAGGGCTAAAATGGTCTGATCTCAGGTTTGACTTGCTTTTATCTTCGGGGTCATCCCTCAAGATGCTGGAATTTGACACCTTGCAGGTCTTGATCCATCTGTGTTCCATCTTGGTGTGAGCATCTCACCTCAAAGTAATTCTGTGTCTGTGTGGAGAACCCCTCACACAAGGAGAGCCTGCTGACTCCTTTATTATTACTGAGAGGCATCTCACATTTTAGTTTTCCCTGATATAACATTGCTTATTTTTCTTAACTCTTTATTGCCACTGCGAACATGGATGTCAATACCATTTATCTTCTTTCTCAGTTTACCCACCATTAGCTATGGTTAAGCACAGGAGAAAACAACAAGGAGATACAAAGTAAAAATAAAATATTATATATTTTATTTCAAATTGTTACCAGCATAAACAGATAGTGATGCATGCAAGATTACTTAATAAACTAGATGGTTAACTTTGCTTTGCTGTGGTTAAATAAGAATGTATACACTAGAATGTTACTATCACTTTGAATTATATATCAAACCCAATATAGAGCTCTTGTCACTTTAAGAGGATATGTGACCTTCAGTTCCTTCCACTATCCAAACTGAAGACAATTTGTCCCAGTTAACACTCCTCAACTACACACAGGGGACTGCACTTGTAGACTTCAATCAGATCCACAACCTGTCCCTTCCAGAGTCTCTTAGGCTTTTCTCTGGACATCTGCTGCAGTCTTCCCTCTGGTCTAGCAACAATGTTTGTCTCAGGTTCTCAGCAATCTGCCGGCACTTGGCTATAGAACATCTCTGAAGGCTAGAATCACAAGTTCTTCCTCTGAGACCTTTAAGTTCTAGTCCAGTGATGTCAGCTCCTGACTCCCCTCTGGTTTCTCAAGCGTCTCTGGGCCACTTCCTGTCCCTTGATGCCCACTGCCTGACTTCACCTTCCACCTCTTCCGTCAGCTGACTAACAGCCACATGTTGATCAGAGCCTGGCATTTATTTTTTTCAGCCCCCCCCCAGCCAGTCATTTCATTTTGAGTGGAGTTCTGCCCATCATTGGTAAATAACTATGATCTAGTCAGATGAAGCAGAATGTTGACCAGCTGACCAGTTTGAATTTACCAGCTTCTGATGCCTTTGCTTCTCTACATAAAAAGAGAGGCCTCGCTCTCATAACCAATCTCTTGTTTGAAACAATGTAAATAATGGCAGTTCAACTGTCACTCAAGGCAACCTGCTGACCTGCTGGTGCACTGCTCACAGCAAGAATGCAAGACAATTTACATAACTGTTGACCCTTTCATTCTGAGTACAAAACCTTTATACATTATAATCTTTGTTTTAGAAACAGTATGATTTCTCCAAAGTCTGACAGACTGTAACTCTCTCTCTCTCTCTCTCTTCATTCAGGAGATCTGACTTAGCAGGCTAGGCAGGAGTGGTCCATGAGGAAGGGTGGCGCAGTACAACTGGCCTCCTGGCAGCAGAGTTGCTGCCACTTACCAGGGGAGTAGGAGGCAGTGGGGAGGGCAGGGCAATGTGGGTGCATCAGTGGAGTAAAAAAGAGATTTAAATACTCCCCCCCATGCAATTACCCCTGAAAGCAATGGCACATCATCAAGACCCATCACCCCCGGAGGGACTGGCTATGCTTTCAAGTGTGTAGCTGCAGGAGCCCCACACACTAGCAAGCCACTTGGAGGTGGCTTGAATTACTTTTTTAAAAATTAACAAAGAAAAGATGGAGAGACAGCCCTTGGACCACCTCGTATAACTTCCATTCATTATCTAGGGAATCCTACAATCTATGAGTTCCTTAGCAGACACCCAAGTCAATCTGCACATTGATGAGTTGGTGTGGATCAGGTGGTTCAACACTGGGATTTCCTTTTGCCTAATCCCCATCCCATCCCTAATAGTTACTACCTCATGGAGACATAGCCAACTGCCCCACAACCTATTCTAAATCCATTTTATTTCAAACAGGAATTTAGTTTGCATAGTGCTATAAGGACTGAAATACTGATTCAGATGATATACAACATTTTCTCCACGACTGAGAAATTGGGATTAACAATCCCCTACTCCCATTTGCTTCCTTTAGTTTGCTGGGAATCAGAAAAGGAATAAAAATAGTGGCTGCCTTGTTATTCTGCACATAAATAATAGATGCAGTGTGGCTAGCTTTCCTAATTTAATCTGAGAAGAGAGATGCACAAAAAAGACTTTATATGCAAAATGGAAATCAAGCAAGGTAAAAAAAATGGGTAGTGAATCTTTTGACATAACTGCTTAGAGTTGCAGAAGTGCTCTAATCTCCTTGTTTCTCCCCTTTTGGCGTTTCACACACAGAGACAAATTTAGAGACTCTCTTTTTGTATATTTTACATCCATACAAGTGACATCAATCAAATAATAAGGGAGCAAATAGCCCTTAACTTCTTGAGTGTTGATACAAAGCCATTAATGACTTGCCATGGAAGACCTGAAGTCAAAATTAGATGTTAATCTATTTAAGCATCAGTTGTGAATTAAAATATAAGGCTCCAGTTTAAGTCATAACTTGTAGTCAGCTGCCTAGACCAAGGATGATATCCAACTGTGGAGTCCCATTTGTGCAACAAACTTCTGCTTGTGCACTCAGGGCTTATCCTTCCTCCTCTCCCAACATGCCAACTCCTGTGCAGCCTCCAAAATTACTCTGTAGGGTTGGGAGACCCTATGTGGAAGATTGGAGGGCAGGCTGGCAGGTACTCTCCATGTTTATAAGTTGACTGGCACACATGCAGGACTGGTGCCAAAGGGCAGGCCCTGGCCGAGGGTGCTGTGGCCCACAGGGGCCCCTGAAGGGCCCCTCATTAGGGTGGTGGAGTAATGCTCCCCTTCTGTGATCTGCAGCAGGCTCCCTGCCACAGATCACAAGGAGGGAGCTTTCAGGCTGGCCACCTGTTCACTCGCTACATCTACCTCTCTCTGCTGTTTTCTGAGGCTGGGTATGCTGCGCGCAGGATTACCATCAACCAAAATGGCAGCAGAGGCTTTTTTAAGGGGCTGATGCTCCTACCGCCATCTTGGTTGATGGCAGGCAAGTGCTTGCATGTGTGCATAAGCATACCTCACTTGTGTGCCATCAGCGAAGATGGTGGTAGGGACATCAGTCCCTTAGAGAAGCCTCTGCTGCCATCTTGGTTGATGGGAGCCCTGTATGCATAGCACATGCAGCAACAGGAGACAAGAGAGAGGTGGGTGAAATAGGCAGGAGCTGCACCCCTGGGGCAAGCTGGTGCCCAAGGGCCCAGTCATGCCTGATACCGGCTCTGCACACATGTAAGGGGCAGCTTATGATATTGTTGCACCTATTAAGTCCATGTCTACCACAGGGCTTTGAGAGGCATAGGAGTTCTGCCAGAAAAAATCCTCTACAACACAGAGGAACAGAAGGAACTATGAGCTGTGAACGGGCAAACAAGACTGATTTTTCCCCAGGCCCTTCTCCTGTACCTTTAATAGCAGCCTGACACAAAAAAAGAACAGTCCCACTTAGTCTTAGCTTATATCAGAATCATACATTGGTTCTGAGCATGCTCAGATATGTATCTAGACATATCAGTGAGAGGAGGTTCTAGTTTGCTCAACATTAACTAATCATAACTTTTTCCACTATTCTTGGCTTCCCCTATAGGCAGGGCCGGTTCCAAAGGGTGGCCAGGTTGAGCACTGGCCCGAGGGCCCAACAGCTACAGGAGCCCCTGGGGGGCCCCTGAGGGGCCCTCTGCTCCCCTTCCACAATCCGTGGCACGAGCTGCACCACGGATCGCAAGACAAGAGCTTCTGAGTCACCCGCCACCACCGCCACCCGCCACCATCCCCCCTGCCACCATCTGCCCACTTCACCTACCTTTCTCTGCTGTTCTTTGCGGCTGTGAGCACTGCGCGCGCTGCATGCCATCAACCAAGATGGCGGCAGAGGCTTCAGTCCCTTATGGAAACCTTGGCCGCCATCTTGATTGATGGCAACCCTGCGCGCGCAGTGCACGCAGCCGCAAACAACAGCAGAGAAAGGTAGGTGAAGCGGGGGGATGGTGGCGGGGGTGGTGGCGGCAGGTGGCTCGGAAGCTCTTGTCTTGTGATCCGCAGCACGGCTCATGCCACGGATCATGGAAGAGGAGCGGAGGGGCCGGGGGCAGGCTGATGCCCAAGGGCCGCGGCATTCCTGGATCCGGCCCTGCCTATAGGACTAAAAATATTGATGGTTTACAGCCTAGAAGTATTTGTAGCCAAAGGACCACACCATAAATGATGGTACATGCAGAGTTTGGAAGCAATTCGTTACAAGTAATGAATTACTTGTAATTCATTACTTTTTTGAGGAATGAGTGGGTAATTCCATTACATTTTATTGTAATAGAACTAGGAGTAATTTTATTACTTTTGTGGAGTAATTGTAATGTGTCTAGCATTACCTTTGGGGGGGAAGCAGGGGAAGTCTTCTGCTCCTCTGATTTGTGGATGAAAATCATGTGCCTCCAATGGGGCTTCTGTGCAGCATCGCTTTTCCCTCATGCTCCGTAGGTGGGTAGGAGGCAATGAAGGAGGAGGCGGAGAGTGAGATGGGGTGGAGTGGAGAAAACAATTGTTAAAAAAATAGATGGTGGTGGTGGTGAAGAATGGAGTGGAGGGAAAAAGGAGCCAGAGGGCAAGAACATGGATAAAGGAGGAGAAGGAGGCAGCAGCAGAATGGAGATAAAGATCTGTGGAAGTGAAAGATGACGACTCTGTGTGTGTGTGTGTGTGTGTGTGTGTGTGTGTGTGTGTGTGTGTGTGTGTGTGTGTGTGTGATTGTATACTGTGTTTGCACTTCACACACAAAGCGGCCTCCACCACCCTCTCTGGCTACTGTGCTGCATTTTGGTGGAGAAAACAAATTCACACAAAAAAGCACCCTCTTCATTTCAGCTCAGCCTTGCATTTATATTAAAGTCTTCACCTGCCCAGACCACTGAAAACAGCAGCTGGTTGTTGAAAGCTACAATTTGCTTGGGATGAGAATCACTGTCTTAACATTCACCTCAACATGGACATTTAGTTGCTAATGCAAATCATAGTGGCTGGGAGTTTTTAAAAGGTGCAGAAAGCATATACAGCATATATAGCCTCCAATCTGTTTACAAAATGCCTCTCTTTACATAATTGCTGTCTTCACAAAAACACACCAGATGAATTGTGGAAGGGTTGGGGAGTGAGGGTCGCTATTTTTATTCTCATGCATACAACTGTGATTGTAATGATCATGTGGAAAATGGAAATGATAAGCCATGTGGAGGGTTCCCTCTGCTGGAAATGAATGCAAACCTCAGTCATAGGCCCATCCCGTGGTATTTTAATAATGAATTCAGTAGTGCAGTTTAAATATTTCCCATTGAATATACATTTTAATGGTCCTCTTCTGATGAAAGCTTGAGGACCAAAACAGTAGTGACCTATTCCCTCCACCCTCTGCACTTAAATGCAGTAAAGAAATTCTAAGTGACTTAAATGCAGCTAGTCAATGTTTAAATTAGGGTTGCCAGACCTCCATTTTTCAGCTGGAGACTCTGGTTTTTTGGGGTCCCCTCCAGGTCTCTGGTTGACTCACCTGAATCTCTGGACTTAAAAAAACACAAGTATAAACAGTTGCAAAACAGCTTAAAGTGACATGATTCTGAATTTAGGGTTGCATGAATGAAGTTGCTTATCACTTGAGGTTGCAGTTCTGTCCCTGTCTGAGTAAGCCCCACTGGGACTTGCTTCTGAATAAATAAACGTAGGATTGCACTATAAATATCTTTACAGGTTGTGTAAATAATAAATATATTTGATAGTCATACTTATACAAATATTTGTTCATTTTTCATATTTTTGGTTTTTGGTTAGGAATCCTGACTGGTTGTGAGATGCTTAGTTTTCTGCCTTACTCATAGGAATCTTGTGGTTGGCATGGTATTGCATTTAAGAAATCATCACTGTATTTTGTACTTTTTCTGTTTGCATTTCATTTACCTTTATCCTCACTCCCTTTCATCCATAGAAGCAACAACAGTGGTTCCATGTGCTCCTCTCAACCTTCTTAAACCCACCTTGTTGTTTGTTTCTTGTCCAATAGTGGTAAAAGAGTATTCACATACTGGGCAGCGTGGCTGCAATTGTTGTTGTTCCCAAGTTGCTGCCTATGAAGGTAGACCAAATCAAGTGTGCTTTCTTTCTGTCAATTATATTCACTGGAATTGGGTTGGCTGATAAAGTGAGTTTATACCAGCCCAAAGGGGAGACAGAAAAGGGCAGAGAATCTTATTACTCAGACCTCTTTCTGAAGTGAAGGGTCAAGTCTGTAAAGAAATTTGGATGTTAAAAGGTAGGGGCAGGGCATTTCAGGCAGGGGGTTGCCAACACTACTTGGATATGGATATCTTTGCAGAGGATCCCTAGTCAAGCTTTACCAACAACAGAAGCCAAACCATATCTACTCAGAAGTAAGTCCTATTGAGTTCTATGGGGCTTTGTCCCTTAGTAAGTGTGTTTAGAATTGCAGTTCTTTGGGGGCATCCATCTTTACTTCTGAGTGCTCCCATCTAACATCTCCAAAACACTAGGCTCCTTTCTTCCTACAGTGGCCTTCTGGTGACTGGCCTGGCCTGGCCTGAGGGCACTTGAACCCTTTTTGCCAGAAGTGAATTGGCTAGATAAAATGTTTCCTACCCAGGCTCCATCTTTTCGCTTTCTATCTTAATTTCCAATCAGATAAACGTTTTTGTATGAACTGTATGCGCCAAGCAACTGTGGTTGATGCTTAATGTATCATGCTTAGTGACATCACTTGGACCCGTCCCATGATGTCACTTGGGCCTGCCCCATGACATCACTTGGACCCACCCCATTACATCACTTGGGCCTGCCCCCAAAATCTCAGGGTTTGGGATGCTTCTGACCTGGCAACCCTCTCCCCTCTCCCTCCAAGATGGAATGTCTCAAGGGTGAGCAAAGTGGAATCTTTCATTCTTTGAAAGGCAGAGATAGATAATGGCAGTGAGAACTGCATGTGGGAATTGCATAATACCTTTGAGAAAACAGGAGGAGAAGGAAGAAGTCCTGACATACCATGTTTTGCATAGGTACATTGTCACAGCTTTATTTAGCTTTCTCGTCTCTAGATTAATAATCAGTAGCACTTCTGACATTTCTTTCAAAGCCTTTAATTCTAAAGTTTTCTCCCCCTTTGTTGTTATCATTTTGACCAAGAGCTTCCTGAACCTGGATAGAATGCAAGTTTGGAGAAGAATGCACTTAGTGGATTTTATTTGAGAACAGGGGGTTGCAACATCCTTAACATTTGCTGTTCATAACTCCCACCTATGCGTAGCCCTATGAACATTTGGTCCTGCACATACCTACATGTTTTAGACTCCTTGAACCTCTTTAGTACTTCCTATGATCATAAAAAGAACCCTGCTTGCTTAGACCAGTCTGGTCAGTCTGGTCTAGCATCCTGCTTCCCAATCAGGTGCCTCTGGAAGCCCAAGGCAATAGCTCTGCCCCAGTGTTGACTTTCAACAATGGGTATTCAGTGGTTCCATACAGCCATCATGACAAATTACCATTGATGTATCTATACTATATGAATTTGTCAAATCTTTCATTCAAGCCCTCTTAGCTAGTAGGCCTCACCACTTCCTCTGTACACCCCTGTATATCTTGTAGCCCTTGTGAAACCACCTATCACCTTTGCCACCTTCTGCGGCACAGCATTAACCTTTTTAACCATTGCTGGGCAAGTGGAGTGCTCTTCTCCTATCTGCTTCATGTCACTCCTGAGCCTGTGCAGCCGGCCAGCCAGTTGCAGCATGCAATGGTGCAAGGTTGCCTTCTGGCATGCTAGGAAGTTGCTTCAGTGCCTTCATTGGCTCTGCAACCCTAATGGTGGCATCTGATTGGCTCAGCTTGCTATCATTCTCATTGCTCTGGGGAGATGATTTAAATTTAAATAATGGTGGGTGGCTTCAGTCTTGGCTGCTAAAGGCACATGTTACAGCTTGCTGCCGTTGCTTTTTCAATTCATTTGAGAGGATTTATGCCCTGTAGTCTAGCCTTAACAGTGCCACTTGTTTGAACAGAATATGAACAGTCTCAAGTATTTGATGTAATACCTCTTCCCATATAGGCTACCCTGCGCCCTGAGATTGGGAGAAGGATCTCTGCTTGTGATCCTGCCAATGATTGTCACTCATGTGGAGGGACCCAGAAAAGGGTCTTCTCTGTATTGGCACCCCAGTGATGTAATTCCCTCTCCTTGGCAACATGAATGGTGCCAACTTAACAGGCTTTTGTTGTATGGTAAAGACCTGCTTATTTTCTGAAGCCTTTTAGAAGATGAAACTTGTTTTGTTTTCTTTTTCTGTTGTGTTGTTGTGGTGGTAGTGGTTAGAATGAAACAGCCCATTATGTTTTAATTGTATTGTATGATGTTCTTATGATACTAATGTTCTTATATTATTATTTATTACATTTGTATACCACCCAATAGTCAAAGCTCTCTGGGAGGTTTACAACAATTAAAAACAATAAAAACAAATACACAAATATACAAATGTATATGGAAAACGCTTTGGAATTTTTCTGAGAAAAAAATAGATTATAAATAAATAAATAAATGGATCTTCAAGATTAGGTATCCCATTTTGATAGCCAAATTAACGAGTGAACTGCACATATGCTTCCTTGTCTTCTTTTCTAATTTTTCAAAAAAAACATTAATTAGCATGAATGTCTATGGGAAGAGGCAAGGGATTTGAAGTATGGTCTTGCAGCTTGTACTATAAGGTGATTCAAGACTTTGGCAGAAATCCAACCATAAAACCAGGAAAGCACCAGTAGCAAGCAACGAGAGAGAGAAAAAGAGAGAGAGAGAAATCCAGGTGCTTGGAATACAATTTGATTAACAAATTTCGTAACAAATCCTTCCTTGGGGGATGTGTTTGTAGCAGTAGTTCACACCAAATATATGGCATGGTATTGTCATGCCAGTTTGCTCCCCTTAATTATTTTCCTGGGTCCCTGGTCATAAATAGTTAAATCTTTTGATATTTTTCCATCCCGGTGACTGGGTGATTTTTACAGCCCAGCTGTATCAGCTTACAGCAATTTGGCACCTCTTTATCAGCAAGAGGGGCCTGGTTCCGTCAAGGCCGTAAAAACTCCTTCGGCTTGTTATGGGAAACCAGGAGGGACGGTGCCTGGTACTGTGGGAACATCATTTCATCATTCCTGTGATGAAACTGCTAATTAGTTGATTGTCTCCGGCTGAGGCAGGGATTTTCTCCATAAGAGAAGGCCTCGGACTCTGGGCTGTGTTCCGCTTGTGGGCACCACCTTGCTTATGGTGATGCTCTGCGGTGGCTCCATTATACTTCCTGACTGGCAGTCCCTGAGGGGAAGGACGCTAACTACTGAGAGAGAGCTGAGGCTTTGTAAGTACAGCTGAGGCAGTTAGCTTTATTATTTTCATTTTGTGCCAAGAACCTTTTGTATACTGTTGTGTTATACCTTGCCCCTTTGGGTGTTGGTTTTAGGATTTGATTTGCTGCTCAAAACTATTTTGTATGTACCTTTTTATCTTTTGTACCCTTTATCCCTTTTCTTATTTTTTTTCTTTTAATAAACTTTACTTATTTTGAAGCAACGTGTGTTTATTCCAGAGAAGGGGTTCAGTTCCTAAATTCAGTCCTGGCTGCTTGACCAAACTACCGTGTACTAGAGGAACGTTTTCACTTAAGACCTCTGAAGGGGCCAGGAGGATATTAAGCCTCTGGACCTGAGAGGCTTAGGTGTTCAGTGGGCTCTGGGGGTCCCTTCACCCCAGAGTAGTTAACCAATAGAAGGGTGGTGGCAGTACTACCGTGTAGGGTTGGTGTAAGTATACACAGCCCTAGCAGACCAGGTTTGCTAGGATCAATTGCCCAAGGCTGGGGATTGATTCCTGGGACAGTAAAGTAGGAAGAGTGGAACTCCCTGCTTTCACTACAGGTATAGGGACTCCTGCTGAGTGTCCCATGCATTTGGTGAGAATCGCTGCTCAAAATATGCACCCAAGGATGGATGGACATTTATTTATTTATTTATTACATTTATATACCGCCCCATAGCCAAAGCTCTCTGGGCGGTTTACAAAAATTAAAAACATTAAACATTAAAAACAAATATACAATTTTAAAAACCATACAAAGTTAAAACCATGAAGCACAGATAAACCAGGTAAAAGACCGGGGGTCAGAGCTCAGCACATGCTGTTAGAATGACTGGGAGAAAAGGAAAGTCTTGATCTGGTGCCAAAAAGATAACAATGTTGGTGCCAGGTGAACTTCATCATGGAGATCATGCCATAATTTGGCAGCCACCACTGTAAAGGCCCTTTCCCTTGTTGCCATCCTCCGAGCTTCTCTTGGCGTAGGCACCCGGAGGAGGCCCTTTGATGTTGAGCATAGTGTATGGGTGGCTTTGTGTCAGGAGAGGCGTTCTATCAGGTATTGTGGTCCCAAGCCATGTAAGGCTTTATAGGTTAAAACTAGCACCTTGAATCGAGCTCGGAAACATAAAGGCAACCAATGCAAGCGGGCCAGAATCGGTTTTATATGTTCAAACTGTCTGGTCCCTGTTACCAATCTGGTCACTGCATTTTGCACAAGCTGCAGTTTCTGAACTGCCTTCAAAGGCAGCCCCACATACAGCGCATTGCAGTAATTTAATTTGGAGGTTACCAGAGTATGGACAACTGAAGCCAGGCTATCCCTTTCCAGATAGGGGAGTAGCTGAGCCACCAACCAAAGTTGATAGAAGGCACTCCGTGCCATCAAGGCTACTTGAGCCTCAAGTGACAGAGATGGTTCTAGAAGAACCCGCAAACTACGAACCTGCTCCATCAGGGGAAGTGCAACCCCATCCAGAACAGGTTGGACATCCACCATCCGGGCAGAAGAACCACCCGCTAGCAGCATCTCAGTCTTGTCTGGACTGAGCCTCAATTTATTAGCCCTCATCCAGTCCATTGTCGCAGCAAGGCACAGGTTCAGCACATTGACAGTCTCACCTGAAGAAGATGAAAAGGAGAAAAAGAGCTGCGTGTCATCAGCATACTGATGGCAACGCACTCCGAATCTCCAAGATTTCTTTCAAACTGTGTTGGGCTTGGAATAAATCTTACTCCAAGCACCCTAAATTCTCTCTCTCTCCTCTGTTGTTTGCTGATTCAAGGCTTTAGCCTGAATAAAGAATGAAATTTCAGGCCTGCGCTAGTAGATTGCTGCAACCTACATTATTATTTTTCTTGCCAAGGATTTACTGAGAAATGCTAGTATCAAAAAACTAATCCTTAAAGCTTTAACTGATAGATTAACTAAACTAAAGCTCTAGTTGATCAGTAAGGGCTAACTTTAATCAGTGAGATGAGATTTAAACACATACTTGTGTATATGTTTTAAGCTATTTTGGCTGTGTTGTATTAATCTAACAGGGAAGGAAAAGGAAATTCAAATCTCATGTAGCAATGAGGCAGCTTTGGATTATTAAATTGTAAATGATTTCATGCATCTTTAATTGCTGAAAAGAGGACATTGTGTAAATATGTTGATACGTGCATCAGTTTAAAAGGCAGATGATATAGCAACTAAAGCAAATATTTAATCAAATGGACAGCTGAAAAACACACACATAAAGTCAGGCATAAAGCTCTTTGAGGGAGTCTCAGAGGATGATAAGGGAGAGCACTTTTTGAGTTGTGGCTCCCCATCTGTCGAGCTTTCTGCCCAATGAGGACTGCCTAGTGCTTTTGCTGGTATCCTTTCAGTGCCTGGTAAAACTTACCATCCTTGCACTGACTCTTTTGATGGACTATGATGATTTTGTTTTTGATGTTAGAGTGCTGCCAAAACTTTATGTGGCTGTGTGTGTGAGGGGGTTGTTTTGTATAATTTTTATGAATTGCATGTGTTCTTGAATTAATGTGTTGATACTATATGTTATTGATGCTTATGTTTAAACATATGCTGTAAGTTGCTTAGAGACATCTACATAGCAACTAACATCTAATCATAATATCAAAAACACCAACAGGCAAAATATGGGCAAGATCTAGAGACTGTGTTGTGTCTATAGTAGAGATGTCAGAGGAACTATCAAGTGGATTTCCATCTGCCCATTCAACCCCCACTGCAGCACAGAATCTTGCTGTGAAACTTATTTGTCTTACATCTTCAAACAGACTTTTTTAAAAACCATGCACACATAATACTTAAAAAGACACATAAATTGCTTTGCACTGTATGTTATTTATGTGTTATTTGCCTATCAATTGATGTATACAGGTGCCTCTTTGCTTTTCTTGTTCCTAAAGTGGTGTTGGTCACCAGAAGCAGTTGATGAGACTGCAGTCCTAACCCTGTCTACTCAGAAATAAATCCCATTGAATTCAGTGAGGCTTATACCCAGGTAAGTGGGATCAGGATTTCAGCCTGCTTCCTATTGTGAATTTTTTTTAAAAAAAACCTCATGGAATGCACCACTTATTTTTGTGATCATTCTTGTTACCTGTGGATTTTATCACTGCTCATAATTTAAAGTCCTAGCCTTTTTGTCACAGTGGGGAAAACCATCTTGATTTGACTGCCCACTTTTGACCACCCTAAATCCTCATTTTAAAAGCAAATTTAAATTTAAAATTATTTTCATTCCCCCACCTGTTTTCTTAATATAATTAATATGCCCCACCCTAATGGCTGAGTGAGGAAAATGAGATAGGATGGCTATTTTACACTGAATGTAGTGAGAGTGGCTGCAGTCCTACCCCACATACCTGGGAGTAAGCCCCACTGAATTCAATTTAGGTAAAAAATTATCAGGCGCAGTTGGTTCATTGAGCTATATATTACCATCATTTTAAGGCTTTCCACATTAATTCTAAACATGTCTACTTGGAGTAAATGCTATTGATTTCCATGCAACCAGCTTCCATGTAAGCAAATATGCAAGTTTGCTTACAGATCATTATGTGTTGTGGTCTTATGCAAGTTTATGTGATTAAGTCCCATGGAGTTCAAAGTGTCCAATAGGAATGAAGCCTGTGCATGAATGAAGGCAATAAAACCATAGATGAAATCTGGAGAGCTCAAAACAAAATGTGCAATCCTTTGTTCTTCCTATCAGACAAGGAAAGGATGAGGCACGTTTAAAAAATAAAAATAACGAACTCAAATTGATTTTGGTGGAAAACTTCCTGTATTTTAGCACTAAAGTGTTTATTGGCAGAGAGGCAAATATGCTTCTACACTATTTTCATTTTCCCAGAACACAACTTAATTAATGCTGTCATTTAGCTCAGGGAAAATGAGTCCATAACAGTCCTCCCACGCCAGAAGATCAATGGACCCCTGCAAGCTACAACAGAAAGAAATTAGAACGTGCATCAAATTTGTGAAGCTGATAAAGAAAACACATTTGCCCTTCATGTATTTTTAAAGTGCTTCTTTTTCATTATTCTTTATAAATGATTGCTCAGTTAAAGCGGCAAGGATATATGGAAATAACCATTACTCCTTTGCAAATGGTAAATTGCTATGTTTTCTCAACATGAGCACCAAGGTTTGTACGAACCTCTGTGCGACAATTCTTTACATTTCATTTAGTAACTCATCACTCAAAACATTCCTTGACTACCTTTTGCATAAGATCAAAGTGGGCAATGTTAACAAACAAAATAACATTTCAAATAACAGAATAAAATGCAGAGCCACATATTCTTTAATCTGGTTACAACTGAAAATTACATTATCGCATGGCAATGGGTCACACCAGCATCAACTTGAACATATAAAAACTTTTATTTTTGTTCTCAAATAAAGTCTGTATAGTTTAAAATCTCTAGGTGAGTATGTAATAGAAGGATAAGGCTGCAATCCAACTGCTATTTACACTAGGCTGAAGAGAGTTGGATATGGAGGCCCCCCATATTTCCCCCATACCCCTCAGACAGGCTATGCTGAAAGAAGCCCTGCGTCGTGGCTCAGCTGTGGGAGAGCCTGGACCCAGCTAGCTCAGCTGGTAGTCCACTGGGGAAACCCGGCCCAGCAGAAGGGGCTGGTGGAAGTCCTGAAAAATGGGTGTTCTGGGGGCATGTCTAAAGGGGAGACTTCCTACTCATTTTCAGAGTGCTCCTGCAGGTCCCAAAAGTTATGCTGGGAAACAGGTCAGTCTAAGACAATTGCAATGGAAGTCAATGAAGAGTGCTTAATCCCCAGTAGGGTATCTGTGAGAGCTGGCTTTTATTTTTCGGTTCAGCCAGTCCAGAGTTTTCCAAATGACAATTGGCTTCCCCTGAGTTGGATTGCTCTACGTAGACAAAGGGTTAACTGCATGGGAGTAAGATAGGTGAGTGAAGTTAGAGACAGAGTGTGGTATCTGACTAGGGATGGACAAATCTGTCAATTTCAGTTTTGGTTTTGCATTTTTCTAATCTTAAATTCAGTTCTTCACATTTCCAATCAGTTTGTGGTTTTTTAAAAAGTCCTCATGAAAATTTGCTCAAACTATACATAATTTTGCCTAATAGACACATTGTTGCAAAGCAGTTTTCCCTAATAGAATACATTTTGTATATTATTTTCACTACTATATAAAGTTTTATACACACTTTACCTTGTATAGTTGAACTGCACTGAAAAATCCAGAGAAATGTGAATTTCAAAGGATGACTAAGTTTTGATTTTCATGTAGTTTCAGGCAGTGCAAATTAGGTAGATTCACCTCTAAAAGTGAACTAAACCAAATTCTCCCCCATGCCTACATATAACTAAGCTATATTCAGAGTAGACCATCAAAATCAATGGACCTGGTTTCAATGTGTCTACTATGAATATGACTTAGTCAGATACCCAGAGACAGATGGGGTGTTTAGTTGAGAAGTGACATTTAGAAGGGGTGAGTTGAGAAAGAAAACTAGAGAGTATGAATTAGAGTACTCAGGGAGAGTGGATATAGATAAAAAGCTGGGTGTTAGGACAGCTGTTCAAGAGGGGAGACAGTTATTATATTACTATTTAAATAATACTGTTATTTATGCTAGGTTAGGATATTAAAGCTATTACTTGATATTATTTATCAAGTGACTATTTGTTATAGGTGTTATTTTCAATTAATATACTTACTGGGTTTTAATGCCATTAATGTTTTCTGGTCAGAGTGATTGCAGGGGTGATGTCCAACATTAGCCACACTCAGAGTAGATTCAGTGAAATCAAATAATGTCAGCTGATTCCAGTGGGTCTTCTCCAAGAATGTCTTCGATGGATATCACTCAAGAAAAGCAAATCTCACTCCATTTCCTGGCTTTGAATTAGACAGCTGAGTAAATAACTCCTGCTGTTCTTTGTAAGTCAAGAGGCTGTGGCAGCAGGTTTTTAGGAGGAAAACATAAAGGGAAGCTTGGATTCAGGGACCAAATGGCTGACTTACGTAGTGACTTCTGCAGGCCAGGACCTTGCAGGGATATCATGAAGCAGTTGCAAGCGCAATTGGAGGAAGTGGATTATCTGGATCCATTTCAGTTGTGTTTCATGGGACTGAAACAGCCTTGGTCGCCTTGGTGGATGATATGAGGAGAGCGTTGGATAAGGGTGAGTGCACCTTTCTCGTCCTCCTGGACCTCTCAGCGGCTTTTGATACCATTGACCACGGTATCCTTCTGGACTGCCTGAAGAGGTTAGGCATAGGGGGCACTGTATTGCAGTGGTTCCATTCCTTCCTCTCTGATAGGCACCAAAGAGTAGCATTGGGGGATGAGGTTTCGGACCCTTGGCCTCTCACTTGTGGGGTGCCACAGGGCTCCATCCTCTCCCTGATGCTATTTAACATCTATATAAAGCCGCTGGGGACTATCATCAGGAGATTTGGGCTGCAATGTCAAATATGCGGATGACACTCAGCTATATCTCTCATTTAAATCTTCACCAAGGTTGGCTGTAGAAACCCTATCCAAGTGCCTGGAATCGGTGAGTGGCTGGATGGGAAAGAATAAGCTGAAGCTGAACCCTGACAAAACCGAGGTACTGTTCGTGGGAGACAAGGGAAGGTTAGGGGATTTGGACCTGGTGCTCAATGGGGTACAATTGCCCCTGAAAGACCAGGTCCGTAGCCTCGGGGTCATTCTTGACTCCCAACTGTCCATGGAAGCTCAGTTTTCGGCTATGAGCCGGGCAGCGCTGTATCAACTCCATCTGATACGGAGGCTACGCCCCTACCTTCCCAATCATCTGCTCCCATCGGTGGTACATGCCCTGGTCTCCTCTCGCCTAGACTACTGTAATGCGCTCTACGTGGGGCTACCCTTGAAAATGGTCCGGAAGCTGCAAATGGTAAAGAATGCAGCGGCACACCTGATTAAAGGCAGCCGCTGGTGAGATCATATCACTCCAATGCTAAAAGAGTTGCACTGGTTACCAGTTGCTTACCGGGCCCAATTCAGGGTATTGGTTTTGACCTTTAAATCCCTATACGGTTTCGGCCCAGTCTATCTAAAGGAGCACCTCCAGCGTCATCAGCTATGCCACCCAAGAAGATCAGCCTCAAAAGACCTTCTCTCCATCCCATCAGTCAAAACAGCCAAACTGGTGAGGACTAGAGAGAGGGCTTTTTCAGTTGTGGCCCCCACCCTGTGGAACTCCCTCCCAAATGATCTCCACCATGCCCCTTCCATAATGAGTTTCCGCCAGGCCTTGAAGACCTGGCTCTTCAGGCAGGCTTTTGGGGTTGGCTAGATTTTATCTTCATTGTTTTTAGATTTTTAATGTCTAGGTATTTTATGACTTTGTATGTCGCCCAGAGTGGCTGGACAGCCAGCCAGATGGGCAACTAATAAATTCAATAAATAAATAAATAAATAAATAAATAAATAAATAAATAAATAAATAAATAAATAAATAAATAAATAAATAATAATAATAATAATAATATCACATCGTTTCAATGATTTCTGGGCCAATGAAGAAGAATCTGTGTGTCCCCCCCCAGTTTCTTAACTCTCTATAAGGTTGCCAGATTACAACCTCAAAATCCTGCCACCCTCTTTCAACATTATGAAGCAATAGGAGAGTGTACAGCTTCTGTACATCTTATCCCATTCTTTTATCCTTTCATGCTGTAAGTTCATATATGCAAAAGTAATTTTTCAAATTGAAATGAATTCCATATTAGCTCATCTGTCACCAAATAGATCGGACTGAGACACAAAATGGCAAGCCTTCTCCTCAAAGCTGCATGGTTGAGCTATGAAAGCTGATTTGTTCACACTTTAATTTAGATACTACAGGAAATGGGTATCTCATCATTCTTAAAGCAATGCTTTTGCTTCTAGCAGAAATTCAAGTGACCTACCATAACCTACAATATTGACCTTGTATTTTTTAAAAACTCAAAATTTAATTTCTGTGAATTCTTAAATCTCTTTTATTGTTTGAGAAACACTTTTTCATTACTCAAAATAATTGTCAAGCATTGCAAACATACTGCTTATATAAATGGATTCACATTTTCAGGATAATAAAATGTCATCCAATTTAATTATTCAACATATCTCTCTCTTTTAATTTCTTGCTAATTCAAGCAAGAAATTAACCTAATACATCAGTCTAAACCCCTAAGAAGGGAAGAACTGTGCCAGCAGGACACTCAGTATGCATCACCTTTGAAACTGGTCAACCCTAGATACTTCCAGATAAGGTTGAAAGATGTCACAGCTTAAAGGCACTGATGCCATTATTAGGAGTGATTCATTTCCATTCCTTGCATCTAATATCTGATAAAATAAGAATCTAAGAGTGACATCCAATTGTTGTGCAAGCAGATTTGTTCTGAAATGAATGCACATTCCTATTAGAAATTTGCTGGCATGCAGTGAAATTGTTTCATGATTGGTGATGTATGTTCCCCAGACCAGGGCCTGTTAGAGAGGTCTAGCAGTTATATTGTGAACTAACTGATGGTCCCTTCATCACTCTAATTTTTTACGAGTACGTTTGGGTAGAAACGGAGCTCTATCACGTGAAATTCTATCCTTGAGAGGAGTGAAGCAAGGATGCATTTTGGCACCTTTTCTTTTCAATTATTTCATCAATGATATAATTCCAACGCTATCTTCATTGAAGTTCTTCCCCCCATCAATTGGCAATAAAAAAAATCTGCGTTGTTATACACAGACGACCTGGCCCTATTCTCCTTGAATAAGATCGGTTTAAATAGAATACTAGCTTGCCTGGAGGAATACTGCCAGAATAACAGCCTACAGATAAACCACTTAAAATCTAAAACTATGATTTGTGGGAAGAACAGGAAGTCCAAAAACAAATGGTCCCTCAATGGCATCCCTATAGAGCAGGTTCAATCCTTTAAATACCTTGGCATAACACTCCATAATAACCTTTCATGGAAACCCCAGGCGGAGGTTATTAAATTCGCTAGTGCCAGAATAACAGGCCAATTAAAAAAGTTTTTCTTCACCCGTGGTGGACAGTTAATTCCCTCAATGATAAAAATCTTTATCGCTAAAGCCCTTCCTAAATTGTTATACGGGGCAGAAATTTGGGGTCATGCTCTTAAGCCAACTTTAGAACCCATCCAAAATTTATTTTTAAAACAGATTTTGGGCCTCCCCCGAGGAACACCTTCTGCTCATGTAAGAGCCGAGACGGGACTCTCCACTTTGGCAGCGAAAATAGATTGCGCGGTATTAAGGTTTTGGAGGAAAATTATCCTTCTCGATGAATTTTCAATTGTAAAATCATGCTGGCAAGAACAAATACAATCTGGAGGATGGGCCCATACCACACTAACGCTAATTAATTTTTATAACCTTTCCCCCAGTAATCTCCTAACCCTTTCTCCAAAGGACTTGAGAAACTGGATCTTTAATTCCCATGAGGTTCAGGATAGGCTCTATATAGTAGCATCTCCTTTCTCGAGATGGTTTCCATCTTTTAAATCAAATCACGTAATTGCCTCTTATTTCACTATACTTACTAACCCGAAGTTACGGAAAGCTTACACTGAAATTAGATTTCAGACTATGAAAACAGCTTTTTTGGAGGGTAGATACAATGGGATTCCAAGAACTGAACGTTGCTGTATTTGTGGTAATAATGAGATCGAGGATCTTGCCCATTATATTTTTAAATGTCCTCTATATAATGCCCCCAGACATAAGTTTTTATCTCCCTTTATTAACTCTAGAGCTGGGCTTTCCTCTGACGTTTTAATAGCCGATTTGTTGTCAGATAACTATGGAGTAATCACTATGGCTGTAGCCAATTTTGCCCTTGCTGCAAAGCATATTAGAATTCAACATTGTAAAACCCAATTGCAATGAATTTTAAATCGTTTCACTTTATAGAGAAGCCAACAAAATTGTGTATTACATTGTATGGTTTATCTCTATTTTATTTATTTTATGGAAACATGTATGCTATGGCCCATGGCTAAAAGCGAATAAAGTGTTGTTGTTGTTGTTGAACTAACTGATGTTTCTGGGAAGTTTCCAAAGGCATTGCCATCTTTAAAGCATTATAAACATCTAATCTGGAGGTTGCCAGAGCATGGATAACTGTGGCCAGGCTGCTTCTGTCTAAATGTTCTTGAAGCTGGTGCACTAGCCTGCACTTACAGATAGTGCTATTTCCCATGGAGGCATCCAGGGACAGAGCTGGATCAATCAGCATCCCCAGACTATGGGCCTGATCAGGAGGAGAGCAACTCCTTGCCAATCAGTTTGAACACCACTTCCTTGTTGTAGTCACCTTTCATACAATCTAAAACATTAAGATTTAATAGAGCACCTATTATTACAGTCAAGGTGATCTCCATGGAAATCACACAGAAACTACCTTGGTTGAGATATGCAGGGAGGAATTTATTAAAATGAATGTACCAACCTGGAAAGATTATTCATGTTAATAATTCCAGCCAGTTCCAGGAGCAAGGTAGATAATGAGTTCTGTCTGGTTTTGTTGTCTCTTTCATACTACAAATTATGTTTGTAATTAGACTCAAATTTATTTAGTGTGGATGTCATCTCTATAAACTATGTGAATGGGATAAGCATTTGGTGTTCACTCTTGTTGTTTCTGTAAAGGCACCAGAGAATTATTGGTGATCAGTCTACTTTTGTTGTTGTTACATAATCCACTTGTCTAAGCCTCTTTTACAAAATGTAGAAATTGTGTAGCTTGGAAGTATTGCTGAGGTTTGAGGCTTGTTTGTTTTTTTGAGGGGGAAGAAGTTGTAGTGGGGTGGGGATTGCAACTGCCCCATCAAATTTATTTATTTTATTATTTCTTAGATTTATATCCTGCCCTTCCTCCCAGTAGGAGCCCAGGCCAGCAATTTATATTCTATATTGCATGGTGGTTACATTATAGAGAATGTTATGAAAGAAGAGATTATGTAAGCTCATGTATGTGTCATCTTGATAGCTCCAATTTTAGGTGTGCTGTTTCTTTCTGCATTTCCAGGCCTTTTACCATAATGGTCCATGCTAGGCCACATGGCTGGTTGAAAACAGAACTGGGCATTCCGCATGCATGGCTGTCTTCTCACTTCCAATGAGGATAGTGCTGAAAGATTACATCTCTCTCTCATTTTTCAGAACTCCACGATGAATATGGGTATAATGTCCTCCCAGAATTGTACTGGTGTTCCTGAACTATCCCTCTCATGATCCTTGACCATGGGCCATGATGGCTAGGACTGATTTTTATTAATTAATTAATTACATTTATATCCCACATTTCCTCCAAGGAGCTCAAGGTGGCGTACATGGCTGTCCCCTCCCCATTTGATCCTCACAACAACTCTGTGAGGTAGGTTAGGCTGAGAGGCAGTGACTTGCCCAAGGTCACCCAGTAAGCTTCATGGCTGAATGGAGATTTGAATCCTGGTCTCCCAGGTCATAGTCCAACACTCTAACCATTACACCACACCACACTGGCTGATAGGATCTGAAGTCAAACAACATCTGGAGAGCCAGCCCGGTTCCCCACCATTGCTCTGTCCCCTTGGCCTGAAGACTGTGGATGCTAAAGGGACAATGCCCCAGCCTGAAGACAAGCATTTCTTCACCTTTCTGTGGTATCCTGCTTGGTGCACTCCTTGTGCCTTGTGCCTTGGCACAGTGAGAAGCACTTGAATCATCCATTGAGCCAGGCTTGGGAATGGCACCTGTGAGGGTCCTGGCTCATACTCTGGACCACCAGCCTTCAGTATCATAAGCTCCAGCATCAGGAGCCTGGTCTCAGCTGGCTCCTCCTCCTCAGACTCTGAGCTTGAGACCAGGGCCATGACAGATTATGATTTCATTTAACTTCATGCATTATTTTCACCTTCACTTTACCTTTCTCTTCTCTGTCCAAAAGATGTCCATGTTAACACTTGGTACAACCCACTTTTGGTAAGGTTGAAAAAAAATGATGATGCCTAAGTTTATGTGCCTGTTGGCTAACTTGTTAATACAGGTTTTGTCATATTCCTTAAATTTCACTGCAATCCTCCAGAATTTTGGGGGAAATTAGAGAGGTTGCTGAAGTGGCTGCTATTAGAACTACAGTGAAATCTGTGCAGCTGCCTGGGAAATGCCTCATGAGTGCCAGTAGTAACAGTCTTCTTGTCATAGCAATGTTCACTAGATAGCATACACTGAGCACTGCTGACAGCCATTTCTTTCCTCTTGAGGGAGACATAAGAGACTTGGCATTACTGTCTCAAACTATGTGTCTAATTCACTGCAACATAAAATGCTGTGCCTTTTTTGACTACATGTATTACTCCCAGTGGAGGCTGGTCCATTAGGCAAAATGGGGCAATGTCCCACCAATCCCAGTCTGTCCTCTGCCAACCCCACCTGCCTGCCTTCTTACTTAAAACCGGTCCAACAGGTAGTGGTGTTGGTCAGCTTCCTTCTCTTTAGTCTCAAGTGTTGCCCTTGCAGAACTCAGGAGGGGGAGGATGGGCTGTGTCTGTCATTGGCTCTGGCTCCACTTCCTGTTGGTCTTCTTCCCTTCCACCCCACTGGTCCCAAACAGAGCTTGGAAAAGTTACTTTTTTGAACTGCAACTCCCATCAGCCCAAGCCACTGGATTGGGCTGATGGGAGTTGTAGTTCAAAAAAGTATCTTTTCCAAGCTCTGGTCCCAATATGCACCTGCCAACACTGGTCACTGCTAAATCTTGGGGAAAGCAGATTTTGCACCAGGACATGTACATTTTACCTGGAATTCTAAGGCTGAGCCTACCATTAGGCCAGGAGTGGCCCTCCAAATGGTGCTGAACTTCAACTCCCTAGCCAGCATGTCCAATGGCCAGGGATGATGGGAACTGTAGTTCTGCACCATCTAAACCTGCATTAGGCAGTGTGAAGCAGTCAGCCCCAGGAGCATTTTTAAAGGACAATACATTGCCTTTATAATTAGAGAGGGGAGGGAATGCCATTTGGATATTTTTGCCCAAGATCCCCCAATGTCCAGAGCCATCTCAAACACCTGTTGAGCATTTCTGAAAACAAATTCCTTCCTCTGGATGTAAGGAATCGTCCTAAAGCAGGGGTGTCTAACTTCTGCAGCCCATTATGTTGTTGGACTCCTACTCCCAACAGCCACAGCCAGAGTGACCAGTGCTCAGGGAAGATGGGAGCTGGAGTCCAACACATTTGGAGGGTCACAGGTTTCCACCCCAGATGTAGAGATCTTGCCTCCTCCAAGCTTGCAGTTCCTATTGGTGTTTCAAAAATGCCAAACTGTATTCACAACATCCATTTAAGTAGTTACAGATAGGGATGGGGGAGAAATTCACTCCAATTGAATGAAAGCACAGATTCTGCCACAGTTCACACATTCACCTTGTGTGAGGACAGGACACCTTTCACACAAATGCCAACAGATTTTGCTGATAGTGATTTTTAAACAAATTTGTAAACTATCCAACATCATTAATGAAACAAGATCAATTTTAACATTGGTTTTATTCTACTACTGTTAATTTCTCTGGATGTGTGTCACATTGGCACTTTGGCAAATCCAATGAGTGAAATGGCTCCGTCATTTGTTTCACAACCACAGCATGGCTGAGGTGTGCACAGAAATGACAAATGAAATGACAGCAGAAAAATGTTGTGTAGAAGTCTGATGCCTGAAGCAAAAAGACTGAACAAACTGAATGAGGTGAGGAATGGGGGTAGGGGCTCAGGCCATCACATGGTCAGAAAGGGAGAAGCTGAAGCATAAAAGTTAATGAAATGTTCATCTGTGCTGGTAAATTGCATCCAGCAAGCGGTTGGAGGGAGATGCCCAGAATGACAAAACAAAAAGATAAAAAGTCACAATTTTATTCTGTTTGTGCAATTAAAACATGTAAAAAGCCCAACGCGTTTCAGCTAATCAAACCTAGCCTTCATCAGGGGCTGAAAGAGATGGATATACATTGAAATTACTTAACATGCTATTAAAAATTGTAACTTACAGTTTTAGTTTTTATGGAGAGGGAAAACAAATGTTTTTCTGTTATGTTATTATTACTCACATGCTTGTTTCAATTTTCTTCAAAATGATGATAACGTTGGTCTTGTTCAAAAGAATACAAGTAGTACCTCCCTCCAACCACTTGTTATATTGAATGACATCCAACTTTTTCCACTCCCATATTGAATTGCATTCAGCCGCAGTAGAGATTTCATGAGATTTTAAGAAATACTTGCTTTGGAATCATAACCAATGTTTAGTAAAGACTATGTTCTTTATATCAGCATAAATGCACATGCAGCCATGAAGCTCAACATGTCACCTTGTGATGGTTAAAAATGTAAGCATGCCGTACAACCTCATAGGGTTGTAATGAATGATGTGTAGGGACTGGTGGATGCTTGAGAAGTAGTGAGTGTGTCACTCAGAGTCAGATGCATGGGGAGCTTATTCACACTGTAAGAGTCAGACCAGAAGAACACAGTGCATGGATTGCAATCTAAACATTGAACAATGAATTTTGGAAAATCATAAAAATGTAACAAAACAGTTTGCCAGGGTACTGCTGCTGATAATAATCAAGTTTAAAAAGGTAAAGGTGTCCCCACACTTATAGTGCAAGTCGTTTCCGACTCTTAGTGTGACGTCTTGCGACGTTTACAAGGCAGACCGTATAATGGAGCAGCTGTCATGAAGGCATGGGGTGGGTTTGCCAGTTCCTTTCCCGGCCTTTCTTTACCCCCCAGCGTATGCTGGGTACTCATTTTACCGACCATGGATGGATGTAAGGCTGAGTGGATAATCAAGTTACAGTTGGAGAAAAATTTCCACATGTTCCCTTCTCAGCATCACACAACAAATCTAAAAGGTAGGTTAGTATGTTCAGTTTCACCATGGCAAAATGCTTCACAATAATTCTGTTCAGCTCTGCTCAGCAAGCCTCATCATTTCATCATCATCATTGGGGAGAGGGGGATGAAACCCAACCAAACCATTTGTGTCCTTTCATAATTCATGTCAGACAGTAACTCTGTGGGAAGATGGCTACTTGATGGGCAATTAGCTGGCTCATTGATTTGTAATTAAAAACAATCAGAAAACATGTGGAGATAACATCAGTGGTGCTGCAAGTTATTTTACATGTAGAAATGTAACACCTACAGTGTTTTGAGAATGTTAAACTATCGTTAGGTGAGCCGTCAGCAGTAACATTAAATTCTGCCACTGTAACTCAGAGGGATGTTAAAGACGTAGCTTTTCAGATCATGAACAGCTACAGACCAGGAAATATAATCTGTCTGTTGGATAGCACATGGGACAGCAACTACAACCCTAATTACAGCATAGGTAGGTAACCTGCAGTTCTAGGCCTCATTTCATGCAGTTGGGATGGGGACCCAAAGGGAACGATGGAGAGGGATGGGGTGTGTGGGATCCAAAATATATGGAAGGGGAGAGGAGAAGCCCTCTGTAACTGATTAGTTCAGATATCTGGCAAAAGTGATCTGTCCCCCTCCAAGCAGTTTTTGTGGGGGGAGGGAGAGATAGAGAAAAGTGGGTATCGCTGCCCACTTTTGGTTTTGGCTCCACCCACCACTGCCTTCAGCCTCACCCACCATCAACATGCAGACTCAGGAAGATTACCCTTAGGGAATGTGTCCCTTGACAGAAACAAAGGTTCCTTACCCCTGAGAAGTGATGGGTTGCACTTCACAAGGACTGGGAAGACTGTGTTTGGCCACAACATGGAGAAATTCATCAGGAGGGCTTTAAACTGAATCATAAGGGAAAGGGAGATGTAACCTTAGAGGTAACAATTAATGAAGGCTTATGCACAGTAACAGGAAATGAGAAAATGGCTCTAATGGGCCCAATAATAGTCTTCATAAAATTTTGGAAGAGAGCCAGGCTGTAAATCACATGGCCTTTGATGTCTATGCCCAGAGTATGGGAAACAAACAGGACAAACTTGAAAAGAATACAGGAGGGTAAATGCAACTTGATAGGTATAATTGAAACTTGGTGGGATGACTCCCATCACTGGAATACAACAATTGAAGGATATAACTTGATCAAAAAGAACAGAAGGAATAGAAAAGGAAGCAGAGTCACACTATGTGTGAAAATATATATCCCTGCACAGAAATACAGGAAGATGAGCTTTGGTAGCCCCACCCAGAGTATCTGGATTAAAATAAATGGGGCAAGAGATAAAAGAAACATAGTGGTTGGAGTCTACTACTCC
The DNA here is from genome assembly GCF_030035675.1 of Rhineura floridana. Lineage (NCBI taxonomy): Eukaryota > Metazoa > Chordata > Lepidosauria > Squamata > Rhineuridae > Rhineura > Rhineura floridana. The sequence continues at coordinate 58,790,662 of NC_084487.1, forward strand.
AACTTGGAGTCGATGAGAAGACAAGGGGTGCTTTCACACTGCACTTTATTCCGTTATTCTGACGATTTATTTCCTGTTAATTTGCGCATAAAATTTGAGCTTTCACACGACATAACGGGTAGCTCCAGAATTCTGGTGGAATGTAGTGGAAGTTTAGCACTAAATTCCACAATAAGTGATACCTGAAAAATTCTGATAGCAAGTCCAGGGACACAGAAGATCACGGGAGTTTTGCGCTAGCTGCAGCTGCTCACATGACAGGCACCCCAGCATGCAGTGCATTCCCGCCCTTACAAACAGCCATCCCAGCATGCAGTGCATTCCCACCCTTACCACTGCCTCTGCTGCTGCGCTACCACACCTCTCAGCTGATCGTGATTACACCTCTTTCAAACCCCCCCCCACGCACCGAAAGAACAGGCCTCAAACCAAAGGTAGGTGAAGACCTGCTCATCCGATGTCGCCTGAGGCCGAATGAAGGGGGGGGAGAAAAACTCTGCTCTCTGTTCATTGTAGTGTGGCTGCTTTCACACATGGGGCTAATAGCACCTCGAAAAGTTGCGGGGGAAATACACCAGTGTGAAAGACTGTTGCGCAAAATGCTGGTATAACAGGTACTGCAGTGTGAAAGGGATTTTTGAAATCTGGAACAAAGCGCTATCTTTTTAATCCATTAAACTAGCGCTATTAGCCCCATGTGTGAAAGCAGTCAAGGATGAAACTTTTGAAAAGTAAATTGCCAATGTTTCAAGGAGGTATGATGTAGTAGTAATGGTAGACTTTAATTACCCTGATATCTGTTGCCAAACATGGCCCCTGCAAGAAATTCCTGACTTCTGTTGGAAATAACTTTATCCTACTGAAATTGGAGCAAGAAACTAGAGGATCATCTATCCTTGATTTGATTCTAACCAATAACAAGCATGATCAGGGGACTGGAAACAAAGCCCTATGAGGAAAGACTGAAAGAAATGGACATGTTTAGCCTTGATAAGAGAAGACTAAGGGGAGATATGATCAGTCTTCAAGTCCTTGAAGGTTGTCACACAGAGGAGGGCCACAAGCTCTTCTCAATCATCTCAGAGTGCAGGACATGGAATAATGGGCCCAAGTTACAGGAAGCCAGATTTCAGCTGAACATCAGGAAAAATTTCCTAATGGTTAAAGCAGTATGTCAATGGAACCAATGAGCTAGGGAGGTGGTGGGCTCTCCAAAACTGGAGGCATTCAGGAGGCAGCTGGACAGCCCCCTGTGAGGTATGCTTTAAGTTGGATTCCTGCATTGAGCAGGGGGTTGGACAGATTGCCTTATAAGCCCCCTTCAACTCTATGATTCTATGATTCTATAAGAACAAGACAAGACATAGGCTGTGTACATATCATACATGTAAAGCACATTTAAAGCACATCCACTTCCCAAAAGAATCCTGGCAACTTAGTTTGTTAAGGGTGCCTGGAATTGTAGCTCTGTGAAGGGTAAACTACTGTTCTAAGGATTCTTTGGTGAAAGTTGTAAGCTTTAAATGAGCTTTAACTGTATGGTGTGTACGCAGCCAAAGAAACTTAACAAACTGCTAAAAACATGAAACAGCACCACCTACTGGCTGACAGTATTGCTTATATAATTATTAGAATACAAAGGGACACCTGTCCTTGAATTTAAAAGACTGGAAGCCATCCCAGCAGATGCATTATCTGTGGCCTCCATGCTCCAAAATAGTTGTGAGATGAAAAGTCCTAATAATCTGATCTTTTAAAGTGGCATGGTTGTGTCTCCTGCACAGGAGAACTTGTAAAAACAGTGAAGCATGGAATGTGAAATATCAAAGTTTTAAGAGTCCAAGACCGATGAAAAGTTGGCTGGTTTCATTAAAGGGGCTCCAGGGAATTATGCTAACATGCAAGAGAATAAATGCATAGGCACTTTTCTATTTTGTTGCCTTTAAAATAAATATTCATGCGTTCATGCTGTGACCTAAAGTAGGAGATCTCGGTTATTATAACCACTTACTCACTTAGTATTTCTACCCTTTTTAATGTATTTTCCATGTACATTGTTTATGAAGTGCAGGAATATAAGCCCTCCAGTGAGCACATTATTAAGGCTATTATGTGCCTGCCTTTTCTTTGCAAAACATTTTGTCTGCAAAACACTTTTGTGGTCTGTGGACTCTTGTTAGGAGCCTGAGAAGTGAGGTTTTTTTTAAAAAAGTTGCTAACTCACGTGGATACAGAGAATAAACTGAATGAAAGGCCCAGTACAATGCCTAGCAACTGGGACCTGTCTGGAAACCTCCTTGATGGGTTCTTACAGGTATTGATGCCACTCAGAGGAGATAAAAGGAAACCTTCTGCCCTTTCATGAGAGACTCAGTTGTTTGCCTTTAAATGCTATTGTTTCTAAATAAGAATCAATAAAATGTAGCTTGGTATCTTAGACATAATGAAAATGATTTGCAAATTATGTTGATTACATGCAACAAAATGGGCAAATTAACTCAAACACACCCATTCATTATTATTTTCCAACATGGCCTCTGTGCCTTTGCAAACTGTTAAATCAAAAATAGAAGCAAGCTATGAGCTGTGCAGCTTTTCCAAATATAGGATATAGAAACCAGTGTTTTTTTGTTCTTTTGCCCCAATATTATTCATGAAGGAAAATGTAATGTCCATGACATTTTAATTTACAGGGGAAAATTAGCTTTGCTCTAATTAAAACGTATGACGGCTAAGGTTTTTTTAAGAAAGTCAAGTTGTCTCTCTAACCTGAAAACAAAATATTAGAAGCCGACAGATGATGTGAGTTGCAGTCAATGTGTAAGCTCCTTCAAGGCATCAGTTTTGATGTGTGTGGCTTCAAAGCAGAGATTTCCATCTTAATTTCCAAGTGAAATGATTCAAAAAGCAGTTGCTCTGGTTATTTTGAGAGACGTGTCAAGTATCTAAAAGGAAAAACAACAACTGAAGAACACACAAAAGGGCTAATTTTAGAAACCAAAATGTCATAAGGAAAGCAAACCTTTCAAACCCATACGGGAAAAAGGATCTACTGTTTTTAGCAAAATACTGCTTAGCAACATCAGGTGGATTCATCATTTCTGGTTTTCCAAGCATGCCATCTCTAAATGGCACAGGTCAACAGAGATAAACAAGCAATCCTTGAGTTACTAACTCCTTTCACTCCCTCTCTGTAACTATCATGCAAGGTTCCACAATAATGAGTTCATTACAGTTGTTAAGCTACCAAGGACAAAGCAGTATACACAGAAGAGACATCATGATAGTACACATGCCTTTCTTGTTCAGCACTTAAATGAGGCAGAAATATATATAAAATGAGATGGGGGACATACATTTAGAGAACACAAGAAGAAAGTTGCTGGCCATGGTGAAAAAAATCTTCTCTCACACCTTTCTAAATTTGCTTCAGAACATGCCTCCCACCCGCTGATGTACCAACCTGATACAGGAGATTGCCAGACTTTTTGCATTCACCAGAAGCTTTAGAGAGGTGAGCAGAGTTTGTGGCTCTTTTACAGAAGCAGCTATGAAATGCAACGAGTACCCTAAGTGAGGGTGCCTCACACATTCAATGAGGTATTTAGCCCAAAGACCTCCAAGTGCAAATGATCTGGCTCGTCAACTCTCTGAGGCACATTCAGCCTATCATAATAAGCTGAATGGCCCTTGATTGTTAAAACTATCAAAGAGCATAGAAGGACATCATTTGAAAAATGTTCTTTGTGTTGGTTCTCCAATCTCTCTTGTCTAAAAGGACTCAGAGTAGGGTGGCCAGATGTAAAGCAGACTAGGCTCTTGCACCTTCAGTAGTTGTTGTGCGAGCTGAAAATGGAAATGGACTGCCTTCAAGTCGATCCCGACTTATGGCTACCCTATGAATAGGGTTTTCATGATAAGCAATATTCAGAGGGGGTTTACCATTGCCTCCCTCTGAGGCTAGTCCTCCCCAGCTGGCATGGGCCTGCTCAGCTTGCCACAGCTGCACAAGCCAGCCCCTTCCTTGTCTGCAACTGCCAGCTGGGGGCAACTGGGCTCCTTAGGACTATGCAGCTTGCCCACGGCTGCACAGGTGGCAGGGCACATAACCCCTGAACCACTCACTGTGGGGGTGATCTTGACACCCAGGAGACATGAGCGGGGATTTGAACTCACAGACTCTGGACTCCCAACCAGGCTCTCCTCCTCACTGTGCTATACCAGCTATTACACCTGGCAAAATTGCCTGTCACACAAGTATTAAAGGAAGAGCACAGGAGCCCCTCTCATCTCTTGTATCTAGCCCCCCTACATCAGAGGATTCCAGGACAGTGAGTGCTTACTCACAAAGCTTAGAGAAGGAGACTTGCCAATTTGTAAACTGTTACATCAAAGAACATACAGATGTGAAATCATGCAGGAAGACTCTGACAATATTCCTCCCATCCATCAGCTCTTTGAACAGTCTTTTTCTGGACACCAAGAGGTGGCATTTTATGCAAACAATACCTCCTTTTCAGGCCCATGGCTAGAAATGCTATGGTGAAGGGGCTTATCAGTACACAGAGCAGGGGCTTTGCCAGTCAGTGGAAATCAGAGAACATATAAATATGTCTGATCCTATGTATGGTTACTTGAAAATATGTCTCGCTGTGACCAGTGTGGGGATTATATCCTTGTGTTTTTTTTATTGCAGCCTTAATTAATTAATGTAAATTAAGAAGTTGTGCCAGGTGCCTATGTATTCATTTTGTCCCTATATTTTAGGGTGATTACTGATGGATTACATTCAAAACAGAGAGGTCATATTTGTCCAGTGTAGCATTATCTTGACTGAATGATGCTTGCACTTAACAAACATAAAACCACAACATTGTAAGAAATTTCGGTTACATGGTAAGTAATTGGGAGGCTGCCCAGGATTTAGATGCATGCCTCTGTACCACTTCACCCTTTGCCTAGCTCCTATACAACGCTCTCTGCTCCTCTTCAGCCACAGAAAACTGGGCTGAGGCTTTACAACAATCCCAGTGGAATCATAACCCACATTTTGGGAAATATGGGGACTTGACCATTTCTTGCTCTGTTATCTATAACTTTACTTAAAATACTCTGTGCTCCGCACTGGTGTTCTCTGTCCCAGTTTATGAAACACTAATATATAGAAGCTTCCCTGTGGGGGGGAAAGGCATTGCTGATGGAATTGGTATATCCTTCTAGGTAGGCCTTAATACTCAGATGTGGAATATTTCAAAGCCTTCTACCTCTCCAGCCTCAGAACAGGAACAGGCACGCACACTGGCAACTGTGGTGGATCATAAAATCTGGAGATGATCCAGATTACAACTAGTGGTGGGCCTTTCAGAGGAGCGGTATGAAAATGATATTTGAAGATAGCATTAATCGACGGAGGCGGGGGGGATCAAAGAACTTTCAGGTGTGGGTGGCCTTACCTTTAAAGACAAAGTTGCTGAGGAGTTTTCTTCTTCTCTTTATTTAACATATAAAAAGTTTTCCTGCTGCTTCAAGCAGTGGATTGGCTGCCTTCAGCAGCCCAATAGCACTCACTTGGTAATTTGGGACACAGTGCCGTATGGGGATGATGCTGTCATTCCTAGGGGGATTCTTTGGGGAAAAGATGGTGGCCTCCACTGTTCAGTCTGCTAGGCAGGTTGCTGGTCTATGATGGCTAGTTGATATTTCATCAGTGGGAGCCAATAAGAGTCTCTTGAGAAGTGGAAATAATTATGTGATTTTTAAATGAGATACCCATCTAAGTTTGGAGAAAGTCACACCCCTTGTATGTGGCCCCTCCAGACTGGTGTGCTGTTTGTGTGTGTGTGTTTTTGTACAGGTGTATTCTGCAAAAGTCATTGATGCAATAACAGTGAATTAGTAGTAGATTTATACTGGACCATCCACATGTCATTTTGCTTTATCAGTTGTTCTGCGATGCTTCTCCAACAATACCTCATTATTGCCATCTGGAGGGATATTCTTGTGCGATAGCACAACAAAAGTGAGACACCCCCCTTCCCAAAAAACATTTGTGATATAAAGAGTTACATGATTTAACCAGGAAGTTATGGGATATGCACTTATTGGAAATGAAGCAGATGCAAATGGTATTGAAAGTGGTTTTGCATATTACTACCCTGATATCATTATGAGCACAAATCACCATGAAAGCAAAATAAAATGGATGTGTGGAGAGGCTGTATGTGTGTGTGGTTGGCAGTTTGGAAGAAGCAGAGAAAATGAGAGTGACAGCTGAGAGTTTTCTAACTGGAGTTAGCTGAAACCGAGTGCATCCGGTCTGGGTGCTGCCCAAGTTTCTCTCTGGGACATCTCCCTTGAAGGAATTCATGTTTGTCTCAATTCATCTTAATTTTAAATAATGCAAACATTCCAAATGCATCTTTAGTCTCCAGTGTCCTCTGATCTAATTCTGAACCCAATAGCACCGTGCAGCTTCTCAGCTGTTGGGGAAGTGGGGAAACACCCAACCATTTTATTAAAGCGTCTTCTTCCTTAAATGTTTTTGCAACCAGCATCCACAACTTCCATTGGTAACATTTTCCATTTACCTTTCCATTTCACTTTTCCTAAAGCTTACACTTGCACCCACCTACCAGCAGCTTAAACGCTTAATATCTAAGGATCAGGGTAAGCAATGGTTGCCTGACTCTTTTTTCTGATATCACATAGCTTCACATAATCTAGAAGCATGCAGAGATAAATTTAGTATCAGGGACATGTCAAGAGGATGAGGATGTTCCCTTGTTTACAATATGAAACCTAAAGGTAACAAGCAGCTTCATTTTGAACCACTCATCCAACAACAGATGCAACATAATGGACTAGAATGTTCTGTAAGGAAATGGATTGTTTGATTTGAGCAAAAAAGTTGAAAATGATTTTTTTTGGCAGGTTTTACATTGTTGGGTCATTTGTATTTCAGATGTGAATGTTGGTCACACTTCTTCCATCCATTAGGTCTGTACGTTTGTGCTGTGTAGAACCTTTCACTCTCTATTCCCCACCCCAGCAATTTAAGGGGGTAGGGTGAAATAAAGAGTCCTCCAGAAAACCTGGGGAGGAGAAGAACAAAGGTGGGATCACTCACTAGATGAGCCGAGAGTTCTGCTTACCTTGTCAATTGTACAAGGTGGCCAAGTGGTCTTTTCTTAATACTCTCTGCAACACCTTTTTTTTGGTAATTTTTTTGGACATATGTAATATCTTTAAAACACCTCATGTGCCATAGCAATGACAGCAATGACTTCCTAGAGTGTCCATGTGACCATGTAAAGTTGTGTGGTTACATGGACATTCATGGAAGTGCTTTCAGAAAGGAAGCCTGTGCATGGAGAGCCCCACACCTTTGTGAACATGTGTGGGGCATTTTGAAGATGCTGCAGCTGCTCTTTCAGAAAGAGAGATTTAAAATAAAAAGACCCCTCTGCTGCTTTGTTTATTTAATAAGGTAACCACTCTCCTCACTCCCTCAACATCCTTCAGTGAGAAATGTATTTGAAGTTTTCTTCCTCCTTGAGAAAGAAGCAGGGGACAAAGGCCTCTTTCAATGGGAGCACAGAAAACAGGGATCAAAATTCACCACAGCACTACTATAAATACAGAACACTCTCAAGGTTTGAAGCAGGGCATTTCAATAAAACACAGAGAGAAACATTACTTCTGTCTTGCAAATGATGGGCTGCTGCAAAAACTGAGCAAGTATCCACCATAAAAACCCCATTGAAAAGCTTACCTGAAAATTCAAAGTGCTATGTTGTTTTTCAGAAAAAGCAATGATATTATTTTCAGTTCTCATGAGCAAATGTTTTCCTGAATGTATTCTGCCAGGCTTTGAAGACCTGGCTTTTCAGACAGGCCTTCGGGACTTCCGGGGAGGGTTAATCTTTTTGACTAATTGCCTGCTACTCTGAACTGCCACTGTTTTACTGTTTTATTGTTGTACTGTATTTATTATGATGTATTTTAATTGAGTTGTACGTCACCTAGAGTGGCCATTGGCCAGATAGGTGACTTATAAATTAAAATTATTATTATTAGTAGTAGTAGTAGTAATCAAATGAGCTATGGATCAATGTCACTGGTAAATGCATGAGATTATATTTAGGCTAGAATGCCAGGAAATTCTGAAACTAAGAGTTAGACATGTTCACCCATGGCAATTCTAGATGCCTTTTCATAGGCACTCTAATCATGCATCATTATTTCACTTCGCAAGTTATTTGGAACCTATAGCTTCAGTTAAACCGCAAGAGGAATTTTTGCTACAACCTCAGTTTGGTTATGTGGCATTATAAAGAGAAAGGAAGATTTTGCACATCTCAGCATGCCATCTTACATTGAGCCAAACTGTGTCCTACTAGTAGTGATGAGCTAGCAGTTGTGATATGCATCACTTGACAATCACAACATGCATTATGACACACATAAAATTTGATGTTGAAAACCATAAACCATGGAACATGTGAAAGAGCAAAGCCAGCTCTGGTAGCAGTGAAGGTGGCAGTAGAGGCAGTGATGAAGCAGCAGCAGCAGCCTTCATGACAGCTGCTCCATTTATGATGATTGCTTCACACATGGAGCAAGAACAGTGATGCTGATGGAACAGTAGCAGCAGCGATGGAGAAAAAGCAGCAGCAGTGTCACTGCTGGAGCAGCCACAGCAACAACGGTGTAGGAACAGCAGTGGCATTGTCAGAGCATGATGTATTTGGAGTTGGGTTTGTTGTGGGAATATGATAGCTTTGGAGTGCCAGGATTTGTGGAGGAGAGGGCTGTGAGGGGACAGGCAGAATGACAGTGGGATTTCTTGGGGCGTTGGGGGGGAGAGGGGTGGAAATGGAAGAGAGAGAAAGATGACCATAGAGACCACCATAGGGATGATTGCAGAGATCACCAAAAGGCCACAGAGGTGATGACAGAAAGCCAAATGGCCATAGAGCAAGAAAGGATGACATGAATCTTGTGAACCTGAAAACATATTGTTGAGAAGGGGTGTTGGAAGTAAAGCACCAATGCTTGTAACAAGTAACCTAAACCAGTGTGGAGTGACAGACAGAAGGGCAACCTATTCGTTCCTTGCTGATTCATAGAATTGAAGAATCATGATTCCTTCTTCAGTAACATTCCACTGCAATATATACCAAACTCAAACCAGTAGAATGGTAGAAGAATGATGTGAGTCTGGAAAAGAGGGAATGCCCGTCCCTGAAGGGGCAGGGGGCTTACTGCAATGGAGGCTGGCTGGCCACCTGTGGGTGAAAGGTGTGGGTGTGAGAGAGGTGGATCAACTTGACTGTAAGAGGGCAGGGAGGAAGCCTAGTGGTTGGGGTTGGAAGGGAGTCACCTCTGGGAAGCAAGAAAGGCAGTGGAAGGAAAAGGGAGATAAATAAAAGGGTGTCAGAAAGGAGGAAGAGAAGTACTGTATATTCCAGCGTATAAGACGACTTTTTAACCCAGGAAAATCTTCTCAAAAGTTGGGGGTCGTCTTATATGCCCAGTCGTCTTATACGCCAGAATATACGGGTAGTTATTTCGCAAGAGTGGGCATTGCTGGACTACAAATTTAAACGGAGCCGCAGCCGCAGGCTTCAATGGTCGTCGTGGCATAATTAACTGCTGCGGAGAAAGCCGGAGGGAGGGGGAGGCAGAGCAAGGGAAAGAGCTGCAGCCGCAGGCTCTGGGGCCGCCGAAATAGGCGGCGATAAAAGGGAGAGAGCGAGGAGGCGCGAGGCAGAGAGCCGCGATCGGAAGCTCTCGATTAGACTTGCGGCCGCCTGCTGAGTGAGGGAGAGTCGCAGCCGCGGTCTCCCGGAATCGCCGTTAGGATCGGCAGAGAGCAGCGGCTCCTGCGAGGCTAAACGAGGGCAGAGGAGTGCCGCTGGGCGAGAAGGAAAGCCGTAAGCTCCCTTAACAAAAGGAGACTAAGGCAGCCGCCTTAGAGAGAGAGAACCGCAGCCACGGTATCTCTGGGAGCCGTAGGCTAAAGTTCTAGGGGAAAGGATCAGGGAAGGGAGGGCCCCCCCCAAGGAATTCCCCAGGAACAACGAGACAAACGATGTCAAACACAAGACAGAGGGAAGGAAGAAACGTAGGATAGACAGATAACAAAACCTTCACACTCTGGGAAACGAATACACAAACAAAAAACAAGAAACTTAGCTACGCTATCTGGAATAACAAACTTGTTCAATACGAAGGCAAGAATGGCATGTCATAAGCAGGGGTAGTCTTATACGGCGAGTATATCCCAAACTCTATATTTTAACTGGAAAAGTTGGGGGTCGTCTTATACGCCCAGTCGTCTTATACGCCGGAATATACGGTAGTAGCAGAAGAAATGGAGAAAAGGAGTGCCAGCAAGAAAGAGAAAAAGGGAGAAAAGGAGTGGTCAGACCCACTGCTGGCTCTGGCTCAAGCTTCACTTGCTGCAAGCTATGGGTTCACCCACTGCCTGCATGCAGCCTCTGAAAGATTGCCTATGAAAATGTGACCCTTGACTGATAAAAGGTTTACCTGTGCTGGTCCAGAGGTTTTGGACAGCACTATGGTGAAGGTGGAGAATCTCATCTTGATCCTAAGGAGCATCTGCTGCTTCCTCTAAGTACAGCTAAAAGCCAGCTTATTACCGGATGCTACTTCTATGACTTTGATTAATATTTATTCAATCACCCTTTTCCCACCATCAAATGGTTATTCACTGTGAAGTAATACTTCCCTTAGCTGATGACAAGGTTTCTCTCAGCAGCAACTGGAGTTGTTGTTTTTTTAAAAAAAATAATAATCACACAACTGAGGAATGATCAGTCAATTTAAATTTGAGACAGTGGGCATAAAAGTGAGTCTGCAGACTGGATTAGATTTAAGAACCTTGATCAGGGGTCTAAGGGGAAGGCTATTTGATACTTAGGAATCCACCTTATTTATGAGGTTCTAAATTAGTAGAATGTGATTTTGACCCATTAATTCATAAGACGCAACAGGAGTTAGAGATAGTCACATGGCAGTGTATCCAAAATGGCCCCCATAGTTACAGAACAATTTGATTATATGGTTTTATTCTGATCATTTCACAGAAAAAGCATAATTATATACAATATTTATATTGCATATAATTTACTTCTAAATGTAACCACCTAAACTAAAAAGCAAAACTTATGCAGTAAAATATTAAGCGGGAACCTAGCTGTTACTATTATTACAAGGCATTATTATGCTGCTATTGTAGCTTCACATTATCAGTGGTTTGATGAATCAAATTACACTGTGTGGTAGAATATGAAGGGCAGATCATCTTCTAACAATGGGATATGTTGGCAAAGACAAAAAAAAAGTATTTTAGTGCATTGCAATGAAATCTGTAGGACTTTAACCCTCATAACCTGTAAGGCTATAACCTTATAAAAGTTATTAGAGGTTTTCTGTCGAGTAAGGAGAATATACATTTGGTAAATAAAAATAAATAAAATATAACAAAGGTGTGTGACAATTACAGGCCAAAACATGCTCCATATATATCAATAAATTACCATGCAGACTTTCAAGTAACATGGGCACTGAGCAGTTTTTATATTTGGCTGGAACGTAATGTGTTTAGAGTGACTGATTTCACTAAGGAAGGAATGATTCAGTTTGTGGTCTGGATTTGGTGCTTGGTAAAATAGAGCATTTTCATCTGAGATGCTTTGAAGTTTGCCTGATTCAACTTGCTTGAGCATACATTGTTTCTCCTCCCTCATTCACTACTGGGATTTTTTAAAAAAACAAACAGTTAAACTTCCCCCCCCCTTTGGTAAAAATTCTCCAGAGTAGTTAAAGCCTGCCAAATTCAAGGTGAATAGGTCTAGGGGGGTTGGGGCTGGACACCTTCAAATTTGATTTTTTAAAAAAAGGAAATGTCTGTAACTTTTTTATTTTTGGATCAATTGTATGAAATTTGCCAGCAAGGCTGCTCCTTCTGGCAGTATGAATGCTGCCCAATTTCAGAAGGATAGCTGCAATGGTTTTCCTACAAGGGCAATACTTACATTTTAGGGTGGTTTTTCACTTAACCTCCCTTAGTGTTTTGTGGTCTGAAAATTGCAGACATGAATGAGGTGCCCCAGGTAAGAAACCCGCCAGATTGCATACAAATAGGTTCAAGGGCTTAAGCTTGACCTGCTAGTCACAGCATAGCTCTCCTGCTGACCTCTCCCCTTCCTACTGTGGAATCTTCCTCAAGCTTTGAGGAGACAAGTGTTCTTTTGCTCTTGCAAACCTCCTCCCTCTTCCAAAGCAGTGGGATTGGAAAGTGTTCGTAAAACAATTCCCTTTGATTACAGAACAGATTTATAATTCATGAAGGAGGTCCCCCTCTCCCTATCCTGGTGCTCAAAGTAGAATGTAAGTTCTGATTTTTCAGAGTTTCTCCTTGTCCTTCACCCACCCACCTTGGCATTAATGGTTAAGCTTAGAGAAATAATTTCACTATGCAGACTATTGACTCCAGCACACAAAGTGCATCAGGGGTCTCTGCATTAACTCATGCCTGCCTTATAGAGAGCCAAACTCACCTTGTAGAAAATAATTCTGAAGCACCCCACCTTGGCTCATTATTTGGGATTCATATAAATCTTTTGCACACCTCTGCTATACACCACCAAGTAACAGATGGAACAACTAATTCCAAATGTTGAAAGTCAGAAGGAGCTGACTTTGGGTCATATCTAGCCCAATTCAGACTTTCAAATGTGCATGAACTGAACTTGTGAACAGGATCATACCCATTGACTCTGTCCCCGATCTTCACATGTACAGCTGAAGGTCTGAAAGGGGTCCCTCATACCCATATAACTGTACACATGAAAGGACTCCTTTCACACATTTTGCTACAACTGTGGAGGCTGGGATGGATTTACTTATCTTGTTTGGGGTCGCACCAGCTAGCATGATTCAGTTGCTCATCCATGCATTCAGTGAATGTAAGTGTGAACAAGTAGGTAAGGAAAATGTCTAAAAAGGATCCCTGGTTTTGCAGAAGCTTTTTGGAAATATTTATATTAAATAATATGAAAGATATTATCAGATACAAAATGCCATCTGATTAAATGATTTTTTTCTTCTTAGACTTCTTAAGAACACAGTTAAGAAAGGTCAAGAGAAGTAATGCAAAGTTTAGTAACTCCATTTGCATGCTAATTGCTTATCAGTGGAAACAATGACAGCATCCATCAAAGAAAGAATAGATAAGGCTTTTTGGCACATAAGATTGTTGAACAACTTTGCACATTACAAGAGACTTTGGAAAGGCCTAACAATTGAAAGACTGTTGGTCTTGGAGCAAAAATATCTTTCCTTTCCAACTGGAATAGAATTAAAATACAGGATGACATTTTAGCTACTGTTTTAAACTCTGACTGTTGTTGAAGTCAGGCTTCACCAACCTGATGCCCTCCATAGTACATATAGCAAAACTCTCATCATTTCTGACCATTGACATGATGGGAGTTGGACTCCAAAACATCTGAAAGGCAGCAGTTGGGGAAAACTGGTTGAAGTCATTTTATACAAGAATTACTTATTTTCTTTTCTTTTAACTTAAAATTTGAACACTTTAACTAGAAAATTAACTTTTAAAAGGTGATGTAGCATGGACTGAGGATATTCCCCCCTAGGTTTGCATAAAAATAAATCAGCATGCCGGGCTTGATCATCTGCTCTATGTTCCTCCGGGGAGGGGGTATATATTTGAACACACTTTTAAATGTTCACACCCATCCATTCTGCCACAACTGAATCTAACCACGCATTGCAGTGATGGAACATCTGCCTTAATGCCTAAGCAGTGGGACACTTTCCCTCCCAGCATCCATCATCTGCAGATTTGTATTCTCATGAATGGATGCCAACAATTGCAGATAAGAGATGGGGGTATTTTAAGGGGGCAAAATGTTTGCAGGATAGACCATCATCCCTGTTTCAGCTCAATGCTAGATAAAAGCTAACCGTGTTTTGGGTGTAGTGTCTGTAAAACACAACACTTCTATATGTCAGAAAGAACTGAAGTGAATTTGGTTCACAGAACTTGCAGATCTGTTCTGGAGCAATGAATGGATGTGTTTTGCTCATCCCTAATCCTAGTGTAATCCTAAGCATGAGGACTTGAAAGCAAGTCTCCCTGAAAACAAATGGAACTTCCTTACAAGTAAATACATTTAGAATCGGGCTGTAATATAAACAGAAAAGTGCGCTAACTGAATATTCCACAGACAAGGCTTTCGTTTCAAATTGTGTACTGAGCAAAGAAAGCAGATAAAAGATTCAGATCGTACACAAAATGTACCCAGTGCTCATAATTTCATAATTATTGGCTCCTTTTCCTTCAGACTTAGCTGTCCTTCAGACAGTACTTAATAAGCAGAGAGCTGAAAACTAAAATCACACATTGGACTGAGATAAAGGAAGGCCAAATTCTACTGAAAAATAATGTATTTGTCAAAGTACTGAATGTCTTTAAAAAAACCACCTACAAAATGTAGTAATGCCAGCTGGGGCTGATGAGAGTTGTAGTTCAGCGACATGTGGAGGGCACCACATTAAGGAAGGCTGATCCAAATATTAATCACAAAGAATAACACCAATGAAAAAAAGATGAAGGAGCTGCAAGTATTTTGACTCTTTTAACAGCCATGCCACTTTCTTAGACAAGGCATCAGTTAAAATCAGGTTCAACCAGTTCTTCACAACTATGAGGGCCTCCAGGAACGATATTTTACATTGACACAAATTTTCCATAGTGAATAACTAAACAGATCTTAAGCCATTTTAACAGTCAAACATCCAGATAAATTCAGATGCGGGGGGGGGGAAGTGTCTTTAAGACTGGCTTCTCTGCATTTACTTTGATGAAGTAAAGTCAATATGAAGTGGTTATAGAACTGGAAGGGACTTTTGAGATCATTTAGTTGAACCCCTGCTCAATGCATGATGCACAATGCAGCTGCAACTACAGAATCTCTGACAAGTGCCCATGCAGTCTCTCCTTAAAAAAACTCCAGCAAGGGAGTCCACCATTACTTTTACAGAATAATTTCTTCAGAATGTGCCTTAATGTGGTTGTATCTGAGGAGGGAGTCATATACCAATTTGTAATGTGTGTCCATTTCTAGATTCACCAGGAGGCTACTTGAAACCATCTCAAGAGAGCTTATATATATATGACAAGTTATATATTGCCTCCCTTGTGTGAAGAACCACTGCCAGACAACAATACGATGCTAGATGGACAAATGCCGCCTTGGACTCCTACTGGGATCTAAATCTAGTAAATAAATAAATATTTTGGCCTGGCCTGAGACAGCTTCCTACGTTAGGAGCAAGCTTTGCAATGTCCTACTATGCCAATTTCCATTTCACTGTGGGAACATGTTGAAGATTTTAAAGAGCAGCGGGGCGGTACTATGGATCTGCCCTCCTGACACCAGTGTGTCTGCCGCTTACTAGGTCAGGGCAGGGTTGTATGGGCACACCACTGGGAGTGGCAGACTGGCTCTATGGGTGCACCCACACAAGCCCCAACCTCACTGTTACTCTGCTCACTGACCCCCACTGTCCAGGGAAGCAACAGTGATGCTAGTGTCAGGATGGTGGCACTGCAGCACTGCCCCACTGCATGGCCACCTATACTACTATGAGTTGTAAAATAGCAATCACAGCACGTTGTTCTCTACTCAGCCCCAAGATTCACTAA
The DNA here is from genome assembly GCF_030035675.1 of Rhineura floridana. Classification (NCBI taxonomy): domain Eukaryota; kingdom Metazoa; phylum Chordata; class Lepidosauria; order Squamata; family Rhineuridae; genus Rhineura; species Rhineura floridana. Next base: position 58,806,425 of record NC_084487.1, read on the forward strand.
GGCTGGAGAAAGATAGCAAAAGACCAAAATATAGAAGATGTCTTATCTCTGGACGCAGGAATATATTCGGATTAAATGCTGTCCATGTGAAAATGATTCATAAGTCTCATGTCACTATGACTTTACCAAGTAAAAAACAAATGTGAGAATCCAGGCTCAGAAGAGACATTAATCTGACAAAGGAAATTACATATTCGCAGATTTGTTTGATTAAATGTTTAAAAAATTCACAAATGTTTGAGACTTGGGAATTGAAATAAAAGACCAGAAAGGAATTTTTTTTTTTAAAAAAAAAAGGTTTTGCATTTTTCTAAACAATTATCATTTGTTTTCAGGCAATTTTAAGGGTCATGCTGGAGAACAATAGTTGAACCTAATCTTCCTCTTCATATAAAGAAGGACTCAAAGGCCATCAGATTTACTCTACATTAATGTGTCAAGTTGAAACATTTGCACAGCCAATGACAGCCAAAGCATTTCCCCAGTGCAGTAATCTAAAGAGAGGTGCACGAAGAACCCATGGACACACATTTCAGGCAATGCTTTACTGTTGCTCTATCATTTCACTGAAAACTAGTTGCCAGTATATTCATATTCATCTCATGGTCTCTGAATTAGAGTCATTGATACAGTGTTGAGAGTTTAATTCCAGAAAAACATTATGGAAGCATTTAGCAGAATGAAAAATAGATGTATAGGTGTGTGACGCAAACTGAGTGGGCAAACCCTGAGCAGGGATCTGGCATAGGAAGAAGGGTGATAATGGAAACAGTCATCATGAGCAGAGCATAGGGATGGGGAGAAATTTGGTTTAGTTTGCCTTAAAAAGGTGACCCTACTGAATTTGCACTTCCCAAAACAATACACAAACCAAAACACAGCCATCCTTCAAAATTTACACTTCTCTGAATTTTGCAATATAGTTCTCCAGCCAAGGAATGTGTACAAAAATGCATAAAGTGTGCATTAAAATGCATATATTAGTGTTAATAACATACAGGGAAAATTCCTTGCAAAAATGTGTATATTAGGCAAAATTGCTTACAAAAACTGTGTATATTAGGACACATTTGCACTGAAATGTTGATGAGGACTTTATATATAAAAAAATTGCAAACTGATGTGGAAATGTGGAGAACTGAATTTAAGATTGGAAAACTGAGAGAAACCAAAACTGAGAGATTCGCCCATCTCTGGCAGAGTGACAGCATTAATTTTGGGAAGGCTTCTTTAGAAAGCCCCAAAGAATGTACAAATCAGGATAGGGCATGAGAAACTTCCAAGATTAAATGCAGATTCCTCCAACTAACATCAGGAGGTATTCTACACTGAAATCTTAGCTGGGGATGATGCATCGTAAAAATTCAATACTCTTGAAAGATTCAATACTCTTGAAAGGGGGAGAGTAGAATTAATAGCCTGTATAATAGAAACGGAGATGCAATGCACATTTTATTTTCACAGTGTTCAATGTGAGAAGAGAAACATACATTTTGTTTTTACTTATTTTTAGCCATTTCCTGAGGGGGTAGCCATGATAGTCTCTTGCAGCAACACCAACAAAGAGTCTTGTGGCACTCATAAATAAGTCCTGTTAAATTCAATGGGGCTTACTCCCAGGTAAGTGAAGTTAAGATTGTAGCCTACTACACTTTTAGCACTGGACTGGAGTCTGCTTCATCAGATGTATGAAGTGAGTTACAGGTATATATAACATGATTTGGGGGAGGGACTGTAAACAGCTTCCTTTGATCTCACAGTTGATAGGTCCCTGCCTCCATTTAAAAAAAAAACCCAAACGCATATGTTTTTAATATTCTATACCTCAGGATAAAATGCATCTGATAAAGCAGACTTTAGCTCATGAAAAGTTATGCCAGAATAAATTTATTAAGGTTTTTTTGAGTTTTTTGAAAATTTTATTGACAAAATAATACTTAATACTTAATTTTCCATAACATAGTAATAATAGAAAATATATTCAGAAAGTAGAAGGAAAAATTGTATTACATCTGTATAAATTTTAACAGAGAAAGAAGAAAAAAATCATGATTTTATAGAGATACATTATTTCTCTTGTTCATATTATTTTCATATTATTTCCCTTTCCCTTTTATAATAATGTATATAAAGAGTATGAACAGATGATATCTTGAATCTTGTTGTTCCAAAACATGATAAATAAAGACCACCATTCGATTTGTTGGTGTTTACAGTGCTGCACGGCTTATTATTTAACTTATTTTCTGTCAGTGGAAGGGAAGTTATGTATTTGGTACATAATTCTTGACTAGGGTTGGGGGAGAGATTCTATTCAGTTTGCGTTTAAAACCAAACTTACCAAATTTGCAGTTTCTGAAACAATATGCAAACTGAAACACAACCATCCTTTGAAAATCGCACTTCTCTGAATTTTGCAATGCAGTTCTCCAGCTAAGTAAGGTGTACACAAATACATATATTAGGGGAAAGTGTGCATACAAACACGTATATTAGGGGAAATGACTTAGAAACATGCATTACAGAAAATTGCTTACAAAAATGTGTATATTTGCCAAAACTGCATATAAAAAGTGTTTATTAGGAGAAATTTGCACTAGAATGCTGAAGAATGTTCAGAAGGATTTTTTATTTTAAAAATTGCAAATAGTTGCAGAAATGTGGAGAACTGGATTTAAGACTGGAAAAATGAGAAACTCAAGAGAACCAAAAATTGACATTTTTGTCCATCCTTACTCTTGACCTTCCATTCTTTAAACAGCAACCTGCTATAACTGCCACTCAAAGGATTTCTGTTCTGTTCTTTTTTATACTCCACTCCTTTTCCATACTGCTTTATGTAAACATTTTGAGTTTATTAGTATTACCATTTGCAATTTATAACTTGATCATTACTGAAACAACACATTTCCTCAGTGGCGGTGGTGGGGCAAGTTAGCAGGTTCATGGAAGCTGACCATGGAAATAGCTGAATCAATTTTGTAGTTGCTCACATATATTTAGAAATGGACATCATTTCTGCCAGAGAGCCTGCTAAATGGAATAGAAACAAAATGCCAGACATATGCCAGCGAGGACTTTCATCTCCAGAGATAATATGAATAACTTGTTCCTAGACAAAAGATCATTCACAGCCCACATTATCCATCCCTATCCTGATCCCTAAAAGGTGAAAAAAGAAGGAACATGGAGCCTGTTTTGACATTTTGCAATGAATATGATTAGTGAGAGATTCGGGACAGATAAAAAGAAGTACATCTTCAGACAGTTAACTAATGGAATTTGCTACCACAGGATATGGTGGTGGCCACTACCTTAGATAGCTTTAATGGGGGATTAGAAAAATAAGGATAGGTCTATCCATGGCTAGTCATAATGGATATTCACTAATAGGCAAAAAACCCTTGTGGTTTAAGAATGTACCTATAGCCCACAGATATTTCTATCAAACTTTAAAAAGCAGGGAAATTGGGCAGCTATAGTGAATGCACCAGGGGAGAAGGAGACTTGACCTCCTCTCTGAGATATTGGACTGCCCTACCAATTGGTCAAAATGCAAAGACAATGTGGGTTGGTCTTCCACATTCCAATCCACTTGCTGTGTAGCTTGGAAGAATTCAGTAACATGTGCCTCTGAGCATACAGTGAGTGGTGGCAATGCCTGCCATCTCCAAAGATGGAGAATTATATTTTTGTATGTTTGTTAGTGTTCTTACTTTGCTTCTTTCCTGTGTTACTAATGTTTCTACAGGGAATCTAAACTAGAAACTTTGAAGGGGAAGGAAGGAATTGGAGGGGGATGGGGAGGGAGGAGCAAAGGAAAGGGGAGGGAAGGGGCAAGAGGGAGGGAATAGGAGGGAGAAGGGAGGGTGGGTTTGATCTAGGGTTGCCAGGCTCAGGGCCTGAGAATGATTCTGTATCTTTAAGAGAAGAGAAAATTCAGAAGTACAGGTTTTCTTGCAACACTGTGATAGGAAAAACCACAAGGTGAAATTCTCCCTTCCCCCTGCACAACATTTAAGATACAGAAGACCTCTTGGAGGCTGGGCCTGGCAACCCTAATTTGATCATTTGCATACTTTTTGAGTTCAATGGGATTTATTTCTGTGCAATCATATTAGAAAATGGAAATGGACTGCCTTCAAGTCGACTGAACTTATGGCCACCTTTGAATACGGTTTTCATGGTAAATGGTATTCAGAGGTGGTTTTACCATTACCTTTCTCTGAGGCTGAGAGGCAGTGACTGGCCCAAGGTCACCCAGTCAGCTTCATGGCTGTGTGGTGATTCGAATCTTGGTCTCCCAGGTCCTAGTCCAACACTGACCCATGGGAGGGGCGGGGAGGGGAGGAGATTGGGTGGGTGGGCACTGGGCAGAGGGGAGAACCCTTTCCTTTCCAAAAGGAAAACATTGTGAACAGTATCATTGCTCTTCAGCATTTCCCTCACCTTTTTTATTTTTACAGCAGGCACATGTAGCCTCCCACCAAAGTTTAAACCAAAGCTGTCCCTGGCCACATCCACACCAGGCCTTTAGTTCACTTTGGACAGTCATGGCTTCTCTCAAAGAATGCTGGGAAGTGTAGTTAGTGAAAGGTGCTGAGAGTTGCTAGGAGATGCCCTGTTCCCCTCACAGACCTTCAATCAGAGTGGCTGACTGTTAAAGCAGTCTAGCCACTGGAGCTCTGTCAGTGGAATAGGAGTCTCCTCTCAGCATCCTTCACAAACCACAATTCCCAGGATTCTCTGAGGGAAACCATGACTGTCTCACATGAAATCAAAGTCTGGTGTGGGTGGGGCCCCCTGATTAGGCAAGCCCAGCAGCTGTGAGGCTTTTAAAACACTGACAGTTGGTTCTTACTGAGCATGCCCAACATTATCATAGGGTTCCAGCCAAAACTTCTTAAATTAATTAAAAATCAGCCAGGCATTTTTTTTTAACTTTTAAACTGCGGAAGATGAAGGTCAGAGTATGGGGCAAGGTCAGTTTTAGGATTACAGGTACTCTGTGAACATGGCTGATTTTTAATGAATTTCAACAGATTATGCAAACTCTCAGAAAAAAAAGTCCAAAAGGGCTCTGGGTTTTTTCTCTCTCTCTCTTTAGACTTTGAACTCTCTATTCTCTCTGACTGTTTTGTGTATTGCCATGAAAATTGAGAGGGTTGTTAAGCAAGCGTTTCTGAGTTCAGTACTATAAGTTTTGTAAGGTTTTGTTTTGAAATGAGCTTATGGGAAGCATCAGAATGGCATGGGGGTATTTTCAATTTAACATTGCGGAATGTGAAAAATCCATGCTGCCTGTAGTATACAGCCACTCTTGTGGCTGTATAATACTACCACCAGGATCAGAAGCAGCATGACTCTGAATACCAGTTCCTAGGGAGGAGAGTGCTGTCATTCTCATGTCCTGCCTGTGAGCATCCCCTGGGCATCTGGTTGTCATGGGAAACCCGATCACTCAGGGTTGCAGATCACCTTATCATCTGTGCACACAAAGCCTCCTCCTTCTCTTCAGATGTTTGTACACATAGATACTGGGGGGTACTTCTCACTCACATCTAGGTGTTAAGAATGAGTGTAATGTCTGGATAGGATTACAGTCTTTAAGGGAAATGCAGTAGATTACAAGCAGAATATCTTTTGCTGAAATGCATACAGTACAGAACTCATCTTAGGGGTGAGCAGAAAAGATTCCTCAGAGAAAAAAGACAAAGGCATGTTCAAACTATCCATTTGTATGCTGTGTTTTAAGGAACCATTACAGTTTCTGAGCACCCTCTTTAGCCCAGGAAAGGGGCTTTATGAAGTGTAAAGTATGAAATCCCATTTGGCCCAGGAAAGGACCAAAAGGGAATTGTGTATTTAGAAGGGAACGATGCATGGGGTAAGTCTTTCATACATGTCTGTAATGGAGTAGGAAACTTCTGGGCACAGATATTATTGCTTAAAGCATGGGTGAGGAGCCTTTCTTTCAGCCTAAAAGCTGCAGTCTCTAAACAGTGATACTTTTGGTGACCACATACCAGTGGTGGGTGGCAGTAGTATAGTCGCAAATTCAGAAGTGCAGGGTCCCTTCTTTATAGTCACAGCCATACCACTTTCCCCCTTTTTTGCTGCCGGTTTGAGAATGAGATCCTTGGAGACATCCCTAGGAGTCAATCAGAGTGAAAGGGGAAAGTGTTAGCTACTGAGAAGGGTCTTCTCAGTGGCTGACTCACCTCCTTTCAGTCCAGTCAGCAGGAAGGTACAAGGAAGAATATTAGAAGACTCTTCTCATGGGCTAATACATTTATTATTACCCTTTCATGCTGATTGGCTTGTAGGATGCTGAAGAAATAGGAACCCTGCTGGGAGCCTGCTTCCAAAAAAGTAAGGTGTCTAAAATGACTACACTCCTGGCAGACAGGGCCAGAAGCAGAGTAAGCAGAGCAATGGAAGGGACCCCTTTCTTTGTATGTAGGCCACATCAAGCCACACAAAGTTCAAAGGTTTCTACAACCATGTCTCCATCCTGGCAAGCAACAGCCATTATCACAGTTCAAGGATGAGTTCCAGCCAGGCAAAAATACCCAAGAGGGCCTAGGAGCAGAGTGAGTGAGGGGTATGGCCTGGGGAAAAGTCGTGGCCTGTGGAGACTGAAAGAAAGGCCTGGAGAAGCGCATTCAGCCCCTTGGCCTAAAGTTGCCCACCACTAGGGTTGCCATATTCCAGTTCCACAAATCCGGACAGGTTAATTTGCATATTATGTAAAGTATTTGCATGTTATTTGCATATTATGCAAATATTTGCATATTAATACTTGGATTGTCCAGTTGTTTTGTTTTTGTGCCTGGGAATTACCACCAAAAACTGGGGAAAGATGTGAGAAATCTTTTTTTTTAAAGCAACATTTTTAGCCTTAAATGCCTAGACTCTAGTTTCCAACACTATGGAGTATTTATTGATTGATTAAGAGAATTTATATCCTGCCCTTTTGCTGTTAAAAACAGAGCTCAGCACAGCTTACAAATATAATAAAAACAATAAAAATACACAATCAATATAAAAACATAATAAAAACACAAAATAGCAACAAACATAAAGTAAGTCAGGGCAACAGTACGGTTAACCATATGCGATATATTTCAAAGATGTGGTGGGTGGAGAAAAACAAGAAGCCAAAATGTTAGGAAAAGGAGTCTTTCACACCACATGCTCAGTTGTAAATACTGTTGCAGCAAGCTTTACAAGTTCCTCCAGTATTCCACTTGTGCAGGCACTCAGACATTCAAAGTATCTGTATGTTTCTTAGGTTTTATAAAAGCAGAGCTTTGCTTAACTCAAAATTTCTTCTCCCTTTGATCAACCACATCTACACAGGTTCCACCTCCATACTCAAAATGAAACTGGGCCTGGAAGTGTGCAACAACCCCACACATACCTTGCTAATTAGATTACCAATGCCAGGATGTCTGTCTTATCGACTACTCTCCTGCTCCCCCCCCCGGGCATCATGAAAGACCCAGTCCTGGGCTCAGAAAGAAAATAAATATCTGGTCCTCTTCAAAGTATTGATAAGCCTCTTGTTTTAATTGAAATAATAATTATAAATTCTTGTTCTTATCACTAATGGGAGTTAATTATCTTGCATATGCTGCTGTTGCTTCTATGGCTGTAACGGAGTGAGGTTAAAGATAAGTGAAATGCAAATAGGAAAAAAACAACACAAAAGGCAGTAACACTTTCCTAAGTGTAATACCATACCAACCACAACAAGATTCCTATGAGTAAGGCAGAAAACTAAGCATCTCACAACCAAAAATATGATAAATGAAGAAATATTTATATAAAAGCATGACTATCAAATATATTTATTATTTACACAAACTGTAAAGATATTTATAGTGCAATCCTAGGTTTATTTATTCAGAAGCAAGTCCCAGCGTATTCAGTGGGGCTTACTCAAACAGGGACAGAAATGCAACTTCAAGTGATAAGCAACTTCATTCACACAACCCAAAATTCCAAATCATGCCACTTTACGCTGTTTTGCAACTGTTTATACATGTTTTTATGGTTATTGGATTTTAAATGGCTTTATTTCTTGTTGTGAGCTGCCTTGGTTTCCAACCCTACCTCACAGGGGTGTCGGAAAGATTCCATACACGCACACGCAGACACTGCAGATGTACAAATACATACAGCCCATATAATAGTTTATTGTCAAACCAGTTGGTCATTGCAGAAAAATCAGTATTAGTTTTAAAAAAATCAGTATTACTTTCCTACAGAATAAAAACTGTAATACCTAAGTAAGCCCTGCCTACTTGCTTTAAAATAGGACTGGAGAGCACAAACACAATTCTTTTTTACATTCACTTCAAAGTCCCATTGATTTTCAGCACATTCATAACCATGTCTACTCAAAAGTAAGTCCTATTGAATTCAATGGGATTTACTCTGGGCATATGGGATTAGCATTGCTTTTACAAAAAGCAAGCATTGGGAAAGTTTTCAAAACACTGCCCAAGATCTGACTCCTGCACACAAGAGGAAAAGAAACTGAAATGTATATACTTACCCAATTTATGAGATTTTCAGATAAACAGGGGGTGAAACCACCATTTTGTTTTCTAGACACTGCGTCAGGTCAATGAAACTGAAACACAATCCCTGATTGGCTGCAATCCTGAACGGGCGGGGTTAAAGCTACGAAGTGCTATACAGTACTGTTTAAAGAAAGATTTAACAGTCGGGGGGGCGGCTGATGTTTTTATGTATATCTCGAGAACCGGACCACCTAGAAACTTAATTTTTTTTTTAAATTAAAGCTGAGAATCCGGGCCACCTAAAGGGCTAGCCAGGCACTGGGTGGCATGCATAGAATCTGGGTAAAACCCAGCTAACCGGGCAATATGGTAACCCTACCCACTACCTGGCTTAAAATGTTGGAGTTTTGACATTCATCACAAATCGTATTTTAATGATGACAGCTGGAATCCCACACCAATAGCTGAAAACTGATTTGACAATAAGCTGATAGTGTCACATAGCAATAATGCACTTGCAGCTAAACAGCCCCTTACTGTATTTTACTAATTCCTAGCAGGACGTCTGATATTTCATAATAAAGGAAGGAATTAATTGTATTAATATTTTTCTCTGTGATTTAATGAATAATTTATGCTTTGTATACAATTAATAATGTTATACATGAATGTATTTTTCCTTTCTTGACGCAGCAATCAGTGATCACGTTAGAATACAATAACAAGTCTTTTTTTAATATCAGTGTGTCGGCAGGCCCTATTTAGGCATGTGTATTAGTGAAAGTTGCTGTAATCAGATTGTGGCAATCATTTTGAATGCTGATGATAATAATAAAGCTAACATTCATGATATTTTGATTAACTTCATCTAAACTATTGAACTGAGCTACCACACACAAATGGAAAAAGAAAAGGAATGTAACTTCAAAAGACAATACACTATATTATGAGGTGGGGGTGGAGATAAACAAGACCACAAAATCATTAATGACAAGGAAAGCAGTTACTTTGCATGTGCAAAATATATTCATATAATTTACAGTGGGTTCATGTTAAATTCCAGATTATCTGATAACTAATAACCAGGAAAATAACTGAGTTTGGATCAGGCATTAATTTTAAAATGAATATCCATCAACAGAAACACCACTCTAGCAAAAAGAGAGCAGGCACAACCCATTGACTGCTTTTTTCTGTGGAAGCTCCACTGCACATTGCTATTTATCATATCAGGGTAAAACCTTGAAAATAGCGATCACTTTGAACATGAAGATATGTGGTGGCCAGACTATTAGCTGGGCCTATTATGGGCACATCACTCCAGTGGTAAAAGCTCTTCCATTGTTTCCAGTCTGCTCCCAGGCTGTGTTCAAAGTGCTGGTATTGCCCTTTAAATCCCAGATGGAAAGGGACCAGTGAAGGTCTGGTGCCACCATGAGGCATCTTCAGGTCACTGCCACTATATCTGATGGCAGTAGCCATGTCTCCCCACCCCAAGGGTTCCAGATTTCCGGTTTTTGCCCACAGAGTCCAGATTTTTTGGGTTCTCTTAGTCTCCATCTGAGTCACCTTACTCTCCGGATTCTCAGATTTCATTTTTTTTTATTTCTAGGTGGTCTGGTTCATGAGATATGCACCAAAATATCAGCCACCCCCTCCCGCAAATTCTGTTGAATGAGCTCATAGCTGGCTGCTTTAACCCCACCTTTTCAGGTTTGTAGCCAATAAGTGAAGTCAGGGTTGTGATTTGTTGACATCCAGGCAGTAGTTATACCTCATTGCAAGGCCCCAAAATTGTTTTTTTCCTGCTTATCTAAAAATCTCATAAATTGAGTAAGTATATCGTATTCAGTCTTTTTCTCTCTTGTGTGCAGGAGACAAACATGTTTAAATTTTCCTCGGCTATTGAAGAGGGCAGTGTTTTGAAAATCTTCCCAATATGAAGCTTTAATCCAGTACTCACCTTTCTGGGAGTAAAGCTGCAATGCTAATCCCACATACCTAGAGTAAACCCCACTGAATTCAATAGGATTTACTTTTGAGTAGACATGGTTAGGATTGTGCTGTAAATTAGTGGGACTTTTGAGTGAACATAGCAAAGAGTTGTGTTTGTGTAGTAAATCTTTCTCTCCCCCTCCAAACCTATTTTTAAAGTAATTAAGCCAGGCTTTCTTAGGTATCACTGTTTTTACTATGTAGGAAAATATTACTGATTTTATTTTATTTTTTAAAAAAATGTTCTTTAATGACCAACTGGTTTTAACAATAAACTATTATATGAGGTGGATGCATTTTTACATCTCCAGTGTGTGTGTGTGTGTATGGAGTCTTTCCAACAACCCTGTGAGGTAGGGTTGCCAACTGGAAACCAGGACAGCCCACAATAAGAAATAAACCCCTTTAAAATCCAATAACCATAACAAGTATAAACAGTTGCAAAACAGCTTAAAGTGGCATTATTCTGAATTTTGGGTTGGGTGAGTGAAGTGCATGCATGTTTGTGTAAGCCCCATTGAATACATTGGGACTTGCTTCTGAGTAAACATGTATAGGATTGCACTATAAATATCTTTACAGGTTGTGAAAATAATAAACATATTTGACAGTCATGCTTATATAAATATTTCTCCGTATTATGTTCCAATAAGTATCTGATTGCACACTATGGCTGTACATTATTATTTCATCTACATTTTAAATGTGTCCTTCTTCCTTGGGGTGGTCATGGTTCCCCTCTGTTTTCCTCCTGAGGGGCAGATTAGGCTGAGAGATGGTGAGTAGCCCATGGTCACCAGTAAACTTTATAACTCATTTTCATTAAAAAATAATAATTAAAACAATTTACATGCAGGCAAAGTTTATTCAGTAGATCCACACAATACATTTAAAGCACATCCAACTCTCATTTAAAGCACATGACATCACGTAAAGAATTCTGGGAAGTGTAGTTTCCTCCTCAGAGTTATAGTTCCCACCACCCTTAACAAACTACAGTTCCCATGATTCTGTGATGCAATTCATGTGCTTCAAATGTGTGTTGAATGTGCTTTAAATGAATGGTGTGGATCTGCCCTAGGTATGCTGTGCATTCATTAGTGAATTTAAAAGAACAATTTTAAAAGATACTTTTTTAAACAGGGAAAGGGCTATAGCTCAGTAGCAGGGCACATGCTTTGCATCCAAAGGTCCAAAATCCAATCTCTGGAAAAAACTATTACTTGGAATCCTGGAGAGCCAATACTAGTTCATGTCATCAGTACTGAGCTACATAGTACCAAATGGCCTGAGTTGGTATAAGGCAGATTCCTTTGTTCCTAGAAGTGGAAAGAGACTGAAGGGCACAGTGACTCCAAAATTTACTTACTGTATGTATTTTATTTACAACATTTATATACTGCTTTACCACCATACCACCCTGAACATGCCCAATCCCATCTGATCTCGAAAGCTAAGCAGGGTCAGGCCTGGTTAGTACTTGGATGGGAGACTGCCTGGGAATACTGGGTGCCGTTGGCTTAGAGGCTTTTGTTGTTGTTATGTGCCTTCAAGTTGATTACGACTTATGGCAACCCTATGAATCAGTGACCTCCAAGAGCATCTGTCATGAACCACCCTGTTCAGATCTTGTAAGTTCTGGCTTTGAGGCACCTGGTTGGCACCTGTGAGAACAGGATGCTGGACTAGATGGGCCACTGGCCTGATCCAGCAGGCTCTTCTTATGTTCTTATGAGGCAGGCAACGGTAGACTACCTCTGAATATCTCTTACCATGAAAACCCTATGAATATATCCAAAAAAGATTCATAGGGTCATGATCAGCTTGAAGGCATATAACAATATACCACTTTATTATAAAGAACCTCAAAGCAATTTATAGAAGGAATTAAAACAATACAGTTGTTGGCAAAAACAGTTCAATCAAGTATTTAAAAACATTCAAAATAATAAAACCAACAATGAGTTAAAAATATAAAAAACACAATACATGCCTGGTTTTGCCTAAACAAATATGTTTTTAGCAGGTGCTGAAAACAGTACAATGAAGGCGTCTGCCTAATGTCAATAAGGAGAGAGTTCCAAAGCATAAGTGCTGCCACACTACAGGACTGATTTCTTACAAGAGCAGAACAAATACTGTGTGGAACCTGTAACATGGAAAGCACACCTTGAACTTGGCCTGGTAGCAAATCAGCAACCAGTGCAGATTTCAGAACAGAGGTATTATGTGCTGATAAGTCCCACTTATGTCAGCAATCGTGCCACAGCATTCTGCACTAACTGCAGTCCCAGGGTCAGGTTGTGCTGCATGGGGATTTCTGTGACCTTCGCTGACCGGCTGCCAGGATTTTTTTTTAGTTTTGGTTAGGAAACCTGACTGGTTGTGGGATGCTGAGTTTTCTGTCTTACTCACAAGCATTTTGTTGTGGTTGGTATGGTATTGCATTTAGGAAATCATCACTATCTTTTCTTTTTTTAATTGCATTTCATTTACCTCTGACCTTATTCCCTTACATCAGTAGAAGTTACAACAGTGGCCTCTACATAGAACCACAGTTCTATGTGGTCAGCTCAGTCCCCTTATCTCAATGATGATGCACCTTGTTATCTGCATTATGGTTTGTTTCTTTCCCAATAGTGGTAAAAGAGAATTCACATCCTAGGATGTGTGACTGTAATTGTTTTTGCTCCCAAGCTGCTGCCTGTGAAGGTGGACCAAACAACGTGTGTTTTCTCTCTGTCAGTTATTACTCACTGGAATTAGGTTGGCTGTCAAAGTGAGTTTATAGAAGCCCACAGGGTAGGCAGGAAAGAGTAGAGAATCTTCTAAATTCTTACTCATTTCTCAAACCTCTCTCTGCAGTGAAGGGACAAATCTGTAAAGATGTTTGGTGCAGCCACGTTAAAAGGCAGGCAGGGCATTCCAAGCAGGGGGTTGCCAACCCTGCTTGGATATGGATATGGTTGCAGAGGATCCCTAATCAAGCCTTATCAACAGCACAATCCTAACCATATCTACTCAGAAGTTCTGTTGAGTTCTATGGAGCTTAATTGCTTAGTAAATGTGTTTAGAATTGCAGCCTTCAGGAGCATCCATATTTACTCCTGAGTGTTCCCATCTAACATCTCCACAACGCTAGGCTTTCTTCCTACAATGGCCTTCTGGTCACTGGCCTGGCCTGATGGCATTTAAACCCTTCTTGCCAGAAGCCTGCTCCACGAGCTAGAGGGAGCCCCAGCTGAGGAAGCGTCAAGGCCCCAGCTGACAAAGCGTCAAGGCGAGTTAAGCAGCAGAGCGAGTTAAGCAGCAGAGCGAGTTAAGCAGCAGAGCGAGTTCGGCAGCAGGGCGAGGAGGCAGCAGGGCGAGGAGGCCAGGGCCCCCCACTCTGCCCGTCTGTTCCCTGACCTCAACTAAACCGCAGTCTCCAACCCATTGACGTAATAAACCTTAAACAAAACCATGCAGGTAAGAAGCCAGCAGGGGTGTGGGGGCTTTCCAGTGTTTTGCACTGCCTGCAGCATGTACGACTATCTGCCTGTTGGACAGAAGTTGTGAGTGTGCTCTCGGTGCAATGAGCTCCTGGCTCTCCGGGAACGACTTCATTTCCTTGAGGCCAAGGTGGCGGACCTGGAAAAGCTGAGAGAGGCAGAGAGGTGTGTGGAGGAGGCCTTCAGGGATGTTATAGCTGTGTCCCACTCCAACGATGATAGCTCTCCTGCTATCATGGACAACTATGGTCTCGGGGAAGGAGAGCATCCAGCTGAGGAAGAGGGAAACGATTCCTTAGAAGGGACCCATTCCTTGGGGGATGAGCAGCTATCCTCTCGTGCCGAGGATATATCTCCAGGGGGTGGAGGAATCCTTGTAGTGGGTGATTCGATCATTAGGAACATAGACAGTGGGGTGTGTGATGGGCGTGTAGACCGCAAGGTGTTTTGCCTGCCTGGTGCGAAGGTTGCGGATATCGCCCATCGTTTAGATAGTTTGGTAGACAGTGCTGGGAAGGAGTCAGTGGTCGTGGTGCACGTTGGCACCAACGACATGGGGAAATGCAGCCGTGAGGTCCTGGAAGCAAAATTTAGGTTGCTAGGTAGGATGCTGAAAGCCAGGACCTCCAAGGTGGCTTTCTCTGAAATGCTACCGGTTCCACGCGCAGGACCAGCCAGACAGGCCCAGCTTCGCAGTCTCAATGCGTGGATGAGACGATGGTGTCGGATGGAAGGGTTTGGATTTGTTAGGCACTGGGGAACATTTTGGGACAAGCCGGGCCTGTACAAAAGGGACGGGCTCCACTTGAACCAGAATGGAACCAGACTGCTGGCACTTAAAATTAAAAAGGTAGCAGAGCAGCTTTTAAACTGACTGAGGGGGGAAACCCGACAGGAGCTGAGAAAGGTCCGGTTCGGAATAAACCTCCCCCCTGGGATAAAAACCAAAGAAATGATGAAATTTTAAAAGGGGTAGGCCTAGAAGTAGGCATTGTGAGAGCAGGGGCACAGGATATAAATTCAGAAGAGCAAAATTATCACAGGCCTAACCACAAGTGCCAAAGACACTTGAAGAGAGACACTGCTTACAAGTGCCTGTACGCTAATGCTAGGAGCCTCCGAACCAAGATGGGAGAACTGGAGTGCTTGGTCTTAGAGAAGAGCATTGATATAGTGAGCATAACCGAGACCTGGTGGAATGGAGAAAACCAGTGGGATACGGTTATCCCTGGATATAAACTATATCGGAAGGACAGGGAAGGACATATTGGTGGCGGAGTCGCTCTATACGTGAAAGAAGGCATTGAATCCAGCAAGCTCGAAACCCCAAAAGAGGCAGACTCCTCCACAGAATCATTGTGGGTGGTGATACCGTGCCCCAGGAGGGACTTAATACTGGGAACGATCTATCGTCCCCCTGATCAAAATGCTCAGGGAGACCTTGAGATGAGATATGAAATTGAGGAAGCACCCAAACTAGGAAATGTGGTAGTAATGGGTGACTTCAACTACCCGGACATAGACTGGCTGCATATGTGTTCCAGTCATGACAAAGAAGCAAAGTTTCTAGACATTCTAAATGACTATTCCCTAGACCAGTTGGTCATGGAACCGACCAGAGGGACGGCAACCCTGGACTTAATCCTCAGTGGGGACCGGGACCTGGTGCGAGATGTAAGTGTTGTTGAACTGATTGGGAGCAGTGACCACAGTGCTATTAAATTAAACATACATGTAACTGGCAAATTGCCAAGAAAATCCAACACGGTCACATTTGACTTCAAAAGAGGAAACTTCACAAAAATGAGGGGATTGGTAAAAAGAAAGCTGAAAAACAAAGTCCAGAGGGTCACATCACTCGAAAATGCTTGGAAGTTGTTTAAAAACACTATATTAGAAGCTCAACTGGAGTGCATACCGCAGATCAGAAAAGGTACCGCCAGGGCCAAGAAGATGCCAGCATGGTTAACGAGCAAAGTCAAGGAAGCTCTTAGAGGCAAAAAGTCTTCCTTCAAAAAATGGAAGTCTTGTCCGAATGAAGAAAATAAAAAAGAACACAAACTCTGGCAAAAGAAATGCAAGAAGACAATAAGGGATGCTAAAAAAGAATTTGAGGAGCACATTGCTAAGAACATAAAAACCAACAACAAAAAATTCTATAAATACATTCAAAGCAGGAGACCATCTAGGGAGACAATTGGACCCTTGGATGATAAGGGAGTCAAAGGTGTACTAAAGAACGATAAGGAGATTGCAGAGAAGCTAAATGAATTCTTTGCATCTGTCTTCACAGTGGAAGATATAGGGCAGATCCCTGAACCTGAACTAACATTTGCAGGAAGGGATTCTGAGGAACTAAGACAAATAGTGGTAACGAGAGAGGAAGTTCTAAGCTTAATGGACAATATAAAAACTGACAAATCACCGGGCCCGGATGGCATCCACCCGAGAGTTCTCAAAGAATTCAAAGGTGAAATTGCTGATCTGCTAACTAAAATATGTAACTTGTCCCTCGGGTCCTCCTCCGTGCCTGAGGACTGGAAAGTGGCAAATGTAGCACCAATCTTCAAAAAGGGATCCAGAGGGGATCCCGGAAATTACAGGCCAGTTAGCTGAACTTCTGTCCCTGGAAAACTGGTAGAAAGTATTATTAAAGCTAGATTAACCAAGCACGTAGAAGAACAAGCCTTGCTGAAACAGAGCCAGCATGGCTTCTGCAAGGGAAAGTCCTGTCTCAGTAACCTATTAGAATTCTTTGAGAGTGTCAACAAGCATATAGATAGAGGTGATCCAGTGGACATAGTGTACTTAGACTTTCAAAAAGCGTTTGACAAGGTACCTCACCAAAGGCTTCTGAGGAAGCTTAGCAGTCATGGAATAAGAGGAGAGGTCCTCTTGTGGATAAGGAATTGGTTAAGAAGCAGAAAGCAGACAGTAGGAATAAACGGACAGTTCTCCCAATGGAGGGCTGTAGAAAGTGGAGTCCCTCAAGGATCGGTATTGGGACCTGTACTTTTCAACTTGTTCATTAATGACCTAGAATCAGGAGTGAGCAGTGAAGTGGCCAAGTTTGCTGACGACACTAAATTGTTCAGAGTTGTTAAAACAAAAAGGGATTGCGAAGAGCTCCAAAAAGACCTCTCCAAACTGAGTGAATGGGCGGAAAAATGGCAAATGCAATTCAATATAAACAAGTGTAAAATTATGCATATTGGAGCAAAAAATCTGAATTTCACATATACGTTCATGGGGTCTGAACTGGCGGTGACCGACCAGGAGAGAGACCTCGGGGTTGTAGTGGACAGCACGATGAAAATGTCGACCCAGTGTGCGGCAGCTGTGAAAAAGGCAAATTCCATGCTAGCAATAATTAGGAAAGGTATTGAAAATAAAACAGCTGATATCATAATGCCGTTGTATAAATCTATGGTGCGGCCGCATTTGGAATACTGTGTACAGTTCTGGTCGCCTCATCTCAAAAAGGATATTATAGAGTTGGAAAAGGTTCAGAAGAGGGCAACCAGAATGATCAAGGGGATGGAACGACTCCCTTAAGAGGAAAGGTTGCAGCATTTGGGGCTTTTTAGTTTAGAGAAAAGGCGGGTCAGAGGAGACATGATAGAAGTGTATAAAATTATGCATGGCATTGAGAAAGTGGATAGAGAAAAGTTCTTCTCCCTCTCTCATAATACTAGAACTCGTGGACATTCAAAGAAGCTGAATGTTGGAAGATTCAGGACAGACAAAAGGAAGTACTTCTTTACTCAGCTCATAGTTAAACTATGGAATTTGCTCCCACAAGATGCAGTAATGGCCACCAGCTTGGACGGCTTTAAAAGAAGATTAGACAAATTCATGGAGGACAGGGCTATCAATGGCTACTAGCCATGATGGCTGTGCTCTGCCACCCTAGTCAGAGGCAGCATGCTTCTGAAAACCAGTTGCCGGAAGCCTCAGGAGGGGAGAGTGTTCTTGCACTCGGGTCCTGCTTGCGGGCTTCCCCCAGGCACCTGGTTGGCCACTGTGAGAACAGGATGCTGGACTAGATGGGCCACTGGCCTGATCCAGCAGGCTCTTCTTATGTTCTTATGTTCTTATGTTAAGCAAGTAGGCTAGATTAAATGTTCCTTACCCAGGCTCTCTAAGCAAGTGAGAAGGAATAATCCCATCACTTCAGCTGGACCTGGAAATACCTTCATTTAGCTAAGATTTCTATCTTAATTTCCAATCAGAGATTTTTTTTTCTTTGAGTGGTATGCTCCAAGCAACTCTGGTTGATGCTTAGTGTATCATGATTAATGACATCACTAGGGCACATCACTAGGGCACATCCCTATGACAGCACTAGGGCACACCCCATGACATCACTAAGGCATACCCCTGAAATCTCAGGGTTTGGGATGCTTATGACCTGGCAACCCTACCCCTCCCACACACATACTGCGCCCTAGAAGTTGATTCAACTTCTGGAGTATTGGAGAAAACAAAGATGGTGGCTGCTTGAACTGGTAAGACTCCCTCCCCCCCACACACACACAACAGGTTCTATGGCACCCTGATAGTGGTCTGAGCATGTCCTGATAGTTGTCTCAGGATACTGTGTGATGGGACCAGGCCTGTCCTGGCACCAGCCCACATGCTTTAAATGCCAAATCAGCATTTTGAATTGAACTTGGAATACTATGTGGAGGACTGAAAATCTGGTGGCCCTTACAATGTCTATTCCTCCCTCTGCATCCACCCCACTCATCATAATGATGGGCATTTTGCTACTGGAACAATATCAGAGAGATTGTTTGAAAACATGGGACTGGCATCAGGGGTTGACATCATTGGGCACCTGCAGAGGGCCATGACTAACCAGGAGCCTGCTGCTAACCAGTACAACCCCTTGGCCCTGCTGCCTCTCCCTTTTCCGATCTCTGCCTGATCACCTGCTCTGTCTGAGTAAGCAAGCCGTGAGACAAGCAAGGAGAAGCAACTGCAGCTTGTCTCATCCTTTCCCTGTATGTGGCCATGTGAATTAAGTCCAGAGGATCAGAGCAAGTGAATGACACCCTGGAACTGGAGGATAACACAGAGAACTTCAGCCAGAAAACACCTACTGCCAAGAAACATATTTTTATGTCTGCCCCACTTCCTGGAGCAGTGAGAAACTTTAGGCTTTAGTGCTTACCTGGTGTTGGTCTCCTTTCTAAGGAGGTCACTAGAGATGGAGGCTTATGCCATTTGTTGCATTTGCTTTTATTTACCAATATAAATGCATAGATGGAGGCACAGCTTAAACACTCCCACAACAGATCTCCAGAGAGGGGCAGCCCTTCAAAATATACCTTCTCTCTCTCTCCCTCTCTCCCTCTCCCCCCTCTCTCTCTGTCTTTCCCTCATTAACTGCAGTCCATTTCCCAAAATGCTTTTATTGATTTCCACTCACATCCAGCTTCCCCCTTGGCAGGAATGGAGTGGGGAATATAAGTTTCTGGGGGCATTTAGCTGTACTGTGCCTAACAACAAATGCACTTGGCAATTTTGCCACAATTAAGGAAATCTCCAGCAATCCTTCTGGCTCCATTGACCCTTCACTTCACAACACGATTTTTCTGCTCCAGCATCTTTTAATTCCTCAGAAGCAGTAAGCGCAATTAATTTAGGCACAAGGGGGAACAATGTGGCAAGTATGAAGAGTACAGAATCCTACTTCATTTCCTTCCTATTCCCACTCTCTTCACTTATCTCAAAGAGGGCTATTTCTCATACTTTTAGCCCACCTCCATTTGCTCCTGTGAGATCTTACTCCAGACTGCATCATATTCTGAAACAAATAATCCTATAATAGGCAGCGAGGTGCCTCCTCTTCACTTGTACTAATGTGTCAGAACAGTGGCAAAATTAATGGTGATCAGTGGCAGGGGAGAGAGTGAGCCTTATTCCATGGCTGTAACTCCCTTCCTCCCTGCTCTCTAGCATAGCAAACAGAGGAGACCCATGCAGTTGTTTGTGTTTCTGATTGTACTTCTCAGGTGCCTTTGTCTAACAAGGTTGAGAAGTGAAATTAGATTGCATTCAATACCCTTGTCTGCATGAGTGTAGTTGTCTGGGGTCCCAAGGGGGTCTTAGATCCCTTACTGTTTTGGGAGCCAGGTCCCAGCAGGGTCCATATGTCTTCAGCTTCCTACGAGACAATCAGCACAAAAGGAAAGTGTGTTAGTCACTGATACAAGTTCCACTAGGTGTCAATTGCAAGCAAGCCTTTATTACTTCCTACTTCAAAGAGCCAAGACAAGTTGTGGATAGAGAGAATTCTGTAACTGCAGAAGAAGAGACACTGAATCCTAATGATAGCACCCCTTCTACATCATCAGGCAGTTCGGTAATAGCAGGAGATAAACGTATAAACACAACTCAGTAATCAAATGATATCTCTGACAGCGAGGAAGGACAGTCAAATGAGGACAGTGATGGAGAAGCAGAAAGCAGTATTCAAGCCTGGCCAGATTTCTATAATCTTAGAAGGTTATATAATGTTAGAAGGAGGTATGGATCTGACTGTCATGATTTGCCACTAGACTACTGCTTGTCTGTTCTTCAGTCTACTGATCTCAGTTGACAAAGCATTTAGTTTTATTTTTAACTTAAGAAGATTTATACCCATCCCTTCCACTGTGGAAACAGTGCTCACGATGGCTTACAAGAATTAGAAAATACATAAAACAATTCAAAATATTAGAAACACAATATAACAGTAAAAACATTTTCCTAAATGGCCAATACAGCAGGAAAGAGTATCCTAAAAACAAGGAAATCAAAGCATTACATTTATGTCTCATTTTGTGCTCAGGAGCTTATACTTCGCCATGGTTCTTCCCTTTCCCATTTTAAACATAAAAGAACCATGTGAGGTAGGTAGAAGTGAGGGAGAAGTTCGGTTTAGTTCATTTAAAGATAAACATACCTAATTCAAATTTTCCACAACAAGATGTGAACCAAAACATAGCCATCCTTCAAAATTCCCACCTCTTAATTTGGCAGTGCAGTTTTCTCCCAAGTAACGTGTACAAAAAGGCACATACTAGGGTAATGTAATTTCTCTAATATGTGCATATAAATGCATATACTAGTGAAAATAACATAAACAATGCATTAGGCAAAATTACTTTGAAAAAATGAATATTAGAAGAAATTTGCAGTAAAATCCTGATGAATTTTCAAAAGGACTTTTAAAACAAAATTCGCAAACGAAAGTGAAAATATGGGGAAAATGGGAAGTGAATTTAAGACTGGAAAAATGAGATATTGAGGAAAACTGAAATGGACATATTTTTCCATCCCTAGAGGTAGGTTAGGTTGAGAGAGAGTGACTGGCCCAAGGTCATCTTGTGTGCTCCATGAATGAGTGGGGATGTAGCCTGGGATCTTTATTCTCTCTCCTTTTATCCCATCTATTCCTGACTATTATCTATCTATTCTATGTTTATGGTTAATTTTCACTTATTTTATCTCTGCTGTATCTCTTCTGCAGCTTCTTTTACATCACTTAGAAACAGGGGTGTTAAACAGTATTTACATTGTTGAAAAAATAGATATTCCTGACTACACAATGCAAACATCAACGGTATACTGTTTTGACTACCACCTTGTCCACGCACTGCCACTTGGGAGTTCCACAGGCCCCTGTTGAGATGTTGGAAGCTGCAACCTTTTCTCTGCGTCAGAATTAGACAATGGAATTCTATTTATTCTTCTTTAGAGAGAGATATTTTCCCCACTTTCTCTTGATGCCCAAGTGAATTGGCAAGTACAGGTCTTCAAGAATGAATGACTTATTTGTTTTATTTTATTTATTAAATGTATATGCCGCCCTTCCTCCCTGTAGGAGCCCAGGGCAGCTGATTAGGCAACTTATTCGGCTTATAAGGCAACTTATTAGTTTCCCAAAGAGAACCTAGCAGTGGTGTATACAGTGGGGTTCAGTTCCTTCTCATTTTCCAACAGGCCTGAATCCATATCAATTCAAAGGAGCTGAATTTAGGTGAAGCTTGTGTTCCAGACTCTCCTTTGCATTTAGGTCAAGCGCTAACTACAACAGAAGAATAATTGGTAGATTTATGGAGCTCTCAAGGTCTTACAATGATTCATTTACAAATTGTCACAGATTGGGACAGGCAAGTATTTGCAGCTTGTCTCCTAGAGTACGATGACCATTCTGGAAGATGTCATGTTACCTTTCAATGTTTTCATTGAATGCGCTTGAACAATATGCGCTGATAGCTAATTTGTTCTATTTAAAAATATCGCAACTGAACATAATTGTCAAGCTGATTAATTCAAGACAATCTATATTAGATAGTAAATTAAATGGAGTAGCCCAAGCAATTAGAGTCATACAGAGTATAATTCATCATTGATTAAGTATTTGTTCAGTTAGAAACCATATTTGTCTCATAGCATGCACAGAGAGAAAATGAAAGCCACAATGTTACTTGTATCCCTAAGTTATCAGACAAGTAATGTTGACAACAAACCTAGTGAAGCTTGACAATTTCATTGATGTTCACATTTTAATAGGCATTTCTATTAAGCTAAGACAAAATATATACAGTACTAAGATGACTAAGACAGAATATATACCATGTGTGAGTATATAACACATGTGTGGCTATAACACAGCTCCAAATTTCTTAGAGGATATAGCACCAGTCCGGTTTACAAACTTTAGACACCTGAGAAACTCAACTATCAGGTAATGATTTCTCTTACAATTGGCTGGCAGTGAAGAGCTTCTGGGAGCAGAGATAAGCCAAACATCTTCTAACTGCTGTCTCCAGGGCCGGATTATCCATTAGGCTTAGTAGGCTGAAGCCTAGGGGCCTGGAGCTCTTGGGGACCCGTGGGGCACTGGCCTGAGGGCCCTGGAGCTACAGAGCGCCCTCCGCTCTCCTTCCGCGATCCGCGGAAGCAGGACAGGAGCCACAGAACATGGGACAAGAGCTTCCGAACTGCCCACCATCCCCCCGCTTCACTTACCTTTTTCTCTGCTGTTTTTTGCAGTTTGCCATCAATCAAGATGGCAGCTGAGGTTTCCCTAAGGGGCTGAAGCCTCTGCTGCCATCTTGGTTGATGGCACACATGCGTGCCTAAGAGGAGAAGGGCCCTGTGACGCCCTTCCCTGGCTCTCCCTGTCAGGTTCCTACCTGCTCGTGGTTACTGCCTGTCTCTAGGCACCACCAGGGACTCCACCAGTCCGGACTGTCCTTTTTTATGGTTTCTCTCCCCGCTCTAGCACAGATCTCAACAGATCCCCCTGCTAGGCAGCACCACCAGTCACGTCCTATAACCAGTAGTCCCAGAGACTCGGCCTGAGTCTCCCTCAATTAGGTTACCTCTGTGACTGCGTGCTTAAGCTGTCCCAATCCCTTTGATTTACTCAGACTGCTTGTGGTGTTATTCTTCCCTTCCCCGCTGCCACCATTTGTTATCCTTCAGCCTTGGTATTTACCTTACCCTCCCTTCTGGTCTGTGAAACCCCAGCCAAGGATCAGGCCTTTGGTAAACCAAAAGTATTTATTGAATAACAAAGATAACAAGATTTCTTTAAAAGGCACTTAAGCATATGGTTACATCTATTCCTGAGGTACTGGTCTTAGTATTAATCCGAACTCCACCCTCTCCTCACATCCGCCAACTCTCCACACAATCTCCTCTCAAAACCCACCAAAACAACCCACTAACATTCACCACCCAGATTCCACTGTCATTCTTCCTTTTATACTGTCAGCCATTTTAAACATTCAGCCAATCATCCAACATTCTACTGCCCATTCACTCCCCATTCCTCTTTCATTCTACTTACCATATATCTCCTATACAAACAGCACTTACCCTATTTACACTAATACAGGAACATCACATTTCCCCCCCCTTAAAACATCCTGTTCCAGGATTTATACGTCGCGTTAACAATA
This sequence comes from Rhineura floridana, assembly GCF_030035675.1. Lineage (NCBI taxonomy): Eukaryota > Metazoa > Chordata > Lepidosauria > Squamata > Rhineuridae > Rhineura > Rhineura floridana. The sequence goes on from NC_084487.1 coordinate 58,830,404, forward strand.
TAACAAGTCTCTATGGGGAAAATGTCTTTCTTTGTTCCTCCGTCTGGTCACGTCACTGCAGTCCCAGCCACTTGCCTGGAAAGTCCATCGGCCAGTACATTGTCTTTGCCTTTTATGAACTGGAAGTCCACTTGATAGTCTTGTAGGGCCCAGGACCACCTCTGCAGCATAGTGTTATGGTTTTTCATAGTCTGCAACCATAACAAGGCCCGATGATCCGTTGTTACCGTGAATCTTCATCCCCACACGTATGGGCGCAACTTGTTCAGTCCCCACACGACCGCTAGGCACTCCTTTTGGACCGACGAATAGTTTTTCTCCCTCGGCGTTAGCTTGCGACTCAGATACGCCACTGGATGTCTGGTGCCTTCTCTCTCCTGCAGCAAGACGACTCCCAGCGCGAGGTCTGACGCATCTGTAGCCACAATGAATGGTTGCTCATAGTCTGGTGCTATTAATATGGGTCCTTGGCACAAGGCTTGCTTCAGCAGATCAAAAGCCTTCTGACATTCATCCGTCCATACCACACGCTCAGAACACTTCTTCTTTGTTAATTCATGCAAGGGGGTTGCTATTTCCCCAAAATTTCTCACAAACTTCCTATAAAAACCAGCCACACCTAGAAATGCCCTTATTTGTTTTTTGGTTAAGGGGATAGGCCACGCTTGTATTGCCTCCACCTTGCTCCATAAGGGGGTGATTTTCCCACTCCCCACCTTATGTCCTAAATAGATTACTTCCTTTAGCCCAAACTCGCATTTCTTAGCTTTTATTGTGAGGCCTGCTTTTCTTAAGGCCTCTAATACTGTTGTCAGGTGTTTGACATGCTCAGGCACCGATTTGCTAAAAATAGCCACATCATCGATATAGGCCACTGCAAAATCTGACATGCCTCGCAACACAGTATTGATTAGCCTCTGAAATGAACTTGGTGAGTTCCTTAGTCCCATGGGTAAGGTCACAAACTCATATAACCCATCTGGTGTACTGAAGGCAGTTTTGGCTCTGGATTGCTCGTCTAGTTCCATTTGCCAAAATCCTTTACAGAGGTCTAACGTACAGATAATGGTTGCTGCCCCCAATAACTCTAACATTGTGTCTACCCTGGGCATAGGATACGCATCTGGGACCGTGATTTTATTGATTAGCCGATAATCAATGCAAAACCTTGTCGTTCCATCTTTTTTCGGAACCAGGACAATACTTGAGGCCCAGGGACTGAGGAATTCCCTGGTCACTCCTAATTCCAGCATATCTTCCACCTTCTTTTTGATCTCACTCAAAACTTTCCCATTCACACGGTATGGCATAGATCTGATTGGGGCATGATCTCCAGTATTAATGGAATGTTTGGCTATACTGGTTCGGCCAGGTTTATTACTAAAGAGATTCCCATAGTTTTTCAAAACTCTCAGAATCTCTTCTTTTACTTCCTCCTTCACCTCTTCTGACCATTCCACTTGATCTACCCCTCCTTTGTCTTTGCTTTCCTGTACCAAATCCGGAAGTTCAGGCCCACTTCCCTCGGGGAATAAGGTAACTTGCAACACCTGTGCATCCCTGGTATGGTAAGGCTTTAACATATTTACATGAACCACTTTGCTTTTGTTTAATTGGTCTGTGGTGATTACATACATCACTGTGTCAAGCCTTTCTCTGATGGTATATGGTCCTTCCCAGTTAGCCTGTAATTTGTCATGTTTCCTGGGTATGAACGCCATAACCATATCTCCCACATCATACACACGTTCCCTGGCTGTTCTGTCATACCAGTAACTTTGCTTCTGCTGTGCTTGACTCAAATTCTTTTTCACCACCTCCATCATTGATGTTAATTTATTGCGGAATTCCAATACAAAATCTACTACAGATGTTTTGTATTCTCCCAGGGTTCCTTCCCATGAATTTTTTAACAGTTCCAAAGGTCCCCTTACTTTTCTAGTGAACATCAGTTCAAAGAGTGAGAAGCCTGTTGACTCTTGAGGGACTTCTCTGTATGCAAATAAGAAGCATCCCAAACGTTCATCCCAGTCTTGTGGGTGATCTTGAACATAGCTTCTTATCATGCCCTTCAAAACGCCATTGAATCTCTCTGTTAGCCCATTAGTGGCTGGATGGTAAGTAGTGGTCTTTAGATGTTTTAGACCACAACATTTCCACATACATTGCATCACTTCTCCCATGAATACACTGCCTTGATCCGTCAGCACTTCATGAGGGAAACCCAGCCTCATAAAGATTTTTAATAAAGCCTCTGCCACCACAGGGGCTTCTACAGATCTTAGTGCTTCTGCGTCTGGGTACCTGGTGGCAAAATCCACCACCACCACTAGATATTTCTTGCCATGCCTTGTGGGTTTGGAAAAAGGCCTCACCAAATCTATTCCCACTCTATAAAAGGGTTGTCCAATTATAGGAAGGGGCTTTAAGGGTGCCTTAGTCTTTACTCCACTTTTTCCCACCTTTTGGCAGATACCACAAGATAGACAATGTTGTTTTACATCTTTGGAGAAGTTTGGCCAATAATAGTGTGCAGCCAATCTCCTCTTGGTCTTTTTTATTCCCAGATGTCCTGCACATGGGACATCGTGGGCTACCTCTAGCAATCTGGTTCTGTATTTGCTAGGTACTATCAATTGCTTCACTGGTTCACATTCATCCTTTCTCTCAGCAGGCATCCACAGTCTATATAAAATCCCATTCTCACACACAACTTGATTCCTCAGTTTGTCAGTGAAAGGAATCTGTTGGGTCAGGGCTTGCTCCTTTATTTGATTCAAACTGGTATCCTTATTCAGTTCTTCTCTGAAATGCTCTGTCTCTTCCCCAGAGACCAGTTGATACAGTTTGTCTCCTTCAGCAGGCCTGCCAAGGGTTGCTATGGGGACCTGAGGCTCACAAACAGATTCCACCCTGTTTGTTTCAGCCCCCCTTAACATGGCTTCTCTTTCTCTGCCAAGTTGCTGTCTGGTCACAGCAAATATTTTCCCTTGTGCCCCCATAACATCTCTTCCCAGTATCACTGGTTCTTGTTGTTGGGCATTAATGCCTACTTTATACCTGCCCTCTCGGCCTCTCCACGCCATTTTCACCAGGGCCACAGGCAAGCTTTCTGGTTGACCCCTCACTCCTTGGATATTCACCGTTTCCTGAGGTAATATTTCTTCAGATTTTATTAAATCTGGCCTCAGTAACATGTGAGCAGCACCAGTGTCAAGCAATGCCCAATAATTTGCCCCTTGTACACTCACTTCCTCTCTCAGACTTGAATCAAGGTCTGTTACTTCTGTCCAGTTTATCTGGCAGAACTGAACCTTTTTTGTGGTTAAATCTTTTGGTTCTATTTTTACTGCCCTTGCCTGAGCAGGATTACTAATGGGGTTGGCAACCTCACATTGAAAACGTAGGTGCCCCGGTCTACCACATTTGTAGCATAATTTCTCCTCACTTTTAGGGTACACAGATCCACTCTGGGGTGTCCTGTGCCCTTCAGATTTTATTGGAGGACTCACTCGCTGTGGTACCACATCCCTTCTGCCAGCATTATATGGTCTGGGTTTAAAATCTCTTGATGTTTTCCCCACCCAGCCAGTTCTATTGGAGGCAAAGTGATCCGCCATCTCGGCGGCCTCCTGCACCGATGTAGGGGAACGGTCTTTGACCAGGAGCCTTATTTCTGGTGGTAACTGATGGTATAATTGATCCAGTATCATGAGGCTTTTCACCTCTTCCACTGACTGAGCTTTGGCACTACTCATCCACTTCCCAGATATATCCATCAGCTTTGCTCCCAGTTCAACAAAAGACCTCCCTGCTTGGATCTGACAGTTTCGGAATAATTTTCTAAAGTAGTCAGGTCCCAGTCTGAACCTTTTGTATACTGCCTCTTTAAACTCAGCATAGGTGACGGGCCTGTCTGAGGGGAAATATTGGTATACCTCTGCCAATTCCCCTTTGATCAGGTTTGATAAATACTGCATGTATTTATCTTCAGGTAGCCCCCACAACTGAGCTGCCTTTTCAAAGGTTGTGAGATAAATTTGAGGATCTTGTCCAGGCTCATAGACAGCAAAGTCCTTTGGAGTAATTTTTATTTTTGCTCCATCTCTGTCTTTCCTTGTCTCCTCAGAGTGAAATTTCTCTCTATCCAATTTTAATCTTTCCCCTTGTATCTCGGCATCCACTCTCATTCTCTCAGTTTCCATCCTCAATCTCTCAGTTTCCATCTTCAACTTCTCAGTTTCTAACTCTCGCTGTTTATCTTTCCCATCAGCTTCCATCCTCAATCTCTCAGTTTCCAACTCCCTGTTTTTCCTTCTCTGCACCTTCCATCCTCAATCTCTCAGTTTCCAACTCCCCCTGCTTGTTTTTTTCCTCAGCCTCCCATCTTAACTTCTCTCTCAAGTACTCTATATAAGCGGGATTGCTTGAGTATCCTTCTGGGGTCTCTTCCCTGACAGGTTGTTTTTGCTGGGCAGTTGCAAATCCTATAAGTGCTACCCTCAATTCATCTACCCCTTTACCCTCGTGAGGTAAATTGAATGTTATGCACTTCTCCACCAGCTCCTCTCTTTTCATTTTTATATATTCAGCCATGGTGTTTGAGTTCACTCACTCTTTGCCACACACTCTTTGCCAGTAACTCTCACAAGTAATCTTGTTTTGTTATTTCTGTTTGCCACACCACTGTTAGGGATTCTCTAGTATTCATACCACTGCTACAGCCAACACCTGTGACGTAGTCTCCTTTGTAACCATGTGTCTTTGGGACTCTCTTTGGTTCGTATCCCACCTCTCCCACCACATGTGACGCCCTTCCCTGGCTCTCCCTGTCAGGTTCCTACCTGCTCGTGGTTACTGCCTGTCTCTAGGCACCACCAGGGACTCCACCAGTCCGGACTGTCCTTTTTTATGGTTTCTCTCCCCACTCTAGCACAGATCTCAACAGATCCCCCTGCTAGGCAGCACCACCAGTCACATCCTATAACCAGTAGTCCCAGAGACTCGGCCTGAGTCTCCCTCAATTAGGTTACCTCTGTGACTGCGTGCTTAAGCTGTCCCAATCCCTTTGATTTACTCAGACTGTTTGTGGTGTTATTCTTCCCTTCCCCACTGCCACCATTTGTTATCCTTCAGCCTTGGTATTTACCTTACCCTCCCTTCTGGTCTGTGAAACCCCAGCCAAGGATCAGGCCTTTGGTAAACCAAAAGTATTTATTGAATAACAAAGATAACAAGATTTCTTTAAAAGGCACTTAAGCATATGGTTACATCTATTCCTGAGGTACTGGTCTTAGTATTAATCCGAACTCCACCCTCTCCTCACATCCGCCAACTCTCCACACAATCTCCTCTCAAAACCCACCAAAACAACCCACTAACATTCACCACCCAGATTCCACTGTCATTCTTCCTTTTATACTGTCAGCCATTTTAAACATTCAGCCAATCATCCAACATTCTACTGCCCATTCACTCCCCATTCCTCTTTCATTCTACTTACCATGTATCTCCTATACAAACAGCACTTACCCTATTTACACTAATACAGGAACATCACAGGCCCCCCAAACACCAATCAGCCTAGGGGTCCTTGTGATGTTCCTCTATTAGTGTATATATGGTAAGTGCTGTTTGTATAGGAGATACATGGTAAGTGGAATGAAAGAGAAGGGGGGAGTGAATGGGCAGTAGAATGCTGGATGATTGGCTGAATGTTTAAAATGGCTGACAGTATAAATGGAAGGATGTCAGGTAAATCTGGGTGGATGTGAGGTGGACGTTGGTGGACTTGACAGGGTTGTTTTGGTGGGTTTTGAGAGGAGATTGTGTGGAGAGTTGGTGGATGTGAGGAGAGGGTGGAGTTCGGATTAATACTAAGACCAGTACCTGAGGAATAGATGAAACCATATGCTTAAGTGCCTTTATAAAGTAATCTTGTTATCTTTGTTATATTTAATAAAAACTATATTTGGTTTACCGAAGGCCTGATCCTTGGCTGGGGTTTCACAGACCAGAAGGGAGGGTAAGGTAATGACCAAGGCTGAAGGGAAACTGTAACAATTGGTGGCAGCGGTGAAGGGAAATATAACACCACAAGTATTCAGAGCAAACCAGAATTATCAGCATTGATACAAAGGGATTGGGACAGCTTAAGCACGCAGTCACAGAGGTAACCTGATAGAGAGACTCAGGCAGAGTCTCTGGGAATACTGGTTATAGGATGTGACTGGTGGTGCTGCCTAGCAGGGGGATCTGGTGAGGTCTATGCTAGAGCGGGGAGAGAAACCATAAAAAAGGACAGTCCGGACTGGTGGAGTCCCTGGTGTTGCCTAGTGACAGGCAGTAACCACGAGCAGGTAGGAACCTGACAGGGAGAGCCAGGGAAGGGCGTCACAGTCCTCCTCAGCTTAATCCGGCCCTGGCTGTCTCCTCTGGTTGGCGAGGAAGGACCACAGATTCTCTTGCTCACTCTTCTTCCTGTTTGATTATGTTAAAGACATAGATGTGGGCTACGTGAGTTGACACATTCCCCTTGCTGCTCCCCCTACTAACATCCCACTTCCTTCCTAACCCCATGAATTGGGGCTATAATATGGTGATGCCACTGTTATGTACTGTTAAAACTAGAACCTTGAATTTAGCCCTGTAGCTAATAGGAAGTCAGTGCAATTCTTTCAGCAGTGGGGTGAAATGTTGGCAATACCCTGCCCTCATGAGCAGTTTCACTGCCACATTTTGCACCAGATGCATTCAGCCTACCACTGAGTCCAGGCAGAGGTCCAGGGCTTGCACGGCCTCTCCTGATTCAGATGTTACAGAGAAATAGAGCTGGTTATCGTCAGTGTACTGCTGACACCTCATCCCAAGTCTCCTGATGACCGCTCCCAACGGCTTCATATAGATGTTAAACAACATGGGGGACAAGATGGTACCCTGTGGCTCCCCACAGCACAACTGCCAAGGGCTGAAAAACAATTGCCCAATGCTATTCTCTGAAAATGACCCTGGAGATAAGATCAGAACCGCTGTAAAACAATGCCTCCAATACCCATCTCACCAAGTCAGCCCAGAAGGATACCACGGTCCATGGTATCAAAAGTCGCCAAGAGATCAAGTAAGAATAACAGGATTGCACTCCCCCTGTCCTTCTCCCAATAATCCATCAGGGTGACCAAGGGCAATTCAGTCCCATAACTAGGCCTGAACCCAGACTGGAATGGGTCAAGATAATCTGTTTCATCCAAGAGTACTTGCAATTGCTGCACCACAACCCTTTCAATCACCTTCCCTAAAAAGGGGGTATTTGCAACCAGGCAGTAGTTGTCATAAACCCATGGATCTAGGGCAGGCTTTTTCAGGAGCGGTTGAATCACCACCTCTTTCAGAGCGGCTGGAACCACTCCCTCCTGCAAAGATGCATTGACCACACCCTGGATCCACTCGGTCAAACTCCTCGGCAAGCTTTAATAAGCCAAGAAGGGCAAGGGTCGAGAGGACACATTGCTGGCCACATTGTCACAAGCACTTTGTCCATGTCATCAGACCGCATCAACTGAAACTGTTCCCAAGAAGTTACAGCACACGATGCACTGGACACCTCACTGGGGACTACAGTAGATGTGGATGAGGCATCAAGATTGCTAAGGAGGCAAACAACTTTACTCACAAAGCACCTTGCAAACAATTCACAGTGGGCCTCTGAAGGGTCTAAAACTCCGTTTCCTGGAGTTGACGTCAACAGACTCCTGAAAAGTTCCACTGGATGGCTACTTGAGGATGCATTGGTGGCAGAGAAGTGGGCCCTCTTTGCCGCCCTCAATGCCCCATAGTAGGCACGGTTATGATGTTCTACTTGTGCCTGATCAGCCTCACAGCACGTCTTTCGCCACTTGCACTAAGCCATCATCCAGCCTGTTTCATTGCCTTTAGCTCACTGGTGTACCAAGGTGCAAACCAGGTTCCACAATGCTGGAGAGGGTGCTCGGGGGCAACCGTATCAAGAGCTGGACGTACCTTGCTGTTCCACAGCGTGACAAGAGCCTCAAGAAGGTCACCTGCTCTATCTACTGGGAACTCCCTCAGGGCATTCAGGAATTCTGTGGATTCCATTGGTCTCTGGGGGTGGACCATCTTAATCTGTACATCACTCCTGCAGGGAAGGATCAGAGACATAAGTGTAAACTTCACCAGGAAGTGGTCTGACCATGACAATAGGGTGACATCCACCACCCCCATCTCCAGACCACCCCTTCCTCCACCTGGAGCAAAAACCAAGTTGAGGGTGTGCCCTGCCCTATGCATCAGGCCGGTGACAACTTTAGACAGCCCCATGGTCATCATGGAGGCCATGAAGTCCCAAGCCGGAACACTAGAGATAGCCATGGGCATTGAAATCACCCAGGACTATCATTCCATGCTTCTCCAATACCACAGCCAAGATGGCCTCCGCCAGTTCAGTCAGAGAAGCTGCCAGACAGCAGGGTGGATGGTACTCCAGCAGCAACCCTAGTTTACTGTCTCCTTGGCCCAACACCAGGTGCAGACCCTCACAACCACCTCCAAGACAAAGTGGTTTCCTGGTGACAGAGATGGAAGTTCAGTAGACCACAGTAACTCCTCTCCCCTGTCCCTGCAGCCTGTACTGGTGTTGCACCGAGTATCCAAGTGGTGAAAGCTGGGTCAGATCAACTCCTCCCAGCTCACCCACCCAGGTCTCGGTAATGCACATCATGTGCACCGATCTGGCATTAAACAACAGCACACACAGGCCAGTGGGCACAGCAGATGAGCAACGAGGAACCCATCCATGAGAAAAGTGGGAGTGAGGAACAAGCAGAGCTTGGAAGTAACTCGTTATTTTTAACGAGTTACTTTTAATTCGTTACAATTTTAAATAACGAATGGGTAATTCCATTACATTTGGCAAGTAACGGAACGAATAGTAATTTCCCTACTTTTCAGCTTCAACTTTAACGTTTCCACATTAGGTTGGACGTTACTTGGGGGCGGGAACAAGGGGAAGTCAGCTCCTGGCTGTGATTGGTTAACACAAGACATGTGCCTCACACTGATTGGACCTCTGCGCAGACTGTCTCTTCCCTCGTGATCTGTGTTAGGAGGCACGAGGGAAGAGATGAATAGGCAGGGGGAGCCTGCTAGCGTCTGACTCTGAGAGGAAAAAATGGACGCCGGAGGAAAAAGCCAGGGCAAGGACAACAACGGAGGAGAAGGCTGCAGCAGAATGGCGAAGAGCTGTGGAGGTGAGTGACGATGATTTGTGTGTGTGTGTGCCCTGGTGTGTGTGTTTTCAGCTGGAGTCTCTGGTTTTGGGGGGGGCTCCGGCTCTCTGGCTACCACCCCTTAATCTCTGGACTCTCTGCTTCAATTTTTTTAAAAAATTAAGTTTCTAGGTGGTCTAATTCCCAAGATATACACCAAAACGTAAACCCCCCCTGCACAACTTCTTTTTAACAGATCATGCTCTAGCTACAACTCCCATCAGCCCAATCCAGTGGCCATGCTGGCTGGGGCTGATGGGAGTTGTAGTTTAAAGTAACTTTTCAAAGCTCTGGCTGCAACCCCGCCCTTTCATGATTGTGAGTAAAGTGCAGACTTGTGTTTGTGTTGTAAATCTCTCTCCCTCCAACCCTATTTTTAAAGAAATTAGGCAGGGTTTATCACAGTTTTTATTATGTAGGAAACTAATACTCATTTTTTTAAAAAATGAATGAAGTTTATTTATTTATTTTTATTATTTTATTTATATCCCACCCTTCCTCCCAGTAGGAGGCCAGGGCAGCAAACAAAAGCACTAAAAACACTTTAAAAATCATAAAAACAGACTTTAAAATATATTAAAACAAAACATCTTTAAAAACATTTTTAAAAGCTTTAAAAACATTTTTTTTAAGAAAAAGTTTAAAAACATATTAAAAAGCAATTTCAACACAGACGCAGACTGGGATAAGCTCTCAACTTAAAGGACTTGTTAAAAGAACAAGTTCCTTATCACTTGAGGCTGCAGTTTTCCCTGGTTGAGTAAGCCCCATTGAATACATTGGGACTTGCTTCTGAGTAAACAAACATAGGATTGCACTATAAATATCTTTATAGGTTATATAAATAAACATATTTGATAGTCATGCTTATATAAATATTTTCATAGAATCATAGAATAGTAGAGTTGGAAGGGGCCTATAAGGCCATCAAGTTCAACCCCCTGCTCAATGCAGGAATCCAAATCAAAGCATTCCCGACAGATGGCTCTCCAGCTGCCTCTTGAATGCCTCCAGTGTCGGAGATCCCACTACCTCTCTAGTAATTAGTTCCATTGTTGTATGGCTCTAACAGTTAGTAAGCTTTTCCTGATGTCCAGTCGAAATCTGGCTTCTTGCAACTAGAGCCCGTTATTCTGTGTCCTGCACTCTGGGATCATTGAGAAGAGATCCCGGCCCTCCTCTGTGTGGCAACCTTTCAAGTACTTGAAGAGTGCTATCATATCTCCCCTCAGTCTTCTCTTCTCCAGGTTAAATATGCCCAGTTCCTTCAGTCTCTCCTCATAGGGCGTTGTTTCCAGTCCCCTGATCATCCTTGTTGCCCTCTTTTGAACCTGTTCCAGTTTGTCTGCATCCTTCTTGAAGTGCAGAGACCAGAACTGGACACAGCACTCAAGGTGAGGCCTAACCAGTGCTGAATAGAGGGGAACTAATACTTCACATGATTTGGAAACTATACTTCTGTTAATGCAGCGTAATATATCATTTGCCTTTTTTGCAGCCACATCACACTGTTGGCTCATATTCAGCTTGTGATCAACAACAATTCCAAGATCCTTCTTGCATGTCGTACTGCTGAGCCAAGTATCCCCCATCTTATAACTGTGCATTTGGTTTCTTTTTCCTAAGTGTAGAACTTTTACTTCCACCCAGTTTTGTCATGCTGTGTCCCTATAAGTATCCAATTGCATACTATGGTTGTACAATACTTCCTTTACATTTTAAGTATGCCTTGGGGTAGTCATGGTTCTCCATTGTTTTCATCCTGAGGGGCAGATAGGCTGAGAAATGGTGAGTAGCCCATGGTCACCCACTACACTTTATAGCTTATTTTCATTTTGAAAAATTAATTAAAACAATTTACATGCAGGCAAAATTTATTAAGCGGATTCACACAATATGTGTAAAGCACATCCAACTCTCATTTAAAGCGCATGACTTCCCCTAAAGAATTCTGGGAAGTGTCATTTCCCCCTCACAGTTATAGTTCTCACCACTCACCATGCAGTTCCCATGATTCTGTGGTGGGATTCATGTGCTTCAAATGGGTGTTGAATGTGCTTTAAAGGAATGGTGTGGATCTGCCCTAGGTATGATGTTCATTCAAGAGTGAATTGAAAAGAACAATTTTAAAAGATACTTCTTACTCTTACTCATTTTTCAGACCTCTTTCTGAAGTAAAGGGTCAAATCTGTAAAAACATTTGGAGCAGCCACATTAAAAGATAAGGGCAGGGTATTCCAGGCAGGGGTTGCCAACCCTGCTTGGATATGGATGTCTTTGCAGAAGAACCCTAGTCAAGGTTTACCAACAGCACAGTCCAAACTATATCTACTTAGAAGTCAGTCCTGTTGAGTTCTATGGGGCTTAATCCCTTAGTAAGTGTGTTTAGAATTGCAGCCTTCAGGAGCCTCCATCTTTACTCCCCAAAGCTCCCATCTAACATCTCCACAACACTAGGCTCCTTTGTCTCTGCTGTGGCCTTCTGGTGACTGCCCTAGCCTGAAGGCACTTAACCCTTCTTGCTGAAAGCAAGTAGGCTAGATTAAATGTTCCCTACCCAGGCTCATATATATAAAATATAAACGGCATTTTGTCAAAAGTATTTTTGTCTACATTTTATACCTCATCCTTGGTTTTCCAAGCTTGGCATGGAATGCTTCTCATACAGAATTAATTTGAAATGCTGCATATTTATTATCATAATCATCATATTCAAAATAAAAAATATATGTACCACCTTCAAGTTGATTCCAACTTATGGTGACCCTATGAATAGGGTTTTCATGAGGCTGAGAGGCAGTGACTGGCCCAAGGTCACTCAGTGAACTTCATGGCTATGTGGGGATTTGAACCCTAGTCTCATTTTGTTCTCACAACAACCCTGTGAGATAGTAGGTTAGACTGGCCCAGGCAGGGTTATTCAGTGAGCAAAAATGATGCAAATAGGATCTCTTTTAATTGTGCTATCGACCTGCTTACTTCCACTCTGACTGGGGCATCTTGCAGCATGGGGAAGAGATGGGGGCACATCACAGCTGAAGTTCACCCACATAGGAGCATTATCTCTTGTTTATTACAGAGACGCCTGTTGCAGGTTTTGCTGCTGAGAGCAGCAGTCAGTTAGTGCGGCCACTTGCGTCACAGCTTGTTGATCCTGAGGAGGCAAAACTAGAAAGTGAGGTTCAGAAAGGAGGCCCTGTGCACGAGGAGGAGGAGGGCATGAAGCAGTGCCAGTTGCCCACAGCCACATCTGCAGAACAGCAAGTACCATGGTTTGGCTTTGAGAAAGCTTGTACATTTGTGAGCCAGAGTGGGAAAAATGTTGTTGTACGATGCAATTACTGCCTTCCAAGGATCAAAAATCTGAGATCAGCTGTTTCCTCCTCATCCAATGTGAAGAAACATTTTGAGGTAAGCCTTTGTCATGCTGGTCCTCAAAGAGTGTCCATTGTCCATTTATGTTTAAATTGTGAAGTTCCTCTTCCATTTTTTCTTGGATTCATGCTTTGTTCTTCTTCCTCAGAGGGCACACCCTGAGAAGCTGAGAGCAATTGAAGAAGCAATAAAGGCAAGGAGACGTGGCCTTCCTGAACCAATGCATGACACCCCTCCTCCCAAAATGCTGAAGCAGCAGCAGACAACCCTTGAGAGGTGGGGATCTGGCAGGGATCTGCTTCTTCTGGCAGCCTGCGTACACCCTCGCTTCAAACTAGATCGGCTGGAATCGTGTCAGGCCACCACCCATACCAACAAGTAAGAACATTAGGGAAGCCCTTTGGGTGGATTACTCCAAGGGAAATGTTGTCTCAAGGGAGGCATCAGAGGGCTTAAGGTGGTAGGCAGGGGCTGGGCCTTTTCTTCCTGGGGCTCCTCATCACAACCTTAGGTTGCTGCAGGTGATCCTTAAGGGTCTGCTGTGCTGCCCCATGAGTGTGGTGACTTGGTCACCTTCCTACCTTCCATGTCATCATCCACAGGCTCAGGCTGGACCCTGAACCAGGGGACATGACAAGCATCAGGAAATGAAGAGCAGATGATGGTTTCCTAACATATATGTGTTAACATATCCTCTCTCTTTCTTAGATACACAATGGAAGCCTTGTTGAAAGCTGAAATAAAGATGGGTGTACTTAATGAGGACAGTGATCAGTCTTCAGATAAAGACCAGGAAGGAGATGACTTAGAAGATGACTTCTTTAACTTTCTGCCCCAGGGCAAGAAGTCAGCAGTGGACACTGCTGAGGAGGAACTGGTGAGGTACCTGAGGTCTCCCAGCAGGGAAGTGTCATCACTCCATGGCTTTCCACGTGTGCTGCGGTGTTTTTTGCAGCACAACACAGGCATGCCTTCAAGCGCCGCAGTAGAACGCCTGTTCAGTACTGGTGGCAACGTAATGACTGTAAAAAGACATTCCTTGTCTGACATGCTCTTTTAGCATCTTGTTCTTTTGAGACATAACAGAAACATATTATAAAAGCATTTCAAGTGTAAAATTTGATTTCAAGAGTTGGGGTATCTTCATTGCTTGGGGGGATGTGAGATTCTGTTATGTCATTATGTTAATCTTATGGATAAAATTTTTTATTCTACTACCCCCTGTGTGTGTGTGTGTGTTTATTTTTAATATTGTTTTAGGCTTCTTAGATGTGCAGCAGCCAAGGCCAGCACCTTGTAGGAGTTTTTTTTAAAAAGCAACTGAAATGTAATTGTAGTGATTACTTTTGAGAAAAAGTAAAGTAATCAATTACTTTCAGAGCAATTGTAATTGTAACAGTGATTACTACTTTTTGGGGCCAAGTAATTGTAACTGTAATTTATTACTTTTTAAAAGTAATCTTCCAAGCTCTGGGAACAAGGCGTAGATAGCCTTGCCCTCATCTCCTGTGTTAGTTCACTACCTCCCGATGGCTATACCTCCCTCTACCCATGATCACTGAAATTAGGGTTGCATCACCCATGTTCCTCCTTACTAAGACTCTGTTTGTATGATGTGTTGAAGTGTTTAAAGTGTTAAAGTGTTTATAGTGCTTTTGTTTGTTGCCCTGGGTTCTTACTGGGAGAAAGGGCAGGATATAAATCTAATAAAGAAAGAAATAAGAAGACTCCTCCTAAACACCTGATATGGACCCAACAAAAGTCCAACAACAAAGCTCACCTGAACCAATTATCCCAGTAGGCCTCTGAGAGAATTTGGAGCAGTCAGACCCATTCAAGTTGGACAGTGAAAAAAGCAGATCAGACAAAAATCAACTCATTTGAAATCTGGTGTTGGAGAAGAGCTTTGTGGATACCATGGACTGCAAAAAAAGACAAATAATTGGGTGTTAGAACAAATTAAACCACAACTATCATTAGAAGCTAAAATGATGAAACTGAGGTTATCATACTTTGGACACATAATGAGAAGATGTGATTCATTAGAAAAGATAATAATGCTGGGAAAAACAGAAGGAAGTAGAAAAAGAGGAAAATCAAACAAGAGATGGATTGATTCCATAAAAGAAGACAAAGAGCTGAACTTACAAGATCTGAACAGGGTGGTTCACGACAGATGCTGTTGGAGGTCGTTGATTCATAGGATCACCACAAGTTGTAGTCGACTTGAAGGCACATAACAACAACAACAACAGATCCATTCAATATATTTCACATAGGGCTCATCTACTCCCCCCCCCATCTCACACCCAGGGAAGGCCAGCCTTCTGCCAGTTGCAGACTCTCACTCTGAAGGCATCTGGTGACTTTCTCCTATTGTTCAGTTCACTGCACAGGCTCTCACCCTGTGCAGGAACTACGCATGCACCATACACCCTCCCCACTACCAATCTCCTCTAGATTTTTTTTTAAATAGAGGGGGGTAGCACCCTCACCCTCAGGACTCCCTAAGGGCTGCTGACCCAGCCAGGAGCTAATGCAAGAGTCTGCAAGATTGACTGCAGCCTCTGTCTAGAGTCAGGGTCAGGCAGGGGGACCCAGTCCTTGCAGCACTTACCAGGAACTTCAGCTGTCTCAAGAGGGCAACCCAGAGGAGCAAGCAAGCGAGCACCCAGATGCTCAGATACTCACCCCTAGGCCAGGTTTTCTCAGGTCCCCCAGTGCTGCAGCTGTTCCCCTTTGCATCATAGAGCAATGAAGTGATTCCAAGGAGTTACTGAGGGAGATTACTTTCACTTCCCACTAGTCTAGTCTTATCCAGTCTGGTGCCTTCCAGATGTTGTAGGACTCAATGCCAGAGCCAGCATGGCCAATAATCAGGAATAATGGGAGTTGTAGTCCAAACTTCACTAGTTGAGGAAACTTCACTAGTTCTTCATCTGGCATCACAATAAATGGAGAGGGTTTTTAGCACTTATGTAGCACCGTCTCTGTCTCTGTCTCTCTGTCTCTTTCTCTCTCTTGTTGTCTGAAGGCTGGCAGTGAGGATGGCTGCTAAATCTCTTCCAGATTTCAGCATGAGACCAGCAACACGAAATGCCCAACTTTTAGTTGAATCCAGTCAGGCTTCTGAAACATGGTGGACGACTAACAGCGTTCCTCCAGATGATCAAGCTGGGATATAAGGGCTTAGGTGGTCCTTAAGGAATCCTGGACACATTGTTTGAGGATTTGTATATTAATACAAGAGCCTTGAACCTAGCCCAGTAACATATGGGCAGCCAGTGCAGATATTTTAGCAGAGGTGTTACATACTGTACAGCTCAGTCCCACATAAAGTGCATTGCAATTATCCAGTCTTGAGGTCACCAATGCATGACTACAGTGGTCAGGCTATCCTGATCCAGATATAATTCTAGCAGGTGTAAGAGTTGAAGCTGGTAAAAGCCAGTCCCAGTGTAACCCCCACAATCTTGTTTTAGTTGGTTCAGTCTTGTGGGTAGGGTTGAGTAGGAGCAAAGACTGCTCAAGGAAAAAAAGCAAAAAGAACAAGTATGGCACAGAAGGATGGTCCTGTGAATGGTGATTATTTGTATATGTATTTTTTAATCATTGGGCCTTATAGAATCTATGGACTTTCTTGGCCTTGCTGAAACTGCAGTGGTTTAGAGCAATGGAACAGAATGATTCATTTGGATTGGACTCAGTGGTCTTATAGGCCTCTTCCAACTCAACTATTCTATGATTTCCTTAAGACCAAAGAAAATAACTATCAGTTGACTGCAAAGATATTTGCCAAAAAAAGGATGCATGGACAATGATTATTTAGGAGCTGAGAACCAAACAAAATTGTGTTATATTTAATGTTATGTTTCCTTCTGTAAAACAAAAAAAATGCACACGTTATTCATTGAATATTTGCAAATTCATTTATTTTGGCCCTTATGAACCTGTCAGAGATTATACCAGCAACAGAGGTCACTTATACCTTTAATGGTAATGATGTATCCAGGAGTACCCCCAAGCTACATATTTGCTCCTTCAGAGGAAGTGCAACCCCATCCAGAAACTAGCCTATCTTCTGGACATGGGAACCATCTAACCACATTGCCTCCGGTTTTCCAGGATTCAGCTCAGTTTATTAGCCCTCATTCAGTCCACCACTGCATTCAGGCACTGGTCCAGGGCTTGCACAGCCTCTTCTGATTCAGATATTATGGAGAAATAGAGCTGTGTATCATCAGCATACTGATGACATCATGCTCCCAAACTCCCAATGGCTTCATATAGGTGTTAAATAGCTCTGGGAACAAAAGAGTGCCCTGCAGAACCCCACAGCACAAGTGTCAGGGGGCTGAAGCATATTTCTCCAATGCTACTCTCTGGATTCACCCAAGCAGGTAGGAATGAAACCACTGTAATGCAGTGCCTCTACCCATCCTGAGCAGTCAATCCAGGAGAATACCATAGTCAATGGTACCAAAAGCTGCTGATAAACTGAGTAAGGGTAACAGGGTTGTACTCCGCTTATCCCTCTCTCAATGAAGATCATCCATCATGGTGACCAAGGCTAATTCAATCCTGAAACCAGATTAAAGTGGATCCAGATAATTGGTGTCATTCAGGAACACCTGCAGTTGCTCCACCACCACCCTCTCCACCATCTTCCCCAGAAAAGGGATACTGGTTACTGGCCAGTAGTTATCACATTATTGTGCAATAATAACACAAAGCTCCTGCTTTGGCCTGTGCCTTCTGCTGCCGTTGTTGTGGCCGTGCTCTCCGCCGCGGCTTGTGTGGGTCCTGCCTGCTGTGTGGGTCCTGCCTGCCTGTTGTCGCCTGTGGTCGTCACCTTTGCCGTTGCTGTCGCTGTCACCGCTGAGCTCTTCGTTGCCGTTGCCGCTTTGTCGCCACTGCCACTGTGTTCCATGTTGTCGCCGCTGCTGGCCTCCGCTTTCTTCCTGCTGCGGCTGGGCTGCGTTTGCCGCTTGCTGGGGCTGAGGCTGGCCATTGCTGGGCAGCCTGTTTTCCTCTCTGCTGCCGCTGCATGCGGCGCCTCTTCGCTGCTGCCGTTGCGGCTGTGCCCTCTGTTGCTACCGCTGTTTTACGCCTTGCCCTCTATCATAGTTTGTGCCCGTGGCCGCTGCGGCTTTGTTTCCCACTGCAGCTGGTGTTTTCTTTTGCTGCGGTTGTGGCCTGTATATATTTTTTTCTCTCCATCGTTGCCGCTGCGGTTCACATCTCTCATTGGTGGCCTATGCCTCTTTGCCACAACTATCATCTGGTCATTTCGAGGTGGCGTTTTTTGTGGGAAGAAGAGAGATCTTGGAGTCGGCATCTGCGTGTACAGAGTACGGGACTATGTTTGGCGTGTTGGTTTGAATTGAATGAGTGGTTGTGTATGTGAGTGTGTGTGGTGAGTGAGTGTGTATGTCTGTATGCATGGTTGTTTGCACATATAATTGTTGTATATATAAGTTATTATGTGCCTCGGAGAGAGCTTTCTCTATCAAGCGGGGGGACTTGAGGGGGCCCCAATTGCCGTAGTGACGGGCAGAGGGAGGTATGGCGTTGTGAGAAGGACGTGCCAGGTAAGGGGAACATGGCCCAGACATGTTGTGGCTGTGCCTTGTTCCGGTCCTTCTCACACCCGCAGGGTCGTTGGTTGTCCTCTCAGCCAACTCTCAGATCTCCAGTTACTGCTTTTAAATGCCAGATTGGTACATAATAAAACCTCCCTCGTCCATGATTTGATTGTGGATGAGGAAGCCGATCTGGCATGTATAACTGAGACCTGGGTGGGTGAGCAGGGAGGAGTTAGTCTCTCTCAGCTCTGCCCACCGGGGTACTTGGTTCAGCATCATGGTAGATCTGAGGGTCGGGGAGGTGGGGTTGCTGTCGTCTATAAGAGTTCCATCTCACTCACCAAGCACCATGTTCATGCAGTTACTGGCCTGGAGTGTCTGCACCTTGTGTTGGGCCAGAGAGACAGGTTGGGAATCCTTTTGGTGTACCGCCCACCTTGCTGCCCAATGGCTTCCCTAACTGAGCTGATGGAAGTGGTCTCGGAGATATTGCTGAGATCCCCCAGACTATTAGTACTGGGGGATGTCAACATTCATGCCGAGACTACTTTGTCTGGGGCGGCTCAGGACTTCATGGCTTCCATGACAACCATGGGGCTGTCTCAATATGTTAGTGGTCCAACACATGTATCGGGGCATAGTCTTGACCTTATTTTTGCTACTGGACATGGGGATAGTGATCTGGATGTGGGGAGTTTTACATCTCTCCCTTTGTCATGGGCAGATCACTGCTTGCTGAAGTTTAGACTTTCAGTAGCCTCTTCCCTCTGCAAGGGTGGGGGACCTATTAAATTGGTCCGCCCCCGGAGACTAATGGATCCTGAAGGTTTTCAAAGGGCTCTGGGGTTTTTTCTGGCTGATAGGACTGGTGCTCCTGCTGAAGCCCTGGTTGATCTGTGGAATGCGGAGATGACCCAGGCTGTTGACACGATCGCTCCTGCGCGCCCTCTCCTGTGTAGAGCTCATACAGCTCCTTGGTACACTCCAGAGCTAAGAGCGATGAAGCAAGCAGAGAGCTGTTGCTAGTCGGGCGGTATATAAGCTTAATAAAATAAAATAAATAAATAAGATAGGAGGCGGCTTTAGCGGAAATGGAGGCGAACTCCCGACGGATGCAATTATGCACTGGTTAGTGCTTCTACTAAGCTGTATGTAGCAGCGGTGAGGGTGGCAAAAAAACAACATTTTGCTGCCATTATTAAGTCATCTCTCTCCCGCCCAGCGGAGCTTTTCAGAGTTGTCCGGGGGCTTCTCCACTCAGGCCTTCAGGACACGGTAGAATCATCAGTGGCCCGCTGCAATGAGTTTGCAGATCACTTCCAGAATAAGATCTCATGCATCCGCCGGGACTTAGACTCCCAAGTTATAGCAGTTGATCCTAGTGAGGTGTCCGGAGCACAGTCTTGTCTTGTCTTGTTGGATGAGTTTCAGTTGGTTCAGCTCGAGGACGTGGACAAGGTGCTTGGACAGGTACATGCAACCACTTTGGTACTGGATCCTTGCCCCTCTTGGCTAATAAAAACTAGCAGGGATGGAACAGCTGGCTGGGCCAAGGAACTGATAAATGCCTCTTTATGAGAGGGAGTGGTCCCTGGCTGTCTGAAAGAGGCAGTGGTGAGACCACTTCTGAAAAAGCCTTCCTTGGACCCAGAAAATTTTAACAGCTACAGGCCAGTAGCGAATGTTCCATTCCTGGGCAAGGTCTTGGAACGAGTGGTTGCTGGCCAGCTCCAGGCGCTATTGGATGAAACCGATTATCTAGATCCATTTCAATCGGGTTTTAGGCCTGGTTGTGGCACCGAGACAGCCTTGGTCACCCTGTATGATGACCTATGTCGGGAGAGAGACAGAGGGAGTGTAACTCTGTTGATCCTCCTTGATCTCTCAGCGGCTTTTGATACCATCGACCATGGTATCCTTCTGGAGAGGCTTGCGGAGTTGGGAGTTGGAGGTACTGCTTGGCAGTGGTTCCGCTCCTACTTGGCGGGTCGTCTCCAGAAGGTAGTGCTTGGGGAACATTGCTCAACACCGTGGGTTCTCCAATATGGAGTCCCGCAGGGGTCAGTTTTGTCTCCCATGCTTTTTAATATCTACATGAAGCCGTTGGGTGAGGTCATCAGGAGTTTTGGAGTGCGTTGTCATCAGTATGCTGATGACACACAGCTCTACTTCTCCTTTTCATCTTCTTCAGGTGAGGCTGTCAATGTGCTGAACCGTTGCCTGGCCGCAACAATGGACTGGATGAGAGTTAACAAACTGAGGCTCAATCCAAACAAGACTGAGATGCTATTGGTGGATGGTTTCTCTGATCGGATGGTGGATATATACCCTGTCCTGGACGGGGTTACACTCCCCCTAAAGGAGCGGGTTCATAGTTTGGGAGTCTTTTTAGACTCTTCCCTCTCACTTGAGGCTCAAGTAGCCTCGGTGGCAAGGAATGCGTTCTACCAACTTTGGTTGGTAGCCCAGCTACGTCCCTATTTGAGTAAGGAGGACCTTACATCAGTGGTACATGCTCTGGTAACCTTGCGTTTGGATTACTGCAATGCACTCTACATAGGGCTACCTCTGAAGACAGTTCGGAAGCTACAGCTAGTGCAAAATGCGGCAGCCAGACTGCTAACAAGGACCAAGCGGTCCGAGCATATAACACCTGTTCTGGCTCACTTGCACTGGCTGCCAATATGCTTCCGGGCTAGATTCAAAGTGTTGGTATTAACCTATAAAGCCTTATACGGCGCGGGACCACGATACTTGTTGGAACGCCTCTCCCGATACGAACCGGCCCGTACACTACGTTCTACTACGAAGGCCCTCCTCCGGGTTCCGACTCATAGAGAGGCCCGGAGGGTGGTGACAAGATCTAGGGCCTTCTCAGTGGTGGCCCCCGAACTGTGGAACAGTCTCCCCGAGGAGGTGCGCTTGGCGCCGACGTTGTTTTCTTTTCGGCGCCAAGTTAAAACCATCCTCTTCTCTGAAGCATTTTAATTTAAGTTAATTTAATTTGTAAAATTTTGTTGTAATTGATTTTTGACTGTTTTTATATGTTTTGCTGTATCATATTGTGTGATTTTATTGTATTCTTTGTGTTCACCGCCCAGAGAGCTATTGCTAGTTGGGCGGTATAAAAGCCTAATAAATAAATAAATAAATAAAACAGTAATCAGAATATTGTATAACATCTTACCTGATGAAGATTTCTAGAAAACGAGGAGGATTACCACACCTTTGTGTCATTTTGGTTGGTCCCAACAAAGATATTGCCTAACTGTGGATATTGAACCTAAAGCACAATATTCTTTAAAATTGTGGACCATAGTAATTAATATAACAAGTTGTTCATTGGCTATTTTATTGTTTAGGATGGGGGTGTGGAAATTCAAAGCATCCTGCAGCTTGCCTATAAAGAGTGTATTGCATCCTTGCAGTGCACAAAGAACAAATATAAATGAGAATTTAAATTTAAAGGAAAAGTATTTTTATTTATTAAATTTATATCCTACCCTTTCTCCCAGTAGGAGCCCAGGATGGTGAGCAAAAACACTAAACACTCTAAAACAGACATTAAAATATATTAAAACAAAACATCTTTAAAAATATATTAAAAGAAAACATCTTTTAAAAGATCTTTTTTAAAAAGCTTTAAAAACATCTTCTGGACCAACCTCAAGGTCAGCCCCACATAGAGCACATCACAGTAATCCAACCTGGAGGTTACCAGTGCATGGACAACAGTGGTCAGATGATCCCAGTCTATAAATGACCACAGCTGTCTTGCCATCTGAAGCTGGTAAAAGGCACTCCTAGCCTCTGAGGTCACCTGGGCCTCTAGTGACAATGATGGATTGGGGAGCACCCCCAGACTACAAATCTGTTCTTTCAGAGGGAGTATGACCGCAACCAAAGCAGGAAACTGAAAAATTATCTGAACTTGGGAACCACCAACCCACAGTGCCTCCGTCTTGCTAGGATTCAGACTCAGTTTATGGTCCTTCATCCAGCCTACCACTGAGACCAGGCACCGGTCTAGGGCTTGAACAGTTTCTCCCAGTTCAGATGTTACAGAGAAATAGAGTTGGGTATCATCAAAATAAATGGATTGGTACATGGAGAGTTTGCTGCTAGAAATTATAAATTGTTTCTGAGTGGCACACTGATATTGACTATTGTAATGGGTGCATTTTATGGCGATGGCATTTTCATATATTGTACCCAGTAATAATTTGAAATGCTCAACATGCACTTAACACATACCTTTGAACAAAACATAATGTCAGCCTTTAATTTGCAGTCCCAGACAGGCTCATTTGATCAAAATGTAAAGTATGCATTCCTCCTCAGCCATTCAGAAAATATTTCCATGTGCTCTCATTTACCATGGCTTAATTTGTTTAGGAAATTAAAGTAATAAAACATTACTTTGAAGTTTGTCTAGGATAGCTTTGATTGTCTCAGCTGGTAGTTTCAACTACTTGAAAAAAATACTGAAAAGATATGCATATGAAATAAGGGTCTTTTCCCTAAAGAGTTTCTATTAACACTTGGTTATTAGCTATATAGTCACAAACAACTATAGTCTCCTTAGATTCCCTGGATATTATTTAAAAAATTAAAAATAAACAGCACTGTGGTGTCAACTTCCTATTGTGATATATGACACATCACAGAACAGAAACTGGTGACTTTATCACATGCAATAGCACACATTGTATTTTCAGCCTCAATGCAGAGAGTTGTCCATTTTGTAGTCTTGCTTGCCAAAGTCCTGCTTTCCACATTGTGGTGGTGTACATGCATTCTGTCTTGTATCCAGTGTTCTCCATCTCACCCCTACAATGGGTCATATAAATTATGAAATTTGTAGAATGATAGTGCTAGCACCAAGCCTGCCTGGAAATGATGACACTAAACTAAAAGCCTATCACTGACCTGCCCCGAACCCTAGATGTGTGGAGGCCTGTTGTGGTTACACAATCATGAGGTGGAAACATGTTGCAGAACTCAACCCGGCAAGGAAAAGAGATTTCTAGCTATCCTATGGGTGCTGCATGCTGATCAATTCAAATAATTGCTTTTACATACCATGTGTGATCTTCGCAATTTCCATACCCTAGCTTAAGAAAGAACTATAGCACATGCTTTGCAAACGCAAGAACCTGGATTCAGTCTCTGGCACCTCTAGTGAAAAGAGTCTCATATAGAAGGACTGGGCTCCACTTGAGACTGTGGAAAGCCATTGCCTGACTAAGTTGACAATACTAAGCAAGTTAGGCCAATGATTTGACTTTGTACAAGGCAGCTTCTTGTGTCATTTAAAAGGATCCAGTGGGTTCTCTATTAAGATACAATTTGGGGGCTTCCTGAAAACATGATGATCAAGGATACCTAGAATGTATGTGAAGTTTTTCTCCAATCCAAACTGATCTTTCACTTTCCACTTTATCAACATTCCTTGGCAAACATTTTTTCTTGTGAACATTCTGTTCCATCACACCACAGCAGCTATACAGGAATACCCCGCATTAACGTACGCAATGGGTCCAGAGCGAGTACGTAAACCGAAAATGTACTTAAAGTGAAGCACTACCTTTTTTCACTTATTGATGCATATACTGCACTGCAATCATCATATACGGGCATAACTGATGTAAAAAACGCATTTATAACTAAAATAAACACAGTAGGCCTTATTTTAAGAAAATGTTTGTAGTTGGAAACTGATTGGGAGGTGGTGTCATGCCGTTAAGTGTCCGTTCTTGCGAAGCGAGCATACGTAAATAGGGGAATGGTGCTACTGTAAATATGTCCGTACTCGCGAGTGTCCATAAAGTGAAGGTCCGTATAGCGGGGTATTCCTGTACAATGGTTTGGGTTCAGGACGGGGGGAGAAATGTAGGCAAGAAATATTCACCATTTTTCACTGTATTAAATGTATACATCAATCCACAAATCAAGCAAACATCTCTCTCCCTCCTTCCCTCTCTCAGATGCATATACACAACCAGTTAGCGAAATATAAAATATTTCTGCAATGGAAGTTGTGCTTTATATGAAGGAGAAAAACACTTTAAATCATACGGTCCATTATTTGATGGAGTTAACAAATTGTAGTCTTTTGTAGCAACAGCTTGCCTAATGATATCATTTGTTGTGGGACTGAAAGGAGATCTTCCTTTTTGTGTTAGAATATGTGATGGGTGCTGGAGTTAAGTTTGAGTAAATCACACTTTAATGACCAACAAAAAGGAACTTAATTATGTGCTTTCATGTTCCTTAATTGTTTCAGCTGGATGGATTAGTAAACTGAATTGAATGAGCTGCAGAAAGACTCAAAATAAAACTAGAGACTCACTTGATTTCAAAGGGGAATTACTATACAAGTGGGTCACACAGAATGAAACTTTCTTCTCACTTTACCCTTTTGAACCTCTAAGCCATTTCATCAGTCACGTATAGGGCTGCTGTGTCTTCACTCTTCAGTACTGCAAGCACTGGGGAAAATTAGAAATTAAAAAACTTAGCATCATTTTCTAGCCTGATCCCATGAGTTGACTTGCCAGACACTTAATATGCAAGATAGGATCTAAGGCAAAATCTGGAGCATATAAAAGAAGACTAACAACAATTTATCAATATATCAGGTTTCATTCCCTTCCTTTCATGAATGTGTCCTGGTAATATAAGGCATTGCTGGCTAGTCTCTTTTTTTTATCAGAATGAACAAAGGTAACAGTTGGGTCAAAGGAGTGTTTCTGTTTCTTTTAGCAGTGTACAAGACCATCCTATTAATTACTAGAATATATATATATATCTCTTTTGACTTTGGCAGTAAATAATGTATCATCTACCTTTAAAATGAGATTTTTCCACTTTCCCTCCATTGCCCTTCTATCAGTTGAAATAGATAATTTCTCTTGACAGAATGTGAAAAGTGATTCGAATGTGCTGGCTCCTACAAGATATCTGTACTCTCATGATACCCAGAGTAACCACTCATGCATCATGAAAAAAAGAGGCAACAGATTTGCAAAATTTTGCATGTGTGTGTGTTATGTGCTTCAAGTAAATTACAACTTTAGGGTGACCATATGAATCAGTGACCTCCAAGAGCATCTGTCATGAACCACCCTGTTCAGATCTTGTAATTTCAGGTCTGTGGATTCCTTTATAGAATCAATCCATCTCTTGTTTGGTCTTCCTCTTCTTCTGCTCCCTTCTGCTTTTCCCAGCATTATGGTCTTTTCTAGTGAATCATGTCTTCTCATTATGTGTCCAAAGTATGATAACCTCCGTTTCATCATTTTTTCTTCTTGTGATAGTTCTGGTTTAGTTTGTTCTAACACACAGTTATTCTGTCTTGTTCACGGTCCATTGTATCCACAAAGCTCTCCTCCAACACCACATTTCAAATGAGTTGATTTTTCTCTTATCCGCTTTTTTCACTGGCCAACTTTCACATCCATACATAGAGATCGGGAATACCATGGTCTGAATGATCCTGACTTTAGTGTTCAATGATACATCTTTGCATTTGAGGACCTTTTCTAGTTCTCTCATAGCTACCCTCACCAGTCCTAGCCTTCTTCTGACTTCTTGACTATTGTCTCCATTTTGGATAATGACTGTGCCGAGACATTGATAATCCTTGACAAGTTCAATGTCCTCATTGTCGGCTTTAAAGTTACATAAACCTTCTATTGTCATTACTTTAGTCTTTTTGACATTCAGCTGTAGTCCTGCTTTTGTGCTTTCCTCGTTAACTTTCATCAGGACATTTCAAATCATTACTGGCTTCTGCTAGTAGTATGGTGTCATCTGCATATCTTAAATTATTGATGTTTCTCCATCCAGTTTTCACTCCTCCTTCATCTTGGTCCAATCCAGCTTTCCGTATGATATGTTCTGCATATAAACAAATAGGGTGATAAAATACACCCCTGCCTCACATGCTTTCCGATTGGGAACCAATCAGTTTCTCCATATTCTGTCCTTACAGTGGCCTCCTGTCCAGAATATAGGTTGTGCATCAGGACAATCAGATGCTGTGGCATCCCCGTTCCTTTTAAAGCATTCCATAATTTTTCATGATCTACACAGTCAAAGGTTTTGCTGTAATCCATAAAGCACAGGGTGATTTTCTTCTGAAATTCCTTGGTCCGTTCCATTATCCAACGTATGTCTGCGATATGATCTCTGGTACTTCTTTCCTTTCTAAATCGAGCTTGGACATCTGACATTTCTTGCTCCATATATGGTAAGAGCCTTTGTTGTAGCATCTTTAGAATTACTTTACTTGCATGGGATATTAAGGCAATAGTTTGATAATTACTGCATTCCCTGAGATCCACTTTCTTTAGAATCAGGATGTATACTGAACGCTTCCAGTCTGTGGGCCATTGTTTAGTTTTCCATATTTCTGGACAGATTTTTGTCAAAATTTGGACAGATTCAGTTTCAGTAACTTGTAGCAACTCTATTGGTATGCCATCTATTCCTGGTGATTTGTTTCTTCCAAGTATTTTAAGAGCAGCTTTCACCTCACATTCTAAAAGTTTTGGTTCTTCATCATATGGTTCCTCCGGGAATGAATGTGTCATCCTTGCATCTCTTTTATAGAGTTCTTCAGTGTGTTGCTTCCATCTTCCATTTATTTTATCTCGATCAGTCTTTGGTCACTTTGCATATGCTGATTTATATGCAAATTCAGACAGTAAAAATATAACACACCTCACCAAAGTGGAGAAGTATGTGACCAGATCATAGAATCATAGAATCATAGAATCGTAGAGTTGGAAGGGTCCTATAAGCCCATCAAGTCCAACCCCCTGCTCAGTGCAGGAATCCAAATCAAAGTATTCCCGACAGATGGCTCTCCAGCTGCCTCTTGAATGCCTCCAGTGTCAGAGAGCCCACTACCTCTCTAGGTAATTGGTTCCATTGTCGTATGGCTCTAACAGTTAGGATGCTTTTCCTGATGTTCAGTCGAAATCTGGCTTCCTGCAACTTGAGCCCATTATTCCGTGTCCTGCACTCTGGGATGATCGAGAAGAGATCTAGGCCCTTCTCTGTGTGACAACCTTTCATGTACTTGAAGAGTGCTATCATATCTCCCCTCAGTCTTCTCTTCTCCAGGCTAAACATGCCCAGTTCTTTCAGTCTCTCCTCATAGGAGTTTGTTTCCAGTCCCCTGATCATCCTTGCTGCTCTCCTCTGAACCTGTTCCAGTTTGTCTGCTTCCTTCTTGAAATGCAGAGACCAGAACTGGACACAGTACTCAAGATGAGGCCTAACCAGTGCTGAATAGAGGGGAACTAATACTTCATGCGATTTGGAAACTATACTTCTGTTAATGCACCCTAATATAGCATTTGCCTTTTTTGCAGCCACATCGCACTGTTGGCTCATATTCAGCATGTGATCAACGACAATTCCAAGTTCCTTCTCACATGTCGTACTGCTGAGCCAAGAATCCTCATTCTTATAACTGTGCATTTGGTTTCTTTTTCCTAAGTGTAGAACTTTGCATTTATCCCTGTTGAATTTCATTCTGTTGTTTTCAGCCCAATGCTCCAGCCTATCAAGGTCCCTTTGAATTTTGTTTCTGTCTTCCACAGTATTAGCTGTGCCCCCCAATTTTGTATCATCTGCAAATTTGATAAGCATGCTCTGTACCTCCTCATCCAAGTTGTTAGTAAAAATGTTGAAGAACACTGGGCCCACGACCGATCCCTGTGGTACCCCACTCGTTACTTCTGCCCAGTTTGAGAAGGAACCATTGATAAGCACTCTTTGAGTACGATTCTGGAGCCAACTGTGGATCCACCTGATAGTTGTTCCATCCAGCCCACATTTAGCTAGCTTGCTAATCAGAATATCATGCGGCACTTTGTCAAAAGCTTGGCTGAACTCAAGATATGTCCACAGCATTCCCACAGTCTACAAGGGAGGTTACCCAATCAAAATACAAGATAAGATTAGTTTGGCAGGATTTGTTCTTGATAAATCCATGTTGGCTCCTAGTAATCACTGCATTGTTTTCAAAGTGCTTTCAGATTGACTGCTTTATAATCTGCTCCAGAGTTTTTTCAGGGATTGATGTTTGGCTGACTGGTCTGTAGTTCCCTGGTTCCTTCTTTTTGCCCTTTTTGAAGATAGGGACAACATTAGCTCTCCTCCAGTCATCTGGCACTTCACCAGTCCTCCATGATTTTGCAAATATAATAGACAGTGGTTCTGAGATTTCTTCAGCCAGTTCTTTCAATACTCTAGGATGCAGTTTATCGGGCCCTGCCGATCTGAACTCATTCAAAGTGATTAGGTATTCCTTGACAGTTTGTCTATCAATCTCAAGTTCCACTCCTGCCCCTTCTACTTCATGTTTCCTGGGAGGGTCATAGACCCTTTTTTGGGAGAAGACTGAGCCAAAGTAGGAATTGAGCACTTCTGCCTTTTCTTTGTCATCTGTTGTCATTTTGCCATCCTTATTGAGTAGCTGTGCCACCATTTCTTTTCTCTGTCTTTTACTATGGACTTACCTGAAGAAAGCTTTTTTGTTGCTTTTAGCATCTCAGGCTAACCTCAGCTCATTCTCAGCTTTAGCCTTCCTGACACCATTCCTGCACATCCATGCTACCTGCCTGTACTCTTCCTTTGTGGCCTGGCCTTCTTTCCACTTCTTGTATGTGTCCTTTTTAGTTTTCAGGCCATCTCTTAGCTTTTTGTGAAGCCACATTGGCTTCTTCTGCTGTTTCCCCTCCCCCCTTTTTTCCTTGTTGGAATTGCTTGCCATTGCGCTTTTAGAATTTCCTTTTTTATAAACTCCCACCCATCTTGGACTCTTTTTCTCATTAGGATGGCTTGTCATGGAACCGTACTTACAATTGTTCTGAGTTTATTAAAATCAGCTTTCCTGAAGTCCAGGGTACACGTATGGCTACTCTTAGCTTTTGCTTCTGTTAAAAGCAAGAATTCAAGTATGGTGTGATCACTTTCCCCCAGAGTTCCCGTAACTGCCACTTCATCCACCAAGTCATCTCTATAGGTTAGAATCAAGTCCGGGATAACTGATCCTTTGGTTGCTTCCTCCACTTTCTGTAGGAGAAAGTTATCTCCAACACAAGTCAGAAATTTCTTGGAGGGGCCGTGGTTGGCAGAATTTGTCTCCCAACAGATATCAGGATAATTGAAGCCCCCATTACTACTACATCATTCCTCCTCGAAACATTGGCAATTTGCTTTTCAAACGTTATATTGTCGTCTTCTCCTTGATTGGGTGGTGGGTAGTAGACTCCAAGCACCACATTCCTTTTATTACTTGCCCCACTCATTTTAATCCAGATACTCTCAGTGGAGCTACCAAGCTCATCTTCCTGTATTTCTGTGCAGGGATATATATTTTTAACATATAGCATAACTCCACCTCCCTTTTTATTCCTTCTGTTCTTTTTGAACAAGTTATATCCTTCAATTGCTGTATTCCAGTCATGGGAGTCATCCCACCAAGTTTCAGTTATACCTATCAAGTCGTAATTACCCTCCTGTATTAAGAGTTCAAGTTTGTCCTGCTTGTTTCCCATGCTCTGTGCATTAGTGTACACACATTGAAGACCATGTGATTTACGGCTTGGCTTCCTTACTACATTTTTCTAAGGACTGTTACTGGGCCCTACTGGAGCCGATCTCTCTGTTCCCGTTACTGTGCACAAGCCTTCATCAGTCGTTACCACCAAATTTATGTCTCGCTCCCCCTTAAGCTTCAGTTTAAAGCCCTCCTGATGAACTTCTCCATGTTGTGGCCAAACACAGTCTTCCCAGTTCTTGTGAGATGCAACCCATCACTTGCCAGCAGTCCATCTTCCAGGAAGTATAGCCCGTGGTCCCAGAATCCAAATTTCTCACATCTGTACCACCTTCGTAGCTATTCATTCACACAGAGTATTTTCCTTTCCCTTTCTACTCCTCTTCTAAGTACTGGAAGGATGGATGAAAAAACTATCTGGGCCCCAAAGTCCTTGAGTTTCCTTCCCAGAGCTTCACAGTCTGATGTGATTTCTTCATAGCTCCATTTGGCAGTATCATTTGTTCCCACATGGATGAGGAGAAAGGGATACCTGTTGGTGGGCTTGATGAGTGATGGTAACCCTTCCGTCACATCTCTAATCCATCCTCCTGGTAGACAGCATACTTGGCGAGTCCACAGATCTTCTCGGCATACTTGGGTTTCGATCCTATGCAGTCGGGAGTCTCCCACTACTAGTACTCTTCTTCCCTTGTTGTGGGGTATGGTTTCGTTGTCCCTGCTTGATTGAGCTTCAGCCTCTTGCTTATTGTCACATGGGGTCTCCACCACAGGCTGTCCTCCAGTCTCATCCTCAAGTGGTTGAAAGTGGTTGCATAGTTCCACTGGTGAAGGGTGTCTTCTAGCTCTTCTGCTCCTGTCACCCTTTCCCACGGAGTTTCCTCCACTTCATTGTTCCTCTCCAAAGCAGTCTCCTCTTCTGCTACCACATGCTGTTGTTCTTCCACCTCCTCTTCTCTTTGCTGCTGTTGTTCCAACATTCTGTCTAAGAACTCTTCATCTTCTATTATAGTCCTCAGTGTGGCCACCAGCCATTCCAGGTCTCTCACTTTTACTTCCAACAATGCCATGAGCTTGCACTTGTTGCACATGTAAGCCATGTTGTTCTCAGGCAAGAAAACAAACATGGCACACACCTTGCAGGTCACAACCACTGGAGTCATTTATACTCTCTTCTACCTTTTGTTTCTTTCTAACTACAGTAAGGCCCCACTTTATGGCACTTCGTTTTACGGCTCTTCGCTAATGTGGTGGTCTCAGTTAGGTGCAATTAGACTAAAGCCCCACTCATATAGCGCTTGTTCTGTTTTTACAGAGGTTTTGGGGCATTGCGTGCCATTCTATTCAATGAGTTCCGCTTTTCAGTGGTTTTTGCTTTTCAGCAGGGGTCTGGAACGTAACCCGTCAAATGAGTGGGGCCCTACTGTACTTGTTTTGTAGTGGCCTGTGCTTTGTCCTCTCCTACTTCAGGGTAAACGTGAGAGTCCAACTGGTATGCAGTGCACTGTACAAGGAGAATTAGTAACTGTTTATTATTATTATTTTAGCGACCTCCCCTTGACTTCCCCTGTCGAACTCCTTTGTCAAACTCCTGTTTGCTCTCCCTGTTCGCTCACTCTGTTTATTCACTCTCTGAAAGCTGGCTTGCTTGTATCTCCTCTCCTGTAGACCAGCTGAGACAGCTCCCTCTGCTCTACTCAGTTAGGAGTCAGGAAACAGAATGAAAGTCCCAGCACACATAGCTGCTGCTTGTTGCCCTCAGCAGTTCTCAGGCCACGCCCTTAAGCCAATAGCTATCAGGCCACAGATGACCTGTGTGCTCCCTTAATCAGCTGTCCATATGCTAATAGTTGATGGGCAATGTAACAAAACCACTTATTAATAAACCGTTATTAAATGTGTTACGAGTTTGAAGGAGTTAATGGAATGTCTGGGAGTATGACTGATGTAAGGGCTGATTCACACGAGAGGTAAACTTTGGATTAAAGATGCAGCTTTTCCCTTCACAATAGATTTGCAAGTTTCACACTGCCTTCCAATCCACTGTTTTCCACTACCTTCCAATCTGCTGTTTTCCATTCACATTTAGTATTGCTGTTTCCTTGTGGCCCTGCCCCCAAATTTACATGTTTACTCCTTCCAGAGTATTGCTAATGGAGAAGGGGAGGGGGCTTTTGTTTCATTGTTTCTTGTAAATTCAAGGAGCTTGACTTCCCCAGGCAGGCGTTGCTAAAATTGCCACTATACAACGCAATACTATACAGCCTGCCTATTCGGAAGTCAGTCCTGACGTGTCCAGTGTGATTTACTCCCCTGCATATGTGCACAGGCTGCAGCCTCAAACGACTACCCAATCCTTATTTACTCACAAGTAAGCCTCAACAAGGCTCACCCTCAAGCGAGTGGGCAATACACAAGGCTACAACCCGATACATATTTGCCTACAAAGGAGGTCCACTGAACATAGCAGGGTTTACTTCAGAGGAAACATTCACACAAGCACGGGAGGAGCGCAGTGAAGTGGAGACCGTTTTCCCTTCACTTTTCGCATTTTCAGCAGGTTGGTTTAATTCTGGTTTAAAGAGAAAAGCAGCAACACACCTTCCCTTTGCCTGCAACGTCATGTAAACCCTGAAAATTAAACGGGGATGCAAGTAGCCCCTAACTCACTGTAACTCTCCATGTGAACGGGCTCTAAGACAGGTGGTGGTGTGTGTGACTGAGACTTCTAAGGGAGGTTTGAATAAAAGACAGTTGGTTTTGACAGTTAGGAGTTTGCTGTTGTTGGGATTTGGAGTGGAAGGAGGGAGGTTGTGTTGTGAGAATGAGCTGGGTGGAAAAGGGTGAGTTAGAGGGTGGGTAGGGCAGGTAGGGAAGATAGGGACTATACATCAATATACTATTTAACATCTTGTATTTTAATAAAGTTACTTTGTTCATTGAAAATTCCTGTGTGTTTGCCTGGTCACATGCACTATCATATCAGGGTCCTATTCAGTTCCTGTACCTACATCCTATTGTGCAAACAGGGCACACTAGTGGTCACCTTTTGGGTGGGACAAAAGGTGGAAGGGCTGGAGCTTGTGGTGCAGAGAGCATATCTGACCCAGGCTGAGGCAAACATCCTGCTGGGTGGGGATTTCCTGAACCAAGCATGGGGTGTCAGGAGGGATAATCCCCGATGAAGGGCGGGTTTGCAAGAGGCAACTTCAAGACCGCTACTCGCTCTCCCTTCATATGGTTGCTTATCTTGAAGCCAAACTTGGGCCAGCCAACCTTTCAAATAGAAGCCTCTCCTCTGTTAAGTAGGACACTTGGCCACTATAAACAGATGTGAAGGGCTACATATCTGAAAAGTCACCCCATAGTATGTAACAATATCCTTCAACATGGAAAACTGAAATGGAAAGCCTCCCTCCAGTCATTAAGCTTTCCACATGGAAGGCGATGATCACATGGAAGTCACTCTTCAAAAAGCAAAGCTCAAATGTGCGTTCAGAGCCAGTAACAGTCATATGGGAGCACTATACCACATAAGCACCTGCGTGCTTGAATCAGCTCATCTACTGACAAGTGTTTGATATATTTACCATCATTAACTTTTAGGGTAGTTATTTTGGGTGTTGCTTCTTTTAAAAGCCTCCCCTCCCGTTCCCTTTATTTACTTAGTGTCTCAACATATAATTAGAGGAAATGAAATGACTCAGAAGTTAGGGGCAAACAGGATTATTTTTAAACTAAACCTGCTGATTATGGAAATACAGTAAGGGAGTGCACAGGGAGGAAAGAGATCTCCCACAGGAGTCCTCGCAATGTGACTGCAGCTGGAATTACCTTAAATGTGATGGCTATCATGGGATATCTGAGCAAGCCATCATTTTATAGTCCTAGATGGAGTGTCTTCAGGCCATTGGCCAATGAAGGAAAGGCAGATTTGGAAGGCTCATCCTAGGGCTACTGATTCTTGAATGCAAAAGTGCCTGGGCCAGGCCTGACGACAGAGCCTTCTGGGCCAAAAGTATAGGAAGCATGGGGGGAGCAGGAGACTGGAATCTTCCCAGCATCTGGGCATCAAGCCTGAGAATAAAACCCAGTACAAAATCTGTAGGGGTGTGAATATTACTGATTTGCAGTGATTCCACTCAGTGGAGGCAGGCCCATTTGGGCTAATGGGGCATTGCCTCACCAACCTCAGTCTGCCGTCAGTTAGCCCCCAGCTGCCTGCGTATTACTTACAACCAGTCCACTGGCACAGCCTATCAGCTCTCGTCCCAGTGTTGCCCTGTGAATAACTCAGCAGGGGGAAGAAGGGGACAAAACTAAGATCAGTTGGCTCTGTCTGTCCCTGCCTCTGGCTACTCATGCCATTGGTCTCCCTGTTTACTGTCACAACAGCTCTAATAGGCACATGAAGGTTCCACTCCTACATGTAGAGCAGGTTTCAGAAAGTGGTGCTGCTGTACTTCTGTTCTATACTATGAGACATAGCCTGTTTGGCAACACAGGGTTCCACTATGCTATCTATGCATTTTAATATTGACCTGAAATTGACTGGAGGCAGGGAAGATGATTTGTTGCGGTCAGAACACCAGCTCTCAGTTGAATATCTCTCCGTTTCCTCAGATCCCAGTGAGGTATAGGAATCATTGTCTTGAATCATTAATGGACTAGATAAGAGACATTATGGTGAAGCTCAATCCAGATACACAGAGATAATAGCAATGGGCAGCTCTTTGTATTGAGGAAGATAGGAAGCTGCCTTATGCAAGAGCTGTGCACTGGATTTGACTGAAGCCTGAATCCAGGACTCAATTGGGCCAATTCATGGGCATCCAGGCTTGGGCCAAGTTGTGTCAAGACAGTCCTGGATCATCATAAAATCTTTATTATGGTCCAAGACCAGTGATGTCCTGGATCATCCCGGTCAGATCAGACTGCCTGGAGCAATCTGGGGCAGTCAGAGGATGGAGTGTCAGGTGGGAAGGCTGCATGGGTTCACTTCCCCAGCACGTTCCCTGCAGGGAATATGCTGAGAAAGCAGACCCTAGCAGGATTGCATTCTCCACTTACCAGCTGGTGAGTGGAGGATTCAATCCTGTGGGTGCATGGCGATTCTTCATAAGTGCCTTCCTCACAGGAAAGAGCACCCTGAAGGACTGAGACCCAACTCCCCCTCCCCAATTATCTCCCCACCAGGCCTCATGGTCCATTCCCAAGGCCCCATTGCCACAACAACAGCCCGCACCTACCACCAGCCATGGCACAGCCTCTACAGCAGGGTCTGGGCTTTGCTGGTCATGGCTCCCTACATGCTTCTCCCTCCCAGTGCCTCCTCACCTGCAGCCTATCCGAGCCAAGACCCAGCAAGGAAAGCAGGCTAGGCTGATTGGCTTTGCCTTCTCCTCTTCTGTCAGGCCAATCACAGAACATGGAAGTACTTCAAAGGGGCATCCTGCGCCTTGCAGATGGCAAACAAAGGATCCAGTTCTGTAGGGTTCTGTTTCCCTACAGGGAAGGCATTTGTGAAGCAGCACCCTACAGAATTTAACCCTCCCACTCTATATTGAGAAGAAAATGCAATGTTTCCTACTTCTTCTGCCCCTTCCAGATTGTGAATTTAATTAGGACTTTAAAAACCCTAATTAAGTATTAGCTCCTCCCAGAGCTCGGAAAAGTTACTTTTTTTGGATTACAACTCCCATCAGCCCCAGCCAGTGCTTGCTGGCTGGGGCTGATGGGAATTGTAGTTCAAAAAAGTAA
Source organism: Rhineura floridana (assembly GCF_030035675.1). Classification (NCBI taxonomy): domain Eukaryota; kingdom Metazoa; phylum Chordata; class Lepidosauria; order Squamata; family Rhineuridae; genus Rhineura; species Rhineura floridana. Next base: position 58,865,983 of record NC_084487.1, read on the forward strand.
CTTTTCCAAGCTCTGGCTCCACCCCTGAATCGATTCAAGACCAGATCCATGGCAGGTGGTCCCTGGGTCAGGGAGCCTACCTTAACCCAGAGTTGTCCACTCTGTATAGCAGCAGCTCTCTAGAACCTCAGGCAGGAAGAAGTCTCTCTTATTACTTGCTACCTGATCCTTTTACATGGAGATGGCAAGGGTTCAGCCTATGACCTTCTGCATGCAAAGCATGTGATCTACCGCAGGGCTATGAGTAGATGGATGGACTACTACAGATGGATGTCCCACTTCTCTGAAAGAAAAAGGCTGCAGCCCAGATTTGGCGTTTTCATGGATCCTCAGGTGGTGGTGGTGGCGGCCAGCAGTCCCTTTTCCCCATTTCACTTAGTGAGCACATAGTAGCTGGTGGTGTCAAACAGGCTGCACATGACCATCAGAGTTGTTAACAGTGGTGGTTTTGAATGAACACAGTGAGCCAACCAGCAGATGTAATTTTTCCCTTGCTGCCCATTTGCAAATGATGAAGCAGAAACCTTTTCGGTTGGTCAAGTTGGCACTTGCTAGTTGTTGAAGACAATCAAATGCCTATTTGCCTTCATCCAGCCTTGTTTCCTACATGAAGACTTTCACTGGGAAAGGAGCAGAGCTTGGAAAAGTTACTTATTTGAACTACAGCTCCCATCAGTCCAATCCAGTGGCCATGCTGGCTGGGGCTGATGGGAGTTGTAGTTCAAAAAAGTAACTTTTCCAAGCTCTGGAAAGGAGGTTCCGAAAGTGATTCACCAGAAATAGAAAATGCAGAAAGTTTCACTTGTACTTTTGTTTATCTTGTACACTGAAGGAAGAATCATCATCCTTTTAGAAAATATGTTCCCATTACATATTTTTTAGTCATCATTGGCTAGAGATGGGGGTGAATTTCCACATTTTCAGATTTGTTACCAAATTCTGTCAGAATCCACAAATCCCATATGTCTTCAGATCGGGTTTGACTCCTTGCTAATGCTTGCGACTGTCAGTGACACCAGCTTTTAAAAAACAAACAAATCCGTGGCTAATTTGACATTGTTATTAACGTAAACAGCTTTGGTCTGAAGTACCGTAATGTGTATTCCTTTGAAGTTCTGTCTCAATGAGGTAATCAACATTAACATCCATTAACTTTCATCCTTCTCAGGTAGATTGCAGCAGCCTTTCTTTGACAAAAGAGTTCTTAGCTCCTCCAGCCTGCTTGACTGAGTGAGGTTGGTTTTTTGCAGGGAGGGCATAAGTAGAGGAAGTTATTTAGCTAAGCCTACTATCTACACACATGGATATTTTAACAAAAGCGGGAATGAGCCTCTTGCTCTTTCTCTGGCTGTGATCCTGTCTGTGGCTGCTTGGTGGGAGTTGGGGGTTGACAGTCTTTGGTCAGCACCGCAGCAACCTGAGGAAATGAGCAGAACTGACAGGCAATGAGCTGCCTAATTTAAATTTAAATAGAAAACCCAAGAGACCATTGGTAGAAAGATTGCCAGCAGCATTAGCAATTTCATTAGCTATTACAAGCAGATTGGAAATAGCAAAAAAAATGAGGGGGGGAATGTTGCAGATCAGCACCACAAACCAGTTGCAAAAACCAAAACACAGACAGAAACCAAAGAACAAACCCCATCCCTATCATTGGCCAATCATTGTCATTTATATAATTATTGTCAACAAATTGTCTTTTTGAGTGGCCTTGACAGAGATAATGGCATAATATTGGCGTATGCTAATGATTTTCTGACAATATTTATTTACAGCTCTGTGGGCTGCTACAGGATAATATATAAATAATTCATATTAGTTCTTTAATGAAGAAATAAAATTATTTTATATTTATATAAACTTATTTTAATTAGGTTTTATTATGGCTGAAATTTGCTGCATAGCCTCTCCTTGAATAGCTGCCATCCAAGCTAACCCAGGATTTTGCATTGGTTTATTTTTATGAGCCAATACTAAAAACTGCTTTTATCACAAGATAAAGTAATGCTTTAACTTCCCTGGGACAAATTAAGGCTTGCCTTGCAGCAGCTAATGCTGAACAAAAGGACTGCTTTGTTTATTTCCTTCACATACAGATGCTACAATTCTTTCTCAGAGAGATTGACCACCAGCTGGAAAGGTAATAGAGCCAATGATTTAGGTAAGACTTCAGACTTACAATAGGTAATAGAGAAATGTGGCAGAAGTGTATACAGAGCTTGGAAAAGTTACTTTTTTGAACTACAACTCCCATCAGCCCCATCCAGTGGCCATGCTGGCTGTGGCTGATGGGAGCTGTAGTTCAAAAAAGTAACTTTTCCAAGCTCTGGATAGCATATGGGTTGCCAACATGGTACACTCCAAACATTGTTGGATTACAACTTCCATTAGCCCCAGTCAACATGGACACTGTCAGTGATAATGGGAGATAGGTTTTAGGAAAAGTTTATTAAATTTATACATCAACACCAAAAAAAGTCACAGAATAAAAAATACAATAACAAAATCCCATAAACATTATTAAGAACAGATTTCACAGTACAGTATGATATCACTGGTGCCTCCCAAACACCCAGAAAAACAAAAACATCTTTGCCTGGTACTGAAACAATGACAAGGTTGGTGTCAGGCAGGCCTCCCTGGGGAGAGCATTCCATAAATTGGGGGCTACTACAGAGAAGGCCCATTCTCTCGTTGCCACTCTCTAGACAACCCTTGGAGAAAAGAGATTCAAATTATGATCTCAAGGCCTGGGCATATGGGCAAAGGCTCTGCTTTAGCTACAGTAGTCTTGAGTCATATAAGACTTTAAAGGTCAAAATATTTTATACCACCCTTCTATTGAGAATTTCAAGGTGGTGGGCAATCAGTTATACAGCAACATATCTAAAACAATTAATAATTAAATACTTCCTGAGTTATAAAATGCCTGGGTGAACAAAAACGTTTTAGCCTGGCAGCAAAAAGATTGCAAAGTGGGTTGTATGCATCCTTCTAATTATAATCTTGTTATTGAGAGCAGGCTTATGCTTGCTAGCCCTGCATCCTCCTGCCTTTGCCCATCCCTGCTGGCAAGGCCAGTGCCAAAGAGCAGCCAGGTAGGGCCCTGACCGAGGGTGCCGCAGCCCACAGGAGCCCCTGAAGGACCCCTCATTAGGGTGGGGGAGTAGCACTGCCCTTCTGCGATCCGCAACAGGGACCCTGCCAAGGATCACAGGGAGGGAGCAGCCTGCCTGCTCGCTCGCCCTCCCCCCTCCTAACTGCTCACTCGCCTGCTCACTCTCCCCCTGCTCACTCGCCCTCCCCCGCCCACTTGCTCACTTGTTCGCTCACCCTCCCCCACACTTGCTGTCACTCTCTCCCATTCACCCTTCGTCCCGTCCTCTAGCCCCCCTGCTCGCTTGCTCGCTCGCCTGCTGTCCGGCCCCCCCACTCTCTCGGTAGGTAGGTAGGGTGTGCATGTGTGCGTGTGCCAGGGCCCAGGGCAGGCTGGTGCCCAAGGGCCCCAGCATGCCTGGTGCCAGCCCTGCCTTCTGGTCTCTACACTTTAGAGGGCAGGTCTACCCCAAGGAGCCTACTGCACACATGTAGGGTTCTAATTGCATGGAGAGTCTCCATGAGTATAGTGGGGTCTCTGCTGGAGATATTACCCCTGCAATCCATGGAGGAGTGGATTGCAGTGAGGCTAGGCATTGGATTGTGATGAAGGGGTTGGGGCTAGCAAGCACATCTCACTTTCCCTCACACAATCTATTTGCATGGGGGAACTCAATGTTCAAATAAGGCTTCCCTTATCAACACTTCAAAATATAGCTCAGCAGCTGTGGTATATGAAATGACAGGCTGTGGACTGTGTGGTGCCTCAGTGTTCATGTGCATTTAGTTACCTGCATGTGCAGCAGAGACAAGATGCATCTGCCCACCAGGGATGGACAAGTCTCCATTTTGGTTTCTCTCACATTCTCATTTGCCAGGCATAAGTACAGTTCTCATTTCCACATCATTAGTTACAGTAGTCCTGACTTTGAGCCAATCAGTGGAGATTGGTTCATTTGGGTAAATCGGGTGCTGCCCCCCCAACTTCACCAGTCCACACCTGCCTGCCTTCTTACTTAAAACCAGTCCAGGGGGTGGCATGGGCACTATAGTTTGTTAAGGGTGCTGGGAATTTGGAGTTCTATGAGGAGAAAACCACAGTTCCCAGGATTCTTTGTGGGAAGTCATGTGCTTTAAGTATATGTTAGATATACTTTTAATGTATGGTGTGGAGCTTAAATACATAATTTTGTACATAGTTTTCTCTAATGTACACATTTCTGCAAGCATTTTCCCCTAATCTAATACATTTATGTACATTATTTTCACTTATATAAGCATCTTTGTGAGCACATTTCCCATATATATATGCATCATAATATTCATAGAAATGCAAATGTGGATGAATAGCTGGGTTCAGTTCATATATTGGTTTGCATAGGGGTTTGGGAAGTATGAATTAGGTATGTTAGCATTAAAATGCAAACTGAATAATTTCCCCCCGATACCTAGTGCCCACCCACCTAGAGATTTAACTAAGAAAGAAGCTGAAACCTGAAGGATGATGACACTAGCAATTTCTCCAGTGTTTCAGAAGCCTGACTGGCTTCAACTAGAAATCGGACATTTAGTATTGCTGGTCCCATGCTGTGGAATACTCTTCCAGCAGAAAGAGATTCAGCAGGCATCCTCTCTGCTAGTTTTCAGACATTTCTTAAAGATATTTTTATGCTGTTCAGTTGATTAAACTTTTTCAAGATGAGGCAGTCATTTTTATCATTATTTTATATAGCTTTTTATTTTATTTTTATTTTATTTTTATTTTATTTTTATTTTATTTTTATTTTATTTTTATTTTATTTTTATTTTATTTTTATTTTATTTTTATTTATATTAAGTTTTATCGGACTTGCATATTTTGTTGTATGCCTTCTTTATATTTTATATGAGGGGGCACTCTATAAATATTTTTATAAAATAAATAAATAAAACATTGAAACAAAGAACATTTTAACAAAGCATCTGAAAACTAGGAGAAACAGGAGAGTGATTTACCAGGGATGAGGGCCAGAAAATGGGCTCTTACTATTGAATAAGAACATTTGGTGTATTCATGACATGGTTGGCAGCCGCCTGAGTCGAGAGAGTTTTGTTCGTGAGCAGAGACAACTGAGAGATGGGAGACCAAACCTCTATAAAAAGGCTTTTCCGACCTTCCGTGAGACGGATGACATCTTTACCTATTTTCAAGTTTTTACCCATGCTTGCAGAGATCAAGGCATAGCAAAAAGGCATTGGATGAGCGCATTAAGAATTAATGCTGAAGGTGAGCTTCGCGAACTTTTAAATTCCATTCCTGAGGAATTTGCTGATGACTTTGATCATTTTTACACCTTAGCTAGATCACATTTTGCTATGACTGCTGAAGACTGCTTTCCGCGCTTGGAAGCGGACCAGACGAAGCCCAAGGAGAGCTTTGCAGCATTTTCAGCCAGGATGGGCAGAAATGCAGAGCGCTGGGCTAATACTGCAGACGCTATGACCCGAGGTCAAGTTTTAGACCTGTTTGCTAAAGAAATGTTTTTTAAACATATTCCCCGAGAGCTGGCAGCTTTGGTCAGAGATCAACAACCCCAAACACTTGCCGAAGCTGGCACCTTAGCGGATAGAATGTTTAAAAACAGAGCAGGAGGTGAGAAGTTTGCTCCGTTTTGGAAACCTGGGAACGTTCCTGCCAAGCCACTTGGGCGAGAGACTTCAGGAATGCAGAAACCATGGCAACCATCAGGAGGGGCGAGATTCCCCAAAGCAGCCTTTATCTTGCCGGTGCCTGGATTACAAAATAACTCCTTAGAGACAATAAAATGCTTTAAATGCGGAAAACAGGGACATAAAGCTAATTTCTGTGCTGAGACTTGGTCTAAACCTAACCCCACTGTAAGGAAGAACCCAAAAGTTGCACCGGTCATACGTGTGAGAGACTTGGACGCACCGGGGGAGGAACCCCCTGAAATTTCATCTTGGTCGTCAGCGGAAGAAAATGATGGGGAAGAGTCAGACTTTGTATTCTCCACTCCAAGCTCACAAGACCGCCCTGAAACTCCTCGGGGATCAGTGGTCAAAACCATCTCGGTGAGTGTTGTTCGAAATATGGACATGGAAATGGAGGGAGGAGCAAATAATAGCCCTTCTCCTGGGAAAAACTCCACCAGTTTCCTTTCCCCTGAATGTAAAGAATGGGCCCAAACGCAGTTCTCAGAGCCCATATATGTTAATTGTATTAAAGTCCTGGGGAGAGTAGACACTGGCAGTGAGATAACCAGCGTGGCTGAACATTTAATAAAGCCAGAACAATATGTTCCTGGACTTCAATTGACTGTTACCACTTATGGTCAAAAGACAGTTCAAGTTCCCATGGCTGATGTGGTGCTCTCATATAAGAATTGGACTGGGCGCCATAGAGTTATAGTCCATTCGGATAACCAGTTATGGGACACTTTAATTGGAGTTGACCTACTTTTTCTGAGTCAGCAAGAGACTGTACGTAAGGCTGAGATAAATGCTCTTACCAGGTCTCAAACCCTTTTGAAACCCTTGGAGTACGATGCGGAGAAATTGCCCCTAGATGGGAAAGAAGTGGGAGCTTCAGAAGAGAGAGCTGAGAGCCTGCCTGAGCAACAGGAAAAAAGTTCCCCTTTACAGCCCAGAGCGGGGGGGGGCAGTGGAATGTAAACTACTGGCGGCCAGCTCTCAGGAATTTAAGACAGCTTTATTGGAGGATGTGAGTTTGCAAAGCTGCAGGGAAGAAGATGAAAGAAGCCCTCCTGCTTTATCAGAGACTGTAAAAGTGAGATTTTATTGGGACAAAGGTTTGCTCTACCGAGAACATATTCCCCATGGGAACTCCATGGACTGGCAACCGGCTAGTCAGCTGGTTGTCCCAAAGCCATTTCGATTGGATGTATTGCGGCTGGCCCATGATGTTGTGACTGCAGGTCACTTAGGGTTAAACGAACTTTGTTTTCTGTTACCCAACATTTTTATTGGCCCACAGTTGCTAAAACTGTCAAGGAATACGTGAAATCCTGTCATATTTGTCAACATGTAGGGTTTGCGCGTGATCATCCCAAAGCACCCCTACAAGTGTCCCAGATTGTGGCAGACCCCTTTGCTCAAGTGGCCGTGGACGTGATCGGCCCTTTCAATCCGACTAAGACTGGGAGAAGATTTACTCTGACAGTAATTGACTTTGCTACGAGATTTGCTGAAGCTATTCCTTTAACCTCCATCACTGCTCCAGTTATAGCCAAAACTCTGCTGGAGTTATTTTCTCATTGGGGTTTCTCTAAGACTATCTTGTCTGACCAAGGGCCTGGCTTTGTCGCCAAGTTAATTAAAAAACTTTGGGAACTTGCTGGCATGGAACACCATGTCATGACTGCTGGAAATCATGCCTCGAATGGTTTATGTGAGAAATTGAATTCCACCATTAATAGGATGTTAAGAGCTTATGTGTTAGAACATCCTAAAGACTGGGATGTAGCTTTGCCTTTTTTAATGTTTGCCTATAGGGCTACACCTTCTGCTAGCTTGGGCTACAGTCCCAACCAACTAGTCTTTGGGAGGGATTTGGTGGGGCCCTTGTCGTTGCTCAAGACTGAGTGGGAGGGAAGGTTGGAGTCTGTGCCTGTACCGGTGGTAATTTACCTGCAAAATTTGCAGAACATTCTGAAATATGTTTTGGCCGTTGCTCATGAGAATCTGGGGGAGGCTCAAAAACAACAGAAGGCCCATTATGATGCCCAAGGAAAAGTAAGGCAATTTGCTGAGGGGTCAGAGGTTCTGGTATTGAAGGCCCAAGTGGACAATAAGTTATCTGTGGCCTGGGAAGGTCCCCTTATTGTCAAGGCCCAGTTGAGTGACACCAATTATCTGCTTGTTGACCCTAACTCCCATAAGAAACCTAAAGTTTATCATGTCAATATGATGAAGCAGTATTTTTCTAGGAAACACTTGGTTCTGACTTGCACTCATGCTCATGAGACTGCTGAGGATGCCTTATCTTGTCCATCTGTTCCAGTTGACTGATATTCCTGTTTATACTTATCCCACTGACTGATTCCCGGCTCTGATGGCCTTTGGACTGTTTTTAGACGTTGTTCTACTCTTTTATGCACCTTGACCATTTCAGTCACATAACTACCAAAGAGGGAGAAAGAAGTTAAAAGCTTAACTCTAATTTGAGGTATTAAACCAGAGGTTCCTGGCAAGGAGTGTAACTGTGGCTCTTGCCTCATAGGATCTTCGTTTTACCTATTTCCTGGGCTCAGAGATCCCCTGGCTCTGAGTGGACCAGTAACAGGGGTGGTGGCAGCCTACCTTCTACCTTGCAGGGTTGGTGTTGGATTGCACAGCCTTGGCAAGGGTGAAGTGGTATTTTTTTGGTTCCAGTCCCATTTCCCTAAGGGTGGGGTTTGGGTCTGACACATGGTCCCTGTGCCTTGACGGTAGGGATTCATGACATGTGGTATCATGGCAAAGACTGACACATTTTCATAAGGACTTTTTAAAATGCAAATTAATGCAGAATTGTGGTGAACTAAAGTTAAAACTGGAAAAACGATAAACTGAGAGAAACCAAAATTGACAGATTTGTCCATCCCTAACCACAAGGAACCATTTAAAGTACCCGTCCCTACTTGCAAACAAGTGTTTGAAGGTATAAGATCAAATTTACTTTCCTAAAAACACTCTTCCACAATATTTTTCCTCCAACCATTATTCTTCTTTATACTTGCTCTCTACAACTTGACATAAATATTCTGGTTACACCAGGCATTTTTCATCATGAATTTCCTTAAAAGTAAATGTGTACAAGTTTGGCTATTCTGTGTGGAGTGCAGGCTCATATGCATAATTAGGAGGCTGGATGAATAGGAATCACAAAATTAATTTCTTCAAACAGAAACCAGAATAAAAAGCAATCTGTATGGCAAACTGAAGCATGCTGCATGAATGACCACAGGTTCTGTTGCTTTACAAACATTTGCCTTTCTGTTTTTCCTCTTGAAAAATGTAGTGCTTCTAACTTTCAAATGTGAAGAGCTACACCACTTTTTAAAAAGCAAAGTGTGTCAAAAGTTTCTCACTTTGAATTTATTAATATGCTGGAATCCATATTGGAAGTCTTGTGTCTAAGTGAACGTTTCCCCCCACTCCCTTCAAAGGTGAAATTGGTAGACGTTAGGTTAGAGTTGTAGGAGGAGTCAAGCTCACACATCTCTCCCCTAAAAAGCAGCAGCACTTCTCACTGAGGACTGAGACTTCCTTATCTCATCTTACTAAAAAGAACAGGGACATCAGGGATCCATTGCCAGACAGGACACCAGGGTTTCTTGGCAGGTACAAGACCAGTCCTCCTTTTGAAGGTGAATGGAATAATCTCATCCAATATACCATCCAAGGTTCTATCACCATGGCTCTAAGATTATATTGATCTATCAATCTCCTCTTTGCGCCTTCTCCAATGGAAGGGGATATGGTTATCCCTGGATATAAACTATATCAGAAGGACAGGGAAGGACGTATTGGTGGCAGTGTTGCTCTACACGTGAAAGAAGGCTTTGAATCCAGCAAGCTCGAAACCTCAAAAGAGGCAGATTCCTCCACAGAATCATTGTGGGTGGTGATACCATGCCCCAGGAGGGATTTAATACTGGGAACGATCTATCGTCCCCCTGATCAAAATGCTCAGGGAGACCTTGAGATGAGATATGAAATTGAGGAAGCATCCAAACTAGGAAATGTGGTAGTAAAGGGTGACTTCAACTACCTGGACATAGACTGGCTGCATATGTGTTCCAGTCACGACAAAGAAGCAAAATGTCTAGATATTCTAAATGACTATGCCCTAGACCAGTTGGTCATGGAACCGACCAGAGGGACGGCAACCCTGGACTTAATCCTCAATGGGGACCGGGATCTGGTGCGAGATGTAAGTGTTGTCGAACCGATTGGGAGCAGTGACCACAGTGCTATTAAATTAAACATACATGTAAATGACCACTTGCCAAGAAAATCCAACACAGTCACATTTGACTTCAAAAGAGGAAACTTTACAAAAATGAGGGGACTGGTAAAAAGAAAGCTGAAAAACAAAGTCCAGAAGGTCACGTCACTCGAAAATGCTTGGAAGTTGTTTAAAAACACTATATTAGAAGCACAACTGGAGTGCATACCGCAGATCAGAAAAGGTACCACCAGGGCCAAGAAGGTGCCAGCATGGTTAAAGAGCAAAGTCAAGGAAGCTCTTAGAGGCAAAAAGTCTTCCTTCAGAAAATGGAAGTCTTGTCCGAATGAAGAAAATAAAAAGGAACACAAACTCTGGCAAAAGAAATGCAAGAAGACAATAAGGGATGCTAAAAAGAATTTGAGGAGCACATTGCTAAGAACATAAAAACCAACAACAAAAACTTCTATAAATACATTCAAAGCAGGAGACCATCTAGGGAGGCAATTGGACCCTTGGATGATAAGGGAGTCAAAGGTGTACTAAAGAACGATAAGGAGATTACAGAGAAGCTAAATGAATGTTTTACATCTGTCTTCACAGTGGAAGCTATAGGGCAGATCCCTGAACCTGAACTAACATTTGCAGGAAGGGATTCTGAGGAACTGAGACAAATTGTGATAACGAGAGAGGAAGTTCTAGGCTTAATGGACAATATAAAAACTGACAAATCACCAGGCCCAGATGGCATCCACCCGAGAGTTCTCAAAGAACTCAAATGTGAAATTGCTGATCTGCTAACTAAAATACGTAACTTGTCCCTCGGGTCCTCCTCCGTGCCTGAGGACTGGAAAGTGGCAAATGTAACGCCATTGTTCCAAAAGGGAACCAGGGGGGATCCTGGAAATTACAGGCCAGTTAGCTTAACTTCTGTCCCTGGAAAACTGGTAGAAAATATTATTAAAGCTAGATTGACTAAGCACATAGAAGAACAAGCCTTGCTGAAGCAGAGCCAGCATGGCTTCTGCAAGGGAAAGTCCTCTCTGAGTAACCTATTAGAATTCTTTGAGAGTGTCAACAAGCATATAGATAGAGGTGATCCAGTGGGCATAGTGTACTTAGACTTTCAAAAAGTATTTGACAAGGTACCTCACCAAAGACCAGTGGCGTCACTAGGGTTGGTGTCACCCAGTGTGGTAGCTCATGGTGTCACCCCCATGACCTCCTCCCGTACCAGACCTAGGGTGCCTAGGGGCGGGGCGGCTCTGGGTTAGGGTTGCCATATTCCAGTTCCACAAATCCGGCAGGCTAATTTACATATTATGCATATTATTTGCATATTATTTGCACATTATGCAAATATTTGCATATTACTATTTGGATTGTCCAGTTGTTTTGTTTTTGTGCCTAGGAATTAGCATCAAAAACTGGGGAAAGTTGTGAGAAATCTTTTTTTAAAAAAACTTAACATTTTCAGCCTTAAATGCCTAGACTCTAGTTTCCAACACTATGGAATGTTGATTGATTGATTAAGAGGATTTATATCCTGCCCTTTTGCTGTTAAAAACAGAGCTCAGCATAGCTTACAAATATAATAAAAACAATAAAAATGCACAATCAATATAAAAACATAATAAAAACACAAAATAGCAACAAACATAAATTAAGTCTGGGCAGTAGTACGGTTAACCATTACATATACGATATATTGCAGAGATGTGGTGGGTGGAGAAAAACAAGAAGCCAAAACGTTAGGAAAAGGAATCTTTCACGCCACATGCTCAGTTCTAAATACTGTTGCAGCAAGTTTTACAAGTTCCTCCAGTATTCCACTGGTGCAGGCACTCAGACATTCAAAGTATCTGTATGTTTCTTAGGTTTCTTCTCCCTTTGATCAACCACAACTACACAGGTTCCACCTCCATACTCAAAATGAAACTGGGCCTGGAAGTGTACAACAACCCCACACATACTTTGCTAATTAGATTACCAATGCCAGGATGTCTGTCTTATCGACTACTCTCCTGCTCCCCCCCCCCCACCGGGCATCATGAAAGACCCAGTCCTGGGCTCAGAAAGAAAATAAATATCTGGTCCTCTTCAAAGTACTGATAAGCCTCTTGTTTTAATTAAAATAATAATTATAAGTTCTTGCTCTTATCACTAATGGGAGTTAATTATCTTGCATATGCTGCTGTTGCTTCTATGGCTGTAACGGAGTGAGGTTAAAGATAAGTGAAATGCAAATAGGGGGGAAAAAACACAGAAGGCAGTAACACTTTCCTAAATGTAATACCATACCAACCACAACAAGATTCCTATGAGTAAGGCAGAAAACTAAGCATCTCACAACCAGTCAGGATTCCTAACCAAAAACTAAAAATAGGATAAATGAAGAAATATTTATATAAGCATGACTATCAAATATATTTATTATTTACACAAACTGTAAAGATATTTATAGTGCAATCCTAGGTTTATTTATTCAGAAGCAAGTCCCAGTGTATTCAGTGGAACTTACTCAAACAGGAACAGAACTGCAACCACCCAATGCAGCTTGCAGCTTGCTTAGATACAATATAATTAAAAACAATTCTAAAAGAGAGAAAATTTATTTATTTATTTATTATTTGATTTATATCCCGCCCTTTCTCCCAGCCAGGGGTAGCCCATGTGGTGCCCTCCAGATATTAGATTCCAGTGCCAATCAGCCACAGCCAGCATGGCTAATGGCCAACATCATCTGGAGGGCATATATTACAGCCCTCTTCAGGCATAGAAGGGAACAAAGAAACTCAACATTAGTCTTTGCTATTAGCAGGCAGTATGTAGTCACTCAGTTGGCCCACCCAGATGGTCTGTGTGTGTGTATGTTTCTTCAGATTGCTTAGAATTGCGGCCTTATAGTCAAAGGCATTCATTTGAACCATTTACTTCATGGATATTAATTCTGTTCTGTGGTGAAGTGCGCAATCTTTAACTGACAAGACAGCTGGAATGGCTCCCAATGGTGCAATCCAATCATATATATATAGTAATTCCTTTCCCCAGTGCTTTCTCCCTTAACTTAGTTTGGAATACAAATGGCAATCTTATTTTCCACGAGGCTAGCTAAAGAAATCTTTCAGCAGTAATGGAGGTTGAGAATAAACATTTCAGGATTGAAACCCACTCATCTGTAAACAGAAAAGAGATGGCTTGACATTTGCTGAAAAAATAAGGAGATATTATCTTTTCACAGTAGCTGTAGGTTGTAAACCTGCAGACGAGCAATGCGAACTCTGCTCGGCAAACTAAATCAAGCTTCTGGAATGCTGTGTAGATGTTTTGATTTAAGCACACTAATTGCTTTACTTCTCCTTTTAATGAGCATCCATTATGCTTCCTCATTTAATGGTGAAACCTGACTAATTCATTGGAAAGAGCAAAAAAGGGTAAAGACACTGCAGTGGTTACAGAAATAACTCCAGTAAAGCAAAAAGATGGTTAAAGGGCCTCTACCAACAGCATTTAGAAAGTGAAAGTGAAAAGATAGATTGCCTTCATTTTTGTCAGGTTTATATTAGCCACAGCTCTCACTTTACAATATTGGTTTCAAACCTAGTTCTGCAACAAATGGGTAAATTGAAGGGGGTGTTTCCCATTTAATAGCAATAGTGATAAGAACAACAGTAGTTTAACTGGTGCTGACATGTGCTCCAAATGGTTTACAGAGAGATTCTGTGCAAATATCATTACTAAAATTATTAGAAAAGCAGATAGGAAATCCAGAGCTTGGAAAAGTTACTTTTTTGAACTACAACTCCCATCAGCCCAATCTAGTGGCCATGCTGGCTGGGGCTGATGGGAGTTGTAGTTCAAAAAAGTAACTTTTCCAAGCTCAGGGAAATACTAGTAACAAATGGGACACATCAGAAGAAAGAAAAACAATAATTCATTGTTTGAAATGTTAGGGTCTTGCAAGAAAACTGAGGTTGTACCTGAATGATATTTCAACACAATGATGGAACTTCATAAAGATAAGCCACCATTGGATAATAAATGTAAGCTCACATCTCAAGCGCTGAATTTGAGCAAGCACATTGACAAGAGGTTGAATTCACATGACATTTGTGGAGTGTAATATAAGAAAGAGACTTCACATTTGATTCAGAAGTTCATAGGGTTGGATCCAGACTAAGTTAATTTCCATTGATATAAATGGAACTTAAGTCATGACTAATTTTTCACATATATTTCAATGGGACCTAAGTGCAATTAACTTAGGCTACAGTCCTAACCCCCTTGAATAAGCCTCATTGAATTCAATAGTATTTACATCTGAATAGACATGGTTAGGATTGTATTGTTAGGCAGGATCCAGCCCACAGTAAATATTGTAGAACTTTCTTAGGGCATTCATTGAACAAGTCACTCTCGAGTCCAGCATAGGAATTAGAATATTGTCAGATCATCATACACGGGTAAGCTGTACCATCTAAATAGGGAACAGGTCATCTAATATGGTAGAGACATTGAGATGTAGTGGTTAGGATATTGGAATAGTACTGAAAATACCTGGGTTAAAATTATAATCTGCTCATGCAGTTCACTAGGTAGCCTTTGACTACCTCTCACCCTGGTTTACCTCACAAAGGGAGTGGGTCATATCTTGAGTTTTTTGAAGAAAGGATGGGATAAAAGTACCCTAATATAAGACCCTGGGGACCTCATAAATGTTCGCTTCATAATAAAACCATAACTAGAATGATAGCAGAAGACATTGCATATTTATTTGATTTTATTATCTTAAGTAGCACTGTATATAGGATATGGTGGGATGTATCCAAACCACAATAAGAAAGTATTTAAATTAGAGTTGCCTCTCACTAGAAGAAAATAGTTTCATGTGAGAAACATGCTCTTTTATACCGAATCTCACAAATGGAAAAGAAACCCAAATGGAAATGCACATCCAGCATGAGCTGAAAAAGTCAAAACAACTGTAAAGTCAGATTTAAAAAGGCAACAGTGATATATCTCAAGCAAAGATTTTGTGAAAAGAGAAATAAAGCAGAACCCATGTTGGCTAGAACAGAAAAAACAGATGGTTGTTTGACATGAAAAACAAGATGATCTTGGGCCCTATAAGTCTTAAGGAGTGTCCTCTGCATAGTAAGACTAGGTGGTGAGGAAGGGGTTTTTCCAAGCTTCCCCTATGGATATTAGCTTACCATGGCATGCAACAGCAACAGACCTCACTTCTGAAAGGTAATGGGCAACTGAAGTTTGATGCACCTTCAAGGAGGCTGTTGCTGCTCCTCCATTTTATCAGCAGCAACAGTAGGCAGAGAAAGACCATAGTTCTGTGGTAGAGCATCTGCCTTGCATGCAGAAGGTTCCAGGTTCAATCCTTGGTATCTCCAAGTAGGTCTGGGAGAGACCCTGGTCTGAAATTCTGGAGAGCCAGTGTTAATCAATATAGACAATAGTGATCTACATGGACTAACAGCCTTGACTCAGTATAAGGCAGCTTTCATGGTTTCTTAACTGATACAGCCATGTTTACAGTAGATACTGTGCCATCACCAGGACTTGCGTTGGATTCTGTTGTGAATGGGCCACTTCACTCCTTATACCATGACTAGGATTCTACTACTAGCTCTGATCATAAGAGTTGCTCTGCCCATACAATATCTCATGGGACTGGCTTGTTGCTAGCTTTTAAATCTCCAGCAAATGTATCTTTTTCTGTCTTTGAGAATGCATTAAGTTGGTTAGGTGTGACTCACAGATACTTCGCATTTGTCGAAGTATAATGTTTCATGCATATTATTCCCTGTTGCTGTTTTCAAATTTCTAGGAAGGTGGATTTTTGGCTCCCTTAACTTCCTTATAGTTTTAATGGATGTAATGCTCTCTTTTTTTCCTGTCATAAACCAACATGCAATCATTCTTTCTATTCTTAAAACCAGGATTTATTTTCTCTCTGGAGACTACTATTATATCTCAGCAGTGGATGAAGTCATTCCTGGAAATATATTCCATGTTAATCTGTAAACTTTTGTAAAAACAAATTGCTTGCTAGATTTAACTCTATATAACTGCCCACTTAAAAAAGTGCATACCTGTAAATATTGCAAGCACATGCACTGGCAGCATAAGCATAAAGTAAAAAAGATGGGTATTATTATAAACAGACAGGAATCCTTGGAGAAGGACAATGAAGATTGAAACATGATTAGTACGTTGAGGGGAAATCAGGGCCAGCTCTACTGTTAGAGTTGATTTGGGGTATCATGAAACCATAGCACATTCTTAGTTATTTCCAGCTTGTTCTGAGAGGGCTTGCACTCCCACTGAAGGAACAGGTTCATAAGACTGGGAGTACTCTGGGATCCCAGCCTGTCACTGGAGTCTCAAGAGCTGCTGGCAGAACCGGCACCAGGCATGACTGGGCCCTTGGGCACCAACCTGTCCCAGGCCCACGGTGCTGTAGCTCAACCCCCCCCATATATGTGGCATGGGGCTAATAAGCCCACCCGCACATCCCACCTACCTCTCCTGCTGTGCACATGCATGCCACCAACCAAGACTATTATTGAAGGAAGGGAGATCCAAGCAACAAAAAACTAAATAGAGGTAATTATTACAAGGAGCATTTAGCTGAGTACAGGAATTAATAATTGTATTACATATCCTAAGATGTTGTTTGTTGTAGTTGCATAAAGTGATGACTATCAGGTTGTTCTGCTGAAAATGATGTATCCAACAAGATCATCCTGTTAGCGCAAAGTCTTCTGCTTGAGAGTAAGTATTTTAAAAAGAGGATTCATCAGCTCTGCAGGAAGGGTGGGACAAATGGGTGCACCAGCATCCTTAGAGATGTGCTTTGTTCAACCCCAATTTTTTAGGGGTGAATGTCTTTTTAATTTGTGACATGACAGACAATGACAGCCTCAGAAATGACAGCTTGTTTAAGAACAGGAGCAATGTTAGAATAGGACCCTCTGAAAAATTCAGTGAATAAGCAGGATGAGTGCACAACAGAAGCCTCTTCTGGAAGAGCCCCCAAAAGTCTGCTCACTCAAGACCTTCCCTGACTGAGGGTGGATTTTTCATGAACACAATCACCCTATTGTGGAAATGAAACTTAAGTGATCCTGGAAAAAACAGCGTGTAGTAATAACACTCTTGAAGAGTTAAATATTAGAACTTTGTATTATGGGCTAGAGTTGGATTCCATCCCTTGAACTTTCCTTTGCTCTGCTTTTCAGTGTCAGTTGCATACTCTACCCAGATAGCAATCAACATGTTTGTTTGCCTGCAGTAAGAAGTAAACATTTGTTTATTTTGCAGTGACTATTATGAGTAGAGCAGGACTGGGTGATTACTGCTAAAGGGTGAAATAAAGAGATAACTTAAAGTGATCTGAAAACAGTTCCTTGAAAGTTCATAATAAAACCCAGAATAGATTCACTGCCTAAATGACATTGGAGCCACCAGTCTTCACTGGCCTAGCATTTTCCAGAGCATGGTCTGCTTTGAAAAGTCACTTTGAGCATGCTTGATGTGAACTAGGAATGTTTGAAGAATTCAAAGCCTGATGTGAACTATCGAGACCCACACCTCCTGGAATAATGTGAAGATTGGAATGTAATTGTTCTGTGGAGCTTGCTTTTACCCCTCAAATTCTGTGATGCGTTTCTTGGCTCTGATGGCGGAAAAATATTAGAATCCATTTTAGTTTTAGAGTTTAGTTTAGACCAAGCTAGAAGCCATTTCTCCCCCAAGCAGCCCGGCCACGTAGACAGCAAGCAACTTAAAATAGAATGTATTGTAATAAAGCCAGATGGGAGGAAAAAGTTGAAATGGTCAAAAGGATATATTTGTCAGATAAAGGGAAAGGTTGAAGTGACTGACAGAATCAGAGCTTGGAAAAGTTACTTTTTTAAACTACAACTCCCATCAGCCCCAGCCAGCATAGCCACTGGATTGGGCTGATGGGAGTTGTAGTTCAAAAAAGTAACTTTTCCAAGCTCTGGACAGAATACATCTGTTTGGGAGTTTGATAAAGAAGGAAGTTGAAATGGTCAACCAGATAGTTGAAACAGTGAACATTATACATCTGTTTGGCAGGGAAGCAGTTGCTGACTTGGGATTGTTTGACACTGATAAGCCCGCTTTGCTATATCTTTAATGCTTATGTGAAACCTGTGTACTCAACCCTATAAATATCAGCACCCAGCTCTAGAGAGAGCAGAGAGAGCTCCATTTTTTTTCCTTTGCACCATTTTTGTGTAAGGTCTGTTTCTCTTGCTGCAGCAAAAATTAATTCACTTAACCAGTTTTGGAGTGGTCTGAAATTTTTCCACCACAGCTCCAAAAAAAGTGCACCATGAATGTGTATTTTAGAATGGAATGCATTTAGAAATCCATACACTGAGATGAAATATATGTTAAAATCACTACTTATAATAAATTATGCATTGTGTAATAAAGTAAGTATGCAGATATGAAGTTTCATGCAGAATTTTTCAAGAAAAACACATTGCTGATTTATATGGAAGCAGGGCAGAATGAACTTATGAATGGACACATGTAAAACTGGCATGAACCAGAAGGAATGATCTGTCCATCCCTAATAGCATGACTGGGTTAAACAATTCAATAACTAATTGGATCCTAGTAGCTAAACACACAGAGCAACTCTTTTTCTTACATCATTCCCTTACCTTTTACCTCCTTTTTGAGCTCTGGAAAATATAGAGGAGGCAAGTATTTCTGACATTTTTTGTGTATTTGATTCCCTTCCATATGTTATGGGGCTAAACGAGTTTGGGGTTTTATAGAGGTTACTTTTCAAATGTAGAGAACCTTTCAAATGTAGGATCTTCTTGGACCAAATAGTAGTTTAAAGATGTGCCAAGTTTTCAGTTTCACTAATATTTTAATCAGCTGAAATATGCATTCGGAACATTAAGGGGTGGGCTAGGCTCATCTATTGGTCCACCTAGCTTTGTATTGTCTACACCGGCTGGCAGCAGCTCTCCAGGGTGTCTCCCAGCCCTATTTGCAGATGCTGGGGATTAAACCTAGGACCTTTTGCATGCAAAATAGATGCTCCACCACTGAGCCATGACCCTTCCCCAAAAGCAATGGAGTGAAAGGAATCTTAATTTTTTAAAACTTAATGCATACATATTTTCATATATTATTTTGCTATTGTCATTCAAACTATATTGGGATTTAATAACACACTGTTAACACTTCTGTCTCATTTTATATCACTGCAGCTGGTATATTTTAAATGAGAAGTTACAGAAAGAGACAGGGGCAGGAGCACACCAATATATAACACAACTCAACCATGACGTCAATATCAGACAACCGATCCTTAAATATTCATTTAGCCTCCATAAAAAGACTTTGAGGCAACAGCTTCTATCAGAACTACAAAAAAGAAAAAGTAGCAGATGGCTCAAGGACTGGTAACAAGCCACAGAATCTATTTATCTTTATGTGAGTGATTTAAACTCATCGGTTAATGACAGAAATCTATTCACAACTGGCTGCTGTTCAAGTGGAAAATTAGTTGTTGGTTTCAATAGCAATTTCAATGGGAAAATAAATAAATTGGACAATGCTCCCATCAAATATCCTTGTGTAACACACACACAGAGACACAGAACAGGAAAGCAAAATTAAATAGTAATTCATTCAACCAGGACACTGAAGTTAATTATGAAATAGACTAAATTTGCATTCATTTTTATGTGAGCTTCATAGACCTGCTTACCAAAAATAAGCCAGTCATTGGTTTAGCAAGAGGCCATCCAAGTGCAGAAAGAAGTCTCCATACAAGAGTCTTCAACACATGTGCAGGAGGCTGCAGTGGATGGAGATAAATAACTAGTTCTGACAATTATATCTTGGCTTATTAAGCCATTGTTTCCATGGTGCCAGAGCCAAGAAATTAGGTTATCAACTTTGGAACAAGCTAGGATACTAAACTAGCTTTAAACCATGGTTTAATAACCTGGCTTGAAGCCGAAAACTACAATTACCAGCTTTGAACAGGCACTATGGTTAATTAGAGGCTTGCTGGTTTGATCGGTTGCACTGCAAAGGAAGGAGGGAAGGGGCTGAGTGAATGGGTATAAGACTCAATTCAATAAGCTGAGATATGATTATTGTGGCTGAATATGGCCAAATAATCAACATCCCAGTTGTGTATACAACTATGGCCATAGTCTAGAGATCAGCAAGTTCAGCATCACACTAGGTGTTAGGGCTGTGCATGGAACCCCCAACCTAATGTGTGGCTTCAGTTTGCAAATAAAGATATGGCCCGATCCATATTTGTACCCATCCTAACCTGAATCCAGATCTGTATATTACAAATATCCAGAAAATGGCCATACCTTTCTTGTATTTTGACATAGGGACATGAAATTTGGGGATGTGGTATCTTCTTTGGAGGGGATTAACCCTGTCAAATTCCAGCTGGGTAGTTCCAGGGGATTTCATGCTAGCCACTTTTAAAGTTTGCTTTTTCCCTCTCTGTATGCATTTCAATAAAACCATATGCTTTTTTTCCAGTGCCCGAGATTTATTCTTGATGAGAGTGGAAGGGAATGGGCATAGTGGCCACATCAGAGCATCCTTTCAAAGGAAAAAAACAAACACACAACTTAAGTTCCCTGGGTTTATTTGTTTTTTAAAAAATAGCTGGGGAGGGAGTTCCGTTTGTGGGGACACAGAACCTCTTTGCTGCTTGCTCTTTGGAGTTGGGCAATGGGGAGGGGGAGACCAAACAGCCACAGCCCTTAAATGATCGGTTGCCTCCAGACTCCAGTGCCCCCCCCTTTGCTGTCCTCCTTCCTGGCTCCAGCAAAGAGAAAAGAGTAGGCCCCACACTCCTCTGTCTGAAGGAGGAAGTGGCACATGGCCCACTCACATTCATTCCGGTACTCCCGGGCTGTCCCTGGCTGCTCAAGAGAACAGGTGGCTTACTCAAGAGGAGGAGGAGTGGCACAAGGTCACCATGGCTGGTGGAGCCGTTCCCCAGCACTGAGTCTCCAGCTCCTCCTCCAGCTGTGGATGTAAACAATGAGTAAGGGAAGGAGGAGGCTTGGTGCCATGGCAACCCAAGCCAGAAGAGGAATGAGCAAGTGAGTCAGGCAGACATTAATGACAGAAAGAGCTGTCCAAAAAATGCAGAGTTCACACACACACACACACACACACTGTTAATGTATCAGCTTTATGTGTGTGTGTGTAGATTGTAGATGTGTGTGTAGATAGCCAGCCAAACAGAGATGTCAACACATGAGTGCTTGCTTTTTTAAAACTCTGAATAAGCTTTATTTATTAAAGCATATCCAGAAATGTGTTCTCCACTCCATACGAGGCAGAGACTGAATCAGCCCAATCAGTTTCATCACAAATCAGTGCTGAAGAAGCCCAGTTTGGTCCATGCTTCAGGCTTCATCCAAATACGAAGCACAGCCCTACTATGTATGCATCTATTTCTGTGCTTCTCAAGACTTGTACTCTGGCTTGACTTGGTTAGAGAAAGAGTGGAGGCACACCTTTCCCTCTTCCACTAATCATTGGCTTGATGGAGAAAAGTCAAGATGTGAAGCTTCGGTCTGTGGCAGCAGTGTAGTGGCAAATTCAGAAGTGCAGAGTCCCTTCATAACAGTCACATCATGCCCTCTAACAGCCGTGCCCCTGCACAGCCACACCCCCTTCTAAGATTGTACCATAATCTTTAATAAAATTCAGTGACAGCTTTAAGTCTCTTACTTTGTTTGGAGTACTTTCCTTTACTGATATATTGCAATGATCCATGTGTTGCCTTTCAGCTAGATCTATTTTTTGTACATACATATTTTGTATATGGCAAATAAATGCTGTTAGGTAAGGAACTTTGTTTTCGGAGTTTCCCTTTTGGGCTGTCATACTAAGACTCAGAGTAACTGGTGTTGGCTGCATCCCCCACACACACACATTCACTTACTCACTCACAGGCATTCATTTGCATTTCACCCAACAATGTATGACAGTGCATTATAATGGTTACAAATGGCAGAAAAATCATTCAGCGGTCTGCCAAGACCCTCAGCAATTTCCAGGTGATCTGTTGGGAAACAAAGTTTGGGAACCTCTGTAGTACACACACACTAAAATCAACATAGAGAATGAAAAGAATTTAACCTACATTCTGACAATTATTAATATTCTTTCTTAAAGTGGAAAGAAAATTAAAGTGCACTGCAAGCATTTACAGTATTTAAAGGAACTAATTTTTCATAAATATTATGTAATTCTCTTCTTTGCCCTATATAAGACTTCACACTCTATTATTAATTTACTTAAGTGTTTTGGGGAAGGAAGGAAGCTTTCATGAGTGTGAATAGTGCTGAGTAGTTTGATAGTAATTCTATTTAGAACTCTGTTTAAGTATAGTCATGGTGGGGTTGAGGATCCGAAGATGATCTTTTATCATACAGATGAAACTACATCCTGCGTGTGTGTGTTAGATCCTTAGTTTTTTGGGACCAGGGTCCCAGTGTCTTCAGCATCCTTTCCTGCTGATTGGAGCCAATCAAAGTGAAAGGAGGCAAGTCAGCCACCACAAAGACTCTTCTCAGTAGCTAACACACTTCCCTTTCATGTTGATTGGCTCCTAGGGTTATCTGTTGTGGAACAAGTCACATATGGGAAGGACTGAGGAGTGTGGAGACAACATAGAGCAAGGAAGGGGAAGTGGAAAAGGAGGTAGGGAAGGGGAGAACTTGGGCTGAATGACTCTCTGCTGCATGGCCTCCAATTTGTTTGTTTGCAAGGATTTTATTCTCAACCCAGCAGCAAAAAAAAAAGGGAGAAGGGGAAGAACTGTGGTTTTGTTCCAGCCAAAAGCTAGGAGTAGTAGGGGAGGAGGGAAAGACAGGAAAAATATGTTCAAGGCAGAGGGAGAAAGTGTGTGTGTGCTGGTGCTTCAGCTTTTAATGAATGTCTACATATGTACTATATGCTGTATGATTTTTAATTGGATTTTATGTCTTCTTGTACTTCTTATATTGTGTTTTATTGTGTTACACATTATACTCCATAGAATTCAAATTGTAATGCAATAAAATACAATATAAGAAATAAAGGAAGCAATAAATTGCTGTTAAAAATCCATATGAACATTTAATGCATGTGACCCACCTGAATGAAGCTTGCAGAGCAGTTGTGCTCCATGGACCACAGTTTGGGAATCCTTGGGGTAGTAGATAGATAGATGGATATAAAAAGATAGCTATATATATGGTAGTAAGGGGGAGCTAAATGGAAGGTTAATAAGGCATAGAATTGTAGAGTTGGAAGGGGCCTATAAGGCCATCGAGTCCAACCCCCTGTTCATTGCAGAAATCCACCTTCAAGTATAGACAACAGGCAGCTATCCAGCTGCCTCTTGAATGCCTCCAGTGTCGAAGAGTCCACCACCTCCCTAGGTAATTGTGTCCATTGTCATACTGCTCTAACAGTTAGGAAGCTTTTCCTGATGTTCAGATGAAATCTGGCTTCCTGTAACTTGGGCCCATTATTTCATGTCCTGCACTTTGGGACAACTGAGAAGAGCTCCCTGGCCCTCCTCTGTGTGACAACCTTTCATGGACTTGAAGAGTGCAATCATATCTCCCCTCAGTCTTCTCTTCTCAAGGCTCAATAAGGCAAAGAAGAAGGAAATGACAAAAATGGGACTTGTGAAGTTACCAGGGGGCAGGAAAAAATTAGAATGTTCATCCAATTCTAACAGAGCAATCCTATGCAAAGTCACTTGGAATCGAGCTCCACTGAGTTAAATAAACTTACTTCCAATTAAGCGTGCACAGGATTGAAGCCTTAACTGGCCCTTTCAAATTCAAATTTAAATAATTAAATAATTGAAATTAGCTCAGCACCCCCAAAACCATTTAATTAAAAAAAATAAATTCTTAATCTAAAAAGGAAAAAACACTTTGTTATATTATAAAATGCAAAAAGCCCCCTTTTCTTTGTTGTTGTTGTTATGTGCCTTCAAGTCGATTACAACTTATGGCAACCCTATGAATCAGCAGCTGGTGGGGTTGACTGTGGTACTTCCCAAACCACACAGATTTACCAGTTCTTTCTTTTCTGCTCCAAATTTGATGACTAACTAACATGAAGACTGGGTTTCTCCCCACTTGGAATCCTAAGTTTGTCTTAGGAAGTGACTTGACTTGCTATTCCAACACACCCAAGTGCTTGGGTTAGATATACCCGGGGCTGGCCCAAAGGGCGGCCAGGTTGGGCCCTGGATGAGGGGCCCTGCAGCCCAGAGGGATCCCTGAAGGGCCCCTCATTAGGGTGGGAAAGTAGCGCTCCTCTTTTGTGATCCATGGCTGGGTGCCTACTGCAGATCACAGGGAAGGAGCTTCCAAGCCACACACCCATTTGTTTGCTCCATCTACCTCTCTCCTGTCTTCTGCTGCTGCACGTGCTACATATGCAAGGCTGCCATCAACCAAGATAGCGGCAGAGGGTTTTTTAAGGGGCTAATGCCTCTACCGCCATCTTGGTTGATGGCAGCCCTGCACATGCAGTGCGCGCAGCAGCAGAGGACAGGAGAGAGGTAGGTGGAACGGGCAGGAGCCACTCGCCTGGGGCAGGCTGGTGCCCAAGGGCCCAGTCATGCCTGGCGCCAGCCCTGGATACACCAACAGATAAACCACTGCAATATCACCAATATGATACCATCTCAGTTAGTTGTATTAGTTGTTTAATCATTTGCTCTATTAGTTATTTAACCTTGGAAAAATAAAAATATGCATCATAGGTGGAAAAATAATTTTAAATATTGAGGTTAAATAGTAGCTTTGCATAAGACTGAAATCATACCTAGAAACTAATGAGTAGATCTGGAAAGTCTGGAAAGACAAGGAGCAAAACAGATTTGAGAAATGCAGTAATCATTAATTTTGAACTTAAGGATCAAAATAAGATTTTATTTACCTTATATATTACTGATACAGTTACATACACTTGGAAAGCAGCATGAAAAAGGAATGATAATGCTTCCAACATTATGTGTTTTAAAATATGTGTAGGGGAATGTCCAGGAAATGGATGATGATGAAAAAGAAATATCAGAATTCTGAAATCACTCTCAACAACATTGTAAGATTGATCTCTGATAGGATGTTATGGTGGAAATTTCAGGATGACAGTCAGAGGAGATCAGAAATAATTATAATCCTGGAATTTTGCCATATCTATAAATAAATTAATCTTTACCAATTTTTACTTTTTTAATACTCATGTTCTGTGGACAGACAACAGGTACTAAAAGTATTATTTCTATTTTCTTAGATTGACAATATCTCATTTCAAATTCTGAATGAAAAAGAAAATCCCATTTTTTAAAAAGAAAATCAGATGCTGTGAGCTATGATTAGAGGATGGCGGATCACTTGTGTTCTTGAAAAGAATAGATTTTAATCAATTAACTATTATCTATAAACAGATAGTGACATTTTTAAGGGAACAATTATATGTTTGTTTAGAGTGCTGATTCATCAAATTAGTCAAACAAAGCAGATTATCAAGCTTTTTTAAATATATATTTGAATTGTCAACAAGCAGAAACTGAGACTGGAGTCAGAAAATGAATTAGGAATACAACATGCAGATGTAATCAAACATATTGTGCACAGTCAAAGAGACCTCCTAAATCGTGTGGATGACCAGGAGAATCGGGGCTGTCACTATAATTTAAGAGTGTGTGGAATTAAAGAATGGTCAGATAATAAAGATGTCACTCAAGTATTATTAAATTGGTGGTCAACAATAATACCAGAAGTAGACATCACAGCAGCTGACATAGAACGCTCACATAGAAGCCTGGGCTCACGGCCGAAAAACAATGCACCCCAAAAGACATTGTTATTGCATTCTATAATTATGCTAAAAAAGAAGCAATACTCAAGACTATGCGTGAAAAAAACAAAATTGAATTTGAAGGCAGCCTTGTGCTTTTTCTCCAAGATCTGAGTGCTGAAACTCTACGTAGGCGTAAATCATTTCGCCCTGCTACTGAATTATTGAGAACAGCAGGTATCAAATATCGCTGGGGCTTTCCATTTGCATTGATAGTAGAAGCAGATGGGGTACAACACAGAGTATCAAACAAAAAAGATTTGGTGAGCCTACTGGCAATATTTAAATTAGCATCTCCCTGGGAAGAAGAAGAGCTGGAATCTGATGACATCCTCAACCTGATTCTTGAAGGGGAAGATGGGAGATGTTTTCCTCAAGCTATGAAGCACAGAAGACATCAACAACATGAAATACCCACCAATACAACCAATTCTCAAAGGTCAATGAGATCAACTTCCACAAGAAAGAAATAAACATCAGATAACTGGTTACAAGATATATCGACATGCTAAATGACATCAAGGAATAAGGATATCAAAATGCAAAAGTTTATGACTGTGTCATCTGCAACATATTGGGGTTAGCGGAAGCATATAGTTTTGTTTAGATAAAAATTTTCTAATTGATTGATTGGGTTTACAATATATTCATAAAAGGCAATAAGCCTATAAAGTTCGACCAACTAACACAGGGCTGTCTCAGACAATACCTGTAAGCAGATAAATTTTTCTGTCTTTAGTCAGTTAGGTACGGGGGTTACATGTTGGGGGGCAGTTAAATGTTACTCGGGGATTACAGAGCCACATTTCAATCTTTTGTACCCATATATGGTTTTGCATAGCAACAATTTGGAGGGTTTGGTGCACTGCTAGACAACATTGGGGCATACAGGTGTTCATAATGGACCATTTGTGTATAACATATGGCTGAAATTAAAGCATTGACACTAAATGTGAGAGGCATGGGAGATGTCATCAAACAACGAAGGGTTTCTGACTATATTAGGAGTCAGAAACCCTCAATCATATTTCTACAGGAAATATTTAAACCAAAACCCCAATATAATTTACTCCCGCATAGATATTTCGGTAGACAATTTTTGGCTTTAGGCGGCAATCACTCAAGAGTGGTGGGAATTATACTTGCCAGATCATTAGATTTCCAGGTTCAAAAACAACAAATAGATTCAGGGGGCAGATACATCTTTATTTCAGGATTATTACAAAATTGCAATTTTACACTTGCATCCATCTATTCTCCTAGTACAAATCAATTCAACTTTTTATCTAGAGTATTTAGGAAACTACAGAAATTTGCATTAGGAGAAATTCTTATTGGTGGAGATTTGAATATGATTTGTGACCCCAAATTAGACAGAAGCATAGAAAGCAAACATCAGCTACAGGGTCTAACTCTCCCTTGAACCATCTGCTACAGAAACATGGGTTAATAGATGTGTGGCATCTAATAAATACAGGAGTTAAAGATTTCACATATTACTCACCTAGATTTAAAACTTTCTCCAGGTTAGATTACATCCTAGTATCTTTAAACCTAATAACAAACATTAATAGAGCGGAAATATTTCCCAGAATAGTGTCGGATCACGCTGCAGTTGGAGCATGTATAAACACTCTTTCCTATACTCCATATACTCCAATATGGAGGTTTGACTCATTTCTTGTTACAGATCAATTGACTACTAAAACACTTCAGGAAAATTTGAAAGAATATTTTGAAATAAATAATACACCTGAAATCAATCCCAATATCATATGGGACGCCATGAAAGCAACGATGAGAGGACATTGTATAAATGAAATGGTTAAAAAGAAACGTAATATTAAACCTATTAAAACCCAATTATTACAAGAGGTGGAAAAATTAGAATCACAACATAAAAAAAAACTCTGAAATTACGTTCAAAGAATTACAAAAGAAAAAGAAAGAAAGAGAGGCAATAGATTCTGCTAAAATAGCCAAATCCATCTGGTACAAGAAGCAAAAATATTATGAATGGGGAAATAAAAACTCTAAACTACTAGCTCATGCCCTTAAAGCATGGCATACAGCCACAAAAAAATTATGGCAATATCACATCAAGAAAACACAACATATGATACTAAAGGAATCAATAAATGCTTTACGGATTTTTATAAGGAATTATATAGTAATATACCTACCAAAACAGAAGAGATCCAAAAATATCTTCTTCATTTCTCTCCCCCCACCCTCTCAAATGCACAGGAAAAAAAATTAAACCAAGATATAACAACAGAAGAAGTGTCTGTTGCAATCTCAAGACTTAAACACAATAAAGCTCCAGGGCCAGATGGATTTAATAGCACGTTCTATAAAATCTTTAAAGAGACACTAACCCCATATTTAACTCAATTATACAATCACATTTTGGCTGGGGGAAATATTTCAGACACCTGGAAGACTTCCCGCATAATTGTCATCCCCAAACCAAATAAAGATAAATTGAAAGTAGACTCCTATCGACCAATAAGTCTTCTTAATTAGGACCAAAAGTTATTCACAGCCACAATAGCAACCAGACTTAATTCAATAATAGCTGATTTGGTCCATATAGACCAAACAGGATTCATCACAGGTAAACATATCTCGGATCCCATCAGAAGGCTCCTCAATGTAATATTTCATGCTAAACATCACAGGAAATTGCCAGGTGTACTGTTGTTAGACATATACAAAGCCTGTGATTGTCTTAACTGGAATTATTTTAAAAAGGTGCTAGATAACTATCACCTGGGAGAAAGAGTATCAACCATGATAGATTGTTTATATGATACAACTGCTGCAGTGACCCGCACTAATAATCTGGACTCAGACCCTATACCCATACAAAGGGGCACAAAGCAAGGATGCCCTCTATCTCCTTTACTATTTGCCCTTTCCTTAGAACCATTGGCTATGAAATTATGCTCACATGTTTAAATACAGGGTTATCAAACCAAAGTAAACGGAGAAGAACATCTATTAAATTTATATGCAGATGATATGACATTAATGCTGGGGAATCCATCACAATCAGCCCCATTACATAAAATGATGTTAGAAACATTTACGAAAATATCTGGGCTTAAGGTTAATTTTAACAAATCTTCCATAATGTTTTTTCACATTGGTCCTCAGGATCAGCTGATGATTCGTAAATTGTTAGGAGTTAACATATGCAACTCTGCTTTTAGAAATCTGGGGGTTTAATTCCAAAAAATATCTCAAAACTATTTTACATTAATTATTGTCCTCTAATACATAAAATGATATAGACTTAAATAAATGGAAAAAAATTAATTTAACTACATTAGGTTGGATAGCTACCATACGAATGAAAATAATACCTAGATTCCTCTATTTGTTTCAGGTGCTTCCCCTTCTCATTACTCATAATATAATCTGTAAATTGCAAGATATGTTAAATAAATTCATATTTCAAAACAAAAGACCAAGATTAGCATTAACCTCCTTTTACACCCAGACAAATAATGGCGGTTGGGGACTCCCAAACTTACATTTATACTACACAGCATTTCATTTATGTCAGCTCAGTTCCATGATTATGAGATCAAAAAAGACTTGGATCAGATTAGAGGAATCAATGTTACCCACTGGCAAATTATGGAATCTACCTTTTTTACCAATTCGTAACAACTGGCTAAAAAATATTAATAATCCATTCACAAAAACTACATTCACTATCTGGAAAAATTGGCAAACTAAGCTATCCCCAATATATTCCCTTTTGACTCCCCTGCAAACCTATCCGAATGCAGAAGATAATTTTTTGAAAAAATACATGGCAACAGGGGAAGAGAAAGGATATTTTAGGCTAAAAGACTTTTTTCCACAAGGCAGACCAATCTCTATCCAACAACTGAAAATAGATATTCCTTTATGGAATTTAGATTGGCTACACACACTTCAATTAAAATCCGTATTGAAAGACCCTCAGATTAAAACGTATGCTACTAAAACTATTACACAATTTGAAAAGGTTTTATTGGAAAATGGTCATAATGGAAAAGGATTGGTATCCAAAATATACAAAATACTACTGGAAAGTACTATGGGAAATTTAGTAGGATTAAAAAATCAATGGGAAAAGGACTTGGGATATGACTTGGAAACATCTGACTGGACATCAATATTTATGTCTAAATACAGTGAAACTGTTTCAGCCATACACAAAGAGACGTCTCTGAAAATGCTGCATAGATGGTACTTCACACCAGTTCAGCTCTCACATATTTTTTTGTCAATGTCCCGTACATGTTGGAGGGGATGTAATAAAAAAGGAACATACTTTCATCTTTGGTGGTCTTGTTCAAAAATCAATAAATTTGGGGTTTCAATTCAAGAAGAAATCAATAAAACTACAAAAGAAACGATACATCTAAACCCGGAACAATTCCTAATAATCTTTATTCAAAGGTGAAAATAGCACATTAAAATCAAAACACCTGATTTCCAAATTATTATTGGCAGCAAGAATATCAATATTACAACATTGGAAACATTTAGATGAGTTGAACATGCAGAACTGGTACAGCAAAATCTGGACAATAGCAATCTTGGACAATATCACGCTGCATCTTCAATTTCTGAGAGGCGCTGCGAAACCAGAAACATTCATATCACTTTGGTGGAGATTTATCAACTATACTCCACAACAAGATCTACATAAACAACTTTCTTCATCAGCGAAAGCTATATGGTTTTCATAAATTCATAACTAACTAATCTGGTCCATACAGTTTTATATCTCCCAAATATTATTTTGACATACTAAGTATTCAAACTGCAAAATACTCACCTGTATACTAGCACATACCTATGTACTCTTACACTTCTGCATATATGCTAGAGCAATATCACAAGTATTGGCTCTGGGGAGGGGGGAGGGGATTAGGATTACATATATTTAGCTGTATTATTTATGTTAAACTTTTGTATAACAATAAAAGATTTATAAAAAAAATAAATTAAAAGCAAGCAGAAACTAAGACTGGAGTCAGAAAACCAAAAAATAATGTGGGGACCCGTTGAAAGAGCCCTGTGGCCAGCCTTCCTTTAAATGTGGGGCAACCACATTTCTAGGTGGGGCATTTGGGGGAGCAGATACAAAGCACCAGCCATCACTCCCCATTCACTGGTGAAGATGATGTGGTCAGGCCAGGGGAAGTGGAAGTCAGTGACCTTCTTCCTCACTCCCCCTCCATACAGACAGTGTGTTAACTTACATAGTGGGCCCATTACATTTGCTCCACTTGAAAGCTCCCCATATAGAACCTGTAGCTATGCCATATGGACATGTGAAGTTGCCTTTTATTGAGTCAGACCACTGGTCTTTCTCATTCCCATGAAACTGGAGATAAGGGAGATAGAACTTAGGACTTTTTGCCTGCAAAGCATGAGTTGTACAACTGAGCTCTGACCCTTCCCCAGATGTCACAAGACATTTATATGAAGCCTACAGCAACATGACTAATAGCATTATGAATCATCCATTTCACCCTGATTTCCCAGCAGCTGTACTCAAATTCACCAAGGTAGACAGCTAACACCTTCTTTTAAGCCAGTGAAGGTAGAATACAATCCTAGTCATCCCTGACCATGGGCTACGTTGGAGGACTGATGGGACCTGAAGTCCAACAACATATGGAGGGCCACAGGTTACGCTTCCCTGTCATGAGCTAATAAGAACCAAAAGTAACACAGTGCTCATTAAGAATAAGAGGGTGATAAATGAATGTTTAACTGCCTGGAAGAACAGAAAAGTTTTTGCCTGGAGTGAAAAGCCATCAATGTAGATGCTAGGTGATCATATCTAGGAGAGCATGGGGCCACCTCTGAAAAGGTCCTCTCACTTGAAGTCACTCTCTGTACTTCAGACTGAGACAGTACTTGAAGAAGGGCCTTTGCTGATGATCTTAGAGCCAGTCAAAATCTAGCTTCCTGCAACTTGAGCCCATTATTTCATGTCCTGTACTTTGGGACACCCTTCTCTGTGTGGCAACCTTTCAAGTACTTGAAGAATGCTATCATATCTCCCCTCAGTCTTCTCTTCTGCAGGCTAAACATTTAGCTAGCTTGCTAATCAGAATGTCATGGGGCACTTTGTCAAAAGCTTTGCTCTAGCTCAGCATTCCCACAGTGGAGGTAACCCAATCAAAAAATGAGACAAGATTAGTCTGGCAGTATTTGTTCTTGATAAATCCATGTTGGCTTCTAGTAATCACTGCATTGTTTTCAAGGTGCTTACAGACTGACCACTTTATAATCTATTCCAGAATTTTCCCAGGGACTGACGTCAGGCTTACTGGTTCTGTAGTTCCTAGGTTCTTCCTTTTTGCCCTTTTTGAAGATAAGGACAACATTAGCCCTCTTCCAGTCATCTGGCATTTCATCTAACCTCCACAATTTTGCAAAGATAATAAACAGTGGTTCCGAGAGTTTTTCAGCCAGTTCCTTCAATATTCTAGAATGCGGTTCATTGGGCCCTGGAGATTTGAACTCGTTCAAAGTGATTAGGTATTCCTTGACCATTTGTCTATCAATTTCAAGCTGCAATCCTGCCCCTTCAACATCATGTTTTCCCAGAGGATCATAGATCCTCTTTGGGGAGAAGACTGAGCAAAGTAGGAATCAAGCAGTTCTGTCTTTTCTTTGTCATCTGTTATAATTTTGCTATCCTTACTGAGTAGCTGTACCACCATTTCTTTTCTCTGTCTTTTACTATGAATGTACCTTAAGAAACCTTTTTTGTTGCTTTTGGCATCTCTCGCTAACCTCAGCTCATTCTCAGCTTTAGCTTTCCTGATGCCATCCCTGCGATTCTATGCTACCTGTCTGTACTCTTCCTTTGTGGCCTGGCCTTCCTTCCACTTCCTGTATGTGTCCTTTTTTGTTTTCAAAACCCTTATCCTATGCACAGAAAGGATGCCTGAACAGGCTTGGGGAAATCAATAGTAAGGGGAACATTTGGAAGTAGGTAAGCTGAGGGTAGGGTGGTTGTGGGTAAAAAAAAGTCTTTGATAATGTAGAAGGGAAAGGACTTTCAAGTGGAGAAGAAAACTGCTTCACCAATAGCAACAGGGAGGCTGTTTCAGGCATAATATTTAACATTTCAGAATTCCTCTAATGTTTCCAGGAGGTTAAAAAAAAAAAAGGTGACTGAGCATGAGCCAAGTCTACTGATGTCATGAATGTCAAAAGAAGAAGAATAAAAAAGGCTTTGTCTGAGCATCCTTTGGCAAAATTGGACTTTCAGGAAGTGAAGGTTTTGTAATATAACATGTTCTGCTTCATTAGCTTCCAATTTGGCACTGCACATTGAGTGTAATTAGCTCCTCGTCACCAAATTCAAGAAGAGAATTTAGCAAAAAATGACTTTTCGATTCTAGAATAATAATACCAGGAATCTGGAAATATAGAAATGGACTGCCTTCAAGTCGATCCCGACTTATGGCAACCCTATGAATAGGGTTTTCATGGTAAGCGGTATTCAGAGGGAATTTACCATTGCCTCCCTCTGAGGCTAGTCCTCCCCAGCTAGCTAGGGCCTGCTCAGCTTGCCACAGCTGCACAAGCCAGCCCCTTCCTTGTCCACAACTGTCAGCTGGGGGGCAACTGGGCTCCTTGGGACTATGCAGCTTGCCCACGGCTGCACAGGTGGCAGGGCATGTAACCACTGAGCCACTCACTGTGGAGGTGATATTTAGTTGGCCCTTGATACCCAGGAGAGACGAGCGGGGATTTGAACTCACAGACTCTGGACTCCCAGCCAGGCTCTCCTTCTCACTGTGCTATACCAATAGTTAATGTCAAAAAAGGAACCAAACTAACATTTGTTAACAATGATCCTACCAAGTGTCAACTTAATCATAAACTACAAATATTTTAAATCAGGGGTAGGGGACCTATGGCTCTCCTGATGTTGTTAGACTCCAACTTCCATTAGTCCCAGCCAGCATGCCAATGATCAGTGCCACATATACCCCATTACTAATTGAAACAAGCCTGCTATTGTATGAGGCTGCTTCCAGATACATCCAAGCAGGGCCACTGTGGTAGTTTACGGTAGCTATGGTACCTTAATCTCCTGATCTGCAAATGATATTACAGGCTGTTCATGATGGAGTTATCCAGATGAGTTCAGGAGGTTGCGTTTGGTTTGTGTTCTGTAAACCAAGCCCACATTACAATATTTGGATCCTACCTTTGTTACCAAACATTGTTAGCTGGGACTAGCTTGCGAGAAGGGGTGTCACATAGGTTTGTTGCAGCCTGTTTCAAATCCAGTATAAACTCTTAAAAAACCAAGTCAAAGGGGAGGTGAGCTTTGAAGACCCTCTAATTCAACCCATCCCCTTTCACGATTTAACAAAGAACAGTGGCACCAAAGAGAAAGAAGGGAGGAGGGAGAATTTCTGTCTCTCTTCTCCCTCTCCATCAGCCTGATGTTCCATAGTACATCAAAGCTTTCAGAGAAATGTACTTCCAAGGGACATTTCCAATGCACCAGAAGCAGCAGAGGCTAGTCTATTAGAGCAAATGGGGTGCTGCCCCACCAACCTCAGCATGTCCTCAGCCAGTGCCCACCTGCCTGCCTTCTTATATACAATCAGTCCAGGGGTTGGCCCTGGCTGTCAACGTCCTCCTCTATAGTCTCAGTATTGCCCTTATAGAATTCAGCAGGGAG
This sequence comes from Rhineura floridana, assembly GCF_030035675.1. Taxonomy (NCBI): domain Eukaryota; kingdom Metazoa; phylum Chordata; class Lepidosauria; order Squamata; family Rhineuridae; genus Rhineura; species Rhineura floridana. Next base: position 58,900,689 of record NC_084487.1, read on the forward strand.
GAAGATGAGAACAACTCATAGAGAGGCCCGGAGAACAGTAACTAGATCTAGGGCCTTTTCGGTGGCGGTCTCCTAATTATGGAATGCCCTCCCAGATGAGATACACCTGGCGCCTTCTCTGTCATCTTTTCGGCACCAGGTAAAAACCCACCTCTTCACCCAGGCATTTTAAGCTTATTTTAATTTTAATTTTATTTTATTTTTATTTTATTTCTGTTTTAAATATGTTTATAATTGTATGGCGCAATACTCACCTGCTTGTATTTTAAATATTGTGATTTTATCTTGTTGTACACCGCCCTGGGAGCTGTTAGCTATAGGGCGGTTTAGAAATGCAACTAAATAATAATAATAATAATAACAAAACTAGAATTACTTGGCTTTTTCTGTCATTGGCTCTGGCTCCACCTACTGTTGGGCTCCTTGCTTTCTACCCTACCAGTGCCAGTGGGCACTAACCACCACTGACCAGAGATGAGTAAGGAAGGAGAAAATCCTCTTTCCTCCTCATTCTTCCCTTGGCCCCACTGTCAGTGCACCACCTTTTGAAAAAAGGAGTAAAGCAGGAGATCGTGGAAATGATTTGGATATGATGGCGAGAGCAGTTCTTGATTTCCTGAGATCCCCAGACTGGCTCAAGGAATGAAATGAACTGTTTTCAGACAGAAATCATTTCCAGCTTAGTCTTAATGAAGACTGGATGAGCTTGCTGATAGCTTATGTACTGCAAAGACAAGAAAGAAAGAGGAAATGCATAATAAAAAAGAGGACTAAAGAGGACATAGTTTTGCACAATATTTTCAAATATTAATTTGTATGGATGTGTGAAAATTTAGACATTTAAATAGAAACACAACTCATCTCACCACAGTAGAGAAGATTGAGACCAGGAGACCTGTGTGCTTGTTCAGCCTACTGCCTAGGTGTTAACTGCTGATAGGCATCCTACCTGTCTTTTCTTATAAGGAGAGTCAGAGCACCAACCAAAAACGCAACCTTCTGGTAGGAATGCACTTTGTAGCAAAACTGATATAAAATTGTGTTTATTAGGAAAAATTCAAACTAAAATGCTGAAGAATTTTCATCATACAGATTATAAGCCTCGTTTTTGCCACATTGCTATGTAGGAACGTTCCTCTTCCACAGGCAGTACCAATGGTTCTTTTTGTGCATGCACAATCCTGCCTCTTCCTCTTGCTGCTTCGTCATGGAAGCAATCTGTTAGCACACTGAGAAGCCCCACCTGCTTACTTCATTGAGGCTTAGGCACTGTTCATATATTTGCAGGGGAAGGCAACAACTTTACGTGGCAGAAGGGCAAGCTTGCTCTCCTGCCTTCCACCACAGCAATTCAATGTGTAATATGAGCTGAGCTCTCCACATTAAGTGTTATTGCCATGGTGCAGGGGAGGACAATGACCTCACTTGTCCAGCATTTAAGGACAGTGTCGTGTCCTGCAAATATATGAATGGGGGATATATTGTTGTTATTCACTTGATCGAAACCAATGAAAAATGTAGTACCAAAAGGTTTGCAAAGCAAGCAGAGATGATATACCTCTGGACCAAGAAAATTCCTTTCTGTTGCTTTTAAACGAATTTAAGCAACCAAGTACTCAGACTACTGAAGCCAAAGCATTCGTGCTGAAATTGCTTTCCCCCTGTTTATTCTTTGGACTGTGTGGGAAAGCCTTCTGTTAATTGCAGTCAGCCTAGAGATTTGTGCATGCTTAATGTTAGATAGCTATCAGCCAAGATCTCAAATTATCTGTCTTCTAATTATTGCAGTGCTTATTTTAGTATGCACATTAGACAAGATTACATTTTCTCCAGAAAAGTCTACTCTGAAGATCTCAAAGAATTAGCAAGTTATCCCTGTTTAGTGGGGGAGTGGGTACACTGGTGATGATAATCACACAAGGCATTACTTAGTAATTTTCTTTCAGTAACTCTGACAGTTTTACCATAGAAACGAAGAAAGAAAAGCCCAGCAAATCCAAAAATAATAACCAACTGAACTTTAGATAGCATTAATAAGCATGTTATTTACTATTTTTGAAATTGCTAGCTTTGCTTTTTCAGCTAAAGAAGAGAGAGAGAAAAAACTGTTCTTCGTTGCAATGCTTCTGGAATGCACTGCACCTAAATTTGTGCTTTTCACAATTTGTATACTGATGTACATAGTTCTCTGAAGGCAGGTCGTATACCAGAGAGGGGGGACAGGACTTGCAAACGACCCATTTTATCTGAGAAGAGGATTCCTGTGAGATTGTAGCCAGAAGTGCACAAGTACATTTTAAAGTGCAGCAGCTCATCATGGCAGCCCCCATAGCCATGTCCCTCAAAAGAGTCTGCCTTGCCCAATTTACCCAATTTAATAGGGTTAGCATGACTGAAATCCTGTGTATAGTTTTATGGGAGCACTTTCCATTGAACTTAATTGAACTATTCCATTGAACTAATCTGACACCATAGGGTCAACTTGAAAATGCAATGAGCTTTAACAAAAGATCTTTACCCGGCTGAAAAAGTAACATCTAGTTTTTAATTAAAGATGCAAACAAACTGCCAGTGTGAAATAGGAACCCCATCAAAGAAAAGACATATCCTGCCATTGTTTCTTTCTTTCATTTTCTGACTTACTCTGTGCTAACCTATCACAAGCAAACTTGAAAGCCTCATTATTACCTCACTGACTTGCCACAGTAAAGAGGGTCCATCAGATACATGGAGTCCCATGGCTGTGCTCCTCTGTGTGCCCCATTGATTGCACCACTCCTTTTAGATGCCCTATTTAGAGGTCTTTACCAAACAGGTATCCTTCTGGTTGATGGGAGTTGCAGCTGAAAACAGCTGGAAGGCACCAGTTTAGCAAAAGCTGCTCTATCTCCTCTCTGGTTATGCACTCATAAGTCCTCCATAGAGACAAACAAATAAAACACACCATAAAATGCATATAACTCCACCAATGCAATTTAAACAATTTAAAACTAAATCCAAAGGCATGATAACAAAAATAAAAGTAAAAAAAAACCTAGGTAAAATACACATCTTAATTCTTCAGCAGAATCTATATTTTTTCTATAACTCACATGCTACAGATTACATCTGACGTGAGAAATCATATAGATTTTGCCCCTGGCTATCAGCTCTGCTTGGAATGCATAGCATACCTATTTTATTTTATTAAGCCAATGGAAGCCCCTGTAGCATTTGTTTTTCCAAAGGGCCAATACCTTTTGTTCTCAGTGGTTGTTGTTCACCACTTTTCACCACATCTGTGTTGCTAAACTGAAATGGTTTCACAGCACTGAAGAACTGAAACATTATGATGTAACATTTCACAAAGATGACTGCAGAGTTTTGCAACCAAAGATTTGCTACGTATCTTCTAATATAAAAAGCAAAGTGTAGGACAGTGGCTCCTTTTTAAGTGAAATTGTGAATCAAATATTTCCATCTGTTTTATCTGGATTGCAGGTTGTTTGGCATAATCTACCTCAGCGGCACGTTATCCCAATGATTATACTATTAAAAAGGGGAAATGACTTTCCTGCAGTCTTTATTGCCTTTGTGCCTTTGTGCCTACTGAGCCTTCAAAGGATTACTGTGGCTCTGAGACTGCTGCACAGAGAAAGGAAGCCCATTTCAGCAATCTTTAAATAAGGTTGCTATTTATTATTTGTATCCCCAGTAGGAAAAAATACCACTTTTGTTGAAATGAAGTAGACTGCTCTGTTTAGTATGGGTCTTAATAAGGATGGCTGGGATCATTCTACTTTCTTTTGTAACTAAACCACATTGTACCAATTCCTAACCTTGTCTCTGAAGACTTCATACTTTGTTTGCAAATATTTCCTGGAAGCGTGAGGCAAATTCAAGTAAATGGAAGGCCACTTCAGTAGGGATGGGCTCCCAAACTTTGCGTTTTGTCTATTGTTCTTTGGGGATGATGAAATCAGAACATTACAAGGAGACCTCAAGGATTAGGCTAGCAGCCTAGTCAAATCTTGGAGAAAAGGAGGACCTCTGTGCTCCATCTGGGAATATGTCTGCCCAACTTTCTTTTCCAGGAGTAGTTAAGAAATCACCAAATTACTTTGGCAGTAGCTACTCAACATCTGTCTTTGCTTTATTGTCTTAATTATAACACTCTGGAATCCTAACTTGTTTTTCTCATGATTTCCCCCTTCTTCTTTGACAATGGGCTTGTCAAAAGTGGCTCCTCCACAAACCACAATTGTTTTCTCACCTAGGAGAAAGGCACTTGGGGTGCCCAACTAAAGCTCTCCTGATTAAGCCCACTGGAATTTGTGGGACTAGTACAAAACTATAATCATGCAGTTCCCATTCATTTCAATTGGGCTTACACCGGAAATTGCACCCTAAATCACTCCCAGATGGCATTTACAGTTCATGATATGGAAGAAGCAGGACTAACTAGTTCTGGATTTCCTAAACTTAAGAAGATTACTTAGTACCACTAGGGGAGCTCTTCTGGACAGCCCATTGTCTGTTAGAGGATTAGAGTTTTAATTATTAAATCCCACTCTTTTCCCTATGCAACTTGATGGGTCTTCTACAGCTTTTCCTTATGACATCAAAGTTTGCTTTTTTATATATACATGCAGTTTTCTCTAAGATATATAAAATACATAGCAGAAGCATTTATTTTCAGTAAAAGGAAACATGCCACTGAACACCAGCCCTGTGGTATATGCCTTCAGCGATGGGAATTGTTGCAGAAAATAGATCTGGCTCTGAGTGTCTGGCTCTGTCCTCTTGTGTTTTTCACTTCTTTAGACTGATGCTTCCCCTATCCTGTATCTCATGTTATCATTTATTCCAGGGTGAATGGGCAGAACAATTTGGTGTGAAAGTGAAAAACATTGAAACCCTTGACCTCTACTGCTGAAGTCAAGCACATCATCTTATCAGACAGGCACAATGCTCTGGGCACAATACCAAGAATTTACTCAATTTAAAAAAAGGACTTATGATATTAACTTGAATACAACTAATTTTCACAAGAAGCCCCCTTAAACTGAGCAGTGCTATTTATGGACTAATGTACTATTCAGTAGATGGATGTAGGCTTCCCTAATTTACTGCTAATTTTCAGCAAAAGTAATTGAAGCAAAATGTATTTATTGTTTGCCTTATATATGAGAAATATTGCAGATCTACAACAAGAAGACTATAGCTCTATTCATACAACGTGTGCATTGAATGAACTCACATGTGAGAATGGGTGGCTCAGGATCATGTCCACTGGCCCCACCTCCGTGTGTCTATCATAACTTCCCAGAGTCTATGTACATAAGAACCATATGTGTATACAGTTTGTGCTAGGGCTACACACAGCCCCACATCTGCCCTGTGGCTCTGGTCCTGGGGGCATGCAGCTGACTCACCCTGGGTTGACCTGGGGACCACCACCCCATCCTGGATCCAGTTTGGGGATGGAGCTAATGTTTAATGAGGGTTTTAAAACAGTAATTAAACATATAGCCAGGAGAGGGGCAGAGAGCGGAGACCTTGCATCTTCCCCCCCCGACCAAGATGTCAATTCTGCAAGGTGTTACAATTCTCCCCCCCCCGATCAATTACTCAGTACATAGCCCTAGTTTGTACATACATAGACTCTGGCCACTTCCTTGCTATACATTTAAAGCAGTGTCATACCACAGTTATGGCTTCTTCCAAAGAATCCTGGGAACTATAGTTTGTTAAGGGCGCTGAGAGCTGTTAGGAGACCCATATTCCCCTTCCAGAGTTCTCATGGAAGAGGGATTGATAAACCACCCTGAGAACTGTAGTTCTGTGAGGGGAACAGAGGTCTCCTAACAACTTCCAGCACTCTTAACAAATGACAGTTCCCAGGACTGTTTGGGGGAAGCCATGACTGTTTAGAGTGGTATGATAGTACTTGAAATGTATGGTGTGATTGTGGCTTCTGTTTGGAACATTAGACAGGGAAGACAGGACTTACTCCATGGGGCATTCTGTGGCTTGTTCCTCTCTCCACTGTTGGAGGCAATGTGTGGGGGCTCTACACAGTGTTAGGGTACAGGCTGTGCTAGCCTTGGTTTGCCCTTTTATTCATGCAGAGGTTCGACTCAATGGCATGAGCCTGACAAGAGAGGGAACTGACTATGTCCAACGGGAAACAAAAGACTTTAGGGAAAGGGACCTCCAGATCTTAATAGCACTCTGTAGACAGGGTTCAAGGTTGCTGTGAGTTGAGGCAAGAAGCAGCTGGTCTTTTTCAGGGGGAGGGTCCACTGGGGATCTCTTCTGGTCTTCCTCTTGCCTTTCTTATGGTTTGCTAAAGAGAACAAAGGGTTCAATCCAGCCATTTCCACTCTTCCAGTTCAAGAATGGTGTACAGAGTGTCAAAAGAGAGGAGGTGGCTGGACATTGACAGCCTCCCTCAGTTTCAGTCCTCCTTCTCAGAATTCAGCTGATGCTGCTGTCATGGTCACTGTGTTGGTCACTGACTCTGCTGTCCAGAGGTAGGGCTTTCCCTTCTTCTCTTCGCCCAGCCAGGATGTCAATGGGCCCAAAGAGTGATAAGCCTATGTTATTTGAAGGCAAAGCCTAACCCTTCCTCTTCCTGCTCCCACCCTCTCTGAGCTATTTGGCTTAGTGAACAGAGGTGGTACCCCACTAAAGAGAAATGAATATGAACATAGGCTGAGGGTGGTGCAAGTAGGCAAAATACACACACACACACACACATCCATTAGATCAACACACATATATTGTCTGAACAGGTATTATTATTATTATTATTATTACTTTCTTCCCAAAGGACACAAATGATAAAACAATTAAAACTCTAAAAACAATTCCAATACAGATGCAGACAGAGAACAATCTCTATTTGAAAGGCTTGTTGGAAGAGGAATGCTTTAGTAGGCACTGAAAAGAGAAACAAGATGGCACTTGTTAGACATCCTGAAGTGAGCTTCTCTATGGGTCTCACTCCTTGTTTGCCAGACACTGTTTTGTCTTTCACTGTAGCTCTATGCACTCCTTTTCTTTTCACACAATTATTAGTCACATACCATAAAAATGGGTTTAAAAAGCACTCTTATACCCCTTTGACAGTTATTGAGAATCCTGAGAACTGTAGTTTGTGATGGGTTCTGAAAACTGTAGGCATGGGAGGTCAGCACCCTTTACAAACTACAGTCCCCAGGATTCTTGGAGGGGGGCATGACTGTTCAAGTGCTTTAAATATATGGTGTGGATGTGACCTTAGAATTGCATAGGAAGAAAACAGGGACATACTCCATCCCCTCCATCATGTCCCCACTGCCTTTCATACGTTGGATGGCAACCATCTGCAACAGGGTGCTGCTGTACTTATGAAGGATCCTGATACAAGAGAGAAACTTGATTGGTTCAGGGTTCTAAATAGCACAGGGAATCTCCATGAATACAGCAGTCTCCCTCCTGTAGACCTTTGCCTTCCAATGTGTGGATATAGTTTCCTCTTGGCAAAAGATCCCAGCTATGGCATTGTTTTCACCTTATAAAATCACAAAGGACTGAAAATTATATAACCTCCAAATAATTTAATAACAGCAGAAAAGTGGAATCTTGCTGGACAGTTTGGAGTGTCTTACTTTTTCTTTGATGTATTAGTTCAGATATGATTGTTTTTAATTTCCAGAAATGATTTCAGAACCCAGCCTTTGCCGGATTCCTACAAAATCTAGGATCACGTCTCTAGATAACCAAAATATAAGAGAATAAACCTACTGGAGCAAGGAGTAATGCTAAAAGAGTATAGAAATGTAGCAGAGTAGTATAACAGAGGTTAGAGGATGCTCAAACCAAGAAGAACCCAACAACAATCAAAGGGAAAATATCCTAGTGAAGTGATGTTCTGAGAAAAGGCAGATGGACTCAGAGCTCAAAGATACTGCAGTATCTTATAGCACAGTGAGGTCCATGGACAGAAATGGAAGGACTTTATGCTACATCATGCAAATAGCAAGAACAGACAGAACTAGTCTAAGCATTTTGTCAGACAAACCTGTTGGATAACAATTACTTTGTAATGAATAGGGATGAATAGTTTCTTATCCATGCAGTTTTTAGTCTTGGGAGACCAATCATCCCTTCAGTTTATGCAATAGAGCAGAGGTGATCACTGCTACTTTATGTAAGTGCCTCCTGATTCTCTATTTATTTATTTGCGTACCCCATGGATGTCATCTAATTTAATGTGTTCAGTGGCTGTCCAGTCAATAGTAGGTCCCTAAGAGACTTGTCTTTCCAAAGCAGGACCACGATGGCTGCCATTCTAGAAGCATACTGTAGATGGTAAAACTAACATTAAACTCCTCAAGGTGCAAAATAGCACTAAACAACCTGGCACAGTATCAAGAATGATAAAGAAAAAGTGGCAAACCATCATTATGCATTCATTTTACACTTTTTAGGATGTATTTTGTCATTGTGATCTCTTTCCACATCTTGGTAGGCAGAATGTGCAATTCTAGCTTCAAATGTATCCTTTCTAAAGGATATGCTCACTTGTCAGTGTAGGAAGAACAGCAGAGGAATGAAGTTAAGAGGCTGTGCCATCCCTCTCCTTTCCTGCACTTTGGTGAGGTTTTTCCTATTATACTAAGGAGGCCGTCTGATCTTTGAGGAGACCTGCCTAGGACATCAAGCTCAGTGATGGCTGTTTTGTCTGCATGCCCCCCCTGAACACACACCCCAGCCTGTAGGTGTGTCATTGCCACCTTGTGAAAATGTTCTGTCTCGGCTGGGCAACTGCATATGTTTATGAAATTAAGTTTATTAATTGTTCATTTTGTCTTGAACTGAACATTTATTAATTGGTTATTGATGCATTTTTATTATTAGATCATTTTATTCACATTGTCTGGTTTTTTTCCTTTTGATATTATTGTGTTTGTTGTGGTATGTTGTTATTGCCGGCTTTGGAGTTCCCTTTAGAAGGAAAAAGGAGGGTACAATTATTAGCATGAAATAAAATGGGAGGAAAAAACTTTGCTTTCTATAGCAGTCCATATGAGTGGATTAGCTAATTATGTCACAATTAATTTTAAGACCTTGGGATACATTCTGGAGGTGTATTTTGCTATGTGAATGCCAAAAGTTAACAAAAAAAATTCCCTCTGAATATTTCAAGTGAACAGGGCAAGGAGGCTTTTACTAAGCTAGGCATTAAAAGTAGATGAATCAACAATTGCATTCACATTTTATTGAGGCCATGTCCCCAAGTGTTCATGTTATAAAGCCCCAAAGGTGCCATTAAAAAAAAGTTCACCATGTTCCTGTGCAACCTACTGAGGAGGTCTATGAAAGAAGTCCAGGTCAGGGAAGGGGGGAAAGTGATGGTAGAGATAGCTCACATTTCTGAAACCATCCTTATTCACATTTACAAAGAAAGCTGAGAAGCTCTCTCTTGATTCAACATCCTAATGAAAATTGCATAATTATGTCCCCTGAAGATAGTCAATTTGCCTCATCATCCTCAGATTATGGGATAAAAGCAAGCAGTTAACATTCACTCAGATATCCCATCTGATACTGATGGTCACAAAGGGCGCAATCCAGCCAAAATAGTGGGTTCTCCCACACTCCCCCAAATTCAATAGTACTGCATTATTATTATTATTATTATTATTGCTGCAAGATTGTGCCTTTAGCTTTTTAATATTGGGCTTTTAAGTAAGAATCCAAACTTTTGCTTTTCCATATCTAAAATTGCTTTTCAAAGTGTGAAAGCTAAAGTAGAAAAGTCAGAACTTTATTTGGTTAAAAAATGAGGTGCCGATGCTCTTACCTTGATAAAAGTGCTGTGGGTGCCAGCACAAGATGGTTGCCATGGCCAGCAAAAAAAGAGGTGACAGAACTCTGAACCAGTGAGTTCTGTAACAAAACAAAAAAGAACACCAAGAAAACATCTTATCTATAGCCAAAAACAAAGAAGGGGAAACACTTGGCATTATATACTCATCCAGACCTTAAGATATTAATCACAGACTCATCTCCAAGTTCTCTTGACTAAAGAGGTAAGGTAGGTGGTCACTAGGGAAATAGCCTTTTTGGCAGGGGTGCCTGGATTTGGGACACCCTCCCAAATAAGGCTCACCTGGCACTTCCATTAAGATTTTTTTGGTACCAGATGAAAGCTTTTTTAATCTCCCCAGCCTTTTAAAATCATACTTCAGTGTGTTTTAGTCCTTGGGGCAATTTTTTTTAGCCATTTTTTAGCTGAATGTTAACTGGAGCACGGCACAGGGAGCATATTACCCCTGTGCTTTATCGACTCCACTGGCTCCCAATTTGTTTCCAGGCCCAATTCAAAGTGCTGGTTCTGACCTTTAAAGCCCTAAATGGCCTTGGACCAATGCACCTGAGGGACAGATTATGCCCATATGTACCTGCCCGGGATTTAAGATCATCTGCCTCTGGTCTCCTCTGCGTGCCTGGAGTGAAAAATGTTAGATTGACAGGCAAGCAGGAGAGAGCTTTTTCAGCTGTGGCCCCCAAGCTTTGGAATACTCTACCCCAAGAAGTTCACCCTGCTCCCTCTCTGTTGGTTTTCTGGAGACTTCTGAAAACGATCTTATCCCGGAGAGCCTTTGGGAGGGACTGAAGGTAGAGCTTGACACTGATTTTATGCCTTCTGCATTAAATTTTACCTTTGTAGTCCCTTTAGTACCAATCCCGATATATATGTATGTGTGTGTGTGTGTGTATTGTATTTTATGTATTTTAATTGTATTGTATGTATTTTAATTTATTTTAATGTTTTTGTGATTTTACTGTTTACAATTTTATTATGTACATGTTTGATTTTATTTTTGCAAGCCCCCCTGAGTGCCCTATTATAGGCTAGAAGGGTGGGATAGACATATTTTAAATAAATAAATAATGTATAGAATGTTTTATATACTGCTCTTGTTGGTTTGATGTGGATATTTGTACTGATGTTATTGTTTTGATTCATTAACCTTTGCCACCCTGAAAGTAAAGTAAGCACAACTAAACCTTTGCACCCCCCACCAATGAGAATTTCACTGAAATGAATGCAGAATGCAATTTCTTTTCTCATAAATGGATACAGAATTGTGGAAAAATAAAACACAGGATAAATGTTTGGGACAGTACTCCTTCTAAATCACACAGGGAGCCTACACACATGAAGGAACACAGGAAGCTGTCATACCCAGTTGGACCATAGGGTCCATCTAGCTCAGTCTTATTTACACTAACTGGCAGTGGCTCTCCAGAATTGCAGGCAAGAGTCTCTCCCAGCCCTGCCTGGAAATGCCAGGAATTGAACCTGGGACCTTCAGCATGCAAAGCAGATCCTATACCACTGAGCTATGACCCTTCCCCATAGGCAGATTGCCCACTTCAGATATCATCATCATCATTACATTTAGTTATTTGTTATTACATTTATATCCCACCTTTCCTCCAAAGTGCTCAAGGTAACAGACATGGTTTTCCCCCTCCCCATTTTATCCTTACAACAACCCTGTAAAGTTGCTTAAGCTGAGAGACTGTGAACAGCCCAAGGTCACATAGTGAGCTTCATAACTGAGTGGGGATTTGAACCTTGATTTCCCAGGTCCGAGTCGAACACTGTAACCGCTACACCAACCTGTCTCTCACCTTCAGCGCCAGTGTGTGTCTGGTTGGGACTGGGGTTGACAGAGAACACAGAGGCCTGGGCAGTGAGCTTGGCCCTGCTCTGCTCCTCCCACACACTTATATGTGTGGGAAGAAAAAATGACTGAAGGGGGCTGCTGAGGTGTGGTGGTTGTAATTAGGTGAAGACTGTTCCTTTTCTATTAAAAGATACCACTGTTATAAAAGATCTGACAGTAACAGGAGCAAAGTAGAGTGTGTGCCTGAATGCACTCTAGTTAATTGTCAGACTCCTTACATCAATTTAACTAGCCTAAAGTTATTCTTGAGATAAGTTAATTGAACAAATTGAGCTGCACTGAGAAATAGCAATGAAAAACCTGGACAAGTGAAAACGAAGGGAGTGATGGGCGGAGGGTGGGAAGAAAAGATCAGGCTGACTGTTTCTGCTCTCAAATGTAAAGCTGTCATTTTGAGGCATCTGAGTAGGCACAGGAAGTTCTTCTTCCCTCGGATATGTAGATGAGGAGGCCTTCACAGTTTCTTACCAGGAATGCTTTCTGAATCCTCCTCTGCTGGATTTCTGCCCAGATTTTGAAGTTCCACCTTACGAAATATGAGTGGGTTCTACAAAAGATTGCTACAGCATAGAATGCTACTGTTCAGGATTCCAGCCAGCCAGCAATTGGCCAGCACTTTGTGCACACTGACCTCAGTCCTCATTGGGTTGTTTCTCTCACTCCCTTGGGGCTTTTCTCAAGATTTTTTTTGTACTTCAAACAAACCACAGGGTCCCCCCCAACCCATTGTGGAACCTATGACAATAACTTTCCTGAGATAACTGTACATGTCAGAAGGGCTCTCATCCGATAACTATAGTTGATACATAAAAATATGATGTAATTGTATTCTTTGACAAGAAAATAGCAGAAATCACCCCCAAACTGATTTTTTGCAAGGTAAGCAATTTTGCAACTGATATAGTAACATGGAGGGTGCAGATGGTCATACAGATTTAATCAACATTCCTTGGTAGCACAATATGCCTGTAGCAAAAAAAGAGAAAGTATGTGAATGGGATCTTGAACCATGGACTCTTGCAGGGAAAACCAGAGTTCCCACCACTGTGGCAGCTTGCAAGAAGATGGAACAAGGGTGAAGCAAATCACTAGCTGTTGGCTGTGCTTCAGTGCTACTGCCACAACTGGCTGGAAAGTGGTAGTTCAGCTCCCAATGTTCAGGTGACACCAGGAGCCATTAGAGCTTCACCTGCTTTGATAAGGCTGCCAATGCTCGCCTTCAAACATCAACCAGAACATCGGCTGAACTCTCAGACTGCTTGCCCCTTCATTCCTCTTGGCTGGCACTCAGATGCCTGCTTCCTTGTGGTTAGAGTCACCATACATTTAAAGGAGAAGAACTGGATCTGGCTGGTGGGCTGGATCTGGATCTTCTGCACCCCTCTGGGCCACATTTGATGGGGGGCAGGGCCATCTACCTGTCAATTACCTAATAATGACACCAGATGACCCATTTTTGCAAGCCCAGGCAATCAGCTGACCACTGATGCTTGCGAAGTGCCATGCACAGCACACTACAAGCCCTAAGGATGCTCTGATTGTTGGCACTTGCAAGGCCCTGGGCAGAGAGCTTTGCAGGTCTAGGGCAGGTGGGCATGGTTTGTCCAAACCAGCCTTGCAGGCCAAATGGGGAAACCGGGTAGACATAATTAGGGCCCAGAGGCTCCCTACTGCCAATCTAAAGGCACCTTTGAGGGCATTTTTAAGTTGGCAAACTACATGAAAACTGGCTTTACCAATCCCTAGAACTGTTTAGGGGCTCCTAAGCAGCCATTCCTTGGACCAAAGTTAGGGAATGACCTTAAATTGCACTGGTGTCTGCTGAATGAGAGATGATAGCATCCCAGTCCTTCAATGAAACAAATGAAAAATCCATAGGCAGGAAGAGGAAGTAATGTGCAATCTCTCATCCTTTTCTTTAATTGATGGTCTGGCTCAAGGTAGCTGGCCTGATTAAAAAGTAGCCTTGATTAGTTTCTATGACAACCACATTCCTTTGGAATGATACTTTTATTTACCTTCTTTCAGGGCACTAACAAGTTTCACTGGAGGTTCAAGGAGCACAAAATTTTCCACAGGTATTAGCTGGCATAGCTTTTGTGTGCGCTCCTGATGGAGAGCTTAATGCACCTATGTATGGCTTTGACAATAACCTCATTCAAGTGATCACACATTCAGTAAACTCGGGAGAAACACATTCAGGGAATGGAACCCCTGTAGATACACCTGTATATGGGGAGAGCTCTGTCCACATAAGCCGGAAGCTGATCGGTTCCATGTTTGCATGGATATATTCTCAGTATGCTCCATTCAGGAAGAAGCCCTGTTCAGACAACATGTGTATGTTGACCAGGCATCCATTAAACATGTATATTAAACATGTTGCCCTCTCCCTATGCATATTTCTTGAACACTTGATCTGAATGCCTGAATGGATGAGTAGGTTGTATTCAGGCACAGTAAATTAAGTGTGCACTGTCTCCTGAATTCTCTCTACCTTCCCTTCTCTTGGATTAGGGAAATCTCTGCTGCAGGCCTGCATTTCAGAGCAGAGCCCTGTGAAGGATCTGTATATAACCTTGTTAAATACATCTGTGTGTGTATATATATATATATATATATATATATATATATATATATATATATATGCTTGTGTGTGTGTAGTGTGTGTGCTATTACCTCATATAATTACTACTATTGTGGATGGGCATTGCTCTTATCTGGTATTCATTAATTCATGGGATTCTGGCCTAATCTTTATATATATTTTTCTTTACCCATGCATCTCCCTCCATGTCTCCTATTTATCTACCTGTCTAAAGCCAGTGTGGCGTAGTGGTTAGATTATTGGGCTAGGACATAGGAGACTAGGGTTCAAATCTTCACTCAGCCATGAAGCTCACTGGGTGACCTGGGACCAGTTACTGCCTCTCAGCCTAACCTTCTTCACAGGGTTGTTGTGGGGATAAAATGAGGAAGGGGAGAACTATGTACACCACCTTGAGCTCCTTGGAGAAAAGGTGGGATATAAATAAATAACATAACATAATAACATATGTATCTATTTAAAGCACCACAGGTATGATCAATCACCTCTCCATTCCTCCTTTATTAATTAAAAAGAAACTTTTTTTAAAAAAAAGTGCATGCTGCTCCAAGGATTGGGAGAACAGTGTCATTGATGAATAAGCACACACAGCTAATGCTGATTCTGCTACAAAATGTTGTTTTTCACCCCAAAACAAATTGTGGAAAGAAAAAGGTACATTGAGATTGATCATAATGAGGGTGCTTCATGAGCAAGCCCACGTCTCTAAAGGTATTATATGCAGGCTCATCCACATCATTCATTTAACCCACTCCTATACCACTGGAACAGTCATGGCTTCCCCCAAAGAATGCTGGAGACTATAGCTTGTTAAGGGGTCTCCTATCAACTCTCAGCACCTAGGGATGAGGGAGAATATGCACTAAATCGGACTTAGTGCTGGATTCTGACTGAATTCAACAGTCCTCTATCTTTTTGGACCAGCACTGATTTCTTGCAGCAAGCTGCAGCTGTAATGGGCACAGATTTTTTTTGGCGGGCCCCAGCTGTAATCGGTAAGGATTTTTTTTCAAATTTCCCCCGATTTTACATAATTATCTTCATAACTTCCTCTAAGGTGATGCATTTGTAACAGTGTGTAGGTGTGATAAGTAGGAAAAAATAAACCACGTGGAACACTGTGATCATTTCCATAAGCATTTTCATTAAAAATTACACAACGTTTTTTTGCAACCAAAAAAACCAAACAGCAGATCACATCAGTAACTGTCAAAGCAAGTGGGAACAAAAAAAGGGCGGATCAGGATTGAACAACAGACTATCGGGACACAAGCAGTTTGGAACTAGGCAGCAAACCCCGTCCCTATCAGCACCCTTAACAAATTACAGTTCTCAGGATTAAGAGTGGTATAAGAGTGTTTTAAATGCATGGTGTGGATGCGAACTGTCTCTATCTCTTCTTTGTGGGCAGGGATGGAGGAGAAATTTAATTTAGTTTGCATTTAAAATTGAATTTACCAAATTCTCACTTTCCAAAACAATATGAGAACCAAATCCTTCAAAATTCCCATTTGAATTTTGCAATGCAATTCTCCAACCAATGTTTACAAAAATACTTATATTAGGAGAAGGTGTGCATAAAAATGAATATATAACATACAAAATTAGGGAAATTATAGTAGGAAAAAATCTTGCAAAAAATGTGTGCATTAGTCAAAACTGCATACAAAAATGTGTTTATTAGGAGAAATGTACCAAAGTGCTGATGAATTTTTGTGAAGATTAAGAAAACCCCACAAATCGTGGCAGAAATCAAAAGAACTGAATTTAAGATTGGAAAAATGAGAAACGAAGAAAGCCAATACTGACAGATCTTTCCATCCCTATTTGTGGGATATGAATTCAGAAGGTGGTTGCAGATGCCTATGTTTCTTGTGTTAATGGCTGCATACCTTTGCCCTTATACTCATTTTTGCACTCTTTACCAATCCAGTTCTAGCCAAAATGTTCCAATTGTATAACATAGGTAACATATGCAAAGCAAAATATGCAAAAAAATGTTTTAAAGCCAATTTATGTTCTCTAACAATGGCTTTCACAAATGCATCTTACAGAGCGATCTAACTCAGGGGAAACCAGCGGAAGGGGTGCTGGTGGAGGAGGTGCTGGTGGGAAGCTCTGCAGTATCCATTTGGTATTCAGGTGCTGTCAGGCCAGCAAAACGTTGGCTCCACCAGGACCTGGCGCATGAATAAAAGAAAAAGGCGGCTCTCTCTACCAGCAAGTAACCGCTCCCCATTGACTTCCATTATAATTATTTCCTTAACCCAGCCTTTCTCTTGGTGTACCTTTGGCCCAGATCAGGACCCACAGGAGTGCTCTGGGAGTTGGATGTTGCATAAGTGCCCTCTCCTCTACCCCCATAATGCCCCTTTTTCGGGCCTCCCATTGGCTTCCACTCGAACCCCTTCTGCCAGACTGGGCTGAGGGGAGTTGGACGTGGCAGACCCCTGGCTGAGCTGGCAGGATTCTGGCTTTGCAAGGTAGAGCCAGGACCCTGCCAGCTCAGCCAGGGGTCAGCCACATCCAGTTTACCCACTGCCGAGAAGCACCTCTCGCAGACACCTCTGCAGGTCTGCCAAAAAGATGTTACCTGCGTCAGACAGGTGAACGCCATCGGCCCTGTACAGTTCACCCATCCAATGCTGAATGCAGGGTGTGAAATAGCCAACCCCCCTGCCCCAGAATAGCCAACCGAATTTGCCGGTTGACCTTCTTTCGCGCTTGGTCCATCCCTATCGGGCTCCAGACACCACGCCAAACCCTTCGCGGGAGTATGTCTGACCAAAGCAGACGTACCCAAGGCCGACGTTGCCTTATTAACTGCATGCCATGCATGCCTGCCAAACTGAGGGCCATGCCCTTTCGTTGCAACTGAGGGTCATGCCCTTAAGTAACCGAGGCCATCGTTGCCTCCTGAACTGCATGTCCACACATGCCTGCCAAACTGAGGGCCATGCCCTTCCGTTGCCTCCTGAACTGCATGTCCGCACATGCCTGCCAAACTGAGGGCCATGCCCTTCCGTTGCCTCGCCAACTGCATGTCCGCACATGCCTGCCAAACTGAGGGCCATGCCCTTAAGTAACCGAGGCCATCATTGCCTCCTGAACTGCATGTCCGCACATGCCTGCCAAACTGAGGGTCATGCCCTTAAGTAACCGAGGCCATCGTTGCCTCCTGAACTGCATGTCCGCACATGCCTGCCAAACTGAGGGCGATGCCCTTCCGTTGCCTCCTGAACTGCATGTCCGCACATGCCTGCCAAACTGAGGGCCATGCCCTTCCGTTGCCTCCTGAACTGCATGTCCGCACATGCCTGCCAAACTGAGGGCCATGCCCTTCCGTTGCCTCCTGAACTGCATGTCCGCACATGCCTGCCAAACTGAGGGTCATGCCCTTCCGTTGCCTCCTGAACTGCATGTCTGCACATGCCCGCCACCTGAGGGCCTTGCCTCAAATACTGAGGTCATTCCCAACTCGGGGAATCACCACCACATGCGGAGATGTCTGCACTGAACCAAGCTGGAACAAAGTGGGTAGGAGCCCATCCCAAAGTATTCCTCGCCAGCCAAGCCACCACACTGCAGCCCATTGACTGAGGCCTAACTGTAAGCCCAGGATAGGGTGCGCAGCTGCTCCATCCCTGTCCAGCAACATTGCCAGTCCATCAATGTTATACAGATACAACTCCCTTCCATGGAGACATCTGATTACTGGAGGGCCCGTCGAGACGAATCTCCCTTGGATCCAGCCACCACCTCACCTATCCAAAAAGCTCCAAAAACCAGCATAAGGGCTGCCACCTGGAATAGTCTGGCTTCATAGCTTGAGGAGCATACTGTTTTTCACTGGCCCACCATACTCAATAAAATGTCCCGTGAGAAAGGGCAACGGGGATCGAGGGTGGCAGGGTGTTCTCTAGCCCACCCAGCTAACATACGGTGGACTCTGAAGTCCCTGGAATAAGTGGGAAAATCGTAGGAGGGGCGGCCTGGCCTTAAATAGGCCCATGGCCCCTCCCCTCCCTGCTGCACATCACGCACACATAACACTGTGACACATGACGTTGCCCTTAACGAAGATGGCCGCGGCAGCATTGCTCCCTCCTCGCAACTATGCCCCGCTTATCCATGCTGCGCAGGTAAGTGGGGCTTCATTTGTTATTGTTGTTGTTAGGGAAAAAACCACAATTTGGCAATTGCACAAACAATTGGGAACAAAAAAATGGCAGCTCAGTACTGAAAGCTGGACTGTCAGAATTCAAACATTTAGGAACCAGCCACCAAGCTCCATCCCTAATGTGGACACAGATGTGGACTCAGGTATCCTTGTGGAAGGTTTCCATCAAGGAAACAGGAATTGTGTAGACTTTGAATACCTAGGCTTCAGGAAAGCTGCACAGCTTTCCATCAGTTCCATAGCACCTGTAGTCAAAGAACTACAGGTCTTCCTTTACCTTGGGACGCTTTTCCCCTTCTGATCAAAATTTAGGGTCCCTCATTTTACACTTATGGCAGAGGTAGCCAACATGGTGCCCTTCACATGTTGTTGGACTCTAACTCGTGTCAACCCCAGCCAGTATGGTCAGTGGTCAGCGATGATGGGAATTCATTTCATCATTTCATTTTTAATTTGTATACCGTCTTTCTACATTACTGTACTCAAGGTGGTTTACAACCATAGAAATGACAAAATATACCCAAAAAACCCACTGTTGTCCTATAATAATTCAAAATATAACAAAAAAGAAACAACTGGCAAAATTCAAGTATCCATTTCACATATTATCATAGTCATATAGGATAAGGTATTAAAACACTCAAAATGTGAATAAACATTCTCAGTGCTACTAGACACAAAACAACTCAAATATTTTGCTTTCTCACCCTGGGTTTTCAGAAATATAATGGAAAAGGAAACACAAATATGAGCAACATAATTCTAATACCTCAACCTGAAACTCATTTACTTAGAATACATCCCATTAATTTCAGCAGAAACTACTGCCCAGATACTGTAGAACAACAGCCTGAGGCCCTGAGGTAAGCCTCTTACAAATTGCCCAGTAAAACAACAAGTTAGGTTCTCCATACAAAGCTGTACTTCCTATTAACTAGTTAGTACTTTAGTATGCTTCTTTATAAAATAGACCAAACAATCTTCTCTCTTCTGGCTTCTGTCTGTGAGTTTCTAGTGCATACTTCAATTTGCAATTTGATTGTCTCATTCTGTTTTTCCTTTTTTTTTGAGCTTGAAGTTGTTTAGTTAATTCTAAAATCTCCAGATCTTTCTTTTCTATTAGTAGCTTGTGCTCTTTCTCCATTGTTTCCAATGTTCTGTTCATGTCATAGTGCAACTTTCTTTGTTCAAGCTTGTGTTCCTCCTCCTTGCTTTTGATTTCTTTCATGAAGCTATCAACTGTATTTTTATGTTCCTGTAAAATTATTTAAGCAATCTTTTAAAATAATATCGTTAACTGTGCCACCCAATAACAAAGTTCCCTGAATAGCTTAAAGCAATAAAATCATTAACAATTATAAATAATGTAAAAGTTTCCAGCAGCAGAGATGATAAAACAATAAGCTCTGCAATTGACTTATCTGATCAGTCACAAAATTCCCTAACTTCTTTTTTACAGTTAATTGGACTTTAAGAAACTATCATGAGTTATAGTCTAACAAGATCTGGAGGGCATCACATTCACAACTCCTGTGGAGAGGTTGTTAGAGGAACCAGAGCTAAACTGTCCAGCAAAATGTGC
The DNA here is from genome assembly GCF_030035675.1 of Rhineura floridana. Classification (NCBI taxonomy): domain Eukaryota; kingdom Metazoa; phylum Chordata; class Lepidosauria; order Squamata; family Rhineuridae; genus Rhineura; species Rhineura floridana. The sequence continues at coordinate 58,920,788 of NC_084487.1, forward strand.
AAAGTCCTCCAGATATCCTCCCCCCTCTGAAGATGAAGGGGTGTTATTCCAAATCTAGGGTGCTAGTTAGTGCAGAAGTAGCCAATCTGGTGCCCTCCATATATTGTTGGACTCCAGTTCCCATGAGTCCCAGCCAGTATAGCCAATGGTCAGGGATGATGGAGTTGGTTTATTTACTAAATTTCTATCCTGCCCTTCCTCCTAAAAGGGCCAGGGCAGCAAATGACAAAGTATAAAACAATTTTATTAAAAATAAAATAAAACATATTTAAGTAATTTAAAAACAACTACAAGCTTCTAAAAACATTAGGAACATCTAAAACCATGTAAATATTGTAGTCCAGCAACTGTTACAGGGCACCACATTAGCTAGCCCTGAATAGAGATAGAGGTACAGGTACCAGAGATAAACTGTCGAGCAAAGTGCAGAATCAAAAAGCAAATCTTTTAATGCAGGGATGAAAAACCTCTGGCCCTCCAGATGTTGCAGGACCACAACTCCCATCATTCCTTATAATTGGCCATGCTTGCTGGGGCTGATGTGACTTGGAGTCCAACAACATCTGGAGGACTACAGGTTCCCTGCCACTGTTTGCTTAGGGTGCTTCTTGAAATGTATTTAAATGTTTCCTTTAAAGCATAAACCTTATCACATCTTGCAGTCTGCAGCCTAAGATCATGCCAAATGCGTATTTGGTGTTTCCCAGCCTCTAAAGTGGCACAGAGATGTACACAATAAGATTCATTTCCACCCTGACCTCAATCTGACAGTTAAAATAGGTTAAAACAGGAGGGGGAGCTCTCACTGCATCATCCAAGGAAACAGAGATGACAAAAATACATTTGTCAATCCTGGCTTTCCTTGTGAGAATAAAAATATTTTTATTTGGAAAAATAAAAATAAAATGTATCTGTTTATTATATCTAAAAATGTTTTCTTCAGAAGATAGTTTCTACTCCTTAAGAAAATTACAAAATGCATTGTGGCAAAGAAAAATGAAAAACTGCTGTGCTACCAGCAAGCCTGAGGAAGTGGCAGCTATTTTGCCCAACTGTTAGACAAGAAGGCAAACACAAAATCAAACTATGAACCCTGCAGGGATTTTAAGGAAAGAGATGTTTCATAACAGGGTCACATTTCTAAGGAAGCAGATTTTGCAGATTTAAAGTCACTTTAGAAGGAAACATCCATCACCCAAGGCTGGTTTTATTATGCTGACAACACTATTACTGAAATTGTTAATGAAGTACTAAATTCTGTAAGATGCTAAGTAAAAATGATCCTTCACACTCACCATGCCATACATCATCAAGAGTTATGAGACATCCCTTTACACAATGGATGAGGTTCTAGTATTGTGAATAATAGGAATGCATCATAGTAGCTATTATCATGGGCATTCAGTTATTGGTCTGATCAGCATAAGTTTATGAATAATACATACTTTCAGTAGAATAGCCAAAGCATTCAAAGCATAATGGACAATATCTGAGAATAAATGTGAGATTCTACCACTTTCTTTAGCTGGCAACACATCTCAGGAAGTATGATGCATTTAAAAAGCCTTCTTCCAAAATATACAATTGATAAATAACAATGCTAATTAAAACTGCAACAGAAAACTATGTGAAAGCTCTGTTTGCCCACTGTTATCTTTACAGAGCCTTAATAGAAACAGGAAGGTTACTTGAGCCACCACTGTAAATAAGTCTGTACATAGTTTCTCTTATGGCACATGCCTTTAGACTGTTCTGTAACCCACTCAGCACTTTGTCTCAAATGTAAACTCCATGCACAGCTGTTTCCTTTTCAGATGTTGTCTGATGGCCTGACTAATGTCCCATTGTAGAGCTTGAACACTCAGGTGTCCTGCATGAGACAAATTTTGTATTATATGGCGGAATGTTCTAGTGATATTCTCGCAAGTTAAGCTCAAAGAGTAATAATGACAAGACTGTTAGGGCAGAGGTGGAAGGTGTGATTATAGGTGTTTTATATATGTTAGAAGATCTAACTCCCTTCTCCCTCTCATATCAAGAACTCATTTATTTACAAAGCAGATTCATAAGTTTTTCCTCATAAAGCTAATAGCAGCTGAGAAGGGGGGGGATTTAGATCTAGAAAATGGAATGTGAAGGAAGCGTTAAACAACCTCTGCTCAGCTCTGCTTTCCTGATCGTAATACAGCAACATAGAGCTGCTAATCAGTTGTTGTTTTTAAGTGGAAAATCCTGATCCTGAATCTGCCCAAATCATATCTAGTTTGGCAGTTCTCCAAATAGCAAGAATAAGAGAATCTGTGTCACAGGTATGAAACAGACACCATTAACAGTAGGCACATTTCATTAGGAATCTGGTTTTTTCTCTCTCTCTCTTTCTCTCTCTCTCTCTCTCACACACACAACTGCAAACAGAAGCAAAATAGTCTTTGGAGATCCTGTGACAGCTGCTGATGTGAGCGCTCAAGTAATCTGAGGCAAACAGCTGAAGTTAAAGCAAGCCCAAGAGATGTTTTGAGCACCAGGTAGAAAAGGTAAAATATGCTCGAAACCAGTAAAAACTAGGCAGCAAAAGGTCAGATGCTCCGGGAGATGCTCAAAAGGGTGACAGCCTGTGCTATTATTTCAAGGTCACATCATTGTGAAAGAAAATGCATGGAAAGTTTGAAATTCCTCACAAATATGTGCTTTGGCAATGAGGGGAAGAACCCAACCACCTCCTTTTCTGTGTGTGTTCTATAGGCTCTATAGGCAGTGCTATCCATGGGCAGATTAATCTTTGTATTTATTAATATTCTGTATATAGCCATTGGCTGTTACAAAAGCACTATAAACATATATACATAAAAGACACAAGGAACTGTGAACTCCAAATTAAAATACACATAATTTAAACATTATTTACATCAGCAATTTTAACATAATTAGCTCTAAGCTTCCTTGCTGCTAGAGCAAAGTTAGCGGTTGGAATTATTATATGAGGGTGTATGGAGCATAATAAAAAGACCACTTTCTGGGACCCACTAAAATCATTATTCATAAGGAGCAATGGGAATAAAAATTTCACTCTCGGGAGGAGAAACAACGGACATTCTAACATATAGTGTATCAAGTCTTCAGGCACTTTACAACCTGCTATGCATAAACGTTCGGCCATTGGAATACCCAAATATCTGCCTTGTAAACACGCTGAGGGCATCACCTGAAATCTCAATTCAGTATAGGCTCTACGAAGGGGAGCCCTCGTCAATATATCCAGATAGGAAGGCCATGCGTGGTTAGGTTTAATAAGGGGGAACCATCTGGAGAATGGTGATGTAGCAGTCACTGCTCTGTCTTGTTGTGCATCATAATCAAAAATTTGAGTTCACAGAGCCTTAGGATTAAGGTTTCTGAGAAGATTGGGTGTTAAATGGTATAATGCACCAAGGACTGTGAAATTCATCGCCCAACCCTCGTTTTCCATCTGGTCCTTCCAACATAATTTAACCAACAAGCGTGAATCATCTGCAGAAAGTTTCTTCCAATAGCTTAAAAACGCTAAATCAATCCTGGCCATTAAAGAGGGGGAATTGAATTCAGCTCTCAAGTGGGCCGCCGGAGTACCCTTAGGCAGGCCCAGAATTTGCTTATAGAACATATTTTGAATTGGCTCAAGAGCTAGACGTAGGGATGAGCCCCAAATTTCGTGACCGTACATAATTATAGGGAGTATTTTTGCTATAAAAAGTTTAGACATCGGTCTCACCAGTTGTCCTCCCTTAGTATAGAAAAATATTTTCAGTAGGCCGAGGGCCCTAGTCGCTTGTAATTTAATATAAGCTAAGTGATGAGACCACGACAGGTTATTATTAATGTGTATCCCCAGGTATTTAAAAGTACATACCTGCTCTATAGTATGGCCGTTTAAATGCCAGATGGTTTTGGATTTACTGTATTTCCCACATACCATTATTTTAGATTTTGCGTAGTTAATTTGGAGGAATTGAGAATCAGTATAATCTTGAAGGGATAGAAGCATGCGTTTAAGGCCAATCCTATTCAGTGAAAGCAGGACTAGGTCATCAGCATAGAGTAGGACCGGGATCTTCCTTTCTTTAATTGACGGTGGAAAAAACGCAGGGGAGGCCATTGCTAGGACAATATCATTAATAAAAAGTTAAATAAAAATGGGGCCAAAATACATCCCTGTTTAACTCCTTTTCTCATTGGGATCTTTTGAGATAAAACACCGTTAAAACCAAGACGTCTTCTTATAAAGGTGTCGTGGTGTAATATTTGGAGAAGCCATAGAAGTCTTTTATCTATACCGGCAATTCCTAATTTCTTCCAAAGTTGGGATCGGTCTATCGAGTCGAATGCGGCCGCAAAGTCAATGAACGCTAAGTAGAGAGATTGGAGCGGTCCTTTTTTTACTTTCCTAATAAAATGGTGTAGGATAAACAATTGGTCGATTGTACTGGACCCTTCTCTAAAACCTGCCTGGACATCGGTAATGATGGATTGTTCCCTATCCCAGTCAAGAAGTTTATTTAGAAGGAATCGCCCATATAATTTTGCAGCTAGATCCAGAAGACTAACGGGTCTATAATTAGACAGCAAGGCAGGATCGCCTTTTTTGAATATAGGGATCACTATACTCATTCTCCACCCTTGGGGAATACATCCTGTTTCATTAATATTTGTAAATAAGGCTGCCAAGATAGGACGCCACCATAGAGAGTACGCTTGATACAACTCAGGTGGAATCATATCTTGGCCAGGGGCTTTCCCCGACCGTAATGACGAGATTAAGTTGTCTATTTCCGTGCCCGAAACAGGGGGCCACGATGGACTATCTGTGGGGAGAGTAGGCGAACACTGCCGTGAAGGGGATAAATCCCTGAATAATGTTTGAAAATGAGTTGACCACGTATCAGGAAGAATCGGAGGGATTGAAATAAAAGGTCTATCAGTTAAATTGCTGTGGACCAAGCTCCAGAACTCCCCCTGGTTCCCTTGAAGCGCTGCCAAACCAAGTCGTTGCCAGAATGAAATAATATATAGTGACCTTTTAAGTTTCAGGAGGTTATTATACTCTTTTTTAAGTTTTAGAAGTTTGGTTACAGCCTTTTTTGAAAAGTGATGTCTGGTGAAGCGTGTTTGATAGCATACTTGCTTCTTTTTGGCCAGGCAAAACTTATCGAACCAAGGCTTAAGGCCAGCTCGAAAACAGGGTAAATGAACCATAGATGTAGTAACCAACGGTTGGAGGCAAGTAATAATTTGTTCAAATGTCTCCCAGGTTTCATTTGTCAAAAGGGACACTTTCTGTCGCAATTCCATCAGCATAGGGGTCATTAGCATTGTTTTAACCTCATCCAATAATAAAGAGGACCACCTACGGCATTTCAGCCCCTGGCAACCCTTGACATCTGGGAGAATCCGGGATTGAATCGGCTGACCAGTTGGGATGGCCAGATTCAAAATCAATGGGAGGTGATCACTATCAGGTCTATCCTCTATGGCTATATTCTTTACAGAATCTACCAATTGTGGGGAGACCAATATATAGTCCACCACACTGGCTCCTCTTTTGGAGATAAACGTAAAAAACCCTTGGGATGAGTCATACTTCGATCCATTGAGACATAAAAGATATGCACTTAGTAAAATCTTAAATAAGGCATGCCCATTCTTATTTATTACTTTGTCCCGTGAAGTACGAGGAAGTATTGTCAAATCCCCTATTAAAAGATCTGAAGACTCCAAGAGTAGCGGGAAACTAGCGCCCATCCTAGCGTTAAAATCACCCCCTATAATTAAGCTACGCGAGGGGTAATTTTGTTGAATTAATTCAATAAATTCAGCGAAGTCCTGCCATGATTGGTTCCTTTGGCTCGGGCCGTACGGGGGGAAGTAAACATTAATACATATGAAAGAATGAAATGGCTTATGTAATGGGTGGGGGGGAGGTTTAGGTGTTATAATAAAGGCTTGACAAGTGTCAGGAGTCAAGCATGCTACCCGAGATACTGAAACATTAAGCTCTGTAGAAATTAGGAATGCTAAGCCTCCACTGCCACGACCTTTCAAGGCCAAACGTTTGGCAGGCTTGGTCCAGCATTTAAATCCATCTACAGTCAGATTTTGATCATCAAATAACCATGTCTCTTGGAGGCATAGGATGTCAAACTGGCGGAGAAAAGTCAATAGTTCTGAGTCTGCAGCTTTATTACTCCATCCAGCTATGTTCCAATATAATATTCTGGAGACTGATGGAACAGAAGATGCTATGGAGATTGGTGGACCTACCCGTGCTTTAATAACATCATCATGAGTCAAAAAAATTCAGTGATTGGAAACATTTAAAGAGTCAATTTGATCGAGTTCAGGTCTTATCACACTAACATTTGAAATGGGCAAATTCCCCTTCCGGATAGAAGGACGGAGAGACTGAATGGGCAAAGAGAATTGACCAATCTCATTTGGGGCCAGGTATCGCCTTTCCGTCCAAGAAGGAGAGGATGGAACTGCAACTCCTGCATGTATTGAAATACGGTCCTGATTGGGCTTACCGTTAAGTTGGGAGGAAGAGGAATGGGAGAGTTTTTGGTGATGCTAGAGGTCAGCCTTCAAGCGATCAAGCCTGTTTATTATTTTTGTTTGCTCTTCTGGAGGTAAGTCAGAAAAGACTTCTATCAGTTGAAGGTCCTCTGACTCCCGTGATTCATTATTTATACTTTTAAGAGGGCAGAGATGCTCTAAATAGGAGGATCGGTGAGGTTCTACTAGTTCAGAAGAGATATTAATAGGTTTGGTGACAGATGTTCTTAACGAAGGTGGTCTAATCACCAAGGGTGGGGGATGGGCCACATTTTTAAAACAGTGGGCTATTAATAAATCATGGGCAGCCAAAAATGATTTTAGAGAATAAAACTTCCTCGATACGTCCTTGCTTCTAAAAGTTATTATTACTCTAGTTGTTTGTTGGTTGCTATATAGGAATAAGATATTTTTTATATCCGAGGCCACTATTTGAGTCAGTAGAAATGAATTTAAATACTCACAAAGCTGGATTTTATCAGGATATGGGCCATGTTTCCTCGGAAAGTTGGGAAAGTTGAGGAGGACCACTTTATTTTGTTCTAACACCAGATTCATGTGACACTCTGATAGATCAGTTTCTATTACCTTTGGATGTAGCAGTTTCTCAGTTGAAAAGGCTGAGAACTTATTTCTTACTGATAGTCGAGCCCCCGCATTTACATAAGGAGAATATATTTGAGGGTCTTGGGGGGGGTAAGGGAGACACATTTTTCCAAACCGAGCTGGCTGGTAGCTTTAATTATAGTGGGCACCAGAGGGAGTGTCTTACTAGAAGACTGCGATGTTATAAGATCTATCACTTTCAGAATTTCAAATAGGGGCTTAAAATTTAATTTCTTATAAAAGAAGGCTTAAAATTCTTCACATTCTTAGATTTCTTGGAATTTAACTCTTTTTTCTTGCACTTCTTACATTTCTTGCGTTGAGCTGGATGGATGACTGGATCGTCGATCTTTATCCTTTCCTTTTTATTTAATTTATTTGTATCATCCACTGGGAGTGGAGAGTTATTTGTCACAAGTTTTTTAGCTGTTAGTGTCAGAGTCTTTAGAAGGGCATTGCATTCAGCAAAGAAGGACTTCATCGAGTTAAGTTCATCGAGGACCAGTAATAAAGGACCCGTGCTGCTGGCGAAGGGTAGGGACGACACAGATTCCTCATTCATCGTGCTCTTGTTCAAAGAGGAAGATAAAATAGGAGATGGATGAGAAGGCTGGGGACGTGGAGATTGAGGACAATTAAATGAATTTCCTCTAGTTAGTAAGTCAGCTTCTGCCAGTTCAACATTAAGAGGGGTAGAGTAGGAGTCCTCTCTCAAGGGAGTATATTCATCAAAATGGTTTATTGACCAGTCCATTATTAATGGTGTCGACGCGTTGGGCGATTCCGCCGAAGTTCTTGTCTGTTCCTGGATGCTGGGAGCAAGCTCATGCGAGAAGAAGGAAGTAATTTTGGGCTGTAAGGCACGTTGAGATGTCAATTGGGGCTGTGACTGTTGGCTATCCACCAGCTCTCTACATCTTTGCCTTGTCAGGACCATGATGTTAGACCGACTCGCAAAAAGTAAACAGGAAACAGCTACATGAAATTATACGTGTTGGTAATAAAGCTGTTAGATTGTTTTAAGTTGTACCAATATCCACTAATAAAAACTTTTCCTTTCCCAAGGTTTCTCAATAGGGGAACAAGTATCTTGCAAAAAACAGTTTCTTGATAACAAAAGCCAGTATCTTGCAGGCAGGAGCTTTAGACCGAGAATGCCAACAGAAAGGAAGGTAATAAATTACATTTATCAATCCAGCTGGGTTTAAATGAAGATTTAAATGAAGATTTACTACCCCCAGAAGTTAAAGGTTCCTTGGGGGTGAACCTGATCGCAAGAGGGGAGTTAATTAACGTGGAAAGAGTGAAATAAAATAAACTCTTACAGGAGTTAGCTTGAATGAGCTAAAAGTGCAGTCGCCATCTTCCCCACCAATTAATCTTTTAATAAGTCTTTTGGCAAGGCATTTTATTTATTTATTAAAAGGATTATTTTGTTGCCTTCGACCTTGTTGCTTGTGGCAGAGATAGCTCATGTGCACCTGTTGTTTATGTCTGTTCCCTCCCAGAAGATTGAAGCAGGCAGCACAACAAACATTCTCAAATAAATGCCACGTACTGTACATTATGAAATGCCCCCCTCTCGTTTGGATTACTGTAATGCGCTCTACGTGGGGTTACCCTTGAAAACAGTCCGGAAACTACAAGTTATACAAAACGCGGCGGCTAGACTACTTACGAATAGTCGCCGCCGGGATCACATCACACCTGTGTTGTTCGATCTACACTGGCTTCCTGTTGTTTTCCGGGCCCAATTCAAGGTGTTGGTATTAACCTTTAAATCCCTATACGGTTTTGGCCCAGTTTATCTAAAGGAGCGCCTTCAACGCCACCAATTATGCCGCCCAACTCGATCAGCCACACAGGGCCTTCTCTCAATCCCGCCAACAAAAACAGCTAGATTGGCGGGAACTAGAGAGAGGGCTTTCTCAGTGGCGGCCCCCACCTTCTGGAACTCCCTCCCACAAGATCTACAGCACGCCTCTTCCCTAAATGTCTTCTGAAAAGCCTTAAAGGCCTGGCTCTTTCAACAGGCCTTCGGGATTTCCGGGGAGGGCTAAATGCTATGATTAAATGCCTCATGCCCTGTATTATTATTGCTTTTGCTGTCACACTGTTCTATTTTGTATTTTGTATTATTGTATTGTGTTTTAATTTTTCACATGTAAGTCGCCTAGAGTGGCCATTGGTCAGATAGGTGACGCATAAATTAAATTTATTATTATTATTATTATTATTATTATTATTATCATTATTATTCTCTAAGGGGGGGGTAAGTTGGAAGAATATTCCTCTGGCTATTCATAATAGCTCTGAACTCTTTTAAGGTTGCTGAAGCACAATCTTAATCCCAGCCAATAGTATTACATTAAATACTCAGAATTTCTCAGATGGGACAAATTCATACAACCATCATAAGTTGCGGCATCCTCAAAATAGTTCTCTTACTGATTGGGAAGAGGGGCAATCGTGTGCCATTTCACCACATGTACCACAGTGAGAAGATATTGTTGCTGCTGCTGCTATTATTTCTATGAGATCCTAGAGTTGTGAAGAACTGACAAAAGCTAAACAACGATGTAAGGTGATCCTGCAGGAGGTGAAGCCACAATGGAAGTGAGTGGCCAAGGAGAACACCCAAAATGGTGGGTAAAAGAAAACACACTAAAGACTTTTTGACCTTAAATGTAGTCACAGAAGGAGCACCTTCTTCCACAGGGGGTCATGCCCTCTCCCTCTGTGTGGTGACTAGAGAAAGTGCATTTGTAGTTGTGGCACCCCACATATGAAATGCCCTCCCATCTTTCAGTGCCAGGTGTTCTGGCATGCCGCATGCCCCCTAAATGGTTTCAACCCAGTGTTTTGTTTTATTTTTACTAGTCCTGCTGGTTTCTCTCACTCTGCTTGGTTTTACTGTCCCGCTGTTTTGTATCAGCCCTATTTTGGAATTCACCATCCTTCATAGATTCACAATCACTGCAAGCCGTTGAGTGGATTCTGAAAGCCTGTTCACTGCTGCCTTTTCATAATTATTTTACATGCTAACACAGACTTAAACAAAACTTTAAAAAGTTTTCAAGAATGTTTTGCTAACCCAACCTACACTCCAATCGGTCTCGGAGAAATAAAATGTTCCAAAACCAAACAAAGGACATAGTATCAGAAGTACTCTGCCTGGACTATCCCAATATATTAACATTGGCTGGGATCAGTGGTGGCTGGTGGCTCCATGTCAGCAGGGCAGTGGAATCTGTTCCATGTTTTAGTCCAAACGTTCAAGGAGCTGTCCAAGGTGCTTCAGCCGCCACTGGTTGGGATTAAAACACGCACACATCCTAGTGTTAAAAATGAATAGATTTCTTGGTTTTGGTTTGTCCCAGTCTCTTTTGCTTTTCAGAACTCTGAGAATTGAAATGTACAGTACATCATTGGATCTGTCTTTGTTGGGAAAGAAGAACCCCCATATGGTGTGACTGGCTGGAACAAAAATACATCCCAACAGCAAAATAAATAGGTATCTTGAGATTTATTTATTTATTTTAATCCCAGGTGGTTTCTGTACATTCTTGTGCTTACAGAAATAAAACTATAAATTTGAGGATATTGTTTACTACTGTACAGGAGGACAGTGTCCTAGAAGGAATACAATGCAGGTCTACTTCTGTGTAAATTTTGCAACAAAAAGTGTACTGTGTAGTTTAACTGACAAGGTCTGGGACAAAAATTTGTGAGTCGATTTTATTTTGATTATATTGTGGTTTATTGATGGTTCTGCTGAACTGATTGCTGTTCTAATGCATTCATTATTATTTATAATTTTGAGTATTATTGGTTGTGATGTGGTGTCGTATATTAACTTTGTATATTTGCTTAGTTTATATATGTAACAACTTGTGAGATGATTTTTCAAAAAGCTAGGGTATAAAATTGTTAAAGAAATACATATAAATACAAAAATGGAGGGAGAGAATGGGGCCGTGTCCTCTCCATCATGTCCCCATCACCCAGCCCCATCACTTTCCACACCTTGAAGAGGGAAGGTCTATAGAGGAGAGCCTACTCTCTGCATGTAGACTCCCTGTGAGATTTAGAACCCTGGGCAATTGTGCTTACTGAAGGCAGAAGCAGTAAGCTTTCTGAACAGCATATATTTATAGCTAAGCAGCAAATGATTGCAGAGACTAAAAATCAATTTGGCTGCACATAAAAAATAGTGAAAAATCAATACAGAAATGTCATTAAATTATCTTTATCTCTTACAGGTAATATACTTAAAGCTGAGATGCATAATCCAAGACAATGTAAGAACAAATAGCTGCTTTTCAAAAACTCCTCTTGGCAGTCATTGAATTTACACTAGTGAACATTTGGAAACATTAATCTGAAACTCTTCCAAGAGACATGTAAATTACCATTGGCAGCTGTGCCTTAATTAATAAACTAAGACTGGTGGGCAGGACAAAAAACTGCAAAGCTTTGGGAAGAGAACAAAACACTATTTTGGGCAAGGTGCTTGAACATGTGATGGTGACTCAACTCTAGGATTACTTATGCATTATCTAGATCTGTTTCTGTGTAGGTCCAGAGGCATCCTTGGTCAACCTTAATGGATGATCAATGCCAGGAACAAGTCAGAGGGAGAATGTTCCCATTGGTTCTGTCAGATCTCTCGGCAGATCTGATCCAGCCATGGTATCCTTTTGAGCCTCCAGGCTGGGACGATGTTTTACTCAATCATTAAAACCCTGCAGATTTCATTGAACAGCCACAAGCAACAAACTAATCCAAAGCTGCTATGTGTTTATACTTGGGAGTCTAGAAGCCAATCCCCTCTGAATCATCATTCAACTCACCAAGCCTGTGTAATGCTATTACTATATTATCCTCCAGTAATTTATATTACAGCTCAGTATGAGGAAAGTCTGATACTTTTTCAAGAAACATTAACAGCGAGTGCCTGCTCAACCCTCAGTGGCCTTTCTGCCTTTGACACTCTCCCCACATATATAGGAAAGCTGCTTTCAGATAGCTATGGAGAAATCAATATCTCAATCAATCACAAAAATTATTGTTGTAATTGAGATGTGAGGGTAGGATGGCATGTGCCTCTTGACCTTATATTAAAGTGACAAGAGTCTAAAAATAAAAAGCACAGTTCACAGTTGCAAATTTCACAATGTTCAATTAATAATAATATGGGCAATAGATAAATGACTGCTGTCATAGAGAGGGAATCTCATTTGCTGCTCAGTTGTTGTTCATTCTTACGAAGAATGAGAGATAGTCTGTTCCATTGAAGAAGATTATACAGGCACAGCTCTGCATCTCCTGACCTATGCACTCATTGGATAAGTTAGGGGTAACGTAAATTGAGAATTGTGCACATTTCCTGGTCAATATACATAATCTCCAACAGGCCTTGGGGAATGTGCATATCTCAACCAGGAAGAAAATTTGATTCAGTTCACATTTAAAGCCAAATCTATCAATCTGACCATGCAGTTCTCCAGCCAAACAGTGTTTACAAAAATACATATATGAGAGGAAAATGTTTATAAAAATAAATATATTTGTGAAAATAACAAACAAAAATGAATTATATTGCTTGCAAAAATGTGTATATTTGTCAAAGCTGCATACAAAATAAGTTTATTAGGAGAAATTTGCACTTAAAATGCTAACAAATTTTTATGATTTTTTTTTAATCACAGATTTCTGCAGAATCATGGAGATTGGAAGCTTAGAAAAATGAGAAATTGAGGCAACCAAAGTAGACTGATCCTTCCATCCCTAATCTCAAGTGCATTTTGTACATTCCTCAGTTGTCAGTCTCCAACAGGCTTCAGGGAATGCACATATCACATCTTCATTTTGTATACTCTCGAGGCAACAAAATGGCAAATGAGGTGCAATGTAAGCAAGAGTAAAGCCCTCTCCATGGAGTTTGAATAGGGGCTCAGGGCTCTGCCCCCAAAGTCGTGCTGCTCCTCCTGCATCTTTTTTGTGTAAAGGATAATAAAATAGCTTTAACTATCCAACAAGTCTGGTGCACCCGCTGGCCCTGAAAAGCAAGATGAAAGACAGAAAATGAGAAGAGGAAATAGAAGAATTATATGTATATATCTTGTTAAACTAAATCCCTAAAGTGCCCAAGAAGCAATTCATTTCCTTCCACAATTATAGACATTCATTTACCCAGTCCTGGAAAATATCAGCACTTACCAGAAAGTCATCATAATTAAAAGGGAATTGGCCATTTGTTGAAGGCACTTGTTCATATGTAAGAAATATCACTATCTGGGTCAAAAGGCTTAGATAAGCTAGTTCCATGCAAATAGTACATTTCAGAGTAAATAATAGAAATTTTGATTGTTAACCAAAAACATTACCAAGGTATCACGTTTAACTTTTCAGGATCCCCCCCCCCAAAAAACAGGGTACCCTTAAGGGTGTGAGTCGATGGCTACTTTACAGAAAGCAGTTCTCTACTTGAAGGGCTGCCTGGCCCATGCCTAGTTCAAATATAAAGAACCATAAGAAGGGAGTGCAAGAGCCCTGAAGCTGCCCATCAAGAGTTAGCACCTGGGCAGCAGAAAACAGGCACACAGGTCACCTGGGCACACTCTTCCCCACTATGGTGAGATTCATTGTGCTTCTACTTAAATTAGTGTAATATAAATTAGCACATGCACACCTTATGCAAATAAGGCCTCTCTTTAGTCCATTGTTTTAGTGATGTGTAACTGACCACCTTTGTGTGCAGATGTGAAATATTGTTTCAAAAATGTTGGTAAACAGTTTTTTTTTCAGTTACATAAGGTCACATTTTGAAGAAGCAAACAAAACCCCAGTTGGAACAGAAACACACTTTCTAGATGAGGACAATGCTTCATGACATGTCAGCCCAACATGTTTTGCTGCCTGAAATGGGCTCTGTCCACTTCCCCAACCCTGTTGAAGCATTCTGACCCCAATGCCTGCCTTCACCCACCACCACCCCATTCCCCTGATGCTGCCTGAGGCAGGATGCTTTACCCTGCTACACAGTAGGGTTGTCCTTGAATGTTGCCAAAAAATACACTCCAAGCTGTGCATCTGCAGAAACCTTTAACAAGATGCATAACAACAAAATGCACTTTCCAGAGTGTTTAAATGCCTGTTGTTCAAATCAAGCTTCTGGGAGGTTAGGTTTTAGATCAGAATGAGGATACATGTTCTACATGTTCAGAACATTCTGGCTAACTTCAACACAGGTTCAGGCTGGGATTCCTGCAGAGGCTCAGGCAGTCTGTGAGCAGCTCAGTCTATAGCTGAGAACTGAACTGCTGAAACAGAGGAGATATCAGAACAGAGACAGTAGTTATATTAGTCCAAGTGGGACCCTATTTACACCTCAGGTCACCTGAGGGCCAGCATGGCTTGGTAACTGGAGTGTTTCCCAATGTGATTTACAACCTTAAAAGAGAATCTAATGGACAAATTTACAACCAGTCACACACATTACAATAAATACAAATTAAAATGCAACTATAATTCAGTTTGTGCTTCTCCAAATGTAATGATGCAGTTCTTCAAGCAGAAAATGTGCACAAAAACATACACATAGTAGTGAAAGCAACATGCAAACTGCATGAATGAGACCTTGGGGTCGTAGTGGATAGCTCGATGAAGATGTTGACCCAGTGTGCAGCAGCTGTGAAAAACACAAATTCCATGCTAGGGATCATTAGGAAAGGTACTGAAAATAAAACTGCTGATATCATAATTCTGTTGTATAAATCTATGGTGTGGCCACATTTGGAATACTGTGTACACTTCTGGTCACCTCACCTCAAAAAAGATATTGTAGAGTTGGAAAAGGTTCAGAAAAGGCCAACCAAAATGAGCAAGGGGATGGAGCTGCTCTATGATGAAAGGTTGCAACATTTGGGGCTTTTTAGTTTAGAGAAAAGGCGAGTCAGAGGCAACATGATAGAAGTTATAAAATTATGCATGGCATTGAAAAAGTGAACAGAAAAAAAATTCTCCCTCTCTCATATCACTAGCTCTCATGGACGTTCAATGAAGATGAATGTTGGAAGATTCAGGACAGACAAAAGAAAGTACTTCTTCAAGCAGCACATACTGTAGCTAAACTGTGGAATTCACTCCCACAAGAGGCAGTGATGTACCAACTTGGATGGCTTTAAAAGAGGCTTAGACAAATTCATGGAGGATCAGGCTATCAGTGGCTACCAGCCATGATGGCTGTGCTCTGCCTCCATAGCCAGAGGAAGTATGCTTCTGAAAATCAGTTGCTGGAAACCACAGGAGAGGACAGTGCCGTTGCACTCAGGTCCTGCTTGTGGGCTTCCCATGGGCATGTAGTTGGCCACTGCGAGAACAGGATGCTGGACTAGATGGGCCACTGGCCTGATCCAGCAGGTTCTTATGTTCTTACATTAGATTATGGGGAAATTACTTGCAATAATATGTATATTAGTCCAAACTGCACACAAAAGTGCACATATTAGGAGAAATGCACATGAAACTCTATACACATTTTCATACAAACTTTTTAAAAAATCACAAAAATTCTCAAATGGATGCAGACATGGCATGAACTTAAGGTTGAAAAAATAAGAAGCTCTGAGAAATCAACATGGACATATTTGCCCATCCCTAAATGAGGCTGCAATCCGCCTCATGGAATGGAACTCAAATTGAAATCAAGATAACTGTATGCATTGTCTGTATGGAAAGCATACATAACTATCTGTAATGTAGAATTTTATTCTTATCCTTTCATTGCTCATCATTTTTTGCTAAGTGCATTGTTGCTTATGCCAATCTTCACAAGAGCAAAGACAACTCTTTTAAAGCCTCTGAAAATAAATCCTGTCCTCTATTAGGGCAAATCAAGTGTTCTTTCTTTTAATTTATATACCAATTTGTTAAAATGACTTCTAGCAAGTGAAATAAAATTCTCTGTGGGGAGCTCATTCAGAATATGAATTAGGAATGATAATTTCATTTGCAGAGCCACAGAAAATGTTGGCTGAAGAAGTGTTCTTCCCAGGACAAATGTGTTCCTTTTAAATAGGCCACAGGCTATCACAGGTATCCACTTAAGAAAAAAGAAAACGAAGTATTGGATCAGCCCAGTCTAGGGGTTGTCCTAATTTACGAGCCCCAAATGTAATTAGCATGGAATAATCTGCCTCTGTTATGCTTCGTAGCCACACCTGAAATAAAGATTGGATCTGGTCCTGAATAATTTTTTCTTGTATTCCTCCAAGCTTAGGATGCTTCCAGACAGGAGTTCATTGTGGAATTGGTGCTGTTCATGCACACATGTTTTTCAGTGTACACACACACACTACATTCTGAATATATCATTTCAACACTATGGGCCACAGCCTGTTGGACTTTTCTATGACACATAAAGAGATGCCAACAGATCCAGCAGCACTGACTGAGAGGGAGGAGTTTGGATATACTCTCTGGACACATTGGCACCACATGGCCTTAACCTGGAGGACAGTTAGCTGGTGCAAAGGAAACCCCTCTGAGCATTCAATCCTCAAAGCTCTATAACTGCCTCCTTGGTAAAAGCATTTGTATGTTAGCTGCTTATGAAGGCAGAAGCTGAAACGTTGCAGTCTCTGCTGGTATGGTTAGCACATTTGGGGGAGCCCTTTGTCACACATGTGGTGACATTTCAGTGGATGTCCTTTATCACCACACTCTTACTTGCACATGTCACTCACCTGAATACAGCCTACCCACTTTGTTTCAGGTGTCCCAAAGAATGGGAGCATGTATATGCTTACTGACTGCCACATGCTGAAGACACATCCAAAATTTAAACAACTCACCTAGAGGAACTCTCTCAACCCAGTACATGTGCGGGATCCCTTGAGAGACTATAACTGCAGTACATACATCGGGCCTTCTCTGAGAGGGCGAGGAGAGGGAGGGGGCTTTCATAAGCCTTATACAAGTCAGGTAAAATTACTCTTACAAAAGAACTCGGTATTAAAAATGAAAACAAAAAAATAGAAATGGATGTTGCCTCCACATAAACACACACACACACACAACATGCAGGCATTCAGAAATACCTGAGTGTATGCCCAGAACAGGAAAAGACAGTGGAGGGTGAGCGAGGAATAACTGAGAGAAAGGACACAAAAACACAGCCTGGATATCCACTGGTGTGGATGGCAAGCAGTGGAATGAATGCAATGAATATCCATGAATGAAAACGTGAGAATGTGAAAATCAGATCTTTATGATGCATTTGCAATATAAGGCCCCTGTCTGGAGGCTCACAATTTTTATGAACTATCGTATTTTTCCATCCAAATGGCTGGCAATTCCCTTTTAAATACAATTAAATTCCTTAATTGGGAATGAACTACATGGAATAAAAACAGCATTCTCATATGTTTCCTGACTGCCACTGAGCATTCTTATGTTTTTGTCCTAGAGTATTTGTGACTACATTGACCACAGAGTGGTCAAGGCCATGGTGTTATTCATCTATACTCTCCACTGTTTTGCTTCTGATATCAAGGCATTTATCTGGATTTGGCTAAGCAGACTGGAGCATTATGGATATTTCCTAGGATACTCCCAGCATGATATTAATGCCTACTTTCCAAAGTGTAAATAGCAGATGATGTGACCACTCCATTCCGTTCCTAAAGAAGCCCTCCCCAGACCCTGAGGACTGTAACAACTATCAGCCAGTTGCAAATGTCCACTTCTTAGACAAGGTGTTCAAGTGGGTGATGGTCAGGCAACAGAGATCAGCAAAATCCTTTAATTAATCTCAGTCCCGTCCGTTAATAGGAAGAGCCCTTTCATTTGCAGAAGACCATAGCAGGTTGTCATCAGCTAAGTCTTACTCAGTAAGCTCATTTAAATTAATGAACCTAAGTGATTTATGTCTATGCACTTCAATGGGTCTGCTCTCAGCAGAACTAGCATTGACTACCACCCAATGGATCCAAATCACTATATTTATGGCAGGAGTAGGAAACCTCAGGCCCAGGGGCCAAATATGGCCTTCCAGGCCTCTCTATTTGACTCTTGGAACTCTCTCCAAGTCACACACCCTCCTTATGTGCTTTTGCCTGGTTGGAATGGATACTTGAACTGTGATAATGCCTCCTGCAAGTCTGGGAGGAGGTTGGAGAGACGTGCAATGCAAGTGTGTGTGTGTGCATGCATGTATATAGAAACCTGTTCTTCCATGGGTGGAATGTAACCTACTGCCTAAAGAAAAGAGTCACATCCATTCTGCTGCCCACTTTTGTATCTGGCCCCACACACCATTGGTATATGGCCCCTGGACGGTTGCCCACAAGGGAACGTGGCCCTTGGGCTGAAAAAGTTCTCCACCTGTACTTTATTGGATTAATGTATACTTTGCTCCTGAACACATTTACTGAGAAATGTATCAAACTGATTTTTCTTTAACTTCTTTTCAAGAATGTATGCTTAGGATCAAGGTGCTTCCCAGCTGTCATCAAGCTATTGCTAGTCGGGCGGTATATAAGTTTAAGAAATAAATAAATAAATAAATAAATAAAATTGCTTTGGTTGGGAATGACCCAGTTTTCCCAGTTTTGCTGAGTTCATCTCTTTAAAGTCTCTGTCCAAAGCCTTGAGCAGTGTTGGAGAATTCTTCTTCTCCTTGGGGTCTTTTGCTGGGGGTCCTTGAATAAAGTTGAAGACACAGGCTTGGAGCAAAAAGGTAGGCCTTTATTCTTACAAGCATATGAAGTCCAGCCTCCCAGGAACATCCAAGAAGGACTGCACTGAGGCACTGTGTGCAAGTTCTTTTATAGAGTACAATTACAGCATGTGACAATGATTTCACCAATCTCATGAGTCCTTGCCCACATAACATCGTTCCAAACCAATCAGAAAGCATTAGCTAACTCCAGTGGTGATTCCAAGATTCTGTCCATATCATAAATGTTACCATTGTCCTACTGTCTCTTGAAGACTAATGAATTTTGGTTCTAGCTGGAACAGTTACTATTGTGAATGTGCTTTTCAAGCATACTTGGTACATTCTGTATGCCATTGTTGCATTGTTTCTGATCAGTCAGGCTGACCAGGTACACCTGAAGATATTTGGGCAAGTTCCCTGCATTAAGTTTGCCTCAACTCAGGGTGTTTGGGAATGTATGAGCACCCCCAGTTCTATTCCTTTGCCATAGGGGTTCTTGTGTCCTTATACTTTCTCAGAAATCCCATTTTCTTACTTATAAAATACACAACTCATGTAAGAGGATTTTTGTTAAAACCCCTGAGCTATATTGTGAAACCACACAGACTAAGGAAAAGCTGAATGACTCTGGCTAACTAGTATCTTTTTAGCCTCAGAGATATATAGAGGCAGGCAAGCAGGCCACCCCTCATTTCTTAATGAAAACACCACCTTTTTCTTAATGAAAACACACTTATAAAGTTGTAAAATCATTATAAAATTTTACTGTTTCTCTTCATTAAAACATTTGATTATCCTATAAAACTTTCCTCCTTTAGATCACATTCAAGAATCAAACATTGGCAATCCCTACTTCTTCTCACAATATGAACGCTCCTTGATTCTGAACAATAAAGTAATTAATCTCAGCCTAGTCATGTACCGGCCGATTTGGCAAAAGAACAGGAGATCGCTGTGACCTGTTGCCAATGGCAACAGGTTTTTACCTACAAGTATGATTTAAATATTAAGATTCAAGGTTCCCTATAAGCATGAATCTCAGGACCTCAATAGGCCTGAAGTTCAATATTTAACTCCTTATGATAAAAGAAATACGCCTTCTTAATAGTTATGATCATACATGTATGGATACATAAAATTCCCCATTGAGGCACTATGACTTTTAAGGATAAATAAATGGTGTCTGCTACTCTGCTTTTTTTAAAATATGTGAATATTGAACAAAAAACTCCACCTAAATATGGTTACAATCACATCATCTGAGGGAAAGTGTGCAAATAAGGTCCAAAACACAGGAAAATGGTGCAATACTGTACATGAAAGTATGTTAAGCATTCTTGTACAGTATTCTTATATGCCTGATTACATGAACTTAAAAGAGATCTGTGTATCTAACAAGAAGTAGAGAGAAGATGCATGTATTAGTTCTGATATGTGCACAGCTTGGAAAAGTTACTTTTTTGAACTACAACTCCCATCAGCCCCAGCCAGCATGGCCACTGGATTGGGTTGATTTATTTATTTATTCTTATGGCTGATGGGAGTTATAGTTCAAAAAAGTAACTTTTCCAAGCTCTGGATATGCATGGCCTCAATGTGATGCAATCATATGTATTTTTGCACAGAAGTAGCTTCCACTCAATCCAATGTGATTTATTCCCTAGTAAAGAACAGAGCTTGGAAAAGTTACTTTTTTGAACTACAACTCCCATCAGCCCAATCCAGTGGCCAAGCTGGCTGGGGCTGATGGGAGTTGTAGTTTAAAAAAGTAACTTGTTTAGGATTGCAGCCCAAATCTATTCTGGTTCATTTAGACTGCATCCTAAAGAATTTCCTTAAAAATGTATGTTCTACAATAGCAAATGTAATATCCAAAAAGCTTTTTTTTAACCATGAGAAGTCATGAGAAGACCATGCAATGGGAAGAATCAGATATAGCCTTTTTGTGGTGAAAATGAGCATAACTAACCCCATAGTTTTTACTTGAGTAAAAGTACCCTGAAGAATTGAATGTTTATCTCCACTGTAGTACTATATAGAGATGAAGAGACCGACCTTTGTAACTAAAATGGTTAAGAATATGTTTGTTAATGCAAATTTGGGGTCTTATAGCAGAATGAGAACCCTTATGTTAAATTCTCCCACTTGAAATAGCTAAATTCTACTGTTTTTTGTCTTCATGAGGGCAATGCCAATTTGGATTCATGTGTAATAATTTGCAGTTAATCTCTGGCAGAAGACATTTTAACCAATCGAACTGTCTAACAATGGTTTGAGCACCACTGTTTTGTGACGTGATGAAAAGATGATATTTTGAAATGTTGAACTAATAATATCTGTCTGTTGATTTTCAAAACAGCAGCTGTTCAAGACAGGTAATGAAACACCTATGGCAGCAAAGATGCTTGAGAATGCAGGTGTGATTTACAAAAAGAGAGAAGCTCCAGACATAATCCAGTTAAGGTAAGTATACACAGTAGTAATAACATGAAGTCTCAAAACCTTCCTTGTAAGAACATCACTTCCTTTTAAAATCTGCAAAAGGAGGAAGATGTGGAGGTAAAGATGTCTCTGAGACAGTAATCCAGTGCCCTTCAGAGTAATGTTGGTTCATCTAGGTATGCAGCATAATGGGTAGCTAGGCAGTGCTCAGTTATATAGGTGGGAGTGAAGCTGCGGAGTGGAGGCCTCATATTTGAAAAGAAGCTGGGGTTTGGGCTTTGCAGTTATGGGGAGAGAGATGATGGCTTGTCACTCAGACATTGGCTGCATTCAGGCAACACGTTCGCCAGCCCTCCAAACTAGAGTTTTCTGCATGTGCCCATACTCTTTGCTTCCTGCCTCTCATTTCCTCCTGCCCTTGTGCACCTAGGCTTAATAGGAGGCTTTCTGGTTTGTCAAACTACAGTTTACCAAGATCCTTCCTCCTGTCTTTCTACCTTCACATTCCCACTGGGACAGCAACTGAAAACCAATAAACCAACAGATTTCCGGATGAATTACACATTAATCTGCAGCTGGATTTCTGGATTGTTCACCGCTCAGACAGGGCTTTACAGAAAATGGGCTGCTTGGAAAACCACCTACATTAATGCTGAGTGGCAATTTGGGATTCCATCAATGTGACTGGGGACTGTGTGTTCAAACAAGCCATTTTAAGTATCTCCCTGCATGAAAGGGGGCTCATATACTGATGAGACAGAATAATGAAAAAATGGATGAATAAAACATTGACCAGAAAATATTATGGTCTCTAGGAATAGACACCCCAGGCATTTTGTTTTGAGTTGCTTTGTAAAGTTCCCTTTTTTATTAGAGGTAACTCAGGGACAGTGCATCATATTTTAAGGGCACTGGCTTTAAAGCTGATTTCCTTTTGCTCCCACTTGGTATCTGAAAAGAGTACTTCCTTTTATAATAGATGGAATTGTTTTACTGTTACTTTGCCAGCTGATGTCAAAGCACTTCCACCGTATATGCAAAAGAGTAATGGGAACAGGACTACTTGCAAACAATCATTTAAGTGGCAAGGAGAGAAACTGCGGGGGTGGGGGAATGATCAAGTGCTCTTCCTCCACCCTACCCCCCCCTCACTAAAAGAAGATGACATTGTCAGCTATTATCTGGCTCTTTGCCATTTTAATCTACTCACTGTCGGGAAACAATATTTTAAATACTAAAAGAAAACATTGTGATAAGAATTTCTTATTACGAGAAAAGCCAAAGGGATGGAGGAAATCCCCCCTCCCCCGAGCTCTGTACAAAGAAGGCAAGCTCTGATCTGCTAGTCTCAGCCCATCCCTATTACTTACACTTGGCTGAACCCAAAGCAATTTCATTTAGACTGATAGGCTTACACTAATGTAAAACCATAATCTACAGGAGAGTAAGATCAGACTCTTAATATGCAACCTCTTTGCCAACCCACAGAAGGCAACAAACATTCCAAGAGATTTAAATGTCTCTGGTAACACACTTAAAGTGGGAGAAAGCAATTCACCCATGAAAGATGGGAGTAGAAATTTGATTCAGTTTGCATTTAAAGATGAATCTGCCTATTTTCCAGAACAATGTGAGAACTGAAACAGATATCCTTCAAAATTTACACTTCTCTGACTTTTGCAATTCATTTCTTCAGCCAAGTAATGTCTACAGAAATGCATATACTGGGATAAAGTGTTGATAAAAATGCATATGTTGGTGAAAATAACATACAGAAATGCATTATTTCAGGGGGAATTGCTTTGAAAAAATATGTATATTAGGCAAAATTGCACACAAATATGTAGATTAGGAGAATTCTGCAATAACAGGCTAATGAATTTTCATGAGGACTTTTTTAAAAAAAATCTGCAAACTGATGCAGAAATGTGGAGAACTGATCATACGACTGGAAAAATGAGAAACCAAAATGGGCAGATTCGCCAATCCCTAGTCTCCAAATGAAGCACTTTTCAGAGAAAACAAAGAGTAGTAACTGTGTCTGTTTCCACATTTATACAAGTCACAACTGGAGTGTCTTTTGCAAAGCTATAGCCCTTTTCACCAACAAATGTGTGTATAATCAGGACCACACCGTCTGGAAGTCCAAAGTAATATAGCATTATACAAAATAATCATCCATTTCAAATGCAGTTTGAACTCAGAGCTGTTGCATCTCCTTTTGCCAATTAGGACTAATAGTATTTTGGATTTAACTCACAAAGCTGCTGCCCTGAGCACAGTTATTCCCATATGATGCCAACTAATTTCTATGAAATGATGAGTCTGTCCACACATACATGTTCACCACTTGATGTGATGCATCAAATAGCAGTTTGTATGTGTGAATGTGCCGTCACAGGTCAAAGACCAACTTGAATGAACTCCATATCCCCTCATGTCACTTCAAACACAGTGCTTTTCAAATGTAACCATTTCTTGAGTACATTGCTTTAGTACTTAATCTTTGCTTCCTAAACTAAAGCTTTAAAGCTTTTTAAAAAAACATTTTTAAAGATGTTTTGTTTAATATGTTTTTAAGGATGTTTTTGTTTTAATATATTTAAAGTCTGGTTTTATGATGGTTTAAAGTGTTTTTAGTGCTTTTGTTTGCTGCCCTGGGCTCCTACTGGAAGGAAGGGCGGGATCTAAATTTAATTAATTAATTAATTAATTAATTAATTAATTAATTAATTAACTATCAGCAGCTACAAATGTCTCCCTAAATTAAGGCTTTGAAAAAAGAACCAAACCCTGACATTGAAATAATATGGTAGACTAAACTTTCTAGCCAGCAAGATCATGTGTCTTAAAATGGTTTATCTATCTATCTATCTATCTATTTATATATATATATATATATATATATATATATATATATATATATATATATATATATATATATATATATATATATATATATATATATCTCAATCATCTATTATGATCCATCTTGTGGAAGTGTAAAAGTTAAAATATAAAAACACAACAGTAAAATCACAGTAATGTAAATAAATGCAACTGATAACCCAAAGAGCACCATCAATTAATTCCTGACATTAAACACTAGAAAAGGCCTGAGTACACAGATTTATTTTTAACAAGTGCCAAAATATCATCAGGGTTGACTTGTTGGACTCCAAAAGGGAGGGAATTCCATAGGAAGTGGGTTGCCACAGAGAAGGCCCTCACCCTGATGTAGTGGCGTACCAAGGGCGGTGCAGTGGGAGCGGTCAGCCCCAGGTGCAGGCAATAAGGGGGTGCATTGTCTGTAGGAGCCTCTCCCAAGGAGCAACAACAGGGCAGGCTGCATGTCTCACAGCAGAACCGGGCGCCCGCCCCATCATGCTCCTCCACGCATTGAAAGGCCCCCACCAATGGAGGCTCCGACCCGTACAGCCAGTTGCAGCACAATTTCTCCCCCTCTGTCTGCCTAGAGGCATCTCCTATGAGAGCCAAGAGCAGGACCAAAATGCACAGGAGAGCCCTCTTCATGGCACAAACATCTTCAGTCTGGGACCACGTGGGGGGATGCCTCTTTCCACAGGGCGGGCACTTCCAGCTAATTATTCCATCAACCTTCCCCGTCTATGAAAGGCAGGCACACTCAACTCAGGTTCCTTCAATAAGGTTTTATACGCCCACCCAACAACTTTCCCTTGATGCGGCTGGGAAACACAGCTAGTCCAGGTTGCCTGGCCACAATCCCTGCAAGAGAAGCAGACTAAAAGGGCTCCAGCTGCACTCTTGGCCCCAATTCGTGGGTGGCTTACAGCAGGAGCCCACCCAAGCTTACTCACAAGTAAGAGCCACACCAATTTACAAACAGAGCTAGGATACGTTTACTTGGAAGTAAAGCTATACTCTGAGGGACAACTCCATCCCATGAGTGAAGGTAAGGGGGGGGGCTTTCCCAGTAAGCCATGACTCCTAATGTTTAAATCAGTGACAGTTTCCCCCATACCTCTCTCTTAACAGTATTCCATACCCGATTGTATAATGACAGGAGTATTGGAAGCAGTAGTGCAGTGGCAAATTCAGAAGTGGAAAGTCCCGTCATGAAAGCCACAGCCATGCCCCCTCCCCCACTTTTTTGCTGCTGGGTTAAGAATGTGATCCTTGTTAATGCCTTCTCCCACCTCAACAGACATCCCTAGGAGCCAATAAACATGAAAGGGGAGAGTGTTAGCTACTGAAAAGAGTCTCCTCAGAGGCTGAGTCACCTTTCACCCTGATTGGCTCTAATCAACAGAAAGGAAGCTTGTCAGAAGACGCTTCTCAGTGGCTAAAACACTCCCCTTTCATGCTAATTGGCTCAAAGGATGCTGAAGACACAAGGACCCTGCTGGAACCCTGTTCCCAAAAAAGTAAGGGGTCTAAGCCTCCCCCCCCCAGCCCTGGACAACTACATCCCTGATTGGAAGTCAGCAGAGTTAACACAGAAGTCGTAACAAATCAGTCTGTTAAGGCCAGTGGCAAAGGTGAGAAAGAAAAGCTAAGGTTTATTTACTTCTGATACACAGCTATCTCTCTGAGTTAGAGCTCAGAGAGAGAGCGCACCTCCTCATACATGGAAAACAAAGGAGAGTGTGTGGTCCCAGAAGAAGCAGGAAGAGATGCTCAAAACAAAGTCACAAGGTGGTCAGTGAGAGGAACACAAAACATTCCTCTTTCTGTCTAGCACCCCCCTCCCTGGTTCAGGTAACCAAATATCCTCATCTTTAAGCCTTTTCCTAACTATTTGTATATCTGTTGCTTCATGTGGAAGAAACTTTTCAAAATTAAAATTAATAAAAAGTGTTCTTCGATCAACTATGAGCGAAGATAGATTGAGTAATCTGGCTTTACTGTCTATTGAACATGAATATGCGAAGAAGATCAATTTTGACGAAGTCATTGACAAATTTGCAGGCGTTAAGGCTCGAAAACAGAAACTGTAATGTTATTATACATTACTGTGACAGACCAATTGTAGGTATACGTTTTCCCCCCTTTTTTCAAAAAATACATTAATGTAATTGAAAAGTATTAATCCATTACTTTTTTCCCTTTTTTGTATTGTAATATTCTGATGGCACACATGCGTGCTGTACACTCGCATCCTTGCCATGAACCAAGATGGCAGCAGAGGCTTCAGCTCCTTAGGGAAACCTCAGCCGCCATCTTTCTTAAGGACACTGCTGCGTGCGCAACCGCAGAACAAGGTAAGTTAAGGAAGGGAATGGCGGAGTCCCGAAGCTCTCGCCATGCGCGAGTTGCAGAAAGGGAGCGCTGGAGACTGGGGCAGGCTTTTGCCCAAGAGCTCCAGCATGTCTGGGGCTGGCCCTGGGCACGCGCACGCATGTATGTGTGCATGCGCACATGCATGCCAGGGCCCAGGGCAAGCTGGTGCCCAAGGGCCTCGGCATCTCTGGGGCCAGCCCTGACTATAACCTAGGCAGCCTCTGCCATAACAAACTGAGTAATTCCTTTTCATACTTTGCATGCTAGCTGAAGACAACAGCACAACGATTAAATTATTTTAAGCATCCCAGCTACCTTTTGGATAAAGGGTAATGGTTGTCATGCCTCCCTCGGAGGACTCAACAGAGGATGAAGGAGATGAAAGCTCTCAAATCCAGGGGAAGGGATGAGCAGAGAGGTAGCTCAAGGCCCTTCACCTGGTTCTGAGATCTCCCATTCCCCTTCATCCTCTGTTAAACCCTCCAAGGGAGGCACAACAATGGTCTCCTTCCTCTTATTTATTTATCTGGATACTGGACATTATCAGATTTGATAGTACACAAAAGGGACACTGCTTAGCTCTAAATATACTGCCACCGTTTGATATTCTTTGGGGGGGGGGATATAAGCATACTAATGATGAAGGTTAGAACATCAGAACTGCTTTGCTATATCAGACCAAAGACAAATCTAGCTCAACATTTTGTTTCCTGTGGTGATCAGCTGGACGGATCTGGAAACCCAGAAGAGGGACATGGAAGAAACAGCCCTCCTTATCAATGTTCTCTGGCATTTGACATTCAGGCATACCATGTCTCCGTATACTGAGGTTCCACAATTAGTTACCACAGCTAATGCACCTATATTCAGAGCTTGGAAAAGTTACTTTTTTGAACTACAACTCTCATCAGTCCCAGCCAGCATGGTCACTGGATTGGGCTGATGGGAGTTGCAGTTCAAAAAAGTAACTTTTCCAAGCTCTGCCTATATTCCATCAAGTTGTTAAGCAGATTGAAGCTAGTAACATCACCATATCTTCAATGCCATGTGTTCATTCTTTGTTGTGTGAAGGATGCCCTTCCTTGGAGTTGTCAGGAACTGCTGGAATCTGTGTGTGGCTGCCCCATATGGTAAACCACCAAACTGCAAGTGGCAGCCTTCTTAGTGAAGAACTTTCCAGACTGATGCCGCTCACCCTGGATGACCATTGGATCTTTGTGGGTGGAAAGGATTATAAAGGACTTGCAGTCCAGCTGAGCTTTGCTTGATTAATGTCTTTCTGAGTGATGGACTGTTCCTATATTCTAGCTGTTCCTTCAGTCCTGCTTCCTGGTTTGTCCTCCAATTCGAGCTTGTTCTTCAGTTCCGCCTTGCTCTTCAGTTCTGACCACTGACCAGTCTCAGGGCTCATGGTTCCTAACTTAGACTGCTGCCCACAGCCCAGCTCTAACAGAAACTTTCCTTCCCACCATCTCCCTCACCTCCAGTCCTCCTACCCAACCCCTTTCCTTCTTTTCTCACCTTTCCTATATCACTGAGGCCTAGAAAACTGAAAGGAACTTTATGTATTTTTAAAAAAAAACAACCAAGGGTCTTGTGGCAGCTTGAAGACCAACACAAGAAGCTTGTAGGGACTAGAGCAGGCAAGAATGTGAGAATGTCTGTTTTGTCCTGCTTTGAGCTGCTCATTGTTTTCAAACCCACTTTCAAGCAAAATGTAAACAAGGATGGAAGCAGACAGAGAAGACAGTGCTTGGGTCAAGCAATAACTGAAACAGGGACGGAAAATGGAAAAAATCACCTTTTATGTTAAGAGAAATCACCTTCAGCAGTCATATTGTAATCTTTGTTCTGTTTAATACATTTGTATAGTTCTGAAAATCATTACAATTTGAATGACAAATGTATTTTTTTTAATTTTGAAAAGAAAAAGCACACAGTGTGCATCTACGGGAAGATTAGCAAAAGCTAATACCCAGCTGATGCATTTCCCCTCCCCTCCCTTCCTGTCATGGGATGCTTTGGGTACCAGGGCACTGCTGCTTTTCCTGACTGAATAAAAGCAGCCTACGCTTTCCCACTGCACCCAAATTGCCTCATGGACAATGTATGCCCAAGTTTTCAAAAAGTAAGGATTTCGCTTTTCAAAACCAGTGTCTGTCTGTGTTACTTCAATGCTGCTCTGTCAAACACTTGTCAAGCCAAAGCCCATACAAGGGCCCTGGTGCCTATCCAGAACAGGGCAAGAGATTGGAAACTGGAACTTTTTTTTTGTTTTGCTGGGGCGACTTAAACAATCATCCTGAAAATTAACACACATGACATTGGCCAGAACTCTGCTGTGTCGGGTTCCAAACCTCTTATTTGGACTAAACAGATTGGTAGGATTCAGCAGTGTGGAATGCCACAATTAAGCGCAGACAATAGAGTACTTCATTTCAATAGCGGCAGGGGGGGAGAGAGAGAATAAACAAACACAAAGCAGCATACTCCATGCCTCGTTAGAATCCATGAAATGTCTTCATATTATTTCGGAAACTTTAGTTAGTTATCACCAGGCCTCCTCTCCGTGAGACCAAGGTTGTCGACTGCATGTACTGGAGGTTGGGCCCAAAGGGCAGTCTAGGGATTCTGCTCTTGTACCGTCCATCCTGCTGCACGACAGACTCCCTGGCCGAGGTGCTGGAGGTGGTCTCGGATGTGCGTATGCAGTCCCCAAACTTGTTAGTATTGGGAGACTTTAATGTACATTCAGAGGCCATCCTCATAGGGACACCTCGGGACTTCATGGAAACCATGGCTTCCTGGGAGCTGCACCTTATTCCAACGGGGCCCACCCATGTAGCTGGTCATGCACTCGACCTTGTGTTTGTCTCGGGAGAGGAGGGGAGTGATCTGAAAATTGGGGGTACATCCATCACCCCCTTGTCATGGTCAGATCACTACTTCTTGTGGACTTCTTGGTGCCACAAACCCTGCCTGGGGGTGGAGGACCCATTAGGATGGTCCGCCCCAGACGTCTGATGGATCCAGATGGATTCCTGAATGCGCTTGGGGATTGTTTGGAGCATGCACACAGGCACTCAGTTGAGACCCTGGTGGAGGGGTGGAATGCTGCAATCACCAGGGAATTAGACCGGGTGGCTCCAAAAGGCCCTCTCCCCCTGAATAGAGCTCAGACGGCGCCGTGGTATACTCCACGGCTGCAAACTCTGAGGCGGGAGGTGAGACGGCTAGAAATCTCGCTCTGAGGATGATTGGACACGGGTTAGAGCGGCTGTGGCAGCCTACCATGTGGTGATGAGCTCTATTGCGTCTGCAGAGTGCTGTCCCAGGAGGCTGTTCCAAGTGGTTCGGAGCCTGGTCGGTCCATTTGCCCTGGAACCGATGGAACATGCTAAGGCCTCCTGTGATGAGTTTGCAAAGCACTTTATGGAGAAAATCGATCATATTAAGAGTGCTATTCCGTGCGCTGTGGACACAGTGAGCGAGCCAGAGGCGGCCAGTAGTGCTCCGGTGGTGTGGGATCGGTTCCAGCTTCTTCCTTCTGATGAAGTGGACAAGGTGCTTTCAAACTTAAGGCCAACCACCTGCTTACTCGACCCTTGCCCGTCGTGGCTCATTATGAGCTGCAAGGACAGACTGGGCGAGGGGATCAAGATGGTGGTAAATACGTCCCTGGAAGAGGGAGTAATGCCATCAGCTCTCAAGGAGGCAGTAATAAAACCAATTCTAAAGAAGCCCTCCTTGGATCCCCAAGATCTGAACAACTTTCGCCCAGTCTCAAATCTGCCATTCCTGGGCAAGGCGGTTGAGCGGCTGGTGGCGAAGCAGTTGCAAGCACATTTGGAGGAAGCGGGTTATTTGGATCCATTTCAATCAGGCTTCAGGCCTAGACATGGGACTGAAATGGCCTTGGTCACCTTGGTGGATGATATGAGGAGGGCGTTGGATAGTGGCGAATGCACCTTCCTTGTCCTCCTGGATCTCTCAGCGGCTTTTGATACCATTGACCACGGTATCCTTCTGGACCGCCTGGAGAGGTTAGGCATAGGGGGCAGTGTATTGCAGTGGTTCCATTCCTTCCTCTCTAGTAGGTACCAGAGAGTGGCATTGGGGGATGAGGTTTTGGATCCTTGGCATCTCACTTGTGGGGTGCCACAGGGCTCCATCCTCTCCCCGATGCTGTTCAACATCTATATAAAGCTGCTGGGGGCTAGCATCAGAAGATTTGGGCTGCAGTGTCACCAGTATGCTGATGACATGCAGCTCTATCTCTCATTCAAATCTTCACCGAGGTTGGCTGTAGAAACCCTATCCAAATGCCTGGAGTCAGTGAGCGGCTGGATGGGAAGGAATAAGCTGAAGCTGAACCCTGACAAAACCGAGGTACTGTTTGTGGGAGACAAGGAAAGGTTGGGAGATGTTGACCTGGTGCTCAATGGGGTACAATTGCCCCTGAAAGACCAGGTTCGCAGCCTGGGGGTCATTCTTGACTCCCAGCTGTCCATGGAGGCTCAGGTCTCGGCTGTGAGATGGGCAGTGCTGTATCAGCTCCATCTGATATGGAGGCTGCGCCCCTACCTTCCCAACCATCTGCTCCCATCTGTGGTACATGCCCTGGTCTCCTCTTGCCTAGACTACTGTAATGCACTGTATGTGGGGTTACCCTTGAAAACGGTCCAGAAGCTGCAACTGGTACAGAATGCGGCAGCTCTCCTGATTAAAGGCAGCTGCCGGCAAGATCACATCACTCCAGCACTGAAGGAGTTGCACTGGTTACAGGTTGTTTTCCGGGCCCAATTCAAGGTGTTGGTTCTGACCTTTAAAACCCTATATGGTTTTGGCCCAGTCTATCTGAAGGAGCACCTCCAACATCATCAGGGATACCACTCAACAAGATCAGCCTCAAAAGGCCTTCTCTCTATCCCACCAGTTAAAACAGCTAGACTGGTGAGAACTAGGCAGAGGGCTTTTTCAATTGTGGCCCCCACTTTGTGGAATTCCCTCCCAAATGATCTCCACCATGCCCCCTCTATGATGAGCTTCCGCCGGGCCTTGAAGACCCGGCTCTTCAGGCAGGCTTTTGGGGTGGGTTAGGTTTTATTATTATTGTTGAGATTTTTAATGTTTTAATGTATTTGTATGTTTTTATTTTGTACGTCGCCCAGAGTGGCTGGACAGCCAGCCAGATGGGTGACTAATAAATTTAATAAATAAATAAATAAATTTTATTTACACAATCAATGAGCATAGACCTTTATAGACAGTCCCAAACAGGGATCAATAACTAGTTTAGCTGACTAAGGGAAAGCAAAGGCCATGTGACGAGTCTCTTCAGAAGTTTTGTCCAGCTTGGTCAGACACCCTATAACTTTAGGAGTGGGATGGGGAACCTGTGGCCCTCCAAATGCTGTAGGACTCAAATTCCCACCAGCCCCAGTCAGCACGGCTAATTGAGATGAATGATGAGAAATGTAGTAACATCTGGAGGGCCACAGGTTCCCCTTCCCTGCTTTAAAACTCTGACAACTGCCCAACCTTGGTGCTTTCTGAAGCTGGCTTATCCCTAGCACCCTAAAGTTCTACAACAATTGCCACCATTGTACCTGAAGCCTAGTCTGTCACTGATTTAGAAGGCTGTGCTTAGATTAAGCCAGAGTTCCCTCCCCCTTTTTTGTTGGCACAGTTAAGGAAACCTGAGGAAAACTCCCAATTTCTTTGAATTTTAAACTTACCATTTAGCAGTTTTTATTTTAAGTATCTCTACTTCAGAAGAGAGTCAAATATTAACTGAAATCAGTGTTAGTGAAAAGAAAACTCTGTTATATCTGAAGCTACCTGAGACTACAAGGTAAGTACAAGTAGTTTATTTGCAAACCCATGTTTCAGATGCCTTTAAAAACAGTAAAGGTACAAGTGGGCCTTGCAATATAATGTATTATATGTATGTGCGTTTACAGGGGGTCTGATAAAACTGGACAAACCTCTGGAGAGAATCGTCACATGGCCTTTGCTTTCCCTTAGTAAGCTAAGCTTGTTATTGATCCCTGTTTTTGATCAAAATAGGGATCAATGTGTTCTATGCGCATTGATTGTGGTCCTGTAAATAAAATAATTAACTGAAGTAGCAGAAATAATATGAAGACATTTCATGGATTCTTATCAGGTATGGAGTATTCTAAATTTATTTATTTAAGATTCCACCTTTCTTCAGTCAGAGAAGGCGGTATACGTGTGGTGCTCATGAGGTTTCCCATTCAGGCACTGACTAGCCCCAGACATGTTTAGTTTCAGCAATGTGGTGGCTCCATGTGCCTTCAAACCACACCCTTGGGATGAATCCTCAGGAATGCTCTTGTTCAGGGCTCTGGTCAGCTTGCAATGGGAACCTTATAGTACCTGTCAGGCCTGTTTATTGACTTCAGTGGAATTTACTCCCATGCAATCATGCTTAGTATGGGTAAAACTGACTGGAGGGAGGGAGGGAGGGCTGGAGTGGATGGGGGGGAGGAAGAAGGAAGAGGGGAGGGGAGGAAGAAGGGAGAGGAGAGGGGAAGGAGGGGGAAGGCAGGTCTGATAATTTGTATTCTTATTCAGTTCAAATGGATTTACTTCTAAGTAATCATGGTCAGGATAGGTAAAACTGACCATGGGGGAGGAGAAGGGGGAGAGGGAAGGGGAATAGGAGTCTCCTCTCAGCACCCTTCACAAACTACACTTCCTAGGATTCTCTGAGAGATGGCATGACTGTCTCAAGTGAAATTAAAGTCTGGTGTGGGTGTGGCCCCCTGATTAGCCAAGCCAAGCAGCTGTGAGTCTGGCTTTTAGAACACTGACAGTTGGGTCTTACTGAGCATGCCTGGCACTATAATTCAGTTCAATGCAAAATTTCTTAAATTAATTAAAAATCAGCCAGGCATTTTTTTTAACTTTTAAACTGCAAATATGAAGGTCAGAGTATGGGGCAAGGTCAGTAATAGGATTACAGGTACTCTGTGAACATGGCTGATTTTTTAATGAATTTTAACAGATTATGAGAATTCTGACAGCAAAAAAACCAAAAGGGCTCTGGGTTTTTTCCCCTCTTTTTACACTTTGAACTCTCTGTTCTCTCTGACTGTTTTGTGTATTGCCATGAAAATTGAGAGGGTTGTTAAGCAAGCGTTTCTGAGTTCAGGACTATAAGCTTTGTAAAGTTTTGTTTTGAAATGAGCTTATGGGAAGCATCAGAATGGTATTGGGGGTATTTTCAATTCAACATTGCGGAATGTGAAAAATCCACGCTGGCTGTAGTATACAGCCTTTGTTGTGGCTGTATAATAACTGCAGTCACACAGCATGAAAGTAAAAAAGGCATCCTCATTCCCTTTCCTCTATCTCTGAAAGGGAGAGTTGGTTAAACTCATGCCATACATCCTAACCAATGCCCCCCCTTCCAGGATAAGAGAGAGAGAGGAGCCATGGCCACTGTCTCTACCCTGCCAGCTCTGCCCCCCACTGATCTGGGGGAAAATCTGTGTAAGGCAATCCTGCTGAATGCACACAGGCTCTCCACATAATGTGGAACTCTACACAACATTTGAAGAGAAACAAAACTGCAAAAGAAGTGAGACAGTCAGGCTGACTTGTTTCTGAAGGAGGGGCTAATAAGCCATGACCTGACTGAGGAAGAGAAGATCCATTTTAGATAATGAATCTGGGGTGGGAAGCCAGGGAGGGATGTCCTCTTAGCTCAGATTACAGGGACTGTGTAAGAACAGCTTCATGTTTGGCATTTGAGAGGCTGACAGATAGTGCCTAGGGTTTCCAGTATGGCATTTCCCCCTTAGGAAATCCCTCTAAAATGAAGAATGTGCTGAGTGTGGGCCTTGCCACCTAAGTATGGACTGTTCTTGGCTTCAGCAGCAAGACTCCCCACAACAGGTGTTACATTAAGCCAAGCCAGCTCACATCTGCCCTCTGCCTCAAGGTCACTAAGTGTTAACATGGGCAGCAGGAGTTTGGATAAAATAGCTCACAGCTCAGGGATGCAAGGAAATTTGTATTGCACAACACCGTAAACAAAAATCTGACCTCAGAAACGCTTCTGTGCCTGTGTGCAGGGCAACTTCATTTTGCTTTGACAGGGAGTTGGTTCAGTGCTTCTATAGAAAACATCCAGAAACATATAGAAAGCATTAAGGTATGCCACGTTCCCTTTCTATTAATAACCACCACCTATTTAAATTGGCAACCACTATGTGCAAATATAAACAAATGCATGACCAAATATTTAATAAATAATTATGGGGAGGGAAGGAATCAGTCTATGTAGAATTGCCTAATGATTCCACCACTGCATTTTTCAGATAACCATCTGTTGGAGGAGTTGTTAACAGAAAACTTTGTGGTCACTACATTTATATCTCTATCTCTCTCTAAATATCTCTAATAGAGATACAGTATATGTCTAAGTAGACATATATCTCTATTTAGTGCTAGGGGAAAGCTTATCCACCCAGTGTTTTCTTTTTCTGTCCAGGCAGCCCCAATCAACTCTCAGTACACATTTGCTAGAGAAATGCAATGTGAGAATCAGTGGGTCATATGTATAATCAACAGTGATTCTGCATGACCGGTTGGGGTTAATTGTTATGGCAATCATGGAAATTACTATTAATTGTGGATATGCTCATATAATACACCACATTTCTCTGCATGACCACATGCTAAAAATAGGTTGGGGGATGAACATGTGGATGAGAACTATATTGAATGAACTGGCCCCATTTTGTTACTATGTTTATTTTATGTATATCCTTCCATTTCCATGCTCTTCTCCTGCATTGCTTTAAAAAAAAAACTATCCAAAATGTACATTTCTCGAAAGGAAGTTCTGACAGGATTCTATGGGAACAATCTAACCAAAGTTAAAGTCGGGAGAATTTCAGAATGATAGCTGCAGTGGTTCTCTGGCAAGGACATACTTTACCATTGTGGGGTGGGCACAGTAGAAATCATAGGGTGTGAGGGAAAAGAACATGGTTTCCCAGGAAATAATAGGGTGGGGAAAATATCACACACATCCAGCAAGTACCCTGTTACCCCAAGGGCCATTGGTGGGGGTGGGGGTCTGCATCCTCCATGGATATTTGGGGATGCAGCCTCTTCTGTCATGAATCCCCAGGAAAGATTGGGGTGAGGAAATGCCACTGTCCAAGCAACTACCCTGTTGCCCCAAGGGGCATAAGTGTGGGGGGGTCTTCTGCCCTCCATGGGTTTTGGGGGATACAACCTCTTCTCCCTGGGTGAGAGATATCTCCCCACTGGCTTGCATAGGGCAAGTCGTAATGGTGGAAAACAGAACATAGATCCAGGTGAAAAACACCTATTTTTTTTTTACTTCAAGATCCCTCTCCGAAATCATTGTGGGAAAACAATTGTGTGATTAATATCTAGATCTGTCTGTCAAAATGAAAGATCCCCCCTCCCCAATCTCTCTACCACCTCTCTGCTTGAGCTCAGGGTATTTCCCTAGTCAGTAGGGAAATGCAATGGTTGCTTTCAAATGCAGCATTATACACTGAGCCAATGAACACCCCTAATATAATGCACTTTTATATGAGGATGATGGCTTGAAACTGTATTAATTGAAAGCATCATGAATTTTGCAAAGATACTGCAACAGAATTTGGAAATGACAGGTCCACAATGTACAATTCAACCTCCTTGTTTCCCTGAACTTTGGTGAAAAAATTGCTTATGAAGGCAGGTATGGAGGCTAAGTAGACAAAGTGCCTGACTATTTTTAACACCTGTGAACTGATAGCTGGTATCAGGCTGAAGATACCAGAACCAATTAATTTTAAGCACATCCACCCAATGAGACTTCCATGAAGATCTAATGGTATCACACAGAACTGATATTATGAAATCAAATGACCTAAGGAGGAAGCAAATTGTTCATCCAGCCTTAATTGTCATAGCCCTGTCCATTAGTCCTGTTTAGGCAGCATATCATAGAATTAACATGTAGAGAGGAGGTCAGGATTGCACCTGCTGGTCCTTTCTCCAAGCTCCACACATTCCTAATGACTTCTGAAGAAAGCCTCCATGAATACCATTTGTAGGCACATAGGTTCTTTTCAGAAGTAATTATTAAGAACATGTGGAAGTTGGAGTAATTCTTTTTCTGTGCATTATATTAGGAGAAATTGCTTGCAAAATGTGTACTGTAGAATTAATTAATTGCTGCAGAAATGTGGAGAACTGGATTTAAGATTGGAAAAATGAGAGAAGTGAAATTGGCAGATCCTTCCATCTCTATTCTGCATCAATTAATGAAAAGAGAATTGGACTGTAAAGTTTTCAAAAGGGAGAGAAAAATTCAATGAAATTCTCATATGTGGGGTGCAGGGTTTTTGTTGTTATTAGTTTGGTCATGTTTACCTTACCTTTGTGTCTTTTCTTTCATTCTACAAATCATCTCACCACTGGTTGCATTCTGCAGCCCTCCTGGGTGCCCAACTTTCAAAGACCAAGGGAAGTCTTCATAAGGAAACTCCTCCCATGGGGTTTTTTTCAGCTCAGGAAAGGCTGGTAAGCCAGGGAGGCTGCAGAGTTCTTGATTAATGCTTATTGGGGGGAAAACACCTATCACCCATGGCTACCTGATAACAAAAAGAGAAGCTCAAAACTCTACACCCACTGAAATCCTAAATAAATTCTTAGGTGCCCTGAGTATAAGGCAAAAAAAAAAAAAAAGGAAGCCTTTTGCAGAAGAAACCTTTTGATTCTGAAATACAGATTTCAGCACATTACTAGCAACTAAAAATGTCAGACTATTCTTCCTAAACTCCCAATAAATCTTAGCCCATCTCTGAGTTTTCTTTATCCTTCATTTGACTAAACAGAATTTGGGCCTCAAAGATGTGTGCAAATGAACATTCCAAGCCCCAACATTATGAGGCCTTTGAATCATATCTCTTAAGGTATCAGAATATGCAGAATTTTGCCACTGAGCTGCAGAAGCTTACATATTGAACAGCAGAGCCTGTATGAGTCTTATGCTTTCTATGAATAAACAATATCAGCATACAAGGTGAGAGAGAGAGAGAAAGTGCCTTTGACTTTAGCACTGAATGACTTTATCTGTGTTTTTTGCCTGCAGTCAAATGTTGTGTGTACAAAAGAAACATGGTGAGGAATGTCGACATTCAGCACACAAACAAAACACTTGACTATTAATTATTATGCTCTCTCCTGACAACTTAATATATGTCCTCTGTGTTTCCTGTTTTGTTCATCATTTTAGGGTTTTTTTTTTAAAAAGACCTATAATTATTACATAGCATCTTTTAATTGTGAAACTTTCCAATCTTTTCTTACAAATGTCTTGAAACAAGATAAGACTCTCATTGCAGTTTCAGAAATAGGGCTGGGCTGTAGTTCAGTGATGAATCTTCGGCATGCAATGCAGATGCCCACAGTTTCAGTTCTTAGCATCTTCTCCATTCAAACGCAGGAGTGTAGTGGCCCAGTGTCTCAGGGGGTCTTAGACCCTTTAGTTTTTTGGGAGCAGGGTCTCAGCAGGGTCCCTATGTCTCCAGCATCCTATGAGCCAATCAGCATAAAAGAGGAGTGTGTTGGCCACTGAGAAGAGTCCCTAAAATGCTTTCTTGACCTTTCCTACTGATCGGAGCCAATCAGAGTGAAAGGAGGTGAGTACTCTTCTTAGTAGCTAACACACTCCCCTTTCATGCTGATTGGTTCCTAGGGACATCTGTTGTTGTGGGACAAGATGCACATGGGAAGAACTGAGGAGTGTGGAGATGACAAGGAAAAGCAAGCGAGTGAGCGAGGGGGCACGGCTGTGAGGGGGAATAGTGTTACTACCATGAGGGACCCTGCAAGTCTGAATTTACCACTGTACTGCTGCTCAAATGTAAGAACATCCCTGCTAGATCAGACCAAATGACTATCTAGTCCTCCAATCTGTTCTCTCAGTAATCAGTCAGATGCCTGTGGGAGGCCTACAAGCAGAACATGCGTGCAAGAGAAGTCTTTCCCTTGTGATCCCTTGCAACTGGATATATAATAGCCATCATAACTAGTATTTATTGATTGACGTCCTCCATGAATTAGTTTAATCCCCTTTCAAATCCATCCAAGTTGGCAACCATCTTTACATCCTGTGGTAGTAAATTCCATTGTCTAATATGCACTGTCTGAAGAAGGAAAGATGAAGTACTTCCCTCTCATCTCTTTCTAAATCTCCCACCATTCAGGTTCATTGGTTGACCCCCAACATGTAGGGAGAAAATTTCTCTGAACCCACTTTTTCCACACACATAATTTTATACACATCTATTATATTTTCCCTTACTTGCCTTTCTCCCAAACTAAAAGCCCTCCAAATTCTAACCTTTCCTCATAGGAGGAATTGCTTCAGCCCATTGATCATTTTGGTTGCTCTTTCATGTGCCTTTTCTAATCAAAAAATCTGGTAACAGCAGGTGATGGGAAATACTTTTGCCTGAGTCCCTGGAAAGCTGCTGCCAGTTGGAGCAGAAAGCCACAGAGTTAGATGGATAAATAGTCTGTCCTCATATAAAATTGTTTCAGATATTCCTACAAGTAGCGAGTTATACTGACTCGCTTCAGCCATCCAGAACGTTCATGGCTTACCAGAAATGTGGATTCAAGAGTCTTCATCCAACAACCTATCCACAAATCTCACTGTCTAACAAAATTAGTTTCTCGTTATAAATCCCACAAACATCAGAAATCATCACTAGAAACCTTTATCTAAATGACTGAAACATCCAAGTTGAAAAATTCTCTGCTTTCACAAACCTGCTGAACAGAACTGCTATACAGAGCAGAGGTTGCCAGTGTGGTGCTTTCCAGATGATGTTGGACAATGTGATGTTCCTATATTAATGTATATATGGTAAGTGTTGGTTGTTTAGAAGATACATGGTAAGTGGAGTGAAAGAGGAGGGAGAGTGAATGGGCAGTAGAATGCTAGAGGATTGGCTGAGTGTTTAAAATGGCTGAACGTATAAAAGGAAGAGTGAGAGTGGAATCTGGGGGGAGAAGAGAAAGAGTGGGTTGCTTGCCGGGGTTTGAGAGAGTTGTTTGCCAGAAGAGAGTGAAGAAGGAGGGGGGTGGAGTTCGGATTAGTGTTGAGTAAAACCATATGCTTATGTGCCTTAAGAAGAAATCTTGTTAATCTTGTTAGCTTTGTTAGCTTTAATAAATACTTAATTTGGTTTACCAAAGGCCTGATCCTTGGCTGGGGTTTCACAGACCAGAAGGGAGGGTAAGGTAATGACCAAGGCTGAAGGGGAACTGTAACAAATGGTGGCAGCGGTGAAGAGAATAACAATACCAGTATTCAGAGTCTCTGGGAATACTAGTATTAGGACGTGACTGGTGGTTGCCTAGCAGGGGGATCTGTTGAGATCTGTGCTAGAGCGGGGAGAGAAACAATAAAAAAGGACAGTCCGGACTGGTGGAGTCCCTGGTGGTGCCTAGTGACAGGCAGTAGCCACGCGCAGGTAGGAACCTGACAGGGAGAGCCAGGGAAGGGCGTCACAGACAACAACTCCCATCATTGCCAGCCAGCATCACCATGATCAAGGATGCTGAGAGTCCAACGACATATGGAAAATACCACATTGGCTTTCCATTATATAGTGCAATGGAACAGATCGTCCGGAAGAGCACTGTTTACTGCACCCCATGTTACAGAGGCCTGACTAGCTTCAAGTAGCAGTCTAGTGTTGCCAGTCCCATGCTGTGGAATACCCTTCCAGAAGAGATTCAGCAGGCATCTTCCCTATTGGCTTTCAGTCATCTCTTGAAGACCTTTTTATGCTGACAAGTCTATGCAGCTGGTTAAACTTCCTTGATTAGCTAGCCATTTTAATGATTATTTTTGTATTGTTTTATACTGTATCTATTTAGTATCTATTTAGCCATCACAGTCAATTGCTGTTGATTGACCTTATCCATGA
Organism: Rhineura floridana; assembly: GCF_030035675.1. Classification (NCBI taxonomy): domain Eukaryota; kingdom Metazoa; phylum Chordata; class Lepidosauria; order Squamata; family Rhineuridae; genus Rhineura; species Rhineura floridana. The sequence goes on from NC_084487.1 coordinate 58,961,411, forward strand.
AGAAACCTTATTGGCCTTATCTTTTGAAGTAACACATCCTGGTATCTTTTCCCATGTAAATATTACAGCAGCTTGTGTGCTATGATTTTGAGAGGAAAGGTGGCTGACAGAGAAAGGATTAAGCAGAATTCCTTTTCTCCCGATTCCAGTCTTCAGTGGCTGCTTTTCAACAACATAAATCCCCTGATGAAAGCCTAGTTATAAGGCTGAAACGCGTTGGGTATTTTAAGAAGAATTTTTTTCTCTTTTAAAGAAAATAAACAAATAAATCTATACAGTTTGGAACTTCCCTCCTTGACATTCTGGGGACATCCCCTCTCTTTTTTCGGTATCTGCAGGAGGCCCGCACCTGCTGAGCACAGTGATAGACTGGATATATAAGGGGTAAGATGATCCTGCAGGTACCCTGGTCCCAAGTCGTATAGGGCTTTGTACACCAAAACCTGAACCTTGAATTTGGCCCAGTAGCTAATGTGCAGCCACTGCAATTCTTTCAGTAACAGGGTGACATGTTGGTGATACCCTGCCCCAGTGAGCAGTCTTGCCACCACTGCATTTTGCAGCAGCTGCAGCTTCTGGACCAACCTCAAGGGTAGCCCCACATACAGCGCATTACAGTAATCCAGCCTGAAGGTTACCAGTGCATGGACAACAGTGGTCAGGCTATCCTGGTCCAGAAATGGCTGCAGCTGTTGTACCAGCCAAAGCTGGTAAAAGGCACTCCTAACCACTGAGGTCACTTGGGCCTCTAGCAACAAGGATGCATCCAGGAGTACCCCCAGACTATGAACCTGCTTTTTCAGACAGAGTACGACCCTATCCAAAGCAGGCAATTGACCAATTATCTGAACACATGATACATATGTAACACTTTGTAAATAAAAATGAGATTCAGGCTGCAATCCAATACAACTGGGATTCAGCCCCATTGACTTCTGAGTAGAACATGGACAGAATTGCACTGTTGGGCTGCAAGGTGCTGAAACTGATAGGTTCTAGCTCTGATCAGCCAATTCACATTTATTTTGATAGACCTAAATGGGGAAAGGGAGAAAGGGCCATAGCTCACTGGCAGAACATCTGCTTTGTATGCAGAAGGTCCCAGGTTCAATGCCTGAAACCCTGGACAGCCACTACCAGTCAGTTTAGACAATAATGAAATGGACCAACAGCCTAGTTCAGTATGTCAGCTCCCTAAGTTAGTAGGTTAAGTGCAAATGTGCCAACTAAAGCCTTTGGTGGATGATAATACAGGGCTCCATTTCCTTTCTGCTGGTCTTGCTAACAAAAGTACTTTCACCTCAGCCTCAGAGCTTAGCAGCTGATCATTCTACTTGTGAAACATGTAACCTATTTAGCAAAATTCTCACATGCCTGCTCTCTGCTGGGTACTAATAGCTGCCATATCAGGCTGCTTGCCGAACTGTAGCAGACATATACAAATATTTTCAGCAGACTCTGATATCACCATAGAAATAGAACACACACACACATTGCTTTTACAACTAGAATGTTTTACATTTTTTGTCTTCTTATGACCACACTTCAGAGCTCAGATGTATAATTCAAAGAAGCCTAACCCTGCTGAATTCCTCGGTGATTAGCTGCAAGGAACAACACATTTGAGAGCCATCTGGAGCATGACTTATTTATAAACAATGGTGAGACATCCTGGATCTAAATACATTTTCTTGGAAGCAATGACAGGAGGGACCCATGCAATGGTGCGTGCTGAAGTTCCTGGCCACCACCACTAAGCACTGGTCAGTCTCCATCCTTTTTCATCACTCAGTGTTCAGCAGTGGTGGCCAGCAGATGCATGCAATTACTACTACCCACTCAAGACTCAGCAATGGCACGTGTGGCATGGGCCACTGCTTGGTAATGCCAATAGATTTCAATGGAATCTGCTACAAATGAAGAGGACCCAGGCTATGATCTGAAGGCATATGAAGCCAGCACCCTGCTGAACCCTGGATGGGAGACCGCCTGGGAATCACATGTAAACTGCCTTGGGTTTCTATCATGAAAAGAAAGGTAGGGTATAAATTTAATAAATAATAAATATGTTTAAATCAGTAGCCTTGCAACCTAACTCCATGGACCATTGATAAACACAGTGTCACAAGCAGTGACTTGGTTAAAATGTAGTGATGGGTGAAAGCTCTCACAAGCTCAATTCAGATTAACTCAGAAAGTATTAGGAAATTGGTGGGGCAGTTGAAGTCATTCCAAGGACTTGAAAAAACGCTCCCCCCAATCTCTTCCAGTGCTAATTATTTAGGTTACCCATAATGCATAGGAGCAAACCTTTTTGCAGACCAAGGGCCACATTCCCTTTGAGGACAACCTTTGGGGGGGGCAGAGACAAAGTTGTTTGGAGCGATGAGTGTGACTTACTTTTTTTCATTAGGCAACATCCCAGCCATACAAGAGTTAATATTTCTAAACATACCTTTCCCTACCACCATTACCTCTCCACTCATGCAAGCAAGAGGTATGATCACATTTCTATGGCACATTACAGCCAGGCAAAAGAAGGAATGTGTGTCATGGCGATAGCAGGCATGGACTCAGAGGGGTGCATGGCCTGGAAAGAATGCTGAGTATTGTGTTGAGACCTAGAGGGCCACATTCAGTTCCTGGACTTGAGGTTTCCACCCTCCTGTAATGGATTGTGCTTAAGAATGGACCAGAGCAGCTATCAGCTTGTCATTTTTCAGTATAGCAAGATCCTTTTTACATCACCCTGCTTTTCCTTCCCTCCCTTATTTCATATGGAAATTATATGACCAGACACTTCTTTCTAGGAATAATTGTCATTTTCATACGCTGTGTGATCTTGTTAAGTACTCCACAGTGATGGAGACATCGTTTTTAAGCTAAAAGGTATGGATAATAAAAGGAGACACTGTATCCTGTACAGAAGATCTTTAACATTATTCTTCCATATATATTCATAGTGCTGTACGAGTATTTGCTATAATGCTCCAAGTGCCTGAGTGTGGTTAATGGTCTGGCTGAATGTGACTTATAGCTATAATCAGCAAGCCACAATAATATGCTGAAAGCATTTGGAAAGCACTTGTGAAATATTTTAATTTGTAAATTGATTATCCTAAGGAATAATTAGATGTAGCACTTGCCAGGTCATTTTGGGCAGAAAGCCATTGACACTTAGCAAGCAGCTGCTGATGCTCTGCACTTAAAAGAAGAAGGTCATGCATTTTTGCACTTAGTATCTGGGCTTCACATTTTCTTATAACATTGTAGGCCACTGCAAAATGCCTCAGACAAGCCCCTACTTTGGAGATATTTGGACCACATCCAAATATACCACCACTTGGGTCTGAAGTGGTCCAAGGTACTGATGTTGCTGAAACTTGTATTTCCTGGGTTGGAAATACAGTTTTACACTGACCTGGAGAAGCCCTAATCTGCCTTCTTCCAATCTAATCTCCCATCTCCCTCCTTACCATCTATGATTCCTTTAGTTACCTGACTGCTGTCTTTGCTGATGGTGACAGCAGGAGGAGGTCTCTTCTGCACTCCACTCTGACACCAGGCAGACAAGAACCAGTAGGTACTGGGCAGCTGGGAGGGAAGGCAAAATACGTTATGAAGCTTATGGATATGTGAGAAGGGCTGTGGAAAGAAGGATGCTGTGTAGCTAAGAGGTTTGGGGTCTCATCAGGGGCTAGAGGAGGGATCAGACCCTGTTGTGCTCTTGATGGTATTACTAGGGTACTACAGGGTCTTAGTTTGCTTGTAATATAATTAGGCTCAAGCAAGCTATTCGGGAGAAAATAGTCCAGTTATGCATTGGATGGGGTTGACCCATCGCTATACAGAAGGGCTTTCTAGAACTGGAGATCACTCAAAATCAAATATTTTATTCCCCGATACCCTACATTTCAATGCCATATGATACCTTGTACCTGACTTTCAGGTTCTACTAGCCAATTCACAGAATTGTAATATTCCTAAAACTTACTCTAATATATCTAAAACTAAACCCTTGATCGACTTGCTGGAGCAACGTGGCTGCCACCACCACATCCACAATGCTTGCAACAGCCAGGACAGAAGGTGAGAGATGGATAAAGGTGGCCCCTTGCTGTACCAGTGCCCAGGCTAGCACAGCAAAGAGGCCCAGATTGGGCCTGTTGCCATCAAATGACAACAGCGGGGCCAGCTCCTTCCTAAAATGCCCTGTTTCAGGGATATCTGCTGTCTAGCACCAGTGGACATATCACAGACATAGCTTGGGTCTGACTGGCATTTGGTAGGCACAATGGGGTGCTCCGTGCAAACCATCTCAGGCATGGAAGATTGGAGGTTTGGATTGTACTGCCCGTTCCTATAAGTAACACTAATTTAGATTTGGGCTTTAATAATGATATTCACTTTCTTTGTATACATAATACTGCATAACTTCTCCAGCATTAGACCACTTAATTGTTCAAAGCAAGGTGGGGTTTCTAAAAGATTTCTCATTAAATAAATGGATTTATTTTGCATTTATATTTATTTTCAAATCACCCTTAAAAAAACTTATCTTGTGCTTTGCCATCATGTGGATGCAGAATAGGCAACAGGCCCTTTACTGCAAATAGCTCTTCCAGGGAGGCGGAGCCCTCCTTTTTACAGCTTCAGATCACTAAGCAAGGCGCAGGTAACTGGACCTGGCCAGGGAGCTGGATCTTTATCTCCACATATCCCCATGGGCTAATTTTGACAGGTGGCTGGGGCTGCCCCATCAATCACCTGATGTCACAATAACCCATCTTTGTCAATTCTGTGGGCAAAAGCTGTATGCAGCACTTCCCAAGCACTGACAATCAGTTGACTGTCGATGCTTGGGAACCTCTGTGCAAGGGGTTTTGCAGGCACAGCCAATGTCAAGTGTAGGGCAGGTGATTGTGACGTGGCTGAAACAGCCTTGCAGGCCAAATGGAGAATTTCTATATAAATATGCTCAAAGTGGCTTACAATAGCACAAAAATGCAAATCACTACATCAATAGCAATCACTTCAAAAACATAACAATAGTTTCATATCATTTCAAGACATAACAATCCAATAATAACTCCAATGGATTACCTAAACATCACATTTAAAGTCATCATAAAACAAGCTATCAACAATTAAAACATATCAAATTAATAACATAACATTCCAATACAAAAGCATAAGAAAACAGTTTTGTCAATCTAGCATTGATGTTAAAGCCTCTGCTGATGGCTGCTGTTGTTATATGGAGCCTCCATGTTCAGAGGCCTAGCAGGCCTAATTAGGCCCCCAGCCTGGAGGTTCCTAGCCCTTGATCTAAGCCTTTACTGAGACAACATCTTCCCATGCTCAACTAGGAGGGACTCCTGGGAGCTGCCTAGGGTTCTAATATGCCTCGCCTTGAGCCTGAACTGACAGAGGTACCTTCCTGCAGGTCTCAAACCCCAGCAAAACAGAGTAATGACAAGGAGGAGCAGAAGATCCAAGATGGTCTTGGGTTTTCCAATGGTCTGCCTGCATAAGTGTGGGCCATGGCAGATACCCAACAATGTCATTGGCTGATTCCAGCTCTGGGCAATATGAATAAAGGATACAGTCTAGTATATTACAAAGTTACCATCATAATAATATTTAGTGTTGATGTGACACTATTTAAGTGATCAAAATGTATCATATAACTTAGGTCTAGGGTACCTTAGGGACCACCTGAACCCCAATATCCCAGCTCAATCACCAAGAACATCTGTAGGAGCACAGCTGGCTGCCCCTGAGTTGTTGAGGCTCATTTGATAACAATGGCCCGCTCCTGTAGAATGCTCTTTCAAAAGAGATTCAGCAGGCATCTTCTGTATTAACGTTCAAACATTTGCTGAAAACTTTTCTTTGCTCCCAGTTTTATGCAGGCAATTAAGAGAAACATTCTCTGTAATAGTTATTCAGTGATTTGCTATAATTTTGATGTGTTCTTTATTGTACAGTTGTTGCAAACCACTTATTTTTTTATAAATGTGTGGTATACATTTTTTTTATAAATAGATAAATCTCTGTTCTAGATCAGAATGCACGATCAGAATATTATTTGTTCTGCTCTGCTTCCAAATGTCTCCAGCACATCTCACAGGATCTGGAGGTACAAGGAAATAAGTTTCCATAAATAACCCCAAGGATGGTCTACAATTTATTTCAGCCTTATGTTTTACAACTCTCCTGATCACCACAGGCAACAAAGAATTTCACACTGGTAACTGCATGGAATTTTTACAAGCTAGTAACTCTTCTAGCCTTATATACATGGCCAATTTAGTTTACCCCCCTTTTCTATTCCCTGTAATGGGATTGTAGCCTGGGCCATGGCAAAGTGTAGAATTCCATCCCCCACTCCCTTTGAGATCTATTAGGGAACATTCTTCCTCATCATGTGATGAGTGGAAATTGCAACACAAGCTATAATTTCACTTTAGCAGAAGACATTAAACTTTTCATAACAGGGACTTGGTCATACAAGAAAATTGTTTCTGTTTACAGTGAATAAGACACCTCTTTACTGTCCTGCTCTGAGTCTTCAGACATTTATGTTGGGCATCATCAAAGGGATCTGTTTCCATTTCTACTGCCCTCCTCTCCTTACACAAATGGACAGTGTCACAGGAAAGCCTCAGCTCAGCAGCTTTTATTAGACATCAGGTGTTACAGCACATTTTAAACACCCTAGCAATCCCCCTTAAGAGCTCTCCTCTAAACAGTAACTGCAGTCCTTCACTTACTTGTTCAAGCAAGGCAGTGCCTTTCCTAGCAGCTCTGACTCAGCCGTTTTCAGGGCAGTCATGAAGAATGGAAAAACCCTCTTGCAATTCCCTTCCAGGACTTCCCAGGCAAGGAAACATTGAGATAAAATAGCCCACTGACTGAGGCCTCCCTCCCTATCTGCACTAACCTTCAGGGATTCAGGATGGCTCCTTCCTTCACATGAGGGCTACAACTCTTTAGGCACCCAGGTTCCACCTTCCAGCATTTTCTCTCTAGCTATCCCTGGCTGGATAAGGAATCCAGCCAGCCCCTCTGGTACAACCTCTTTCCCTTCTTCCAACACTCCAACACTCCTTTTACAGAAGGCTCTGAGGCAGTTTGAAGTTCACTCCCTGCATCTGCAACTAACTCCAGCTATTTTCTATCAGAGTCCCTACTAGCACCTCTGATAAGGATAAATAACCCCCTTAGTCTGTTGTACCTTCCAAATGTTACTTTCATTGCAGTCACGCCATCTTGACACGTATGCACTTGTTGTTTTGCTGTATTCCTGGCCTTATAAGGCAATGTTCTTTTGTAACAGTTTGTGACTGAAATTATGGGATACAGAGACAGAGCCCAGGCAAAGTGTATAAGTATTCTCTGTTCTTTGCATTTTGGCGCGCTGTTGGCTGAGCTTGACTCCCTAGCGCCTTGCTGCAGCAATAAAACTTTGTTATACCTACCTTGATCTAGTAATGCTTATTCTCAAGGACATCCCTTATCATTTGGCACCCCAGATGGGACCCGAGAATAGTGCATTATTGTAGATTGTGGTATTCCACCTCTCTTTGCAAGTGGACTGGCGGGGCAAGGGCCCGGCCGAACGTCACCAACGGGAGTGCGCCGAACGAAGATTTACTGTTCGCCCTGCGGCACGAACGGCCGGCTCCTTCTCTTTTTTTTTTTCAATAATTTTTATTCAGATTTTCATAAAACATACAAGACGAAATCATAAAACATTCAAAGACAAAAAACAAAATCAAAAATAGTTAAACAAAAAAAAAAAAAAGAAAAAAAAAGAAAAATAAAAAATAAAGAGTAAAATATTGACTTCCCATTTGTCAAAGATCAAATCAGTTATAAGTCTATAATATATAACAATCCTGTCTCTTAAGTCATATTATAAAATCACTTTCCTCCAGTAGTTATCTTACTTAATCATCAAATCTCATAAACATTACTTTATTCTTTCCACAAAAAGTCAAAGAGAGGTTTCAATTCTTTAAGAAATATATCTATCAATTTTTTTTTTCCAGATAAGCATATCAATTAATCCATCTCATTACTAATTATGATAATCTTATTGTCATAACCATAGTCAAAATAAACATTTCAATTAATCCATCACATCAGAATCTGTTAGGTTCAGTAATTTCAATAGCCATTGTTCTATTATCCCTATTAGTTCCATTTTCCATCTTCCATCTTCAGTAGTCTTGTTAAGTCCAGTAATTTCAGTATCCAATCTTCCATTATCAGTATTCCATAATAATCTTGCTGTCAAAGCCATAGTCATATAGTAAGAGTCTGATGGGAATTACCTCTATCCCAAATATTTTCTTGCCATCCATTCTGAATAGGTTGCTGAAATACTGCTGTAAAATCATATCTCTGTTCTTTTTTTCAAAATACACTGGGTCATCTCTTGAAAGTTTTTCCATTGTCACATGGCTGCAGTTAATTCCATAAATTTTCTCTATATTGGGCTCCATCACATCATTCCAGTCCAGAAGATTATCCATGCCATTGATAACTTTATCTCTAGAATCTTCATTAATTTCTTCAGAGATAACATTGAGTTCCAAACAATAGATTTTATTTCTAAAGTCCATAGACTCCAAATCTTGTTCCTGTTCCACGTTTGTTCCAATCTCTGGGATCTCCTCTCTCACAGGGACCCCTGTTCCAGTCTCCAGGGTCTCCTCTCTCACAGGGACCCCTGTTCCAGTCTCCAGGGTCTCCTCTCTCACAAGGACCCCTATGTCTTTAATCTCCTGTGTCTCCAAACAATAGATTTTGTTTCTAAAGTCCATAGACTCCAAATCTTTTTCCTGTTCCACGTTTGTTCCAATCTCCGGGGTCTCCTCTCTCACAGGGACCCCTTCCAGGGTCACCTCTCTCACAGGGACCCCTATATCTTTAATCTCCTGCTTCATTTTACTCAATTCAATTTTCAGCTCCTTACAACCCTGTCGCAGGTTTTGTTTCGTTATCTCAATCTCATCCATTATTTTCTGAAACATAGTTATTTCCAGATTCTCAGCCACTTTCTTAATTGCCATTTTAAAAGAAAAATATAGGAAAACCACTTCTTATTTCAGCAACAATTGGGTTAATACTCCAAACTTGGTGACATCACAGTATAAACAGAGCAGACAGCCTTATCTCTCCATGCTTAAGTAAACAAAATGCAGTTCCCAGGATCGAAACAATTAATGGCGGTCGTCAGGAAACAGATTCGTCAAAATAAAATAGACCAAAAAGAGAGTAGTCTCAGACAATATAATATTCTTCAAAATAAAAATCCGGAATAGAAATCCCTCTTCTGTGTATATCTTTAGAATGCAAATCCAGGACAGCTTTTTGCAACAAAAACAGAGATAAGCTATTAATTAGTGAGTAGCAGAGAGAAGTTATGGCTCCCCAGTGAGATGTCAAAAACCGATCAATCTGGCAAATCTCTTTTAAACAGCAACAATTTAAGTCAAGTAAAAGAAAAATATAGAAAGAAGGGTGCTTGCCTGTTAGTGCGTTCTCTCTTAGAAGATAAGATGAACGTTCGCTTTATCAGATAGAGCTTGTTGTTGAAAATCCGTCCCACCTTCGTCGGCTGGACCTCGTCCCATAAATTAATGAGATCTGGTCGTCCCAACAAAAATAGGCTTTGAGGTTAATCTCTTCGTTTCTCCCTACCCGGGAGAAGTTTAATCAGTCAAAAAAAAAAAAAATCTGACTGATATATCTGAATAAGCTTCTTTTGAGGCAGGAGCCCGTCTCAAAAGCAGGCACAGGCTAAGTCACCCTTCCCGGAAGTCACGGCCGGCTCCTTCTCAAGCACCTCCACTAGAGACTAAGGGGGTAAAACAAACTTTCCAGTAAAAGACCGGCCGGCACGGGAAGGGACTGATCCACCAACACACAGGAACAGGTGAGTATAGTGGGTCCCTTAGACAGTTCTGGCCAGTCCTTAAGGACTGAAGGGGGGACAAGGCCAGTCCCTCACCTGGAGTCATAGGAAATGGGTTGGTGGGTTTCCTGTTGGCATGAATGGTGAATGAGTGGAGTGAAACGTTCGAAAGTGTGTTGCCCAGTGATGAAAGTCCGGAGTAAAGGTACCTCTGGACCTGGCTAAGCACTAGTGTTTCCCGCTCCTAGTGCCTCTGGCTCCAGGCCAAGTATCACCGAGGACTAGTAAGCGCTGGTGGCAACCACAAATAGAGCGGAATTCACTGAGAAAAGAAAACCCTCTTGTTGACCTCCCCGTAGAGACCCCTTACTCTACGGCGCCTTACACCCGCTTTTGTGTTTACTATCCTAATAGATATTAGGAATAGGCAGGATGGGAAGAGGGCAGAGTACTCCCTTAGATGTGGCCACTGCCCAGTTTAAAAATTACTTTGACCAGACAAAATGTAACCTGAATACAATGAAGACCAAATGTGAGGAAACATGGCCTAACATGGCCCCTAGTTTCATTTGGTGGCCACCGGAAGGAACCTTTTATGTACCGGCTGTCGCAAGACTGTTTAACTATGTGATAGTTGATACAAATCCGGGAATACTGCCTGATGATGCCGGTTATGCTCTAGGCTGGTTGGAACTGAGTAAACACCCGCCCAAAACAGTTAAGGCCATCCAAAAGAAAGAAGGTGATGGACCTGCCAGATTGATGATAGCGCAGTGTAAAAGCCAACCAGAAAAAAGAAAGTCAAGACCACCGGTGTTGGAAGATTCCCGGTCCCCTGAATTACTACCACCATATGTGGCAAATACTGCGAGGCCCCAGCCCCCCGAGAATTCTGACAGAGATCAAGAACCAGATTCAACCCAGCCGAATGATAATTCCAGTGATTCTCCACTCCGTCTATATCCAGAAATCTTGCAGTTGTCTGTTGACATACGGCCTATCGTGCCATCTGCCCCGCCTGAAGTTCAAAGACTTACCCTCGTGCAGACTAGAAACCAAAGCCGTATCAAAAAAGAAGGAATACTGACAGCACCAGTTCGAGTTACGGCGGGAATAGTACCCCAGACTGATGATGATGGACAAGTACAAGGAATAGTAGTGGAAACTCGGTCTTATGTGCCCTTTTCAACTGCAGATTTATTAAACTGGAAAAATCATGGTCCCTCTTATGAAGCAGATACAAAGAAATTCATTGACATGCTGGAAGGCATAATTCAGGCTCAAAACCCGACATGGGCAGATATTCAGCAATTAGAGGCATATTTGTTTACAAGTGAGCAGCGTCGCACTATCCAGGACAACATGGAGAGTGCCGTACGACAGGCAGCTACAGCCGCAAATCAAGCTGATCCGTCAATCTGGGTAAGGGAAAGAGCCCCACTCACCAATCCGAATTGGGGTCTAAATACAGCCGCAGGACAGGCTGCCCAGGCAGACTATCAAGCGCTCTTCCTAGAAGCAGTGAAGAAAGGGAAAAAGAAGTTGATGAATATGCCGAAAATTCATGATGTGGTCCAGAAGAGGGAAGAAACACCCGGCGATTTCTTGGAAAGATTGCAGGAAGCATACCGAAAATACAGTCCCCTAGACCCTGAAGAGGAAGGGAATAGGTCTATCATAGTAATGAGTTTTGTGGCACAGTCAGCTCCTGATATCCGGAAGAAATTGCAGAAGACCGAGGGGTTTGAGGGAATGACCCTATCACAATTAAAGGCTATAGCGGACAGGGTATATACCAACCGGGACGCCGAGGAAGCTAAGGAAAAAGATAGGAGAATGAAGGACAAAGCATGTTTACTGGCCGCAGCATTGCAAGGCCAATTAGAGGAAGAGGCAGGGGCATGGATAGAGGAAGAGGAAAGAGAAACGTGGACCGTCCAGTTTTGGATCGGAACCAGTGTGCATACTGTAAGGGATTTAATCATTGGAAAAATGAATGCCCACAAAGAAATCAGAATAGTCAACGGCGAATGGAAGCTGAAGGAACCATGACGGAGATCAGAGGGTTGCTCCGGGAATGAGGAAGGCAACAGGGAATAGGATACAGAGGGAGAGGCAGAGGCAAAGGAATTCAGAGAGGAGATGAGGACGGATTATACCCTGTCCAACCTTAGGGAGGCCTACGGGCAACCCCCCCTGAGCCCGTATTGGAAATGGAGATTGGGGGAGTAACAGTCGCAGGACTAGTAGATTCAGGGGCCCAACGGTCAGTTTTAAATCAACCCCTTGGGAGTTGTAGCAAACATACAACTCCCATCATCGGAGCATCAGGGAAGTCTGTCTTGGCAATTAATTTAAAGGGGCAACCAGTGGCAATTGGATCTCAAGTACTTTTCCATGAATTTTTGTATATGCCCGAGTGTCCTGTCCCTCTTATTGGAAGGGATCTTCTGTGTAAAATGCAAGCTACCCTGGAATTCAGCCCTTCGGGCCAGGTGAAAATGAGTACCCCCACCACAGAATTACCCATACTGTTATGTCCAATACAGGAGGCTTGGAGATGTTATACATCAGTGTGTGTCGTGAGGGAAAGGACGTCTGAAGAGTGGGAACTGATACAATCTGTACCTGGGGTGTGGGCTGAGAACAACCCGTCAAGTTTAGCAGTACGTGCAGAACCAGTCCGAATTACCCTGAAACCTCAAGCCAGCCCTATACAACTTAAGCAGTACCCAATTCCAAGTGAGGCCAGAGAACCAATTCAACATCACCTTAACAGGCTGATGGAGTTAGGGGTGCTGACAAGTATTACTTCTGCATGGAACACACCTTTGCTACCTGTTAAGAAGCCAGGGACAGAAGGCGATTATCGTCCAGTACAGGACTTGAGGGCAGTAAATGAATCCGTCATATCCATGACCCCTATAGTACCTAACCCCTACACTTTGTTGGGAAGAATACCTGGAGGGAGTACTATCTACACAGTAATTGATCTGAAAGACGCGTTCTTCAGCATACCGTTGGCTGCAGAAGCAATACCTTTGTTTGCCTTTACTTGGGAAGATGTCCAAACAGGAGTTACTAGCCAGTACTCTTGGACCCGGCTGCCCCAAGGGTTCTGCCACTCCCCATCTATTTTTAGCCAACAGTTGAATAAAGACTTGATCAGCTGGCAGGAGGAAAATGGGCCCTTGTTAATTTATGTGGATGATATTTTGCTCCCCAGTCCAGACTTTGATACTTGTTGGAAATATTCCAAATCTTTGTTGCAAACCTTGGAGGCCCTGGGTTACCGGGCAAGTCAGAAGAAGGCCCAGATCTGTCAGCTGGAAGTAGAATATTTAGGATTTATAATCCAGAAAGACCAAAGGTACCTTAGTCCGGCTCGTACTGCTGCAATACGTTCACTACCGAGACCTGAAACTAAGAAAGAGCTCCGTACATTGTTAGGAATGGCCGGGTATTGCAGGATATGGATTCTGGACTATGCCACCATTACAAAACCATTATATTCCATGTTACAAGAACGGAGGCCAGAAACTGCCCCTTTAGATTGGGAGCCCTCCCACGTTACGAGCTTGGAAAAACTGAACAATGCCCTGCTAAACCTACCAGCATTAGGGATACCCGATACGACAAGACCATTCAAACTATTTGTGGATGATAGAAGAGGAGTTGCGGTGGGAATGCTGACCCAAGCCTTGGGCTCCTGGGAACGCCCCGTGGCGTATCTAAGTAAGAAATTGGACCCCGTAAGCCAAGGCTGGCCAGGCTGCTTGAGGAGCATTGCGGCTACATCCTTGTTGTTAACTGAAGCATTGAAACTCACCTTCGGGCAAACCATTCAAGTGACTGCATCACACTCCATTCGAAATCTGCTGGAAAAACAAGGGCCAAAATGGATGACGAGTTCCCGTTTAATTAAATATACTGCCCAGTTGTGTGAAAATCCAAACGTGATTGTACAGGATAGGGCAACATTGAATCCAGCTACATTAATGCCAGTGCCAGAGCAAGAGCCAGTACACGATTGTGAAGAAATAATGACTAAAGTGTTCTCCAGTAGACCGGACCTAAAAGATCAGCCATTAAGGAAGGGACGATCCCTATTCTGCGACGGAAGTAGTTACTTACAACAAGGGACTAAAGTAGCAAGATACGCAGTAGTGGAACAAGGAGGACATATAGTCCAGCATGGCAAGCTGCCCCCAGGAACTTCGGCCCATAAAGCTGAAATTATAGCACTTACTGAAGCCCTACGGGAAGGAGCAGGACAGGAAGTGACAATCTATACAGATAATAAAAACGCTTTCCTCACCTTGCAAGTGCATGGAGCCCTGTATAAGGAAAGAGGATTCCTCACCTCTGAAGGAAGGCCTATAGCGTATGCACATGAAATCAGGGCACTCTTAGATGCAGTGTGGAAACCTAGGAAAGTGGCTGTGGTACATTGTAGGGCTCATAAAAGACAGGATGGTCCGGTCCATCAAGGAAATGCTCAGGCCGATAAAGCAGCTAAGTCTGCAGCTCTTAAAGCCGCCCCTGTTGCCAGAAGTTTTGCTCACCTGTATTATGTAGAAGTTCCCACGGATGTGGGAAGTCTTGTCTACACTCCAGAGGAAAAAAGAGAAGCTCAAGATTATAGTTACCGGGACGTGAGTGGATGGAAAGTCTTGCCTGACGGTTGTGTCTGGATACCTCAAAATTTGGCTCATCCTATAGTTTCCAAGGTTCACCAACAATGCCACCTGGGAAAGATAGCTCTGGAAACGTTGCTAAAGAAATGGTATTATATTGACCATATATCTAAATGGTGTGATATAATCACCAAAGAATGCCTTACCTGTGCACAAGTGAATCCTCGTCGCGGACCAAATCTGACCCCAGGAGCCATACTGAAGGGCACTAGGCCCTTTCAAGTGATTCAGGTTGACTACAGCCATATGCCAGCCGCTTGTGGACTAAAGGTATTGCTCGTTGCTGTTTGTATTTACACTGGATGGATAGAGGCTAAACCAGCAACAGGAGAGACAGCAGCTGTAGTGTCAAAATTTATTTTTGAAGAAATTATTCCTCGATATGGTCTACCAATACAAATCAATTCTGATAACGGACCAGCGTTTGTAAATACTCTAGTGAATAGTCTATCAACGGCATTAGGGTTGACTTGGAAGTTACACTGTGCATGGCGACCACAGAGTAGTGGAATGGTTGAGAGGGCAAATCAGACTATCAAGGCTCATCTCACTAAGTTATGCATAGAGACTAAAGAAAAATGGCCTCGGCTGTTACCATTAGCCTTATTACACCCCAGATGCACCCCACAAAGCTCAGGCTACACTCCGTATGAATTAATGTATGGCAGACCACCACCTCTGCCAACTGGAGTTGAGGTATTGGAAGACCATGGACAAGTACGCCTTCAGAAACAACTGCAGGCTCTGAATAGGATTGTTGGACAATTACAACAGTATACTGATCCCAGTCCATTACAAGTTACAACTAACATGCACGCCTTTGAGCCAGGGGATTTAGTATGGGTCAAGGTATGGGATGATAAACCATTGCAGCCTAAGTGGAAAGGTCCATTTGCAGTAATAATGGTTACTCCCACGTCCTTGAAGGTTGAAGGGCAGACTCCATGGATTCACTGGACCAGAGTGAAACCAGCAGCGAATCCAGAATGGGAAGTAGTAACCAACACACCAGGGGCGTTGTGGATGAGGATCCGGAAGCGTGCCACTACTGGAAGCAGGGACGCGATGGGAGAAGCCTCCTCGGGACCGGCAACCGAGTGAGCGAAACCACAGAGGGTGCTGCATCCCCTACTTACCCGGAAGAAGTAGTGGGACACCGCCCGAAGATCCAGATCTGTCCAGAAATAGCAATTATGTCCTGTTGTAAATTGTCTTATGTGATCATTTTGTTTCAGTTCTTAGTTCTTTTGATTCTGATATTGTTTCCCCCTTATTGTCAAGCATCTGAACCCCCAGGCATGTGTCAAAATTGCCAAGAAAATACCTTTCTAACATTGGTAAATCAAGTGGCAATTATTGTTATGTTTGTTGTTGCCATGTGTTTTGTCAGTAATCGTAAATCGCTTTAAAAGTATAATTTTAGGTACAGTGGAAAACCAGGTAGCCCGACAGATGGTGTTACAAGCCAACCGATATCAGCCAGTACCTCAAGAAGAAGAAGAAAAAAATCATTTGTAGTACAGTATTGTGTAATACTTTAATGATTAAAAATAAGAAGTTAAAGTATTAAAGGGGGGAATGATAAGGATAAATAACCCCCTTAGTCTGTTGTACCTTCCAGATGTTACTTTCATTGCAGTCACGCCATCTTGACACGTATGCACTTGTTGTTTTGCTGTATTCCTGGCCTTATAAGGCAATGTTCTTTTGTAACAGTTTGTGACTGAAATTATGGGATGCAGAGACAGAGCCCAGGCAAAGTGTATAAGTATTCTCTGTTCTTTGCATTTTGGCGCGCTGTTGGCTGAGCTTGACTCCCTAGCGCCTTGCTGCAGCAATAAAACTTTGATCTAGTAATGCTTATTCTCAAGGACATCCCTTATCACCTCCTGTGGAATGGAGCCTTGATTCTGCATCCAAGTGGGTAGGAACCATAGGGGACAGCAGGATAGTCCCTAGCAGTCCTTATAATTAATTTTTACAGTTTTAAAGTCACCTCTTTTGTTTGCTCCCACAACAAATAGTGAGGCATATTTCTATTCTTCCCATGTTTCAAAAAGAGAACAAAAATTGAAAGCAACTTTTTCCCCAAGGCCACAAAATGACTCCCAAGCAGAAATGTCTTGCAGGTCAAAGTCCAACTTTTTCTTTACAGCCACACTCATTCAGAAGAGTACACTGGGATCTTTTAGGAGCACTTGTACAGCAGCTATGAGGATTGGGGGGGGGGCGAGCGGGAGAGACATTGGTTGATTTTACAAAAGTAGATTGCAGCTTACAATGGGATAGTGCTGAGGTCAACCAAAAGAACTATAGTGACCATTAGTATGAACACCAGTGCTCTTAATAATACAGTGTCATGCTTCTTCCTGCCAAAGGCTGTACCAGAGTAGCTTAGCACTACTCTGAGCTAGGGATGGGTGAGAATTTCAACTCAGTTCACTTTTGCACTTTCTGAAATGTTATGGAAATGGAAGCACAGCCATCCTTTGAAATTTGCACTTATTTGAATTTTGCGATGAGGTTTGCCAACCAAACAATGTTTACAAAAATGCATATATATTAGGGGAAAGTGTGCGTAAAAATGAACATATGAGTGAAAATAACATGCAAAAATGCATTTTATGATGAGAAAAAGCTTGCAAAAATGCAAAAAATGATCAAAACTGCCTTTAAAATGTGTTTATTAGAAGAAATTTATTTATTTATTTATTAAATTTATACCCCGCCTTATGGCCAAAAGTTCCTCAAGGCGGTTTACAAAAGAAAACGAACATAACAATACATCAATAGAACATAATACCTCAATAAAATAATACAATTCTCAAAATTAAATAACAAATCTCAAAATTAGATAACAAATAACATTATTAAAGCAAATTATTGAGCAAGCGTTACTTTAAATACTTGTATATACATGTCCACAAGCCAAGAACAAGAATAACGCTGGCAACTGTTTTCTTCGTTATCAGTCAAATTACTTGTCATTTCCACAGTCATCTGGGTTCTTCCTTTTCAGATATTCAAATTCTTTGGTCCCCCAGGAATAAACGAGATAGGTTATGATGAAGGGAGGGGCCACCCGGAAGACTGTCTTGGACTGGATTCCTTTGGTGTAGAGAGGTTTCAAGAATTCTGAATCTCCTTCTAGCTTTAAACCTTTTTCTGTAATCCTTAGGTTTCCCATTCCATCAGTTGTGAAGTTCATAACCTTGAGAATCCAGATAGTCATAGCAAGGTTCACCAGGATTAAAATCATGAGGAGCAGCACAAAGAAATAGAGGCACACAAAAATGCTGGAGAATTTTCATGAGGAGTTTTTTAAAAAAAATAATAATTGCAAATTGTTGCCAAAATGTGAATTTAAGATTGGGAAAATGAGAAATGGATAGAACTGAAATTAACAGATTTTTCCATCCCTGCTCTGCAGTGTGCCACTTTAACATAACAAAAGCACATTCGGATATAGCATGGTTCATCTGTGTAAACCAAATGTCTTAATAGTCTATGTTTTAAAACCATGACAAACAGTATTTTGGGGGACTACCCTGTGGTTTCTATTTTAGCAATATATTTTTTATTTTAAAGACTTTGAGATTTATATCCACATTGAATCTGGAGTTTCTTTGGCTCCTTCTCTCTTTGTCTCTCCAACATATAGCTGCTTCACAAAAGCAGATTTCAATATAAAGAACAAATGAATTTCTTTTTTTTCTTTTTTTATCATTAATTTTTATTCAAATTTTGAAAAACGTAACAAAACAAAACAAAAATAATTAAACAATAAAATAAAATGTTGACTTCCGATTTGTCGCAGATCAGTTATAGGTCTACAATATATAACAATCCTGTCTCTTAAATTATATTACAAAATCACTTTCCTCCAGTAGTTATCGTAGTTAATCATCAAATCTCATAAACATTACTTTATTCTTTCCACAAAAAGTCAAAGAGAGGTTTCACTTCCTTGAGAAATATTTCTATCAATTTTTCTCCAAATAAACATATCGATTAATCCATCTCATCAAATTTGTTAGGTCCAATAATTTCAATAGCCATTCTTCCATTATCAATGTTAATTCCATCTTCCATCTTCAATAATCCTGTTAAGTCCAATAATTTCAGTAGCCATTCTTCCATTATCAGTATCGCATAATAATCTTGCTGTCATAGCCATAGTCATATAATAAGAGTCTAATGGGAATTTCCTTTCTCACAAATATTTAATCCATCTCATCAAATCTGTTAAATCCAATAATTTCAATAGCCATTCTTCCATTATCAATGTTAATTCCATCTTCCATCTTCAATAATCCTGTTAAATCCAGTAATTTCAGTAGCCATTCTTCCATTGTCAGTATCCCATAATAATCTTGCTGTCATAGCCATAGTCATATAATAAGAGTCTAATGGGAATTTCCTTTCTCACAAATATTTCCTTGCCATCAATTCTGAATATGTTGCTGAAATATTGTTGTAAAGTCATATCTCTGTTCTTTTTTTTTACATAATGCACTGGCACATCTCTTGAGAGTTTGTCCATTGTCACATGTCTGTAGTTAATTCCATAGATTTTTTCTATGTCAAGCTCCATCACATCATTCCAGTACAAAAATTTATCCAAGACATTAATATCTCTAATATCTTCATTAATTTCTTCAGAGACAACGTTGAATTCCAAACAGTAAACTTTATCTCTAATATCCATAAAATCCAGGTCTTTTTCCGATTCCACATTTGTTCCAATCTCCAGGGCTTGCATCTTCTCTTTAATTTTTCTTTTCTCATCTCTGATCTCATCAATCTCCTCTCTCACAAGATCCCCTATTTCTTTAAGCTCCTGGTTCATTTTGCCAAATTCAATTTTCATCTCCATTCTACCCTGTCTCAGGGTTTGTTTCGTTATCTCAATCTCATCCATTATTTTCTGAAACATAATTACTTCCAGATTCTCAGCCACTTTCTTGATTGCCATTCTTAAAACCACAAAGAAAAAAGAAAAACCACTTCTTATTTCAGCAACAATTGGGTTAATATTTCAGGCCTGATGACATCACAGTGTAGACAACACAGCCTGCCTTATCTCTTATATGTTCAGGAATGCAAAACAAATTTAGTTCACAGCTTCAGAACAGTTAGTGGCGTCGTGAACAAGCAGATTCGCCAAAATGAAATAGACCAAAAAAAATAGTCCCAGACATATAATACTCCAAAGTTCATAAATCAAATTTATTTATTTATCTCCTCGGAATAGAAATCCCTCATCCGTTTGTATCTTTAAAATTCACAATTCCATGTCAGCTTTTTGCAATCAAAACAAAGATAAGCTTTTTCAATTTCTTTCCTCCTTAATTTCGTGAATGAAAGAGAAGAGTTATAACTCACCCAGAAATTCTTTATAGCTGATTCATTGACAAATCTCTATTTGCTGCAACAATTTAAACCAGATGAAAAAAATAGAAAGAAGAATGCTTGCCTGTTAGAATCCGTTTTTCTTTGAAGAAAAGATAAACGTGTCGCTTAATCAGTTAGAGCTTGTTTGAAAATCCATCCGGCATTGCTGGCTGGACCTTCTCTCATAAATTAATGAAATCCAGTCCTCCCAACTAACACAGGCTTTTGTGGTTAATCTCTACGTTTCTCCCTGCCCGGGAGAAAATCTTTACCAGTCAAAAAGAACGTTCTGACTGATTTTAAAACTGAAAAAGCTTCTTCTGAGACGAGAGCTCATCTCAAAAGCAGGCACAGGCGAAGTCACCCTTCCAGGAAGTCAAGAACAAATGAATTTCCTCCATGTCTTGTGGGTACAGATTGTTGCTTCCTACACTCAGTTTTCTTGAAATTAACAAAGAGATTTGAAAAGAATCACAGTATTGCACTTGCTCCTCCAGCTTCCAGGGTGGATACTTTGAACATCCAAATCTAAACTTAGCGCTGAAACTACTGACTCACACAACCTGAAAGGGTGCCATGCGATTTACTTTAACATAGGTAGACATTTTGCTATGCTGCCTCAAAGTCTTTCTAGAAAAGGTCAGCCGAGTTGTGGTAACATGCTAAGCTGTATTGGAAAATCTGCATGATGAAACAACTTTAAAACTACTCCAATAAGGGGGGAACTAGTCACATTCCTGTACACTACTCCCCTGTCAGTGAACTTGGGTGGTAAGTTAGCAATGTGCACTGGAACAAAATAGGGGTTTTCCTCTTTCATTGTTTTGGATTTAAATTTATTTTCTTAATGTCTTTCTTTTGGAAAACGCATCTGTATGCTTAATTAATTAATTCATTTTCTGGATTTTAATTTTGTTTTGTTTTGTTTGAAAATCATAACTCTCACTGGAGACTTGTTATGTTTTCTGCTCCCGTAACCTTGACATATTCAATACAAATGGAATGAACTTTGCAGGCCTTAGACTACTTTGACAGGGTATCATGCCTGTCAGATTTCAGAAAGATTGGACAAGGGGCCCATATTTAAGAGACAATTAAAAAACAGTTGTCATCTAATGAACTTTGCACTAATTTCATTGGCGACCGAACCTGTCTTCTGATGCCTATAAATCTGAAGTTCTACAACCCAAAGTGCCATAAAAATTGCAGGCCTCATAGTACGCCAGAAGGGCGTAATGCTTGCCAAAAAAATGTTTTAAAAAGATCAGAGAAAGGGGTTTTATTTTAGAGACATTGGGATATTGCATTTTAAATTTCTCTGAACTTGAAATCCTGGGTCAAAAATTCATGGGTTAATGAGATGATCACTCGGATGCAGAACTCTTTGAATTGTTCTTTGAACTGACAAAGAGGTATGACTTTAAAGGGTGATAAAGTCATACCTCTATGTCAGTTCAAAGAACAATTCAAAGAGTTCTGCATCCAAGCTGCCTGAAATTTTCAGGGATTCTAGTTCTCCCACCAGTACCTGCCAAGACTAGAGAAAGAGTGTTCATCTTCTTTCAAGGAGGGACCATGCCCTCTTTAACTCTCTAAAGTTTTTTCCATCCAAATGGCACAAAATTCTCAGGCATTCTACTATTCTGTCTGGGCATTCTCAGAATTAACAACCCAGTAATTCTAGGGTGCAAAATGAAACCTGCATAGCACCTAACACAGCTTCATTTGAAGGTCTGCTATCTCCCTCCACATTCCAGCTTAAGACTGTGACCAGATGTAGACTCTGTGGCTTCATTATCAATTTTTCACTCTCCCCCGTCTGTTTATCATCATCCTGATGAAGAGTTCTGGAGAACTTGAAAGCTTGCACACTATTTTCAGGCATTTTAATTTGCCTAAAAATATTATCCTTGTATGGATTTTGGATTCCTGAGGCTGCAATCCTAACCACAAGTAAGTCCCTTTAAATTTAATGAGATTACTCTCAGGTAATTGGGGTTAGAATTGCAGCCCCTAAGTTGTTAACCTTGACCATGCAAACAAGCAACAAGTTTCCTAATTCCTTGTTAAACCATCATTTCTCTCCCCCCCCCATCTCTTTGAATTGCTGATTTCAACATTCTTCAAACGTTTCAGCCTTCCCACTGTTTGGAGCTGTGTGCACTGCGACTCTTTTGAAGCAAAACATGTCACGGCATGACATTTTCCAGGATTCTAGTAGTCTCTCTAGGCATCAGACCTGCCAAATTCAAAAAAGATTGGAGACAGAGTGCCAGTTTTATGGGGAAAGGGAAAAAAAACTTCCCATTTATTTATTTATTTATTTGAAAGCCATTACAGTTAATGAGAGACCACGCCATTTTCATCTAGTAGCGGTTTTAGGGGGGTAGCAGCCAAGGCAGTGGGGTGTTAGGTGATGAGATGACGTGGAAGGACACCAATCAGATGTTGGGAGAAGTGTGGGTACATATTAGACAAATGCATCCCTGATGCACATTGGAGAATTTCTCTCTCACTTTCAGAGCCGGTAAAATTTCCACTTGCCAAGAAGCATTGGGAGAAGAAGGGCTATAGCTCAAAGGTAGAATGGGTGCTTTGCATACAGAAAGTCTCATGTTCAGTCCCTGGTGTTTCCTGTTGGAAACCCTGGAAAGCTCCGGCCAGTCAGTGTCAACAATGCTAAGGTAGATAGCTCAATGGCCTTACCTGGCATACTCATGTAATGAAAACATTCTTCCTTAAGCTCCACATCTGATGAAAAAGCCCTTTATGTATAATGGTCTCAACAGCTTTATGGGGAGCGAAGAGGTGCAGCCACATGCCAGGGTGGGGAGCAGAAAGATAATTGCTTGCCTCATAGCTGCAAGGACTGCACCCTGGGAATAGTCAAAATGCTCCGTGATTTGGGAGGTGTGGCTTGATATAAAGCAGCTTCCTATGCTTTGATAGCACACAGTAAAGTGCAAAATGTCAAAAGCACACAAAGTGAATTATAATAAAATTGTTTAGAGATGCTGTCTCGAGTATTCTCTTTTCCTCATGATCTTTTCCCCTCTTGATGGTTTTGCTGCTTTAGGATTTTTGCCTGGTACTATTGGTGCTGATTTAGCTTCATTGTTCTATTGTTTATTGTTTTAATTTGTTTTGCTAACAACTGAGATTTGGATATAAATCAATATATAAATGGACACATGCATAAATAAAATTCCCTAAACACATGCTGGCTCTGGCTGATTGAAGTTGTAGTTCAAAACATCGGAAGGCCACCAGGCTGGTGAAGGCTGGACCAGATGATACAGCAGTACCTTCCAAATTTGTGATTCTATTATTAAAAAATCAGTTGGTACCAGGATCCAAAGGGTCACAATTAGAAGAGAAAGATCATTTTGTGTTGAATTTCAGAAGTGTAAGAAACTGAACTGGGGTAAGTCAACAGAATAAAGAGCTGCTGTTTTCAATTAGGAAGAATGTGTCCATATGGAACACAAATCTCAGGACCATTCTGTTTCCTTGCCTAACATTCTCTTGGAGTGGGCACTATATATGGAGATGTAGGCATGGTGTCAGTGGTTAGGAGTCCTTTTTACCAGCTTAGCCTGGTTCACCAGCTGCAGCTGTCTCTGGAGAAAGGATTTGCCTCTTACACACACCCTAGTACTACCCAGACTAGACTACTATAACATGCACTGTGTAGGCCTGCCTTTTAAGACAATTCAGAAACCTCAGTTGGTACAGAATGTGCAAGCCAGAATACTTGTGGGCATTCTGAGCATATCACACCAATATATACTAGCAACATTGTTTCTGGGTTCAATTTAAAGTGCTGCTTTTGACTTTTAAAGTCTTGAATAGTTTGGAAGCAGGTTAATTGAAGGGCCATTCAAGCTTAGCCTCAGAGACTCTGCTCAGTGGCCTGCTGTTAAGGCCTATCAGACTATGGACAGAAGACCTCACTGCCCTGGCTACATTTGGACATACTTCATATAGACGTCAATTTTGAATGGATACATATTTGGACATCTAGAGGGCTTGTATTATTTCTCCATAACATCTGAATCAGGAGAGGCTATGAACACTCTATTGCTATAGGGGACTGGATGAGTCTCAATAAACTGTGTTTGAATCCTGGGAAGATGGAAGCTCTTTGGGTAAGTGGTTCCCATGTCTGGGAGATAGGAAAGTCACTAGTTCTGGTTGGGATCATGCGTCCTCTGAAGGACCAGGTCCATAGCCTAGGGGTACTCCTGGATTCATCTTTGTCACTAGAGGGCCAAGTATCCTCTGTTGCTAGGAGTGCCTTTTGCCAGCTTTGGTTCATCAGCTACTGCCATTCCTGGACAGGGATAGCCTGACATCTGTAGTCCATGCATTGGTAACCTTGAGGTTGGATTATGGATTACTGCAATGCGCTTTATGTGGGGCTGCCCTTGGCCCTGGTTTGGAAACTCCAGCTGGTGCAAAATATGGTGGCCAGACTGCTGATGGGAGCACATGGCTGATAACATGTGACACATCTCTTAAAACATTTGCACTGACTGCCCATCCACTACCAAGTCAAGTTCAAGGTCCTTGTATTAATTTACAAAGCCCTGAACAACTTAGGTCCAGGGTATCTTAGGTACCACCTGAACCCTTATATCCCAGCTTGATCACTGAGAACATTTGCAGGAGTGGCCTTGGTTCTCCTCTGAGTTGGCGAGGCTCATTTAACATTTAAACAAAATAGAGCCTTCACGCGTCATTGGCCCAGTTCTCTGGAATGCTCTGTCAACAGAGATTCAGCAGGCACATTCTGTTTTAACTTTGAACCTTACTGTTCCACTAGGCTTATGCAGGCAATTAAGAAGATGTCTTTTTGCAATAGCTGATCTTTGTTTTTATTACTGTATTTTAAATAGTTTTTATTGTGTGGTTATATGTTTCATTTTGTTTTGCTTTTAACTTGTTGAAAACCGCTTGATGTTTTTTTAATGAAATAGCTGTATGCAAATCTATTTATAAATAAATAAAGATGCATGTATGATGGGTGTGGTTTTCATAATGTAAACTGATGGTGGTTTACTGTTATTAGTAGTATTCATATATTTTCTTTTATTTTTCTTGTACCTTCAGTATTTTTATTTTGTTGTTGTTGTTATGTGCCTTCAAGTCGATTACAACTTATGGCAACCCTATGAATCAGTGACCTCCAATAGCATCTGTTGTGAACCACCCTGTTCAGATCTTGTAAGTTCAGGTCTGTGGCTTCCTTGATGGAATCAACCCATCTCTTGTATGGCCTTCCTCTTTTTCATTTTTATTTTTATTTCATTTTTGTTTTTCTTTCCTTTTATTGTTAAATTTGCAAATATGAAATTCATTTTTAAAAGGTCTAGACAAATAATTGGGTGTCAGAACAAATTAAACCAGAACTATCACTAGAAGCTAAAATGATGAAACTGAGGTTATCATACTTTGGACACATAATGAGAAGACATGATTCATTAGAACATATAATAATGCTGGGAAAAACAGAAGGGAGTCGAAAAAGAGGAAGGCCAAACAAGAGATGGATTGATTCCATAAAGGAAGCCACAGACCTGAACTTACAAGATCTGAACAGGGTGGTTCATGACAGATGCTCTTGGGGGTCGCTGATTCATAGGAGCCCCATAAGTCGCAGTCGACTTGGAGGCACAGAACAACAACAATCAGATTGGCGGATACCAGGGACAGGCCCTTTGCAGTGGTGGTCACATCTTTGGCATTCTCTTTTTAAAGAGGCACATATGGTGTATCTGCCTTTAAGTAGAACTTTACTTCTTTCTGTTTCAGGCTGCATTTTATCAATATGTTTGTGTACTGGCATTTTAAGTGCTACTTTTTTTGCAGGGGAATGGGTTAGATATCTTACATTTATTCTGTTCTTATGTTTTTAAAGATTTCTCTAAGCTCCCTTGGAAGGCCTTTTGCCCTGGAAGGCAGGATATAAATTGTTTAGTAAATAAAACAAAATAAAATAAGGATCTTCATGTAGCTGCCTTTATGAAGACTCCCCTGCAGAGACAAATTGCTACAATAAGCTTGATTCTTACCCTAGCAGCTCTGCACTCATTTTGCAAGAGCAGGGGAGAAAGAGAATGATAAAAGACTGATGGTCTGACAGACTAAAGTGGCCTAGCCTAATCGCTTGATAATGAAACTTCATCTTAAGCTTAGACCGGAATCCTCTTCATAAAGCTCATAAAGCTAAAGAGAAAATATTTCTTCACAAAGCTAAGCATCATCCTACATCCATTCAAAAGCCTCTGGGGGAAAAAAGCATAAAATCAAGTGTGCACACTACTTGGGAGTTCTTTCCCCTCCCCAATCCCAGCTTTTATTTTCCAAGCTGCATATCCGGAAATGAAACCAGCAAGGACCTGCTACTGGAAAACGAAGCTCTGACTCCCGGGCTGCCAGTTATGAATGAAATGTCAGAAGTAATTTATTCTGGAGGTGGTGTGATCCCGAAGGGGCAGTTCAGCCCTTTGTAATAAAGATAACAATAACAAAAGCAATAATAATCATAATAAACTCAGCCTTCTTTGTCTTTTTAAAGCAAAACCAAAACAGTTACTTTGGAGATGACTTTGTCAAGAGCAAGTACAACCTTGTCTGATTTTTTAAATTGCAAATTGTACTGGATAATATGGTAATTATGGGTGTCAAGCCTTGTATAACTTTGTGTCACTCAGTAAGGTCCTAGAATATCCATAGCTACTGGGAGGGTTTCCTGAAAGAAGAATTGCATAACCCTGTCAAGAAATCTGACAAAAAAGGACATTTAGAAGTTTAATTGTCAATGAATTCCAGTGTGATGTAATGGTTAAGGTGTTGGACTACGACCTGGGAGCCCAGGGTTCGAATCCTCACATAGCCATGAAGCTCACTGGGTGACCTTGGGCCAGTCACTGCCTCTCAGCCTCATGAAAACCCTATTCATAGGGTCGCCATAAGTCAGAATTGACTTGAAAGCACTACATTCTGCTTAGCAGAAACCTTTATTCAACTAGAGCAGGGGTATAGTCATCTGGGGTCTCAGGGGGTCTTAAACCCCTTACGTTTTTGGGAGCAGGGTCTCTAGGTCTCCAGTAGCCTATGAGCCAATCAGCATGAAAGGGGAGTGTGTTAGCCACTGAGAAGAGTCTTCTAACATGCTTCCTTGTCCTTTCCTGTTTATTGGAGCCAGTTAGAATGAAAGGTGGTGAGTCAGCCACTGAGGAGACTCTTTTCAGTAGCTAACACTCTTCCCTTTCATGCTGATTGGCTCCTAGGGAGGTCTGTTGTTGTGGAAGAAAGCATTAACAAGGATCTCATTCTCAACCCTGCAGCAAAAAAGGGAGGGCCTCGCTGTGACTATCATGAAGGGACACTGCATTTCTGAATTTGCCACTACACTACTGAACTAGAGTGGTGGTTCCCAAACCATTTTTTCCTCATAGACCAGCTGAAAATAGCTGAGGGTCTTGGCAGACTACTTATTGATTTTTCTGCCTGTTGTAGCAATTCTAATGTGCTGTGCTAGATGCTGCATGCATTTCTAACAGCAGTTTTATTGCTTCTTTTATTTCTTATATATAGTATATTGTATTCCATAGAATTCAAATTGTAATACAACAAAAATGCAATATGAGAAAAAATAAAAAATAAAATACAATTAAACATTTATATGACTATTTAATGTGCCAATCTCCTGGCTTCAACTACAAATCCACAGACATGCAATGGACCACCTGGATGAAGCTCATGGACCACCGGTGGTCTACAGACCACTGTTTCAGAACCTCTGAACTAGAGAATAGGCAATCTGCATTTGGAGGCAATCATAGTATTCTAGGTCTCTACATGACTTTTTTCTCCTTTAGTATTGTTCCTTCTTACTTATTGATGAGCCTTCCAGGCCACTGCAACTTCCACAGTAAAATATTAGGGTAAAACAACCAAATATATAATTCTGATTCATATCCAAAGTCTGACTTTAACAAATACAAATATATCAAATAGGAAAATCATATGTACAATAAACATACTTATACATATAGTATTCCTTTATCCTTGTTGCCTGAAGGTCAATCTTGGCAAAATCATATTTTGCCGCCCAACCCACACTCCTTGGGATTGCAACCTGAATTGCTTAAAAATAGAACTTTCCTCTGGACTTCATACAAATTACAAAACATAGAGAGCTTCGGCTTTGGGGCGGTATACCTGAAGGGCCCCTCGTTATTGTGGGGGAGTAGTGCTCCCCTTTGGATTGCAGAGAGGAAGCTGCCCACCTGCTCCTGGCCCACCGGCACCCACCCTCTTGCTCCCCCGCCTGCCTACTTGCTCCCTCACTTGCCCCCTGCTATTGTCGGCTCCCTCGCTCACCCTCCCCTGCCCACTCACCCTCCCCCCACCTGCTTGCTCACTTACCCTCTCCCCCACTCACTCACTCACTTGCTCACCTGCCCCGCCCCCCACACGCTCACCCACTTGCCTGCTCCCCCACCCCCCACTCACTTGCTCGCCATCACGGTCCTCTGCCTGCCTAGTAGGTAGGTAGGTAGATGGGGCATGAGTGTGTGCATGCATGCATGTGCCAGGGCCCAGCGCAGGCTGGTGCCCAAGGGCCCTGACATGCCTGGGGCCAGCCCTGTTTGGGCTGCAATCTCAGTAAGGTAAATACATTTCTCAATGTATGTAAATGAACTGAAGCGTATCCAATTCTTACTAATAACTACCGTTGTCTCCCAATTAAAGAAATATCAGTTGGATTTTAATCAATGAACTACATCTGCAAAATTTGTAAATGAACCAAAACAATAGTTCTTAAGAAATAGCCATTCTTTTTTTTCCTAGATTAAGAGTATATATGTCACAACAGGGACCATCTTGGCTGCTTTCCCTTCCTTGCGTGATGGAGAAAGTGGAATGAATCTTCTCAGAGCTTTTACAAATTCTTGTGTTAAAAATTATACAGCCAAGTGAATGGCTGTATATTATAACCAGCATGGATTTTTCACATTCTGCAATGTTAAATTGAAAATACTCCCCATGCCATTCTGATGCTTCCCAAAAGCTCATTTCAAAACAAAACCTTACAAAACTTATAGTCCTGAAGTCAGAAACACTTGCTAAACAACCCTCTAAATTTTCATGGTGATACACATAACAGTCAGAGAGAATAGAGAGTTCAAAGTGTAAAAAGATAGGGGAAACGGACACCTATTGGACTTTTTTCTGTCAGAGTTCTCATAATTTGTTGAAATTAATTAAAAATCAGCCATATTTACAGAGTACCTGTAATCATATTACAAACCTTGCCCCATACTCTGACCTTCATCTTCTGCAGTTTAAAAGTTTAAAAAATGGCTGGCCGATTTTTAATTAATTTAAGAAATTTAGCTTTGGAATCAATGATAAGCTGGGGCATGCGCAGTAAGAACCAACTGTCAGTGTTCTAAAATCCAGACTCACAGCTGCTTGGCTTGGCTAATCAGGGAGCCACATCCACACCAGTCCTTTATTTCAGTGTAGTTTGTGAAGGGTGCTGAGAGGAGACTCCTATTCCCCTGACAGAGATCCAGTGGCCATGGTGGTTTAACAGTCAGTTGCTCTGATTGAAGCTCTGTGAGGGTAGCATGGCATCTCCTAGCAACTCTCAGCACCCTTCACTAACTACACTTCTCAAGATTCTTTGGGAGAAGCCATGACTGTCTAAAGTGAAATAAAGGTCTGGTGCTGATGTGGCCAGGAACAGCTTTGGTTTAAATTTGGGTGGGAGGCTACATGTGCCTGCTGTAGAATAAAAAGCTGAAAGCTGAAAAACAATGATACTGTTCACAATGTTTTCCTTTTGGAAAGGAAAGGGGCTTCCCCTCTGCCCAGCACCCACCCGCCCGATCTCCTCCCCTCCTCCCTCCTCCCTCCCCCTCCCCCAGGTCAGTTTCCCCTATCCTAAGCATGATTACACAGGAGTAAATCCCATTGAACTTAAAAGGCATACGAATGATTAAACCTACCATCCTCTCCTCCTCCCTCCTATCCCTTCTTCTTGCCCCTCCTTCCCCCATCCCCTTCCAATCCCCTCCTTCCCTTCCCCTCTCTCCACCTCCTTCTCCTCCCCCATGGTAAGTTTTACCTATCCTAAGCATAATTGCACGAGAGTAAATCCCATTGAACTCAATAAGCATGCCAATGATCATAGCTGCCTTTCTCCTCCTTCCCCTCTCCTATCCTTTCCTCTTCCTTCTTCCTTCTCCATTGTCCACTCCAGCCCTCCCTCCCCCCCCTCCCCTCTGGTCAGTTTCACCTATCCTAAGCATGATTGCAGGGGAGTAAATCACATTGGACTCAATAAGCATGCAAATGATCAATCCATTCTCAGCAAACTTGCTCAGGATCCCAGTTCTTACCTCCTGGATTAAAAAGCAGAGAAATTCACTAACAAACAAAATAACTTGCGGTTTAAGAATGTACCTATAGCCAACAGATATTTCTGTCAAACTTTAAAAAGCAGGGAAATTGGGCAGCCATAGTGAATGCACCAGGGGAGCAGGAAACCTGACCTCCTCTCTGAGATATTGTACTGCCTTACAAATTTGTAAAAATGCAAACACCATTTGGGTTGGTCTTTCACAATCCAATCCACTTCCTGTGTAGCTTGGAAGAATTTGGTAACATGTGCCTCTGAGCATGTGGAGAGTGGTGGCAACATCTGCAATCAGTCCAAATAACAGAAACAAGAGATGGCCTGTGCTGATCTTGTTTTAGCAGGGAGGAAGCAACAATACTAAGACAGTTGATATAGTTCAGATAGTCACTTGAAATATGTTTGATTTACTTTGCAATTTTAGTGAAGTTTCCTATAGTATATCATTTTATTTTGCTTCTGTTTCTGTGAATATGTGAAGTAAAGCAACACTTTGCAACACTAAAAAAAATTCCACAAACAATTGTGGAATAATGGCACTGACTATTCTGCAGAATTGTTTCCAATGGACATGAGGAGTGTCTCAATTTGCACAAGATAAAACAGCGGGAGGTGAAATATATTCTAGCAAAATTCCAGGTGTGCTCTATGTTTTTAATTGACCATGCCCACCTTGCTTTAAGTGAAGTAGTTTAAGCATGGCAGGCTGAACACATGTATCTTGGCCACCCTCTTTTTCCCAACAGTCACTGCTTAAGTAGCAACATATTTCACATTCAATTGTTAATGTGCCCAAAATAGAAATAGAACATAACCTTCAGTTTGAAACACAAAAGGCTGTCTTCACCATCATATGACATTGACCCATAAAAAGAGTTTGAAATTAATAAAAATAAATTTGACACAGGTTTCTAGGATGACTAATGAGAGAAATATAATTTTCTAGGTTAGATTCTCTGTAGAAACAGTAGTAGCACAGGAAAGAAGCAAAGTAAGAAGAACACCAACAAACATACAAAAAATAATTCTCCATCTTTGGAGATGGCAGCTGTTGCCACCACTCACCATATGCTCAGAGGCACATGTTACCAAATTCTTCCAAGCTACACAGGAAGTGGATTGGACTGTGAAAGACCAACCCAAATGGTGTTTGCATTTTTTCAAATTTGTAGGGCAGTACAATATCTCAGAGAGGAGGTTAGGTCTCCTGCTCCCCTGGTGCATTCACTATGGCTGCCCAATTTCCCTGCTTTTTAAAGTTTGATAGAAATATCTGTGGGCTATAGGTACGTTCTTAAACCGCAAGGTTTTTTGCCTATTAGTGAATATATATCTATATTTTAAAAGTTTCCCAATTAATCACAAGGGACTTTTTCATTGATCAAAAGGTTTGAGGGGTGGAAACCCTTTTTCAGCCCAATGGCTACATCCCAGCATGGACAAGATGGGCGGAGGAACAGATGTGACTCATCGCTTACCTTTTTATAGTAGACCACATGTCATCCATGTAAAAATTGGGTTTCCTCATGCATACTCTATATCTCTCTCCTGCTGGAAGTGGGGCAAGAGCAACTCCTGTTTTGTTCTTTATTTTATGTTCCAGAAGGGAGATAGAGTTAGGGTCCTCCACATGGATAGGCTTGATTACCTTTACCTGTGATGCTCTGACTGACTTCCTTCCAGCTACTAGACTGATATGTCTTTAGGGAAGCTTACCTGCCCCTCCTCCTTCTGCCCTTTCTTCTTCTCTTCTACAACTGTCCGGGAGAGAGGAGACACCCTTTGCCATGAAGGCAGCTCCCAAACCTGGGCGTTGAGCCTCCAATTTAGTTAGTTAGTTAGAACTAGATTATGCCTTTCCTATCTACTATGTATTTCTATAAATAAAATAGCTTTTCTTATTTTACTAAGTCTTAAGTCTCAGTTATCTAAATGCTGGGTAAAAGCCTGCTACTTAAGTAAACGCACACACTGGTACATGCGCAGCTCAGACCGTTGACAATCCCTGCTAATATCTATACAAATTTACATAACATCTCCATCCAGGCAGCAAGGGGCATTATCACTGTTCAAGGACGGCAAGGGGAAAATACTCAAGGTGGGCATGGAGTACGGCCAGGAAGGGGTGTGGCCTGGGAAGAGTCCTGAGGGCAACAGAGAGAGGTATGGACTGCATTCAGTCCCTGGGTCTGAAGTCCCCCATGCCAGAGCTTGGAAAAGTTACCTTTTTTGAACTACAACTCCCATCAGCCCCAGCCACCATGGCCACTGGATTGGGCTGATGGGAGTTGTAGTTCAAAAAAGTAACTTTTCCAAGCTCTGCCCATCCCTTATCTAAATTAATCAGTCCTCAAATATTGCAGCCCTGTTTTGTATTGGTCTGTCCTAATGTTAGCTGTTGATTAATTACCTGCCCACATCAGTTGAGAGCTGATTCATAAAACACACACATTTTCTGAGCTCATTTCCAGTTGCATCATCTTTCTTATAAGCCTCAACTGAATGTGGAGGGGGTTAAATAATTTCATAGCAGTGTAGGAGCTTAGTGGAAAACTATTTCACTTTTGGTTATCAGCCCTCAATATATTTGGAAGAGTTGTATCCATGTTAATTTCAAGATGAGCTCCTCAGTCCAATATAATAGAGGGTGGTTACACAACTTATTACAAAGGCCAGTTCCATATTCTTTGAATGTGACCACATATACTTTGTCTGGAGTTTCCATCCTGACTAAAGAGACAAGGGGTTTTTTGCAAATATACGATATGCACAGTAAACTTTCTCAACAGTCTTATTTTGCCTTCAACACTGAATGTAAACTGATACAAATTTAAGGCAGAGAGACAAGGACCAATACTCATTAGTTATCTTTTGACAGTCCAAAAATAAAGATGAGCTAAATGGGACAGATAGCTAGAATTTTATATGAGTATCAACTCTCATCTTAAAATAGCAGAGAGGATGTTGTTGAGGGAGCACAATAAACAAAGATAGATCAGAAACCTTAGACAGCCATGTAAATAGATAGGTAGTGAGATACCGAGAAGGATATTTATCTTGCTTATCTCTGTTTGGTATTAAACTTGCTTTCCTGAGTTATTCTTGAATGAATGGCTGATGATGAGGTATGATGTTATGTTCAGTTCATAAGAACATAAGAACATAAGAAGAGCCTGCTGGATCAGGCCAGTGGCCCATCTAGTCCAGCATCCTGTTCTCACAATGGCCAACCAGGTGCCTGGGGGAAGCCCGCAAGCAGGACCCGAGTGCAAGAACACTCTCCCCTCCTGAGGCTTCCAGCAACTGGTTTTCAGAAGCATGCTGCCTCTGACTAGGGTGGCAGAGCACAGCCATCACAGCTAGTAGCCATTGATAGCCCTGTCCTCCATGAATTTGTCTAATCTTCTTTTAAAGCCATCCAAGCTGGTGGCCATTACTGCATCTTGTGGGAGCAAATTCCATAGTTTAACTATGCGCTGAGTAAAGAAGTACTTCCTTTTGTCTGTCCTGAATCTTCCAACATTCAGCTTCTTTGAATGTCCACGAGTTCTAGTATTATGAGAGAGGGAGAAGAACTTTTCTCTATCCACTTTCTCAATGCCATGCATAATTTTATACACTTCTATCATTTTGCTTTAAGGAACAAACACTTTTTCTGGTGAACTGTGGCAGCAGGTGCAAACGATGTGCTCTTGCAGGGAGAGGGAAGGAATTTTTGTTGGCAAGTGTGGAGGGAGAGGACTGGTTGCCCATTCTGGGATCTTTGGAAATCAGAGATGGCGCAGGTGGTTGGGAAGTCAGACATGATGTCAGACATGTAGGAACCCCCCTCCAAGGAAAGTTCAATTCAAAGGTACACACCTTCACTACGAATTGTGCACGACTTCAGTTCTCAGGTCGGATCAAAGCTGGCATGGGGGAAAGCGCATCAAATGGCAGCACAATGGGACAGTCGAGAACTTTGTTTGAGACATATTTTATAACTGTTATTAGACATTTTACCATTGTTATTCTTTTTTTCTGCTTTTGATGAACTGTATATTGTTTTTTATTGTTCGGTTTATGTTTTATAATATGATGTATGGTTTTCTTTTATTTTTGTTGTTCAGTTATGTTTATTTAAAATGTGATATATTCATTTTCTTTTACTATCAATTGTACCAAAGGTGATGGTATATTGCTTTTATGTTGTAAACCACCCAGAGAGCTTTGGCTATGGGGCGGTATAAAAGTGTAATAAATAAATAAATTAATAAATTTCACAAGAAACTATAGGATATCTTTGAATTATGGGTAACGTGTGTGTACATGGATTCAAAAACCAGCAGTGGGAGCACACTGAAGCCAGATTAAATTGTAATGTGTACACAGCCTTAGTTACAGTAGGGCAGAGGGACTAAGAGTGGGGGATAAATTTGACTCAGTTTACATTTAAAGCAGAATCTATCGAATTTGCACTTTCCAAAACAATATGAAAACTGAAACACCGCCGTCCTTCTTACCTGAATTTTGAAGTGCAGTTCTCCAACCAACCAATCTTTACATAAATGCATGTATTAGAGGAAAGTGCCATGAAAATGCATATATTAATGAAAATAACATGCAAAATGCATTATATTAGAAGAAAATGCTTTGCAAAAATGTGTACATTAGTCAGAACTGCATACAAAAATGAGTTAAATAGGATAAATTCACACTAAAAGGCTGGAGAATTTTTATGAGGATTTTTTTTAAAAAAAATATTTATTTATTATTTAATTAATTAATTTGTATCCCGCCCTTCCTCCCAGCAGGAGACCAGGGCGGCAAACAAAGCACTAAAACACTTTAAAACATCATAAAAACAGATCTTAAAATACATTAAAACAAAACAGCATTAAAACATTTTTTAAAAAAACAACTTTAAAAAAGGGCTAAAAACATTATTAAAAACATATTAAACAATTCTGACACAGATGCAGACTGGGATAGGTCTCAACATAAAAGGCTTGTTGAAAGAGGAAAGTCTTCAAAAGGCACCGAAAAGATAGCAGAGATGGCGCCTGCCTAATATTCAAAGGGAGGGAATTCCACAGGGTAGGTGCCACCTTACTAAAAATCTGTTTCCTATATTGTGCAGAACGCACGTCCTGATAAGATGGTATCTGCAGGAGGCCCTCACCTGCAGAGCACAGTGATTGACTGGGTATATAAGGGGTAAGACTATCTTTCAGGTATCCTGGTCCCAAGCTGTATAGGACTTTGTACGCCAAAACTAGAACCTTGAACTTGGCCCGGTAGCAAATGGGCAGCCAGTGCAATTCTTTCAGCAGCAGGGTGACATGTTGGTGATACCCTGCTCCAGTGAGCAGTCTCGCCGCCACATTTTGCACCAGCTGCAGCTTCCGAACCAACTTCATGGGCAGCCCCACGTAGAGAGCATTACAGCAATCCAGCCTAGAGGTTACCAGTGCTTGGACAACAGTGGTCAGGCTATCCCTGTCCAGAAACGGCCGCAGCTGTCTCACCAGCTAAAGCTGGTAAAAGGCACTCCCAGCCACTGAGGTCACCTGGGCCTCTAGCAACAAAGATGGATCCAAGAACGCCCCCAGGCTATGGACCTCCTCTTTCAGAGGGAGTACGACCCCATCCAAAGCAGGCAACTGACCATTTATCTGAACTTGGGAACCACCAACCCACAGTGCCTCTGTCTTGCTAGGATTCAGAATCAGTTTATTGGCCCTCATCGAGCCCACCACTGAGTCCAGGCAGCGGTCCAGGGCTTGCACAGCCTCTCCCAATTCAGATGTTACAGAGAAATAGAGCTGGGTATCATCAGCATACTGCTGAGACCTCGCCCCAAAGCTCCTGATGACTGCTCCCAAGGGCTTAATATAGATGTTAAACAGCATGGGGGACAAGATGGTACCCTGCGGCACCCCACAGCACAGCTGCCAGGGGGCCAAAAGACAGTCACCCAACACTATTCTCTGAGAACGACTCTGGAGATAGGATCGGAACCACTGTAAAACAGTGCCTCCATACCCATCTCACCAAGTCGGCCCAGAAGGATACCATGGTCAATGGTATCAAAAGCCACTGAGAGATCAAGCAAGAATAACAGGGTCGCACTCCCCCTGTCCTCCCAATAAAGGTCATCCATCAGGGCTACCAAGGCTGATTCGGTCCCATAACCAGGCCTGAACCCAGACTGGGATGGGTCTAGATAATCTGTTTCATCCAAGAGTACTTGCAGTTGCTGCGCCACAACCCTCTCAATCACTTTCCCTAAGAAAGGGGTATTTGCAACTGGTTGGTAGTTGTCACAAACCAAGGGGTCCAGTGTGGGCTTTTTCAGGAGTGGTTGAATCACCGCCTCTTTCAAAATGCTGAAGAAATGTGGAGAACTGAATTTAAAAATGTGGAACAGAGAGAACTGAACTCGACAGATCTTTACAACCCTTATAAGGACTTGGGGCTTGTGACAAAGTCCTCATAAAAGAAGTGAGATTTGAAGAATGATTTGAAGGAAGGAAGAGATGGAATCCCGTAAGTGTTCTAGGAGGCAGTTTGAAGCATAGAATTAAAATGTGTTTTAATTCTTTTTAATACTGCATTTTAGATTTTGTAATCTGCCCTGGGAACTATTGATGAAAGGTGGGCAATTAATATTAATAATAATAATAATAATAATAATAATAATAGGTGGCAGTTTGAAGCATAGGGACCCTGTGGCTCCTAGAGCACTATCTATTAGTACAGAGCTTGAGCTCATTTGAAACATTGCACATAGCTATGACCTGACAGCCATGTGCCTGGATGAAAGCACTCACTTGCAATTGGTAGGCTCTTTAATGAGGGAAGGCCCAGCCCCTAACAATTGCTTGACAACTTCTGATAGTGACCACAACTAGGCCCTCTATTCCCTTCATGGGTTTACTTTTTTAACCCCAGTTTTTAGGTGTATGAGTCTATGAAGTCTCCTAGAAATTGATCACAGGACCCCTGGATGCCATACCCTCTAGCCTTGTGATTTGGAAGCTCAGTGATGGTAAGATGTAGCCATAGTTAATAGAAGCTTTCTCTTCTCTCCAGTTACTTCACATAGGGCCGTGCTGAGCCATAACGCTGAAGACAATTTCTAGGACTGAACTCTAGTAAGGGTTAGTAACCCCATTCATCAACAAACCACAAATAGCAAACTATAACAGTGTTCTCATTTATAAGTGGCCTAGTAGGATTATTTTCTGCTAATAAGACCCATGACTAAAAGAATGGAAGAAGATCCAAAACAGAGAGAGGACTGCGTTTGTAGGTATCTGACACACATCATCAAATTGCTTAATAAATCTTACTAGACAACAAACTTAAAACAAAGTCTTCTCTGATGTATGAGAGCACATGTTTAAGCTTCTTTTTTTGCTTGCCGTGCATGATTAACCTTGTGAATCTGGAGTTCAGGTAGCACAAGTGGTTGAACAAAAAGTTCAGTTGCTTATGAATAATTTGTTTTCTAGTGCATATGCAAAGATAATTGTTCAGCACAAGCCTTTCAGTGTTGAAGCCATCTGTGAGTCAAGGCATTGTTGAGAATGATGTGAGTTATTTATGTGGGAGCAACCATACGTGAAGATGCCTGGAAAAGTAATGCATGAGGCCACCTTGAGGGAAATTATCAGAATGTACAGCAATAGTAAATTCTTCAAAATTCACCATTTAAAATCAATCAGTCATGTGTTTATTATGGTTAAATGACCAATAAACAAAGCAGATAATATAAAATACAAAATCATACTCTCAGTAGAACCAGTTATTAATTATAAACACTGACAAGCTGGGTGTGAGAGATACAACATCGAGATATTATGGTACCTGCTTAGTAATAGATTTATTAGTGTCCTCAAGGAAAGGACTCAAAATGGTCTCTAAAGATTGGTCATGAAACAGGGATGATAAAAATCAATGATTTTTTAAAAATCAAAAATTATTTTTTATTTAAATTGGATTTTTTAAGTTAAATTGGATTTTTTAAGTTAAATCAGGTTTTTTACTTATATCAGATTTCAATTTTTTTAAA
Source organism: Rhineura floridana (assembly GCF_030035675.1). Lineage (NCBI taxonomy): Eukaryota > Metazoa > Chordata > Lepidosauria > Squamata > Rhineuridae > Rhineura > Rhineura floridana. Next base: position 58,999,921 of record NC_084487.1, read on the forward strand.
AAAACAATTAGTTTAAAAAAGAGCCTAGGTCAAGATATCATAATGAATACTAATTATACAACTTATATTCTATGATTATGTTAACAACAGTTTATGGAGGGAGATAACCTGATCAGTCCTATTCTGCAGGTGGTGTACATGAAATGCATGCTGTCTCTCTTCTCTCTCTAGGCCTTGTCTCCCTCTAAGTACAAAGATAGAGGTCAATGAATAGAGAATTTGGGGAGATGGAGTATCTCTGAACAAGGAGGAGACAAGTGAAGTGGTAATCCAGCTCTTAGCAGCAGCTGAGAACTGAAGTTGGGAACTGAAAAAGCAGGAAAATTTGTATTTCTTTTCCAGACAATGAACAAGGAAAACAAAGGTGAAGGTGACTGAGTTAACTGTACTACCCAATATTTTAAATTTCTAAGGTTGACTTGGCTGAAATTGCCTAAATTTTATTTTTAAAGAACTTTACATTTATCTATAAACCGAAATAGTTAACCATTCAAATATCCATGTGTAAGTTTTGTTAATGTTGTTTGTTGAAGAAGAAAACTAACCAGAAGAATAAACAATTAAAACGCCTGTTTCGTGGTGGTGATTCTGGCACATCATGACAAAAATATCATGATTAATTGAACAGTTAGAGCTGGTTCATCTCCTGAATGACTTCACAAGTTCATTCTGCTTTGGTACTAAAATGACCAAATTATCACTCCTTTTTGTGATGAAAATTAATCTGAAAACATTTCAGAATAATTGCTTAGTGTGTACCTACTTTCTAATGAAACCTACATCTCTGAATATGTATTAAGGTTATATTAAACAACAATGTACTTCTACTAAAAATGATGATTAAATAAAATCTTTCTAAATACTGATATAAATTTGATTTAAATCAAATCAACCCTGCCATGAAACCTCATAAGAGGACAAATTATACATTCTCTAACCCAGGGGTAGCTACCATGGTGCCTTCCAGATGTTTCTGGACTACAACTCCCACCATCCCTAACCTTTGTCCATGCTAGCTGGGACTGATGGGAGTTGTAGTCCTACATCTGGAGGCCACCATGTTGGCTACCCCTGCTCTAACCCTTTGATAAAATCTACAATGGAAGAACACATGAGAGACTATTTCGGTCTCTGAATGGTTACAGTGACATCACCTATCCTTGTATAGACCTTTCCCAAATGTGCCTAGGGAAGGGGTTCCCAAATTGTGATCCGTGGACCACCGGTGGTCTGCAAATTTCATTCAGGTGGTCTGGCAGCATATCCACATCAAATTTTCATGTTGATTTTAATTGTATTTTATTGCTTCTTTTATTTCTTCCATTGTATTTTATCATATTATGCTTTGAATTCTATGGAATGCAAACTGTACTACTATAATATACACTTCAAGAAATAAAAGAAGCAATAAAAATACAATTAAAAATCATACAACATTCAGCACAACACATTACAATTGCTACAACTAGCAGAAAAATCACTGAGTGGTCTGCCAAGGCCATCGGCAATTTTCAAGTGGTTGGGGGGGGGAGTTTGGGAACCACTGATCTAGGATAAAAAATCTTAGAGGAAAAATATTAAAATGGGTCAGCAAAACTGCTCTTCTATATTTAATATAGTTTGGATATTTGGATATAGCATACATTTGTTAGAGACAGACCAAATCAACCAGGACCAGTGACTGTGGTATACATGACCCATTAGCTGACATGTGTAACTCTTGCACATCCATATCTTTTGTTATCTATTTAACTGTTAATGTGGTTGTCCTAGGTTAAATGACAGCAGATAAAAAGGAGACAAACCAGCAACACAATTTTTCCCCATTAACTCACTGTTGCATATAGACAAAAAAAGAGCTGAGCAGCACATGATATGCCAGAAACATTAGAGAGGCAGAAGAGCAGATTCAGAGATAATAACCAATAGAATATATCCATGCCAAGCTACTTAATTGGTTAAGTCTGATTTCAAGATTAAGGGCAGTGCTATCAATACAGTTGAGTGTGCCCAGTATTATACAGTCATCAGAGTGGCTGTACACTATAGCCAGCATGGATTTTTTTGCATTCTGCAATGTTAAATTGAAAATATCCCCATGCAATTCTGCTGCTTCCTGTAAACCCATTTCAAAACAAAATCTTACAAAACATATAGTCCTGAACGCAGACGTGCTTGCTTATCAGCCCTCTAAGCTTTCATGGTGATACACAAAACACTCAGAGAGAATAATCAGTTTAAAGTTTGAAACAAGAGTAAAAAAAAAACAGACCCCTTTTGGACTTTTTTCTCTCAGTGATCTCATAATATGTTGAAATGCCCTGATCACCACTCGCCTAGACTACTGTAATGCGCTGTATGTGGGGTTACCTTTGAAAACGGTTCGGAAGTTACAATTGGTACAGAATGCAGCGGCGCGTCTGATTGCAGGCAGCCGCCGTAGAGATCACATCACTCCTGTGTTGAAGGAGTTGCATTGGTTACCGGTTGTGTACCGAACTCAATTCAAGGTGTTGGTTTTAACCTTTAAAACCCTATACGGTTGTGGCCCAGCCTATCTGAAGGAGCGCCTCCAGCATCGACAGGGATGCCGCTCAACAAGATCAACCTCAGAGGGCCTTCTCTGGATCCCACCAGTCAAGACAGCTAGGCTGGTGAGGACTCGAGAGAGGGCCTTCTCAGTAGTGGCTCCCGCCCTTTGGAACTCTCTCCCTAGTGACCTACGCCATGCCCCGTCTATAATGAGCTTCCGCAGGACCCTGAAGACTTGGCTTTTTAGGCAGGCGTTTGAGATGGGCTAGTTTTCTACTGTTTTTAAATTTTAACTGTTTGATATACTGTTTTATCTCGTATGTCGCCCAGAGTGGCTGGACAACCAGCCAGATGGGCGACTAACAAATTTAATAATAAAATAATAATAAATAAATAAATTAAAAATCAGCCATGTCACAGAGGACCTGTAATCCTGTTACAGACCTTGCCCCATACCATGACCTTCATCTTCCACAATTTAAAAGTTAAACAAATGCATGGCTGGTTTTTAATTAATTTAAGAACATTAACATGGGAGTCAATTATAAGCACAGGCATGCTCAGTAAGAACCAACTGATAGTCAGCTGATTGACTTAGCCAATCAGCAGACTCCTATTCTCCTGACAGAGCTCCAGTGGCCAGAGTGATTTAATAGTCAGCCCCTGTTTCCAGAGAATTTTGGGAATTGAAGTTCTGTGAGGGGAATAACAGTCTCCTAAACAACTCTCAGCACCCTTCAGAAACTACACTTCCCAGGATTATTTGAAGCAAGCCATTACTTTTTAAAGTGGAAAATGTCTGGTGTGGATGTGGCCAGGGTCACCTTTGGTTTAAAGTTGGGTGGGAGACTACATGTGTCTGCTGTAGAATAAAAAGGTGGGGGAAACTTCAAAAATAATGATACTGTTTACAATGTTTTCCTTTTGGAAAGAAAATGGGTGTTCCCTCTGCCCAGTGCCCATCGACCCAATCTCCTCCCCTCCTCACCCCTTCTCCCCTCCCCCATCCTCCCTACCTGTACCCTTCCTCCCCTCCTCCTCCCCTCTCCTCCCCCATGTCAGATATCATAAGCATGATTGCACAGGAGTAAATCCCACTGATCTCAAAAGCATGCAAATGATCAAACCTGCCCTTCCTCTCCTTCTCCCTCCTATCCCCTCCATCCTCCCTCTCCCCTCCTCTCCCTCCCTCTCCCCTTCCTTCTCCACTCCTCCCCTATCCCTTCATCCTCCCTTTGTCCTCCCCCTCTCCCTCCACCCTTCTCCACTCCCTCCCTCCCTCCCTCCCTCTTATCCTCTGCCCCATGGTCAGTTTCACATTTCCTAAGCATGATTGCACAGTAGTGAATCCCACTGAACTCAATAAACATACAAATGATCAAACCTGCCCACCCTCTCCTATCACCTCCCTCCTGCCGAGAGCTTGGAAGTAACTAGTTACAAGTAATGAATTACTTGTAATTCATTACTTTTTTGAGTAACGAGTGAGTAATTCCTTTACATTTTGATTGTAATAGAACTAGGAGTAATTTTACTACTTTTGCTGAGTAATTGTAACTTTTCCAGAATTACTTTTGGGCGTTACTTCGGGGGGGAGCAGGGGAACTCTTCTGCTCCTCTGATTTGTGGATAAAAATCATGTTCCTAAAACTGGGCTTCTGTGCAGTGTCGCTCTTTCCTCATGCTCTGTGGATGGGCAGGAGGCGATGAGGGAGGAGGTGGAGAGTGAGACGGGGTGGAGTGGAGAAAACAATTATTTTAAAAAACGGATAGTGGTGGTGAAGAATGGAATGGAGGGAAAAAGGATCCAGAGGTCAAGAGGCACTGTACTACGGTGGTTCCATTCCTTTCTTTCCGACAGGCATCAACAGGTAGCATTGGGGGAGGAGGTTTCAGACCCTTGGCCTCTCAATTGTGGTGTGCCACAGGGCTCTATCCTCTCTCCCATGCTATTTAATATCTATATGAAGCCACTGGGGACAATCATCAGGAGATTTGGGCTGCAGTGTCACCAATATGCGGATGACACTCAGCTCTATCTCTTGTTTAAATCTTCACCAGAGTCTGCTGTGGAGACCATGTCCAAGTGCCTGGAATCCGTGAGTGGATGGATGGGAAGGAACAGGCTGAAGTTGAATCCTGATAAGACTGAGGTGCTACTCGTGGGAGACAAGGGAAGGCTGGGAGATGTTGACCTGGTGTTCGACGGGGTGAAATTGCCCCTGAAGGACCAGGTCCGCAGCCTTGGGGTTGTTCTTGATTCCAAGCTGTCCATGGAGGCTCAGATTTCAGCAGTGAGCCGGGCAGCTTGGTATCAATTACCCCTCATTCGTAGAATGCAGCCCTACCTTCCTGCTCATCAGCTCCCACTGGTGGTACATGCCCTGGTCACCTCTCGGTTGGATTACTGTAATGCGCTCTACGTGGGGTTACCCTTGAAAACGGTCCGGAAATTACAACTTATACAAAATGCGGCGGCTCGACTACTTACAAACTGTCACCGCCGGGAACACATCACCCCAGTGTTGTTCGACCTACACTGGCTTCCAGTTATTTTCCGGGCCCAATTCAAGGTGTTGGTATTAACCTTTAAATCCCTATACGGTCTCGGCCCAGTTTATCTGATGGAGCGCCTCCAGCGCCACCAACCATGCCGCCCAACAAGATCAGCCACACAGGACCTTCTCTCAATCCCGCCAACTAAAACAGCTAGGTTGGCGGGGACAAGAGAGAGGGCATTTTCAGTGGCGGCCCCCACTCTCTGGAACTCCCTCCCGTATGACCTTTGACATGCCCCTTCCCTGAATGTATTCCGCCAAGCTTTGAAGACCTGGCTCTTCAGACAGGCCTTTGGGACTTACGGGGAGGGTTAAATCTTTACGACGAATAGCCTACTACTCTGTACTGGAACTGTTTTATTGTTTTATTGTTATATTGTATTTTATGATGTATTTTATTATGATGTAATGTATTGTTGTTAAATTGTACGTCGCCTAGAGTGGCCATTGGCCAGATAGGCAACCCACAAATTAAATTATTATTATTATTATTAAGAACATGGATAAAGGAGGAGAAGGAGGCAGCAGCAGAATGGAGATAAAGAACTGTGGAGGTGAAAGATGGCAACGTGTATGTGAGTGTGCGTGTGTGTGCACTTGGCACACAAAGTGGCCTCCACCACCCTCTCTGGCTACTGTGCTGCATTTGCAGTATTTTAACTTTTTTGCATCTGAGGGGAAAATGTTTGCTTGAGTGAGTGTCCCTTAGTTGGTGGCAGGGCAGGGTCCGGGAGGTGGTTAAGTAAGAGAGATTATGCTGGCTGGTGAGGGGGGGGGGGTTGCACTTGGTGTGGCGTGCAAAAATCTGAGTAGTGGCCTCAGCCTCCCTCCCCACCACCCTTACCAGCGGAGAGACCACCATTGCTATCTTATGGATAAAAATAATTATTCTACTACCTCTGTATGTGTTTGTTTATTTTTAATGTTGTTTTAGGCTACTTAGATGTGGAGCAGCCAAGGCCAGCACCTTGTAGGCGTTTTTTTTTAAGTAACTGAAATGTAATTGTAGTGATTACTTTGGAGGAAAAGTAAAGTAATCAGTTACTTTCAGAGCAATTGTAATTGTAACGGTAATTACTACTTTTTTGGGCCACGTAACTGTAACTGTAATTTATTACTTTTTAAAAGTAATCTTCCAAGCTCTGCTCCTGCCCCTCTCCCCTCCTCCCCCTCTTCTCCCTGTGACAGTGTTCAGCAGCCAAAGTCAGCACCTTGTAGGCACTCAAGGATTTTTAAAAGTAACTTAAGTGTAATTGTAGTGATTACTTTTGAGTAACAGTAAAGTAATCAATTCCTTTCAGAACAATGGTAATTGTAATGGTAATTTATTCCTTTTTAACAGTGATTGTCATTTATTCCAATTAATAATCTTGCATGTAATCTTCCAAGCTCTGCCTACAATTTTGTAAAAATGCAAACACAATTATCCACTTCCTGTGTAGCTTGGAAGAATTTGGTAACATGTGCCTCTGAGCAACACCTACAATCAAGACTGCATCTCCAGAGATGGAGAACTACAGTTTTTGTATCTTGGTATTCTTCTTATTTTGCTTCTTTCCTGTGTTACTACTCTTTCTATAGAGAATCTAACCTAGAAAACTATATTTTACTCATTATTCATCCTGGAAATCTGTCTCAAATGTATTTTTATTATTTTCAAAGCTTTTTTATTGGTCAATGTCATACAATGACAAAAGACAACCTTTGGGGTTTTAAACTAGAATTTATATTCTATTTCTATTTTGGGTATATTAACAGTTGAATGTGAAACTGCAGCTTTGATGTAAAATCAGACTGATTACAATATGTTGCTACTTCAACAATGAATCTTGGAATTGGACTGCCTTCAAGTTGATCTCGACTTATGGCGACCCTATGAATGTCATGGTAAGCGGTATTCAGAGGGGGTTTACCATTGCCTCCCTCTGAGGCTAGTCCTCCGCACCTGGCTAGGGTCTGCTCAGCTTGCCACAGCTGAACAAGCCAGCCCCTTCCTTGTCCGCAACTGCCAGCTGGGGGGCAACTGGGCTTCTTGGGACTAGGCAGCTTGCCCACGGCTGCACAAATGGCAGGGCACGTAACCCCTGAGCCACTCGCTGTGGGGGTGATCTTTAGCTGGCCCTTGACACCCAGGAGACACGAGCGGGGATTTGAACTCACAGACTCTGGACTCCCAGCAAGGCTCTCCTCCCTACTGTGCTATACCAGCTCTAGGTGTTGGAAAAAAAACAAATTTGGCCTGCCCAGGCTACATGTATTCAGCCTGCTAGGAGTAAAACACTTCATTTAAGAAAAGATGGGCATGGTCAATTAAAAACATGGAGCATACCTAGAAATTTGCTAGAATATATTTTACCTCCACTATTTTATCTTGTGCAAACTAAGACACTCCTCATGTCCACTGCAGACTATTTTGCAGAATAGTTTGTGCCATTATTCCACAATTGTTTTTGGAGATTTTTAGTATAAATTATGCAAAGTGTTGCTGTACTGTACATATTCACAGAAACAGAAGCAAAAGAAAATAATTTACCATAGGAAACGTCACTAAAATTGCAACTATATTTAAAGTGAATATCTGAAGTACATCAACTATCTAAATATTGTTGCTTCCTCCCTGCTGAAACCAGATCAGAACAGTACATGTCTTGTTTCTATTATTTGGGCTGATTGCAGGTGTTGCCACCACTCACCATATGTTCAAAGGCACGTTACCAAATTCTTCCAAGCTACACAGGCAGTGGATTGGACTGTGGAAGACCAACCCAAATTGTGTTTGCATTTTGACAAATTTGTAGGGCAATACAATATCTCAGACAGGAGATCAGGTCTCCTGCCCCTCTGGTGCGTTCACTATCACTGCCCAATTTCCCTGCTTTTTAAAGTTTGATAGAAATATCTGTTAGCTATAAGTACATTCGTAAACTGCAAGGTTTTTTGCCTGTTAGTGAATAGCTCTAACAAAGATGGACTGAGTTCTTCCAAAGAAAATGTAAGCCTAGGAAATGAGTTTGAGGCTCCACATAAAATCTGGTTCACAACTTTTACGGTGCACACCCATATGGTTGTTGACACAAACATTTACCTCCTTTTGTGAAGAAAAGTTGAAGTAATTCTCTTACTGTATGCTCTGCTTTGGCCTTTGCTAATTTGCCCTGCACAATTCAGTTGGTGGAATCATAAAACCAGATCCCAAGGTACTTGCAAGAATCAGCTTGTTCTATTCTACAATCATCCACATTCTAAGAACACTTGGCCTTCCTTTTGGAAAACACCATAACCTTTGACTTCATATAACTGATAGAAGATATTTCCTAAGTACAAAACCAGTAAGCAGTCCTAAACATGTTTGCGAGATTAAGATGACATCATATGTGTATAGTAAGATGTAAACTTTAGTAGTGTTTAGTTCAGGAGGATGAGAAGATATTGAGCCCAGCTTTATAGGAAGATCATCCAAACATAAATTAAATACGGGAGGAGCAAGATACATCTTTGCAAACTTCACAGGTGACGTTAAAACTACTTCAGGGAGATGGTCACTGTTACTAGTCTGATTCAGCTTGTTCCAAGGAAACAAAATCAAAGGCTGATTTTAAATCAATAAAAAGTGTTAGCAGGTTATCTTTCTTTGGTTTGTCTACTTCTTTCCTAAGTGTGACAGTAGTAAATGGTGATCTTGTGTACAAAGGCCTGATCTGACCCCAATTTGTTCTTCTCCCAAGATATTATGGTCACTAATGCAGGCTTTAAGTTTATTCCACAAAAAACTGGCATAAACATTTCCTGTATTAGATAGTAAACTTATGGAGTGGTGATTATCAGGTAGCTTTTGTGGCCTTTATTATGGATCAGTATTATTATGCCTTTCAACCATGTTGATGGAATTTTTCCAGATTTGTTAATAAGCGAAAAAAGAGTAGCCAGCAAAGGGGCCACCAGCTGCTGTTCTGTTTTCTGTCTCTCCATCGATTTGTATCACGTCATGACCGTTTTATTTTCTATCCCTTTCCTAATGATCCACCATGTCTGCGTTGTACTTTTATTAAAGGTGTTTACTAAATTCAAAGGATTATTCACTCATATTCTTTTGAAGTTAATCATAGTACTAGAATAAATGTACACATTCAAGTTCAGTTGCAGATTGCAAAAAGATTTTGCCATATTGACATATTCCTCTTTGAATCTTCAGGAACACTACCGCATTAAGTCTGGATAAATATCTCTGGAAGTTAGTGTTTTTTAATAAGAACTATCACAGCTGATTCTCTGACTGACTCATTAGCATACTTCCTGGCACATGTTCAACAACTACAATGCATTGCAAAACAGAACAAAGCTGTAGTTCCCAATCTTTACTTGGTACAAGCTGTAAGGTACACTTAGTGACACAATGATCTAACATTTAAAATACATGCCTGGTTGTTCTACATTCCTATTAAAAATAAATCTCTTATCTTTGTGAAGGGTGAATTGATTGAACTGCCTTTGCAAATTTATGTATGCCAAATGTAATTAGACATCAGAAGAAAACAGCACATGGAGGAATGTTTTCAGACATGCCTTAGCAACCAGCAAGGCAATGATAGAGCACTTTCCAGGAGAAGACCCGTTCAAATAAATAAGACTTCTATACAAATTGAAGACAGAGACGGCTAACTGAAATATTGAAAGGCACAATCCACACATCAGAAATAACTGGCATTTTTGCATGACTAAACTCAATCTATGGGTATGCTTTGTTTTGGATTCCTGCATTGGGCAGGGAGTTGGTCTCAATGGCCTTATAGGCCCCTTCCAACTGTACTATTCTATTATTTCTCTACTTCTCCATTACATCTAAGTTAGGAGAAGCTGTGTAAGCCTTGGATTGGTGCCTGGATACAGTGGTAGACTGGATGAGAGTCAATAAACTGAGCTTGAGCTTTGGAAGGAAGGAAGCCTCATGAGTGAGTGGCTCCTGTGTCGGGGAGATAGGTGAATTGTTCTGCATGGGGTTACACTCCCTATGAAAGAGCAGGTCCGCAGCTTGGGGATATTCCTTCATCCATCTTTGTCAATAGAGGCCCAAGTGTCCTCTGTGGTCAGGAGTGCCTTCTACCAACTTCAGCTAGTACACCAGCTGTGACTGTCATGGGCCCCATAGAGAACTCCTGGAAAAGTGAGGAGTAGGAGTAGGAGGAGGACTGGGATCCTGGGGAGGGTCCTAGTGGGCAACAGAGGGAGGGGCCTGAAACCAGAGAAGACTTCAGTAGTCTGGTCAGAGAGAGCCACACCCGAGCCACAAGTTGCTGTTGAAGAGCCAGAGCCAGCTGACAAGACTCCTCCCACCACACTTTCAGAATCCACCAGTCCTCTGAGCCACCCCCACACCACCTCCAGGGAGGAAAGAACAGGCAGTGAGACTGGGAGAGGAGACTGGGGAAGAACGGGCCAATGTGTCTCCCACCCCTCATTGCCAAGGACAAGCTGATGGCTGCGCAGGCACAAACAGACTGAGGGCACTCCCCCTGCCTGTGTGTTGGAGCACCCACTTGTTTGCCCAGTCCTGATCAGAGACACAATTCCTGCTTAAGTAGTGAGCCCACCCTGCCCCTACTTAAGTGGTCCTGGGGACGTGCCGGGTTGCTGCAACAACATTTTCACTTGGGTATCAATGCCTAGTAATCTCTTGTAATGATGCAGAAACCTGTGTTATCTGTAAGCTGATCTATGAAACACTCTAGTGTTAAATTTCACATTAAACATAACGGAGAAAAGCACATCAGTGATTCTGAGTCTGATTCTAACAGTTCAGTGACCACTGCTGAACCAGAATAGCCTGATCACAGTGGTCCATGCATTAGTAACCTCAAGACTTTATGTGGCTACTACCCTTGTATCTTATCTAGAAGCTACAGCTAGTGCAGAATACAGTCACCAAACTGCTCACAGGAGTACACTACTTTCTGCTGAGGGAGCTGCACCAGTTGTCAAATTGTTACTGGGCCAGGTTCAAGATTCTTGTGTTACCTCACAAATTCTTAAATAACCAGGGCCCAAAGCACCTTAAGGACTATCTGATTCCTTATGCTCCACCTAGGTCACGGAGATCCTCTGATGGGGCACTTCTGGTGGTTCTCAACACCCTGAGGTTCAGCCAGCCTTTACTAGGGGCCGAGCATTTAATGTGCTAGGCCCTGCCCTGTGGAACTCCCTGCCAGTAGAGGCTTGGCAGGAATCATCCTTACCTACTTTTAGATGCCTACTGAAAACTGTGTTATTCAGACAGGCCTTTGAAATACGAATTTCTCTCCCAACCAGTTTTTTAATTGATATTTTTATTGATCTTACTGTAATTTTGTATGTTGTATTCCACCTTGCTGTATTTTCATGAAAAGTTTATTTTAAGAAAAAGACTATACATATTTAAATAAATAAATAAATATTTAGAGAGAAATCCTGACCTCACCATGAAGCCAGCTGAGGCTCTTTAGGAAGCAGTGTAAGGGCTGCTTTGCCAGTAGGAATGGAGGTTCACTAGTGGAAACATGGTTATGCTGCCAGGTATACCCCGGAATGCTGACAGAAAGTGCCAAGTGTCTCCTGGAATGCTGACAGAAAGCTCTGCTGGCATACATGACCCACTGGAGATGCTCCACAAGTAGAGTGGTGGGGGAAAGAATAGGGTGTGTTGGGAGGCTGTCTGGGACAAACATGGATACACCACATGGAAAGCCCCTTAATTTCCCCAACATGCTAACAGAAATGGCACAACCCTATGCTGGCAGAACCCTAGGGATGACATAGCTGACATTTCTGTAAATAAATAGACAGACAGACAGACAGACAGACAGACAGACAGATAGACATAGATAGATAGATAGATAGATAGATAGATAGATAGATAGATAGATAGATAGATAGATAGATAGATAGATAGATAGATAGATAGATAGATAGATAGATAGATAGATAGATAGATAGATAGATAGATAGATAGATAGATAGATAGATAGATAGATAGATAGATAGATAGATAGATAGATAGATAGATAGATGATAAGTAAGTAAGTAAGTAAGTAAGTAAGTAAGTAAGTAAGTAAAATAGTGAGGCTGATTGGAATCAATGGGAGGAGAGGAAAAAAGCTGACCCCACACCCTCCCTGCCCACAATGAAACAGCAGGGCAACAGATATAGTAGTTGCTGTGCAAGAAGATATCCAGATATTCCCCACTTCCACAGAATAAATGTAAGTTAGGATTGCTCTGCCTATAAAAATAATTATCCCACAAGGCCAGAACATATGATTTGAGAGAGAGAGAGAGAGAGAGAGAGAGATTGTGCACTATTTTAAATTTAACTTTCTCCAAAGATCTTACTAGCAACAATTTTGCCTGAACAGCTGATAATCAGTGTATAATTAAATTTATCATAAAAACTGCAACATGAGATTCCATATGAAACTTGGATTAAAAATACTTAATAATAATAAAATAATACATTTAATTTCTGTGTCGCCTATCTGGCCAATGGCCACTCTAGGCGACGTACAAAATCATTAAAACGCAATATAATAAAATACAATAATACAATATAAAAACAGTATAAAAGCAATACAGCTGCAACAACAATATTAAAACAGGGCAGGAGGCATTTCAATCAAGACAATTAACCCTCCCCGGAGATCCCAAAGGCCTGTTGAAAGAGCCAGGTCTTTAAGGCTTTCCGAAATACATTTAGGGAAGAGGCGTGCTGGAGATCTTGTGGGAGGGAGTTCCAGAGGGTGGGGGCCGCCACTGAGAATGCCCTCTCTCTAGTACCCGCCAATCTGGCTGTTTTTGTCGACGGGATTGAGAGAAGGCCCTGTGTGGCTGATCTTGTCGGGCGGCATAATTGGTGGCGTTGAAGGCGCTCCGTAAGATAAACTGGGCCGAAACCGTATAGGGATTTAAAGGTTAATACCAACACCTTGAATTGGGCCCGGAAAACAACTGGAAGCCAGTGTAGATCGAACAACACTGGTGTGATGTGATCTCGGCGGCGACTGTTCGTAAGTAGTCGAGCCGCCGCATTTTGTATAAGTTGTAATTTCCGGACCGTTTTCAAGGGTAACCCCACGTAGAGCGCATTACAGTAATCCAAGCGAGAGGTGACCAGGGCGTGTACTACCAGTGGGAGCTGATGAGCAGGAAGGTAGGGTTGCAGCCTTCGTATGAGGTGTAGTTGATACCAGGCTGCCCGGCTCACTGCCGAAATCTGAGCCTCCATGGACAGCCTGGAATCAAGTACAACCCCAAGGCTGCGGACCTGGTCCTTCAGGGGTAGAGTTACCCCATTGAACTTCAAGTCAACATCTCCCAACCTTCCTTTGTCCCCCACGAGCAGCACCTCGGTCTTGTCGGGGTTCAGCTTCAGCTTGTTCCTTCCCATCCATCCACTCATGGATTCCAGGCACTTGGACAAGGTCTCCACAGCCAACTCTGGCGAAGATTTAAATGAGAGATAGAGCTGAGTGTCATCTGCATATTGGTGACACTGCAGCCCAAATCTCCTAATGATTGTCCCCAGCGGCTTCATATAAATGTTAAATAGCATGGGAGAGAGGATAGAACCCTGTGGCACACCACAATTGAGAGGCCAAGGGTCTGAAACCTCCTCCCCCAGTGCTACCTGTTGGTACCTATCGGAGAGAAAGGAATGGAACCACTGTAATACAGTGCCTCCAATTCCCAATCCCTCCAGGCGACATAAAAGGATACTGTGGTCGACAGTATCAAAAGCCGCTGAGAGATCGAGGAGGACAAGAAAGGTGAATTCTCCCCTATCTAATGCCCTCCTCAAATCATCTACCAGAGCGACCAAGGCTGTTTCAGTTCCGTGACCAGTCCTGAAACCCGATTGGTATGGATCCAAGTAATCCGTTTCATCCAAGTGTGCTGACAACTGGTTGGCCACCACTCGCTCAATGACCTTGCCCAAAAATGGTAGGTTCGAAATTGGGCGGAAGTTATTAAAAAAAACTTATTTTTGAAACAAGAATTCACTGCTATAAAGCTCTATTTTGTATAATCTAAGATTCATTATTAGTTAGCATTAATGCATGAAGTCATGATTTTGAGGAAGGCGGAAATACAACAGTCTGCTCTTGTAACTGCAACTCTTGCATTTGGAACGGGAGGTTCTAATATGCCATAATTATGACAACATCAACACTGCTGCTACATAATTGTCCTCTCATCCTCCAGCAGCACCTCTTTGCTTCTTGCAGCACTAAGGAAGACACCAATCAACTTAGAGAGAGAGCTGAAAAGAGACTCTCCATGGGTGGCTGTAACACTGATAAGAAATGACAGCTGCTACAGTCATGCAAATGCTTCTAATCACATGGAGGCTCATTCACAAGTTCTCATATGACCTGGCCTTCAGGCAGGAAAACTGCTTATGATACTGGACAATTCTTCTATAGAATTATGATGGAATCTTCATAGAATTACAATAATAGAACAATAGAAATACATTGCTGCAACATATTCCACTTCTTGCTGTGACACAGCAAGGTAGTTCCTGTTACATGCCCTAGGCTTAAGCCAGCTCAAAATATTATAACTGTAGTTGTCTTAGTAGAAGGGATATCTATTATATTCTGTGGAATTGTGACTTTCTGGAAGAAGGAGCAGTCCTTGAACCACTGAGCATCTGTTCAACTTCAACCAGGTTAAAACTTCCCTCTTAGCCCAGGCATTTTAATATGTTTTCGTATGTGTTTTACCTTTTTACCTGTTTTACCTTTTAAAAAATTTTTAAACTTTTAATGTGTTTTAAATTGTTAATATATGTTTATTGTATTTTGATGTTGGTCTTGTGAACCGCCCAGAGAGCTTCGGCTATGGGGCGGTATATAAGTTTAATAAATAAATAAATAAACCATCAGTCACTGAAGGTAGGATAATACCCATTCGGTCCTCTATATTCCACTCATTGTAGATTTGTCTAATTGCCCTTGCTCCCTCAAGAGATGTTTGAGTTTAAGGTACCTTCTATTGATGGTATTCCAAGCTAAAATGGAATTACCCAGAACTGCAATCCCCACTGCAGTACTGTAATCCTTCGGTTCATCCACTGTCCAATGAGGTTAGATGCTGCAAAAGCACTGTTTATTACAATCCTGGGTAACTGGCTTTTTATAATTTTGAGATGTACACCAGCTTCTGTCTTTGAAGCAATCCATGAAGCTACTGGAAGAAGTTGTTGAGAAGTTTTTGGCTAAAGTGTCAATTCACAGTGTGCGGATGGCATGCAGCTCTGTCTCTTGTTTTCATCTACCAGTCCTAGGAAGGTTATGAAAACCCTGCACAGGAGTCTTAAGGCTGGCTGGCTGGCTGAGGGCAAACAAGCTGAAACTTAATCTGGATAACATAATAACATAGGAAGCTGTCTGATCCCATGCCAGACCGTTGGCCCGTCTAGTTCAGTATTGTCTACACTGACTAGCACATGCTCTCCAGGATTTCAGTCTGGAACATTCCCAGACTTACCTGGAGATGTTAGGGATTCAACCTGGGACCTTCTGCTAGCAAAGCAGATGCTCTGCCACAGAGCTATGACACTTCCCTTGAAGAGCTTCTCTTACAGCCCTCCATACTCAGGCAAAAGGGGCTAAATGGATGCAATTGCAGCAATAGGGCTGTAAGGCTGCATGTTTAATCCTGCTACTGAGGTTGTGCAGCTCCTCTTGGCCCCTCACATGTTCAGGAACCAGTTCTGAAGAGGGGAGCCTGCACTGATAGAAAAAAGTTATCCCTCAAAACATGAGGGGTTGGAAAGAGCCATTCATCCTTAGAGATGGGGCTAAATTTGCAGCCTACAGCCCCTTTTTATTACCTTTATTGTTTAGCTTATGTCATCTCTTTACCCTGGCCTTTGACATCTCAGATATATACCAGGGTATACCCTATTCTTCTGATTCTAAATTGTTTTAAACTGATATTTATAATGTTGTAACCCATTCTGGGATCTTATGGTGAAGGGTGGTAAGAAATTACTCTCCTTATCCTCATCTGTGTTGCCCCTTCATGCAAGTAATGTGTAAAGAGGGCTACCATGGGCGGGGAACCTGATGCTCTGGATGGAGATGTGGAACCAGTGTTGTATGGAGTTATACTCTGAAGGCCCACATTAACAGTTTGGGGATTCTAATGGAATTGCGGTGGCATCTGTGTTGCAATTGGTTGCCAGGAAAACATGGAAGTTCTTACTGTGAATTCTATTCCAAGAGGTTTCTGGACGGCACTCTTGAATCTGGGATGGTACCTCCCTCTGGCTCTGGAAGGCAGGGTCCAACTTCTAACCACCTGGCCCAGGGGAGGGGCCATCCTACCCTCCAGACCTGCTGGAAGAGCTAGGACATCACCTCAACCCCCAACAGACTCCAACAAAGTAGCAGGAATATGACCCAGACAGGCCCACCCCACCATAACAAGAAAGGAGAAATCAGAACAGTAAAAACAGTAAAAACAGTCAACTGGCCACTGACAACTAGAAGAACGCAGGAAACATGAACATGAGAACAGCAAAATCCAGGAAATCCCACTGGAAGTGCCTAACTGCCACCCCACATGTATGGCACTGGCAGAAGCCACTAAGACCCCAGTAAGGCTTAGCATAACCAGAATGAAGAGGTGGGGGAATGCCATCCAGGAACCTGGGAATAGAAATTCACAGTAAGAATTTCTATGTTTTCCCAGTGGTTCCTGGAGGCATTCCTGAATCAGGGATATAACAGAGCAATACTCTTAACGGGTGGGATTCCAGATGCCACAAATCATGGCTGTACCACTTTCTGTAGGACCTTCCTGCCAAAGGCAGCATCCAAAGTTGCCCATAGATCAAGGTTATAGTGCTTAGAGAATGTGTGAAGGGAGGCCCAAGTGGGCACCCTACAGATCTCCAGAATAGGGAAACAGGCCTTGAACACAGCAGAAGTAGTTGCCCCCCTCAACAAATGAGCAATGAGATCCCCTGGAGGAGTCTTGCCCAAGGCTTGGTAAGCCAGCAGTACAGTATCCCACAAGCAACATGAAGTTGAGGAAGATGAGACCTTGTTCCCTTTTGAAGCCCCGCATAGGAAACAAAGATGGCCTTCGATTTCTAGAAATTGGCCAATCTATCAAGATAGAAACTCAGAGCCCTGTGTACATTCAAGGAATGCCAAGCTCTTTCCCTGGCCATTTCCAGATTGGGACAGAAAGATGGCAGCACAATTCCTGTGACCTGTGGAAGAGTGAATTAACTTTTGGGACAAATGATTGATTGGGCTGGAGAACTTGATTAAAAATGCATAACTGGGAATCAGAAGACAAAGCCCTAAGTTCTGAGACCTGATGGTCTGACATGATAGCCACCAAGAAAACAATCTTAAGTGTCAACATCTTCAAGTCACATGATGCTAGTGTTTCAAAGGTGGATCTATCAAAGCTGAGAGAACTCAGTTCATATTTCCAGGTAGGGAACCAGTGAACTCCGGGGGGGGGATTATGTAGGCCTACCCCCATCATTAACCACCTGTACAATCCCTGCAATCCAAAATGCTACCAAGCGCCACCTCTTGCTGCTTAAGCATACTAGTACTCAGTACTAGTACTAAGTCCCTTATTGCAGCGACCCCAGTACATCCTTTCCTTTGACCTGCACCAATTAATGAAGACCCTCCAGGTTGAGCTATATGCTCTTTGAGTGGACACCTTCCAGGAGGCCAGAACTGTGTCCAGGACCACCTCCAAGAGCCCTAACTCCTTCAGCCAACCTTGCTCAGTCTCCATACTGTCAAGTGGAACAGCTCTGGCTGGGGATGATGCACCAGGCCCTGATTCAGAAGATCCTCCCATAGGAGGAGACACCAGGGATCTTGGATAGAGAGGTGAAGCAGCTCCAGAAATCAAGGTCTGTATGGCCAAAGCGGATCCACCGAGATGACTTCCACCCTCAGCTGATGTATCCACCTGATGGTCTGTGACAACAGGCTGAAGAGAGCGAAAACATAAAGGAGGCCCTTTGTCCAAACTGCTGTCAGCAAATCCATGTCCAGGCCTTCCGGAGACAGGTAGCAAGAGAAGAAGCTGCTGAGCTGGGAGTTGTTGTGTGTTGCAAAGAGGTCGACCATAGGATGGCCGAACCAAAGGGTGATCTGTTGAAACACCTGGGGATGCAACTGCAACAAGGTGATCCTGCTCAATCAATTCCAGGCTATGGTCTGAAGGTACATAAGGCCAGCTCCCTGCTGAAGCTAAGCAGGGTCAGGTCTGGTCAGTGCCTGGATGGGAACCATATGTAAGCTGCCTTGCATTTCTATCATGAAAAGAAAGGCGGGGTATAAATGTAATAAATAAATAAATCTACTGTCACATTCTGCACCCCTGCTCAACCAATCTGCTGTCATATTCTGCACCTCTGCCAGATGTTCCGCCATCAGTGACAGAAGCCGTGACTCCACCAAGCTGAAAAGAAGATACGCTTCCTTCATCAGTGTGTTGAAACTCGTGCCACCCTGATGATTGACATATGATTTGGCAGAGACGTTGTCAGTCCTCACCAACACATGAGAGCCTGCAATGTGTGGTGCAAATGCCCAAAGTGCCAACCTCACTGCCCAGAGTTCCAGTCAATTGATGCTCCTTGGTAGACCAAACTACTTGGGAAAACATGGGCATCCAGATGAGCCCCCCCCAACCATACATGCTGGCATCTGTTGTGATGATCTTCTGGACCAGTGTCTCCATGCTCACCCCCTCCAGAGGTCTGTGAGGGACCAGCCACTACTCCTTGCAAAGGTCTGGTTCTATTGGAATTTCCAAGCTGCATGACTGTGCAATCTGCTCCTGGAACAGCAGAAGAACCCGAAGCAGTGACCGAGAGTAGAATTGAGACAAATTCACCAAGTCCTGGCATGAAACAAGCATCTCTTGAAGCTTGGCCACCCCCCAGATGAGTGATGGGCTGGGTGGGATGCAGGGCACTCTTCTTCATGTTCACAACAAACCTGTGTTGCTTCAGGCACACTTGAGCGGTCTGAATGTCCCTCCCACATTGGTCCCTCAATGGCGCCCAGATGAGGATGTCATCCAGAAAGGGATGTACCCACACCTCCAGGGTCTTCAAGTGTGCCACCAGAGCAACTAGCACCTTGGTGAAGTCTCTGGGGGCAGAGGTAAGACCAAACAGAAGAGCCCTGAAAGTGCCTCCTGTCATAGTAGAATCAGAGGATTTCCTGTGTCCATGACAGGTGGCAATGTGGAGATATGCTTGGGATAGGTCAATGGATGCCATCCAGTCACCTTGCTATTGACTTCAGGGTCTCCATCTTGAACTTCTTGTGAAGTGTCCTTCTATTCAGACACTTGAGATCCAATATGGCACAGGCATCCCCATTTTTCTTCAGGACTGGAAACAGGATTGAGTACATGCCCTGCCTTTGACTGGGTCCTGGGACCAGCTGTACTGCCCAGATGTCAAGGGGGTGGCTGATGGCCCTGAGGTAGGCTCAATGTTTGTCTGACCTCTTGGAGCACAGAATTGCTATGAACTTCCCTGTGGCAGATTGGAAAGCTCCAATGAGTACCCTGAGGAAACAGTTTAAGGAACCCATTTGTCTGAGGTGGTTCTAGCCCACTGATGAACAAAATAGAGCAGCCTGCCCCCTATATGGCCCTGGGGCACTTCTCTCCTGGCATCATGAAGACTGACTTTTATTCGTCTCCTTCTGGAACTTGGAACCAGAGGAGTAACTTAAGGATGGCTGACTTCTAGAGGAAGCTACCCTGAAGACCTGTCTTTCCTGTTCCATTGTTGTTTGAAGCCCCCAGAGGAACATGGCCATCGGAACGATCTTGAGCCAATCTTGCTGCATCCTCCTGAAATGCTGCCATGAGGGACATTTTCTTGAGAGCATTCTTGATGTGCTTGGGGACATATTCCCTGGCCACCAGCTCATTCACCCACAGCATACTGGCCTGGGCAAAAACAGAGGCCGCTGATGAACCTTGAAAGGCACAAGCCTTTGCCTCAAAGTCCCTGTGCTCATCCTCCACACTCTTATCACATGAATCTCTGGGGCCTCCTTCTCCCTCAGAAGATATAGCCACAGAGGAGGATAGTGCAGCTACTGGCACATCCACAGTGGTGGTCCTCAAGTGTTCCAAAATTCTGATGGGAAAAGAATAGTGTTTTTGAAGCAGCTTGTGAGCAGGCTTGTGCTTATTGAGAGAGGCCCATTCTGCTTTCCATATATCATGAAAGGTGTCTGGGAAGGAAAGGGAGGCCAATCTCGGTTACCCCTCGGGAAAGGCAGACTTAGCTCCCCTGGAAGAAACAGAGGCCACATCCTCCTTAACAGGCTCCTCTAGAAGCTCCAGGATCCTTCAGGCCTTGGCCAGAAGAGCAAGCCAAACCTACTCGCTCTAAGGATCTCTGGATTCATTGCTCGCAGTATCCAGCTTGTTGCAGCCCAACTGATCTTGTAATAGGGGGGTTGGAAAAGTCCAAAGATGAGGCCAGGCCTCTGTAGACACCACCCTGTGTCTCTCCTGTGAAACAAATTGGCAGGAAAAGGGGCTTACAGAACCACCACTGCTGTTGTCCTGCAAGTCGCAGTTGCACCCCTCCTCTCCGAGAAGGCATGCCCCACTGAGCCAAAACTCTTGCCACCTGCGAATCTGGCAAGCCGACTGCTTGGTCGCTGTCGTGCCTCTGCTGCTTGAGAAGGTGTACCGCTGAGCCTTCTCCCTTGCCTTGCTGGTGGAATGTAGCCTGCTAGTGGTACCTGGGCCCACCCTGCATTGTGGTATTAGGGCAGGGCAGGGAAGGGAGGGGAAGAGAGAAAAAAAGTGGATGTTTACAGAAGCAGGTTGGCTCGTAAGGAGCCTAGCCGGGACCCAACCAACCACAGTGAAAGTCAGGGCCAGTCTGGAGGGTGGGATGGCCCCTCCCTCTGGGTCAGGTGGTTAGAAGTTGGGCCCTGCCTTCCAGACCCAGAGAGAGGGACCATCCCAGATTCAGAAATGCCTTCAGGAACCACTGGGGAATGCCTCTTATTAGCATTGGCTCATTCACCGGCTGTGACCCTCTCTGGAGAAAGTGGACTTATCCATAACAATTCATGATCTGGTTTCATCCAGATCTGAGTAACGTGATGCAGTGTTGGTAGTCTACCAGTGTTAGAGTTACCAGATCTCCGGTTTTTGGCCGGAATCTCCGGTTTTTGGGGGGCCCTCCGGCTCTCCGGCTAGCACCCCTTAATCTCCAGACTCTCAGCTTCAATTTAAAAAAAAAGTTTCTAGGTGGTCTGGTTCCCGAGATATACACCAAAACATCAGCCCCCGCCACCCCTGTGACTGTTTAATCTATTTAACTGATATGACACTGAAGTTGGTTCCTAGTTCCCAGTTTCTTATTTGCTTGAAAGTTCAAAACACTAAAAAAGAAGAGTTGACAACTACAGCAACTTCAAACCAAACTTAACATGTCTCTGAACTCTAAAATATATGTTGGGCTACCCTGTATGATATATTACTGTGATCAGGGGACTTTCCCCGTCAAGAATAACAATACATTTATGCAATCAAAATCATCAGGCTTCTGATATTATCACAAATACATAATGATGTCATAAAATCATAAAAAAATAAGTAACTGGGGGTGCCCACCCCAAACTCTGCTCTGGGCCAGGACAAATCATACACCCCAGGAAAGAGGAGGGTGTCCTCTACGAGATGACACTGTGTCCCACCTGGCCCAGAGCTTCTGCTGGGCGCAGAGCATGGAGGAGGGCATCTATGCAAAATCAAAGCAGACCAAAACATACAGGAAAAAATAAGTAACTGGGGGTGCCCACCCCAACATCTGATCTGGGCCAGGACAAATCATATACCCCAGGAAAGGGGAGGGTGTCCTCTACAAGATACCAGTGCATCCCGTCTGACCCAGAGCTTCTGCTGGGCACCGGGCACACACGGGTGCATCAATGCAAAATCAAAATGGACAAAAACACATAGAAAAAAATAAGTAATTGGGGGTACCCACCCTGAAATCTGCTCTGGGACAGCACAAATCATATACCCCAGGAAAGGGGAGGGTGTCCTCTATGAGATGCCACTGCATCCTGCCTGGCCCAGAGCTTCTGCTGGGTGCAGGGCACAGAAGAGGGCATCTATACAAAATCAAAGCAGAAAAAGGCATACAGGAAAAATAAGTAATTGGGGGTGCCCACCCCAACATTTGCTCTGGGCCAGGACAAATCATACACCCCATGAAAGGGGAGGGTGTCCTCTATGAGATGCCACTGCATCCTGCCTGGCCCAGAGCTTCTGCTGGGTGCAGGGGAAGGATGAGGGCATCTATGCAGGCAGAAAGGGTAGAGAATCTTCTTACTCTTCCTCATTTCTCAGACCTCTTTCTGAAGTGAAGGGTCAAATCTGTAAAGAAGTTTGGAGCAGACACATTAAAAGATAAGGGCAGGGCATTCCAGGTAGGGGGTTGCCAACCCTGCTTGGATATGGATGTCTTTGCAGAGGATCCCTAGTCAAGCTTTACCAACAGCACAATCCAAACTATATCTGCTCAGAAGTAAGTCCCGTTGAGTTCTATGGGGGCTTAGTCCCTTAGTACGTGTGTTTAGAATTGCAGCCTTCATGGGCATCCATCTTTACTCCCAAATGTTCCCATCTAACAACTCCACAACACTAGGCTCCTTTCTTCCTACAATGACCTTCTGGTGACTGGCCTGGCCTGAAGGCACTTAAACCCTTCTTGCCAAAAGTAAGTAGGCTAGATTAAATGTTCCCTACCCAGGCTCCATCTTTTAGCTAAAATGTCTAGCTTAATTTCCAATCAGATTTTTTTTAATTGTACACTCCAAGCAACTGTGATTGATGCTTAATGTATCATGCTTAATGTATCATGCTTAATGACATCACTCGGGCCCATCCCGTGACATTACTCAGGCCCGCCCCATGACATCACTTGAGCCCACCCCTAAAACCTCAGGTTTTGGGATGCTTCTGACCTGGCAACCCTAATCAGTGTTGGTAGTAATGCAGGGCTGTCTTTCAGGGTGATTTGGAAGCCTCAGCAGGTGCATAATGCTGCTGCCTGGTTGCTTGTAGAAACCAAATGAGTCAGAGGACACAGCACCTATCCTGTACTGACTGCACTGGGTGCAGTGCATTTCTGGGTCTAGTTTAAAATGCTAGTGATTACCTTTACAGCCCTAAATGCTTTGGGACTATGTTACACCTATATGAACCTACCTGAGCTCCATGACTGGCCACAGAGGCCCTGCTTACAGAACCACCACCCAGATCTATGAGGCTGACAGGCAAGAGAGATGGGGTCTTTCAGTGGTGGCCCCATCCCTGTGCAACTTCCTTCTGTGAGATGTGCATGCAGCTCCCTGTCTGGCTGTTTTTTTCAATGGGGTTTCAAGGTTTGACTATTCCAGTCCGAATAAGTGAATATAGTTGCAATGTGTAATTTTAACTTCCATAGCTTTAATCTGTATATTGTGTTAGATTACTGTTGCCTTATGTTTAAAATGGTTTTTGTGCTTTTTTAACTGTGAACCACCTTGGGAGTGCCACTGACCCTGAAAGGTGGTATAGAAAGACCTAAATAAACAAATAATAAATACATTACCCCTCCAAATTAAAATCTAAGTATGACCATATGCCTTGTTAGGGGTTTGAAACCTAGCATCTTGATAGATAAGCATCTAAAATACAGGCACATGCCCCTAGGAGCTCAGAAACAAATGTGTATGCTCAGTAACTAAAATTATCAAGGAAAAGGCTTAGAAACAGTGGAAAAATACTAAATATCCTGGTTGGCTTCCAAGTATTGTCAATGGAGTGGAATGAAAATGGCACAAAAAACAGAAAACGGCAGCTTGCCTAAGGCAAGTAAAAGCCATGCACCACCCTCTATGTGAATAACAGAGAATCAATAAACCATTTGAGAGGGAGGGAGGGAGAGAGCACAGTACATTTTGGCATTATTCCTCACCGCCACCCCCATTGACACCCCCTTCTCCTTCCCATATCTGCACTTTGCAAAGCAGATTGAAAATATTCCACCAGCAGACAGTTTCAAATACAGCGTTAGAAAGTTATTCTGCTTGAGGAAGTGACAGAGAGAGCTCTGTCACTAGATGTAGATTATTCATAGCCTGCGGCATTTTTGTAAAAAAAAAGAGGAAAAGAGTGAAGAAAACAAAGAACTGGAAGATGCTGTAGAGATGATGCAAGACCAATCTGGGTAATTTGAAGAAAAAGCAGATGAGGCAGCCAAATTTGGGGAAATGAAACTGGTTTGATGTTTTATGATCTTCGCAGCAACTGTTGCTAGTTTTGCAGTGTGCGCCTGGACTGTTGAGCACCCTGACACTTTATTATCCCACAAAAGCGCCTTGCACCCTTTTGGCTTCTCTCTTGAGCAGTGTAAGAGCAGGGCTGATTCACTCATGCATGTATACAACTTGAGTCAATGTCTCATCCCTAAGTTAATACGTGAGCCAGCGGCACTGAAAGGTATTTTGTTCAAAATGATGCAACGTGATCTGAAAGCTCTGTCCATAATGGCTGCTCCATCATCATGCAATGTCTATGCTTGCAGTCTCCAGTGTGGGAGCTGCTGGAAAATGCACCTTTACAGAGGCAGATCCACATGGTAAGCACTTTTTGTGAAGCAGACCCTCATCAGATTGAGCTATGCACACCACCAAGTCCAACCCAAAGGCAGGGGACTCCTCAGGCAGTTCCTGGGGTACTAGCATCCTGTCAGTGGCCATTGCTAGGGCCCCTTTAGACTTTTGGGGGGGGATTCTGATCAGTGCTGATCTGCTGGGTCTGAGAGCTCTCATTGAAATCCTATAAAGCAGGAGTAGGGAACATTTGGCCCTCCAGATTTTGCTGAACTACAACTCCCATCAGCCCTAACAAGCATGGCTAATGACCACTGATGAAGGGAGTTGTAGTTCAGCAACACATGTAGACCCAAAGATTCGCACACCAGCTATAATGCCCCTAATGTGATATCAGTCCTGAAATAATGTGTTAAATTTAAATGGGCATTCCCAGACCCTATTACTTGGCACTGGTCAGAGTACAGATGTAGTTAGTGATGGTCACCAACATGGGTGGCTTTAAAAGAGGATTAGATAAATATGTGGAAGATAAGGCTATCAATGGCAACTAGCCATTATGGCTATGTTCTGCCTCCACCACTGGAGACAGTATGCATCTGAATGCCAGTTGCTGAGAATCACTAGTGGGGAGAGCATGGTTGTGCTCAGGTCCTGCTTCCAGGCTTCCCATACGCTTCTGGTTGGCCACTGTGAGAACAGGATGCTGGACTTGATGGGCCTTTGGCCTGATGCAGCAGGCTCTTCTTATCAGTGAAGCCTGCCAGGGGACTCCACTGACACAGGAGAGGGTGCACCAGAAGGACCTGCCAACCTATCTTTTGTGAAGTTTGTGTCAGCATGTTGAAATCTGGCAGTTGACCAAACTCCACAGTCTTTTCCACATATCCTCTGTTGAACTATCTCCACGTGGTAATGTTTTCAAATTCAAATGAATCTGAACCTGGATGGTAAGACATTGCACTGTTTCCTTAGACCCAAATCAAAGCTGTAGATCAAAAATTCCCAGCACTTTATAAACTCATACCGGCCTCTTCTACCGATTTTCCAGCCAGGAAGCAGAATTCACATTTGGTATATACCCACTGATGTAATGTCAATTCTGCGGCAGGTGGAAATGAGTTAGAGGAACTGGCAGTGGATCAATGAGATTTATGTAGGTCAGTCCTTTAATTTACCAGGTTGGCAAAGTGTGAGAATAAACTTGTATATGTACACCAGATAGCACTGGTTCCCAAACTTTTTTCCCAATGGATTAGATGAAAATTGCTGAGTCTTGGCAGACCACTTAATGATTTTTTTCTTCCTGCAGTAGCAGCTGTAATGTGCTGTGCTAGATGCTGTATTTTATTGCTTTGTTTATTGTTTATATTGCATTTTATTGTATTACAATTAGAATACCATAGAATTCAGATTGCAAGTATTCTTCACAGACATACCATGAATGAAGCTTGTGGACCACTGGTGGTCCACAGACCACAGTTTAGGACCCCTGCCATATAGCATGCAAAATAAATAGACCCACTGAAGTGAATAGACGTGGCTAATTGGACTTCGTTGAATATACCCCAATGGATCTACTCTGAGTAGGACTTACACTGAATACCACCCTGTGTAAATTGTTCTTGAAAAATACTTTCAGTGTTTAAGTTTTTAATCCAAAATGGCTTTGCTTGTGCTACACTAACAATCATGGTTTGTTGATGATACCTCAAGGAAAAGGCCCCAAAGAAGTGGATATTATTAGGAGTCATAAGCAAAGGTTTCTAAGTGAATATGGAGAAGAACATTTTAAAAATTGTTAATTTAAATGTTTTGAGGTTTTTGCCTGTAGGCTGCAGCTTTGCTGAACTTCTCAGAAGACTGATAATAATGAACAAACTTGGCTTGGAGATGGATGCTGCCTCAAGAAAAATTTCCATAGTAATGTCCAATTATAATTCAGAAATGATGTATCATTAAAGTAAACACGAATGGCATTTGGGTTATCTACAATTAACATGGACAAATATTTGCTAGGTGAATTGTCAGAGGAAAGATGGATGAGTTCCAGAGGGATCTTGGGAAAGCACATCTGAAAGGTTTCCAGCTCAGGAAGGCTCTTCTCTTTAGGGGGATGGAGAAAACTGAATGCACTCTGTGCAGTGATTTAACACTCACAAATTAGTAGAATAAATTGAGAATTAAATAAAGAGATGAATATAATTAGAAAATATATGACTAACTTTTTAAAAAATTCTCCCTCTTGGATAACTGCTACGAAAATCTTAATTGTATTATTCTTGATTTAATACCAACAGCATTCATTTGTTTAATCTATAAAAGTAATTTAAAACACTTGAGGTCTGATCTATTTGGTCATAAGAACCTAAGATGTGCTCTGCTGGATCAGGGCTATGTAGTCCAGCATCCCGTCTCCCACAGTGGCAACCAGATGCAAGAGCCAGTTTAAGATGCCTAAAGGAGCCGGTGTGATACAAGACTAGGAGTGCAGTTGTTTGGGATTTAGGGGTGGGGGTTGTAGACCTGTTACCTTTTGGGAGCAGGGTCCCAGCCAGGTCCCTATGTATGTGCCAATCAACATGAGAAGGGAGTGTGTTAGCCACTGAGAAGAGTCCTTGCCTTTCATGCTGATTGGAGCCGATCAAAGTGAAAGGAGGTGAGTCACCACTGAGAAGACGCAGCCTCCCCTTTCATGCTGATTGGCTCCCAGGGACATCTGTTGTAGTGGAGTGTGGACTCGCAAGACAACAGGAACAGCAAGGGAGACGAGAGAAAGTGGAATAGGGGGTGTGGCTGTGAAAGGGAGTGGCGTGACTATCATGAAGGGATCCTGCACTTCTGAATTTGCCACTACACTGCTGCATGAGACTTAGCCAGTGAGGAAGTTCAAAGGGTGCATTTATTACATTTCAGCCTTTTGGGACAGTCCAACAAGAGAAAACAAAGGAAAAGATATACAGCCCATATGTAGTGGATGGCAGGTAGATTTGCTGCAAAGGAATATGCTTGCATGGCAAGGTAGTCATGCTGCCATACTGTCCCCCTTTTAAAGGCTGTCATTGTAATCTTATGCATGTTTACTTGTAACTGTACAGTGTGTGGCTTACTTCCAGGTAAACACACATAGGTTTGCAACCAGTATTTTTGTATAGTCAAACTTACAAGAAGGTAGAATGTTTAGTCCACAAAGAGGGGACACGCAGGGGAGCTGAAATCGACTTGTCTCAAGGATTCCAAATCTCAATGCTCATGCTAGCCAAAGAAAGGAACTACATTTACTCGATATATTGCTGTTTGAATTATGGGAAAATGTGATTTCCCCTTCAAACAGAAGTATTTTTAAGGGAGAGAAGGTTTATATCCCAAGCTAGTACAAACCAACATTTGTTGCACTATAAACTGATAGTATGGAAAGATCCCCAGTTTGGAAGTTTAGCCCAGGGCCCCTACATCATCTGCTATGCCCAGCCCATTGGACCCAAGTAGTACAAAAACCTTTACTGTACATCCTCAGTGCAAGTGTATAGGTCGACTCAGCAGTGTAGAAAGCCTCTTTCAGGCATTTTGCCACCAGCTAGTTCCTATTGTATAAACACCAGTGGCCATTGTGATTTTTCCAACATGGTAGCTCTGTTACGTAAAGAGTTTGCTCTAAACTCAATGGCATTGCCACACATGTGGCAAAAGGAATAAACAGTAATTACCTAATGGATTGCCAAGTGGATTACAAATATCACTGCTTTCTTCTTGCATGTAATTCAGATACGAAACATCTGGAAGTAACATCTATTTATTGCTGCTGCCATTATGTTTACTGTAATGTTTCAAAAGATGCAAATTTTCAGCTTTATGTAGGTCATATTTAGATGCACAGCATGAGTTTAAGTTTAAATTTAAAAGAAGACGAAAAAAGGAACAGGAAATGCAAACAACTGTTTTGCCTGGTGTGCTAAAGGAAGCTTGCAACAGGACAGGAAAGAGAATCCACATCTATCACTAGATATCAAGGCCCATTGCCTGATCTGGTGAATAGGGAAGCAGCAAAATGGAGTGATTCATCCAGAATACAAAATCTTCCCTGGCACAATACAGACAAACCAAGAACCGCAATCCTTTAGAATCCTAGTGATGTATTACATTTTTATCAGCAGATTGGATTTGCATAGCATAGTCCTGCATATATATGCAACACATTCTTATGCACGTTTAGCTGGAATTAAGTCCCACTGTGCTCGTGTTTAAATGATTGCAGTCCTATAATGGAGTCACCCACAGAAAACCAACATGGTATATTGGGTAGAATGTCAGACATGGGCTGGGAAGACACATACCCACATCCTTCCTTAGCTCACTGGGCAGCCATTGGCAAGCCCCTAACTCATAGGCTGCTGCAAGACAAAACAAAGTTCTAAGCTACTTGAAAAAAGGGAGGGAAGCAAAATCAAAGAAGCTAAAGACAACAGTGGCATTCTGGTATGGAAAAAATCTAGTAGAAATGTACCAGTAGCCAGAGCCAAATCTTGATTAATGGGGTAGGCTTATCTGGAAATGGTGGTGGGCAGCAGCAGGCAGTAGCAGTACTTCAAGTAGCCCTGGGTAGCTGGGGGTCCCATAATTTTAATTTCCTACAATATCCTGGAGCAATGATCCATTGGGGAAAATTAAAATGGCAGGTAGATCAAGCACCTGATGCCACTCAGAGGACAGGCCTGGGGAAAAAAAGAATGTGCCCAGGGCAGGCATCAGTGGTGGGCTTTTCCAGGGCACTAGGGTCCTGGCAGCTGCCCAAAATATCCGGTTCTGATGCCAGCGATGCCCATTGCCTCCTGTGAACAGAATTGTGAAATTCATTTTGAAGGAACATTTGTCAGAATGCTCTTACATCACATGCTGGTGTTTTGATTTTCAGTACAGACAATTGTGTGAAAACTTCCAGGTATTTTATGAAATTGAAGGAAAAGGACACAAATGCCAATATAGTGTTGTGAGTTTGGGCGTTGAAATGATAATTTCTATGAGTCCCCTTTGAGCCTCCAATTTGGAATCCTGTGCCTTGGGGTGAGAAAGTTGCTCTGCTGGTCAGATGAGTTTCTTTTGTTAAGCTAATAGAGTGGCCAGGTTTGTTAATGGGCCTATCAGGTGCCCAGCAATTGGTGAATGGGCCAGGAAGACCCTTTTGACATTGAAACTCTTCAGGGGAGCCTCCCCCCCTCCTGGGGCCTAGGAGAGGCTTGTGTTTTGAATTGTGTTAGAGAATGCCTGGGAACTGGAGGCAGGCACCATGGCTTTAGGATGCCTCCTGTAACCCTGATGGAAAAGCTAGATATTGGACTGCTGATGCCTTGAACCCCTCCATCCTAAGCTCAGGTTGGAATGTGTGTAAATAAATAAACAATATTTTATACAGACACCACAGTCTCTGCTAACCTTCTTCCCAAAGGAAACCAAACCCAGTGCGAGTGCAGGGACCCCTGGAAATCTCACCGCTCAGAGATTGGGGTGGCGCACAACAATATAATAAACTGTCATTTTGATATACGTATTTAAATTAGTGTTGTCAGGTCTCTGGCTTTTACTCAGAGACTCTGGTTTGGGGGTGGGATTCCTCTCCAGGTCTCCGGCTGAGTCATCCCAATATCCCCCAATCTCCAGTTTTCCAGGGTGACTCTCCTGGCAGCCTGGAGACCTGGCAACACTATACCTGGTCACTCCGGCTTACCTGCAGCTGGTCATGCCACCTCTTGTGTCAGCAAGTTAGTGTTGACCCTCCCACTGCCATCTTGGGTGATGGAAGGCATCGCACACTGATGCAACGATGTGGCATGGCCACATGTAGGTAGGCTGCACCGGCTGCCGGATGTTCCCTGAGAGAGTAAACCTCCCAATCTGTAAATTCCCGCCACCATCCGGTTGCGATGCTGGCAGGAATTGCAGAGTGGGAGCTCCACCCTCCAAGTTCCAGGGGCTGCCTGAGAGGCAACGGTGACGAGTGAGCCCAGGCCTCCTCCAAGGTTGAGTGGGAGGGAGACCTATAAGCGCCCAATGCAGGGTGCCAACAAAAGAAGGTGGAGAGTGGGTGGGTTGGGAAAGTGCCTGGGGGGTGAATGAGGGGTTGGAAAGTGCCTGGGGGAATGATAGGGGCATTGCAAAGTGCCTAGGATGGTGAGTAGAACATGCCTGAGGGAGTGACATCACTAGGGCCCCGCCCCTGAAATGTCAGGGTTTGGGATGCTTTTGACCTGGCAACCCTAATTTAAATACTGACACTGCATTAGCCAATCTGTTCAGATCATCTTGTCACTAAAACATTATTTCTTGGCCATTGATAAATATGAACTCTCTACAGCAGAGTGTTTTGTTGTTGTTGCTTGGTTTTTCAAAAGGCTTTTGAAAAAGAAATGGAGGTTAACAATGTGCAGCTTGATTGTTGAAAATGTGAATTAATCTCTCTCTCTCTCTCTGTCTCTCTTGATGACTTTTTGCAGGTTATGTACCATATAGCAAAGAGACAATGAAAGCAGTTTTTAAATCTATTTTTGGGACAAAAAGCTGGCTAGAAATTCTTACTGGGTTGATTCATG
Organism: Rhineura floridana; assembly: GCF_030035675.1. NCBI lineage: Eukaryota > Metazoa > Chordata > Lepidosauria > Squamata > Rhineuridae > Rhineura > Rhineura floridana. The sequence continues at coordinate 59,031,265 of NC_084487.1, forward strand.
CAAAATTTTATTGAGGGCTAATTCTTCCCCTCAATATCCCCAAGGCAAAATGGTTTTCAGAAACTATTCCCAGATAATATCACCAGTACAACTTTCTAAAAAATGTCCAAAAACCATACACCCTCTCTCATTTTTTAGTATTTTAGTGATCATTGTGATTTAACCACATGGGCTGTTTTACCAATGGGCAGCTGACTTACTTGGAGGAACTGATGATTCCTCCAGTGGTGCAGCCGATACCAGCAGCTGCCCTGACTGGCTGTAGCTCAGTCCTGACCTGGGCCCTGAGGTCAATCAGCAGGACACGCAGGACAGGTTTCAGGGGCATAGGGACATCTCTGGCTCACCTCATCACTGGCCTTGTTGTATGTTACATAGCATAAGGCAATTTTATTCCATAAAAGTTGTGGCCAACTTAATTCCATCAGGTGCATCTAGTCTTTATTGTCATCCATGGTAGTTTGCAGTGAATCAAAAGCAGTCATGTGAATTTGCCCATAGGTGTCTTCAGGTAGGTGTAATGGGTGTACTTGTACAATGCCCTGCACATGTTCCAGGTTCTGCTCTTCTGGTGTCTCCCATCAACTGCGCAGTGCAACTTTTTTATAAAAAAACCTTCCTATTTACAATAAAATATAAAAATATATAAAGAAAATTACAAGCATCAATATTATATAAAAATGAAAACCCATCTATTCTCACCGCAACATAGATATAACATAAATATTTGACTGCACACTTTTTTATATACTTGAAATTATTGCTTTAATGTTGCAATGTCATGAAGTGCAACATTTAACCTATGAAGGCCCAAGTTTTCAGTCTTGGCATGCATAGTTTCCATGTCTCCTACCTCATAAGCAGCTAACTAGTGTTAATTCCTCCTGCTGGGAGGAAGGGCAGGATATAAATCAAATAATAAATAAATAAAATAAATAATTCAACTCTTAGAGCCCTGAATGGTGCTGAAGAACACTTACCTATCTGGCTGTGGTAGGTTCTCACTGAAGAATCCATAATGTCTGAATGTTTACTAGGTGGTTGTTTTTAGAGTTTCCACAACAGTGTTGCACATTCCTAGCAACTGCTCTGGGCCATAGCATTGAGACTCTCCAAGCAATCATCCCAATCTACTTGGCAAGCACTTTGTAAACATTATGGCCCCCATATGGAACCACTGTCGTGGGAAAGTGTTTTCAGCAGTGGCAGGACTTTGTAGCCGAAGTCCAGGGCCCCACACATCATCATCATCATCATCACTATTATTAAACAACATTTACAGACTGCTTCACAGCATAAGCCATCAAAGCAGTGTACAAGATAAAAGCAGACACAACCTCAAAAAACAAATTCAACAAACTCTAAAAAACAAGAAAAGCACCCATACCAACTCCAAAAACAATAAAACAAATTCATCAAATATAAAACTGGCATTCTATAAATGATTAGGTTATACCCAAGAGAAAGCTTTCCTAAGCAAGAATGCCTTCAGTAGGCACCTAAACGTCATCACGCTAGGCGCCTGTGTAATTTTGGCTGGTAATTGATTCCAGAGAGCTGGAGCTGCAACTCTAAAAGCCTGGTGTCTGCTAGAGGCTAAACGTACCACTGGGCCTTATGGTACTCTCAGCAGTGCCCCATATGAGGAGTGCAGTTGCTGGGCAGGGATATCCCGGGTGACGTGGGATGAGCAGGAAGGCCCTCAAATGCAATAGGGCTGGCTCACCACATTTTGAGGCAAATGATTACCATCTACCTTTTAGATTGCCATTTAAAAGGGGGAGGGCATACTACCATTAAGTCCAAAGTCCAAAAACTTCCTTAAAGCTGGCTTTTAGGGTCCACACAGGGACCATAATATCTGAGCTGCCTCTCTCTGCCTTTCCTACTCACACTTCATAGATCCATAAGTAGCCAGCAGTTCAGATTGCTCTGCTGGCAGTCTCCTTCCTTCTTGCATCAAGGCTATAAATCCTAAGATCACACCTGAATATTCTCATTATTAAAGAGTGCTGCTTCACATACAATCACATGAAGCTAAAAGGCCAGGAAAAAATATCCTGGTATCATATGAGAACCTGAACATGGATGCATCTTATACAAAGGGTGAATCTGTGTACAAACGTAGCTTTAATTAGTTTAGGCATGTCTTGGCTCTGCTACAGCAACAGTGATTGAGCCTATTTCTAGATGGAATGTCTAAAAACACATACACATGTATATTTATAGTAAATAAATATACAAAGAGAAGAACTTATATGTACATTCTCTCTCTCTCTCTCTCTCTCACACACACACACACACACACACACCCAAATGATTAGCTTCTGTTCTATTTTGGTTAGGAGAATATCTGAGCTTAGAATATTTCACAGCTAAATTGTAACTTGGAATAGTGAATTCCTGCCCACTGTGTCTTTAAGCAGAGAGTGACAACACAGTAGACATGCGGCTGAAGAGAAGTAGAGACCTTTTTGTAGGTCAAAGATGTCTATCACCAGTTAGTACTTGATACAAAAATATCTGAAATTCATTTTTTGGATCAGTATGCTCCTTCACATTTCTTTCCTTCAGTCCAGGAATTTTTTTAGTGAGAGTGGCAGGAAACCCTTCACTACCTGAACCCATGGAAGTTCCAAACTACCTTACACTAGGTCGGACTATTTGTTCCTCTATCCTAGTATTGTCGACTCCAACTGGCAGATGCCCTCCAGTTGCAAGGTGCCACAAGGCACTATTTTGTCCCCAGTGCTGTTTACCATCTATATGAAGCCATTGGGAACAATCATTAGAAGATTTAGGGCACAGTATCATCAGTATGCTGATGACACCCAGCTCTATTTTCCCTTTAAATCTGAATCAGGAAAGGCCATTCACAATCCGAACCAGTGCCTGGATGCTGTGGTGGAGTAGATGATGGCCAACAGACTGAAACTGAATCTTCCTAAGAGAGAGATACTCTGGGTAAGCAGTTCCGAGGTCTGAAAATTGGTGGGGTTACCTATTCTAGATGCTGTTGCACTCCCTCTGAAGGAACAGGTACACAGTTTAGGGTGGTTCTTGGAGCCATCTTTGTCCATAGAGGTGTCTGTGGCAAAGGGTGCCTATCATCAGCTTTGGCCGATGCATCAACTGCGCTCTTTCCTGGTCAGGGATAATTTGGCCACTGTGATACATGCATTAGTGACCTTACAGTTGAATTAGCAGCTGATCAGTGGTTCAGTTAGGTAATTTTAGGCTCTAATAATATGCCCAGAGCCTAAAATTACCTAATTGAACCACTGATCAGCTGCCACTTCAGGGGTGGGGAAGCTTTTTCAACCTGAGGGCCACATTCCCTTCTGGGCAACCAATCTGAGGGCCACATGCCAGTGGTAGGCAGGTCAAGAGACAAAGTAAGTGGAGCTTTTTTTTTTACCTTTGTACAATAAGCTAGCTTTTATACACTCACACACCCCTCTCTATCTTCCATCTAGGAAAGCAAGAGTCATTATTAGAGTTCAAGGACACACCCCATCCAGGCAAAAACATTTAAGGAGATTGTGAAGCAAGACAAATGAGGGATGTCGCCCAGGAAAAGAGATTGTGGCTAAGGAGATGCTGTGGTCTGAAGAGAGCTCTGGGGGCCAGATACAGAGGCCTGGAGAGCTTCCTTTGCCCCCCAACCCTAAGTTATCATTACCAGACAAAGACTTGCAAGTACATTTGTCCCATGGGAATGCTGATATTATTGACACAAACTACTATAGTCTGACCATAGAGAAATGCTGGCTGAAACTATGAGGCATACTATGGCTTTTTTAATATATCAATCAAAAATGATGCCATAGCTTTTTTAAGTCAGCAGAAGCTTCGATGACCTGATACAGTCCTTGAACATGTTTCCCATCCACATGGCCAACACAGATGGCACTGGGGCAAAAGCTGCCAGATCACTCACAACCAGCACTGTTTCAACTGCCCTGCCATAATAAACCCACTACTTTCTTCAGTGCTCTTGACAACCTCTTGTCTCCCATCTGATGGGGCAAACCAAACTTTTACTTTGCCCCATGGTAGGCAGAAGAGAAGAAGGGACAATGGCAGGGGTAGACTGGAAAAAGCTGCAACTGTGCTCTCTTTCACAACTGCAGAGCTGACAAAATAACAGGATGGTCCTCTGAATTGCAACTGAGTACAGTGGGGAGGAGAGCCTGGCTAGGAGTCCAGAGTCTGTGAGTTCAAATCCCCACTCGTGTCTCCTGGGTGTCAAGGGCCAGCTAAAGATCACCCCCACAGTGAGTGGCTCAGGGGTTACATGCTGTGCAGCTGTGGGCAAGCTGCATAGTCCCAAGGAGCCCAGTTGCCCCCCAGCTGGCAGTTGCGGACAACGAAGGGGCTGGCTTGTTCAGCTGTGGCAAGCTAAGCAGGCCCTAGCCAGCTGGGGAGGACTAGCCTCAGAGGGAGGCAATGGTAAACCCCCTCTGAATACCGCTTACCATGAAAACCCTATTCATATGGTAGCCATAAGTCGGGATCAACTTGAAGGCAGTCCATTTCCATTTCACACAAGCACAATACTACCAGAATAGCAGAATATTACAGAATGCCATAAATAACCTTTGATCTCCTAAAGGAAACAACTCCTGGGTAGCACTGCACTCCTGGAAATTCTCACTGCTTGGAGAGTTGAGGCAAGTGCAATCAAAGAATAAACATGCATTCCTTAGACCAAAATGAAATCCAGATTCTGGTTTATTTTATTTTATTTTATTGAAAAAGACACTCTCCTATTACAAATATAGTTGACAATAAATTCTTAGTCCAAATTCTTTAGGTCTCTTTAAATGCAATTATGTCAACAAGAATGTCAACAAGCATATAGATAGAGGTGATCCAGTGGACATAGTGTACTTAGACTTTCAAAAAGCGTTTGACAAGGTACCTCAGCAAAGACTTCATGGAATAAGAGGAGAGGTCCTCTTGTGGATAAGGAATTGGTTAAGAAGCAGAAAGCAGAGAGTAGGAATAAATGGACAGTTCTCCAAATGGAGGGCTGTAGAAAGTGGAGTCCCTCAAAGATCGGTATTGGGACCTGTACTTTTCAACTTGTTCATTAATGACCTAGAATTAGGAGTGAGCAGGGAAGTGGCCAAGTTTGCTGACGATACTATATTGTTCAGGGTTGTTAAAACAAAAAGAGATTGCGAAGAGCTCCAAAAAGACGTCTCCAAACTGAGTGAATGGGCGGAAAAATGGCAAATGCAATTCAATATAAACAAGTGTAAAATTATGCATATTGGAGCAAAAAATCTTAATTTCACATATACGCTCATGGGGTCTGAACTGGCGGTGACCGACCAGGAGAGACACATTGGGGTTGTAGTGGACAGCACGATGAAAATGTCGACCCAGTGTGCGGCAGCTGTGAAAAAGGCAAATTCCATGCTAGCGATAATTAGGAAAGGTATTGAAAATAAAACAGCCGATATCATCATGCCGTTGTATAAATCTATGGTGCGGCCGCATTTGGAATACTGTGTACAGTTCTGGTCATCGCAAAAAGGATATTATAGAGTTGGAAAAGGTTCAGAAGAGGGCAACCAGAATGATCAAGGGGATGGAGCGACTCCCTTATGAGGAAAGGTTGCAGCATTTGGGGCTTTTTAGTTTAGAGAAAAGGCGGGTCAGAGGAGATGATAGAAGTGTATAAAATTATGCATGGCATTGAGAAAGTGGATAGAGAAAAGTTTTTCTCCCTCTCTCATAATACTAGAACTCATGGACATTCAAAGAAGCTGAATGTTGGAAGATTCAGGACAGACAAAAGGAAGTACTTCTTTACTCAGCGCATAGTTAAACTATGGAATTTGCTCCCACATGACGCAGTAATGGCCACCAGCTTGGATGGCTTTAAAAGAAGATTAGACAAATTCCTGGAGGACAGGGCTATCAATGGCTACTATCTGTGATGGCTGTGCTCTGTCACCCTAGTCAGAGGCAGCATGCTTCTGAAAACCAATTGCCGGAAGCCTCAGGAGGAGAGAGTGTTCTTGCACTCGGGTCCTGCTTGCGGGCTTCCCCCAGGCACCTGGTTGGCCACTGTGAGAACAGGATGGTGGACTAGATGGGCCACTGGCCTGATCCAGCAGGCTCTTCTTATGTTCTTATGTAATATTGATTGCAAAATGAAAATAACTTAAAATATATTTTCAAATAATTTCTCTTCTATCATTAGTTCTGAATGAATTAGTATCTAGTTAGTATCTAGAACTGAAGTTAGTTCAGTTTAGAATTTTGGCTAGGGGAAAACATTTATTTATTTAAAATGGTTTGGATCTCATAACTCCATAGCTCAAAGCAGCTCAAGGAAAGTCATAATTTAAAAACTACGTGCACTTCTGTGCATATCTGAGATCAATTCCTGAAAGAGAAAATCTCATTCAGCAAAAAACTGAAAGGTCAGTCTGTGCACCACCATTGAGTTCTGACTAAAGAAATGAATTACAGAATAACTGGCTGGACCATCTAGTCATGTGATAAGGTTTGACCTATAAAACCTTTTGGGTCAGATTTCTGTCTGGTCTGAGCCACATCAGGACACAGCTTACTGATGTACCCTGCCTCTGCCAGCCTTGCCTTCCTGGCTTTGCAGAATAAATGTCTGTGTTGCAATGCTTGGGTTCGAATGCTTAACACAAGTGAAATAGGAGAGCAGGACGGTACTGTACAGGGATTAGGGTGTCTCACTTATGCTATGACTTTCTTTGCAAAATGTATGCCCTCCCCATCTTGTGGAGAAAGCCTATCTGCATTCAGGTTGCATGACTCCATAGGCTCTATGCACACAGGCAGAGTTGGTAGACAGAGTTGTGCACACAGGCAGAGTAAAGGGGAAAAGAAAGCATTTTGACATAAAGGGATAGTTGGGAGAGCAATAATGTGACAACAAGGGTTTCAATGCATTTTTTTGAATGGCAGTCAGAACAGTTTATGAGACACATTTGCTCTTTGACAAATCTTAAATGGGAATCTAAGGAAGACATTACATTATCTTGAGAAAGATTCAGCTGAAGCCTGGGGTGGGGTGCAGGTTAGCTGGGAAAACTAAAGTGATAAAATCCCCATTGTCTTTCAATCTGTGATAGGTATAGACTCCAGGCAATCACTTTAATGGAAGAATTGCTGGCATGTTTTAGAAAATGTGGATTTGTTCCAGAAAACAGGGTCTCTGTGGCATGTTGCTACTCCCTCCAACTTTTTCCCCCCTTCTGATATCAAATTACTGTGGGTCATGTATTCAGTACTGCTTCATTCCAACATCAGCAGTATAACTGGGGTTGTTTATTTAAATTTGATCATATCTCATCCTGAAGACTCCCGCAATTAACAATAAATCAAAATATATATGCTCCCCATCCAGAGAAAGGATATCATGTCTAAATCTCCTTGAAATTAATAACCAAAGAGGTGTATGAACCAGCAGTGTAGCACTAACATAGCAGCTGCTCTACGGTGCCCCTTTCCTCTAGTGACCATTTCCGCTTTTGCATTTATGGACAGTGAGTCCTGGACTCCTGTATCAAGATCAAGTTGGCAAACAGGGCTTTAGAGAGTTTATGACCTACTGCTGGCCAGATGGTAATAGCCTGTACACTGCAGGAGAGGAGGCAACCATGCAAGCATTCCGGCAGTTCTGCACTTGCTGGAGAATGTTTATATTTATGTTTTTGTGCTGCCAAAGCAACTTAGTTCCCTTACATATAACATTCTGTGGACATTAAGGATGGATGGATCGGTCTATTTACTGTCCATCTCAATTTCATTTGTATTTATTCATAAGGCTATTCCCTCCTGTCTTCTGCATTTATCTGCAATTTTTTTAAAAAAAAAATCCACACAAAACATATTTAAATGCATGCTTTAAATATATAGATATTTAAATAATATAGTTAAACGCATACATATATATGCATTTCTAAACATATTTTATTCTAAAATTCTAAACTTATTTTTTATTTTTTAAAAAATTGGATTTTGGTACTTTTTTTTAGAACTATATCACAAAAATTGGAAAAGTACATAATCCAAAGGATAATTATATTTTGATCTGCACATTAGTCCAGGATGTAGTTTGCATCAACATTCACAGAAACTGAATTGCTTAGGCATCTCTAGTGGACCTAGGCACTTTCAAAATAAAAAAGGCTGAAGTAGCTGCAGCGTGTGGCCATGAAAGAGATTACACATGATTTTTAAAAATCCAAGGGCAAAGTCAACTGGGAACATCTCCTGCACAGGTCCTGTTGAAATGAATGGGATTTATACTCAAGAACACCAGTGTAACTTGGCAGGTCCTTCTTGAAATTGTATTCTCACATCTTTAATCTGGTTGCAATATTAGGTTAATTACTTTTTATTTATTGTTTAATGAATCATCATTCATTCATTCACATTATTTAAATGCCACCCAATAACAAAGTTCTCTGGGGGGCTCATTATAGTAAAAACATTAAACTACCTCAGTGGGAGAGATCAGAAGCAGGGCTCATTCCATCAGCTCTGCTGGAAGATCAGCTTCATCAGACACCTCCTACCCCTGAACTGTTTATATAACTGCTGGTCATGATAAGAACTACTATTTAAGAATTGGTATCCGAGATTACTTTTTTCCTCTTTCCTCCCTGCCCTTTCCCATTGTGTGTTGTTTTTTAGATTGTAAGCCTGAGGGAAGGAACTGTCTTGTATTAATTGATTGTATGTAAGCCACTCTGGGAATATTATTATAAATAAAATACAGCTATAAAACATAATATATATATATATAGCAGCAGTATAATAATACTTTGAAGCAACGCCAGAAAATATTTTGAACAGGTTTTAAAATGTAATTAAAAAAATGTTTAAAAGGCCTGGCAAAAACAGTCTTCACTTGGAATTGAGAAGACCACAAAGTGGGCACCAGATGAGCTTCTCTGGGGGAAGCATTCCACAGCTGTGCTCTTAGTTTCAGCAATCCTATCCCGGTCAATAATGCTCTAATGGTTGAGTGAGAAATAAATTGTATTTGTACTGATTTAATTTAAGTTATTTATATACTGCTTAATCATTAACATTTCTAAACAGTGAACTTAAAATTACAAAAAACAAAAATAAACCATAAAAGATCAAGAACAATAAAAATTCCTCATAAAACTGACCTGATATACCTTAAAATGCCTGGAGAAATAAGAAGGTCTTTGTCATTCGTCTGAAGTTCAATAAGGAGGGGGTCTGTCTAATCTCAATTGGGAAGAAGTTACACAGGCTTGGGCATGGCTTCTAGTAGTTACAAGCCATGAATCTGAACCATGGGATGCCACCAACAGAGACTCCCCCAAAGATCTTAGTGAATAGGCAGGGATATAAGGGATCAGGTGGTCCCTATGATATCCAGGACCCAAATTGTTAAGAGTCTTGTAAATGAATACAAGAACCTTTGAACCTGGACCAGAAACATATGGGGTGCCAGTACAAGCATTTCAAGCACTGGTGTTATGTGCTGGCAACAGTCTTCATCAACAGTCTAGCCACAGCATTTTACACCAGCTGGAGCTTATGGACAAGCTGCAAGGTAAAGCATGTGAAGTACTTCACATTAGGGTTGCCAGGTGTCCAGTTTTTGCCTGGAGACTCCAGATTTTGGGGGTCCTCTCCTGGTTTCCAGGTGAGTCACTCCAATCTCTAGACTCTCAGCTTTCATTTTTTTTAAAAAAAAATTAAGTTTCTAGGTGGTCTGGTTCAAAAGATATACACCAAAATGTCAGCTGTCCCCAGCTGCAACTTCTGTTAAGTGAGCCCATAGCTGGGTGCTCTACCCCTGCTCTTTCAGGTTTGTAGCCAATAAGTGAAGTCAGGGTTGTGACTGACAAGAGATTTGTTGACCTCCAGGCAGTAGCTAGAACCCATTCCAAGTCCAGAAAACTGTTGCCTTTTCCTGCTTGTCTGAAAAGCTCATAAATTGAGTAAGTTTATAGCTTTCATTAGTAGTTAAAGTCCCTTTCTGTGTGTGTGCAGGAGATGTAGAACAAAAAATAACAGCAGGGTCAAGGTACGCAATTGTTTACTGTAAACAATTTCAGTTATGATTATAGTTAAAGGTGTTGTTGTTGTTATGTGCCTTCAAGTCAGCTATGACTTATGGTGACCCTATGAATCAGTGACCTCCAAAAGCATCTGTCATGAACCACCCTGTTCAGATCTTGTAAGTTCAGGTCTGTGGCTTCCTTTATGGAATCAATCCATCTCTTTAGTAAAGGTGTACATGCAGGGTTTTTTAATTACTTTAAAAATAGCATATTATACATTTTATCTTTCAAATAATTTTTGAACAGAAATTTTAAAAAAGTGTACATGCACCTTATGATGCCAATACAATGTGTTATACTTTTCTAATTATGAGGAGTGAAACAACTTTTAGATTTTCCTGGGCTGTTAAAGAGGGCAGTTTATTTGTCTAATTCATAGCCTGTTTTGAAAACCTTCCCAATATGAAGCTTTCATCCTATACTCACATGTCTGGGAGTAAAGTGGCAATGCTAATCCCACGTACCAGGAGTAAACCTCATGGAATTCAACAGAACTTACTTTTAAGTAGACATGGTTAGGATTGTGCTGTAAATTAATGGGACTTTTGTGTGAACATAGCAAAGAATTGTGTTTGTGTTGTAAATCTTTTTCTCCTCCTCCAATCTATTTTTAAAGCAATTGGGCAGGGCTTTTATTATGTAGGAAGCTAATCCTGATTTTATTTTTTTAAATAAATATTCTGCAATGACCAACGGGTTTTGACAATAAACTATTACATGGGGTGTATGTATTTATATATCTCCAGTGTTTGTGTATATGGAGTCTTTCCAATAACCCTGTGTGGTAGGGTTGGAAACCAAGGCAGCTCACAACAAGAAATAAATCCATTTACATTCCAATAACATTAAAAACAAGTATAAAGCACTTACAAAAGAACTTAAAGTGGCATGATTCTGAATTTTGGGTTGGGTCGGTGAACTTCCTTACCAGTTCAGGTTGCAGCCCTGTGCACCCTTCCCTGTTTGAGTAAGTCCCATTGAATGCATTGGGACTTGCTTCTGAGTAAACATGCATACTGCCTAGTCACAAATACCCCCTTCTTAGGGAAGGTAATTGAGAGGGTTATGGTGCAGCAATTGCAAGTACTCTTGGATGAAACAGATCGTCTTGACCCATTTCAGTCTGGGTTCAGGTCTGGTTATGGGACTGAATCGCCCTTGATCGCCCTGATGGATTACCTTTATTGGGAGAAGGTCAGGGGGGTGCAACCCTGTTATTCTTACTTGATCTCCTGGAGGCTTTTGATACCATTGACCATGGTATCCTTCTGGGCTGATGGTGAGATAGGTATTGGAGGCACTGTTTTACAGTGGTTCCAATCCTACCTCCAGGGTTGTTTTCAGAGAATAGCATTGGGTGATTGTCTTTCAGCCCCTTGCAGTTGTGCTGTGGGGTGCCATCCCCCATGCTGTTTAACATCTATATGAAGCCCTTGGGAGTGGTCCTCAAGAGATTTGGGGTGAGATGTCAGCAGTATGAATCAGGAGAGGCTATGCAAGCCCTGGAGCACTGCCTTGGTAGTAGGCTAGATGAGCGCCAATAAACTGACTCGGAATCCTGGCAAGACAGAGGCACTGTGGGTTGGTGGTTCCTGAGTTCGGATAATTGGTCAGTTGCCTGCTGTGGATGGGGTCATACTTCCTCTGAAAGAACAGGTCCATAGTCTGGGGTGCTCCTGGATTCATCTTTGTCGCTAGAGGCCCAGGTATCCTCAGTGGCTAGGAGTGCCTTTTACCAAGACCGCTGCAGCCATTTCTGGACCAGGATAGCCTGACCACTGTTGTCTATGCACTGGTAACCTCCAGGCTGGATTACTGTAATGCGCTCTATGTGGGGCTGCCCTTGAAGTTGGTTCAGAAACTGCAGCTAGTGCAAAATCTGGCAGTAAGACTGCTCTCTGGGCAGTGTATCGCCAACAGGGTATTGCTGCCCTGGGCTCCTGCTGGGAGGAACGGCAGGATATAAATCAAATAATAAATAAATGTCACCCTGCCGCTGAAAGAATTGCACTGGCAACCTATTAGCAACGGGCTAACTTCAAGGTTCTGGTTTTGGTGTACAAAGCCCTATACAGCTCAGGACCAGGATAACTGGTCTTGCTCCCTATACACCCAGTCAATCACTACTGTCCGCAGGTGAGGGCCTCCTGCAGATACTGTCTTATCGGGAGGTGCATTCCATACAACATAGGAAGTGGACCTCTCATGTAGTGGCACCTACCCCGTAGAATTCCCTTCCCTTAAATATTAGACAGGTGCCATCTCTGTTATCTTTTCGGTGCCTATTGAAGACCTTCCTCTTTCAACAAGCCTTTTAAATAGATACTTTATTCCAGTCTGCATCTATGTTGGAACTGCTGTTTAATATGTTCTTAAAGTTTTTTTTAAAAAAAATTGTAAAGCATTTTTAAAAGAAATGTTTTTAAAGATATTTTATTTTAATATGCTTTTAAGGATGTAATATATTTTAAATACTGTTTTTATGATGTTTTAGAGTGTTCTTAGCGCTTTTGTTTGCTACCCTAGGCTCCTACTATGAGGAAGGGCAGTGTAAAAATCTAATAAATAAATAAATAAATGATACTTCTTTAAACAGGGAAAGGGCTGTAGCTCAGTGGTAGGGCATATGCTTTGCATGCAAAGGTCCAAAATCCAATCTCTGGAAAAGATTATTGCCTGGAATCCTGGAGAGCCAATGCTAATCCATGTCACCAGTACAGAACTAAATGATAGCAAATGGTCTGAGTCAGTATAAGGCAGATTCCTTTGTTCCTAAAAGAGGAAAGAGACCCAAGGGCCACAGTGACTCCACAATTTATTTATATATTTTATTTACAACGTTTATATACTGCTTTACTGTAAAAAAAAAAACCCTCAAAGAGGTTTACAGAAGGAATTGAAACAGTAAAATTATTGGCAAAAACAGTTAAAGACAGGTATTTAAAAACATTCAAAATGATAAAACGAACAATGAGTTCAAAACAGATAAAAAACATAATAGCTTCTACATGCTTGGGTAGGCTTGCCTAAACAAACATGTTTTTAGCAGGTGCCAAAAAGACTACAATGAAAGTGCCTGCAAGGGAAGAGGACCATCACTGCCCAGGGAGGGAGAGCCATCTGCCTGCTTTGCTGCTGCTGCTGCTTGGCCAACATCTCTGCTCTCTCCTTCTTGGGCTCCTGCTCTGCACTTGGGCACCTTGCAGGACCAGGCTCCAGGTACTCAGCCAGCTGTGCCTGATACTGTTCCACCTGTCCCTTCTCTGGAGGGGGTATATAAGCTGGCTGGCTGAGGGGGCTTGGGAGATCCAGTGCCTGCAAGGGAAGAGGACCATCACTGCCCAGGGAGGGAGAGCCATCTGCCTGCTTTGCTGCTGCTGCTTGGCCAACATCTCTGCTCTCTCCTTCTTGGGCTCCTGCTCTGCACTTGGGCACCTTGCAGGACCAGGCTCCAGGTACTCAGCCAGCTGTGCCTGATACTGTTCCACCTGTCCCTTCTCTGGAGGGGATATATAAGCCGGCTGGCTGAGGGGGCTTGGGAGATCCAGTGCCTGCAAGGGAAGAGGACCATCACCGCCCAGGGAGGGAGAGCCATCGGCCTGCTTTGCTGCTGCTGCTGCTGCTGCTGCTGCTGCTGCTGCTTGGCCAACATCTCTGCTCTCTCCTTCTTGGGCTCCTGCTCTGCACTTGGGCACCTTGCAGGACCAGGCTCCAGGTACTCAGCCAGCTGTGCCTGATACTGTTCCACCTGTCCCTTCTCTGGAGGGGGTATATAAGCCGGCTGGCTGAGGGGGCTTGGGAGATCCAGTGCCTGCAAGGAAAGAGGACCGTCACTGCCCAGGGAGGGAGAGCCATCTGCCTGCTTTGCTGCTGCTTGGCCAACATCTCTGCTCTCTCCTTCTTGGGCTCCTGCTCTGCACGTGGGCACCTTGCAGGACCAGGCCCCAGGTGGCGTTTTACGTGGGAAGAAGAACGGTCTTAGAGCTGGCGTTTGGGCGCACAGAATACGGGACTGTGTCTTCTGTGTGGGTTTGAAGTGTATGAATGGGTGTTATATGAGTGTATGTTGTGAGTGAATGTGTATTTTTATGTATATGAGTTTTTTGTATTTATAGTTTATCATGTGCCTCGGGAAGAGATTTTATCATCAAGAGGGGAGACCTGAGGGGGCCCCAATTGCCGTAGTGACGGGTAGAGGGAGGTATGGTGATATGAGAGGGACGTGCCAGGTAAGGAGAACGCAGCCCAGACATGTAGTGGCTGTGCTGCGTTCTGGTCCGTCTCATACCCGCAGGGTTGTTGGTTGTCCTATCAGCCAACTCTCAGATCTCCAGTTGCTGCTTTTTAATGCCAGATCGGTACATAATAAAACCTCCCTCGTCCATGATTTGATTGTGGACGAGGTGGCCGATCTGGCATGTATAACCGAGACCTGGGTGGGCGAACAGGGAGGAGTTAGTCTGTCTCAGCTCTGCCCACCGGGGTATCTGGTTCAGCATCATGGTAGATCTGAGGGTCGGGGAGGGGGGGTCGCTGTGGTCTATAAGAGTTCCATCTCACTCACCAAGCACCATGTCCATGCAATCACTGGTCTGGAGTGTTTGCACCTTGTGCTGGGCCAGAGGGACAGACTGGGAATCCTTTTGGTGTACCGCCCACCTTGCTGCCCAATGGCTTCCCTAACTGAGCTGACGGAAGTGGTCTCGGAGATACTGTTGAGATCCCCCAGACTATTAGTACTGGGAGATCTCAACATTCATGCTGAGGCTACTTTGTCTGGGGCAGCTCAGGACTTCATGGCCGCCATGACAACCATGGGGCTGTCTCAATATGTTAGTGGCCCAACACATACATCGGGGCATACTCTTGACCTGGTCTTTGCTACTGGACATGGGGATAGTGATCTGGATGTGGGGAGTTTTACATCTCTCCCGTTGTCATGGACAGATCATTGCTTGCTGAAGTTTAGACTTTCAGTAGCCTTTTCCCTCTGCAAGGGTGGGGGACCTATTAAATTGGTCCGCCCCCGGAGACTAATGAATTCTGAAGGTTTTCAAAAGGCTCTGGGGTTTTTTCCGGCTGATAAGACTGGCGCTCCTGTCGAAGCCCTGGTCGATCTGTGGAATACAGAGATGACCCGGGCTGTTGACACGATCGCTCCTGCGCGCCCTCTCCTATGTAGAGCTCATACAGCTCCTTGGTATACTCCGGAGCTGAGAGCGATGAAACAAGACAGGAGGCGGCTTGAGCGGAGATGGAGACGAACTCCCGACGAATGCAATTATGAGCTGGTTCGTGCTTCTACTAAGCTCTATGTAGGAGCGGTGAGGGTGGCAAAAAAACAACATTTCGCCGCCACTATTCAGTCATCTCTCTCACGCCCACAGGAGCTTTTTAAAGTGGTTCGTGGCCTACTTCATCCAGGCCTACAAGATACGGCAGATACATCGGTAGCTCGATGTAATAAATTTGCTGAACACTTCCAGAATAAGATCTCATGCATTCGCTGGGACTTAGACTCCTATTTAATAGCAGTTAATCCTACTGGGGTGTCCAGAGCACAGTCTTGTCATATTTTGTTGGATGAATTTCAGTTGGTTCAGCTCGAGGACGTGGACAAGGTGCTTGGACAGGTTCGTGTGACCACTTCGGTACTGGATCCTTGCCCCTCTTGGCTAATAAAAACTAGCAAGGAAGGAACAGTTGGCTGGGCCAAGGAAGTGATTAATGCCTCTTTACGAGAGGGAGTGGTCCCTGGCTGTCTGAAAGAGGCGGCAGTGAGACCACTCCTGAAAAAACCTTCCTTGGACCCAGAGGATGTCAGCAGCTACAGACCAGTAGCCAATGTTCCGTTCCTGGGCAAGATCCTGGAACGTGTGGTTGCTGACCAGCTCCAGGCGCTGTTGGATGAAACCGATTATCTAGATCCATTTCAATCGGGGTTCAGGCCTGGTTTTGGCACTGAGACTGCCTTGGTCGCCCTGTTTGATGACCTATGTCGGGAGAGAGACAGAGGGAGTGTAACTCTGTTGATTCTCCTTGACCTCTCAGCGGCTTTTGATACCATTGACCATGCTATCCTTCTGGAGAGGCTTGCGGAATTGGGAGTTGGAGGCACTGCTTGGCAGTGGTTCCGCTCCTACTTAGCGGGTCGTCTCCAGAAGATAGTGCTTGGGGAACATTGCTCGACACCGTGGGTTCTCCAATGTGGGGTCCCGCAGGGTTCGGTTCTGTCTCCCATGCTTTTTAACATTTATATGAAGCCGCTGGGGGCGGTCATCAGGAGTTTTGGAGTGCGTTGTCATCAGTATGCTGATGACACGCAGCTCTACTTCTCCTTTACATCTTCTTCAGGTGAGGCAGTCAACGTGCTGAACCGTTGCCTGGCTGCGACAATGGACTGGATGAGAACTAACAAACTGAGACTCAATCCCGACAAGACTGAGATGCTGTTGGTGGATGGTTTCTCTGATCGGATGGTGGATATATACCCTGTCCTGGATGGGGTTACACTCCCCCTAAAGGAACAGGTGCGTAGTCTGGGAGTCATCTTAGACTCTTCCCTCACACTTGAGGCTCATGTAGCCTCGGTGGCCCAGAATGCGTTCTACCAACTTCGGTTGGTAGCCCAGCTACGTCCCTATCTGAGTAAGGAGGACCTCTCATCAGTGGTACATGCTATGGTAACCTCGCGTCTGGACTACTGCAATGCGCTTTACGTAGGGCTACCTTTGAAGACGATTCGGAAGCTACAGCTAGTGCAAAATGCGGCAGCCAGACTGCTAACAAGAACTAAGCGGTCTGAGCATATAACACCTGTGCTAGCCCGTTTGCACTGGTTTCCAATATGCTTCCGGGCCAGATTCAAAGTGTTGGTACTTACCTATAAAGCCTTATACGGCGCGGGACCACGATATCTGTCGGAACGCCTCTCCCGATATGAACCGGCCCGTACACTACGGTCTACTACGAAGGCCCTCCTCCGGGTTCCGACTCATAGGGAAGCCCGGAGAGTGGTGACAAGATCTAGGGCCTTCTCAGTGGTGGCCCCCGAACTATGGAATGGTCTCCCCGAGGAGGTGCGCCTGGCGCCGACACTATCATCTTTTCGGCGCCAGGTTAAAACCTTTCTCTTCTCTGAGGCATTTTAATTCCTGTTAATTGTAAATTATTATATTTTGATTTTAGACTGTACAGTTTTGTGTACAGTTTTGTGTTATTTTTATTGTATTTTTAATGTTCACCGCCCAGAGAGCTGTTGCTAGTCGGGCGGTATATAAGCTTAATTAAATAAATAAATAAATAAATAAATAAACAAGCAGGGAGTTCCAAAGTGTAGGTGCTGCCACACTAAAGGATTGATATCTTACAAGAGCAGAACAAGTACTATATGGCACCTGTTACCTTGAAAGTCCACCTTGAACTTGGCCTGGTATCAGATCAACCAGTGCAGATTTCAGAACAGAGGCATTATGTGCTGATAGGGTCTCACTCATGTGTGCAATCGTGCCACAGCATTCTGCACCAACTGCAGCCTCCAGGTTAGGTTGTGCTGCATGGGGATTTCTGTGACCTTTGCTGACTGGCTGCCAGGATTTTTTGTTTGTTTGCTTTTGGTTAGGAATCCTGACTGTTTGTGGGATGCTGAGTTTTCTGTCTTACTCATAGGAATCTTGTTGTGGTTGGTATGGTATTGCATTTAGGAAATCATCACTGTATTTTCTTTTTCTATTTGCCTTTCATTTACCTCTGACCTCACTTCCTTACATCCATAGAAGCAACAACAGTGGTTCCATATACTCAGCTCAACCCCCTTAAACCCAATGATGATGCACCTTGTTGTTTGCATGATGGTTTGTTTCTTGTTCAATAGTGGTAAAAGAGAATTTACATACTGGGAAGTGTAGCTTCAATTGCTGTTGTTCCCAAGCTACTGCCTGTGAAGGTAGACCAAACAATGTATGTTTTCTCTCTGTTAATTTTTCTCACTGGAATTGGGTTGGATGTCAAAGTTAGTTTATAGCAGTCCACAAGGTAGGCAGGAAAGGGTAGAGAATCTACTTTACTCTTATTCATTTCTCAAACCTCTCTCTGCAGTGAAGGGTCAAGTCTGTGAAGAAGTTTGTAGCAGTAACATTAAAAGGCAGGGGCAGGGCATTCCAGGCAGAGTGTTGCCAACCCTGCTTTGATATCAATATTGTTGCAGAGGAACCCTAGTCAAGCCTTACTAACAGCGCAATCCTACTCAGAAGTAATCTAACAGCACAATCTACTCAGACGTAAGTTCTATTGAGTTCTATGGGGCTTAGGCCCTTAGTTTGCTTAGGATTGCAACCTTCAGGGGTATCCATCTTTACTCCTGAGTACTCCCATCTAACATCTCCACAACACTAGGCTCCCTTCTTCCTACAACAGGCTTCTGGTGACTAGCCTGGCCTGATGCCACTTAAACCCTTCTTGCCAGAAGCAAGTAGGCTAGATTAAATGTTACTTACCCGGGCTCTCTAAGCAGGTGAGAAGGAATTATCCTGTCACTTCAGCTGGACCCGGAAACACCCTCATTTAGCTAAGATTTCTATCTTAATTTCCAATCAGACAATTTTTTTTATTTGAGTGGCATGCTCCAAGCAACTGTGGTTGACGCTTAATGTATCATGCTTAATGACATCACTACGGCCTGCCCCATGACATCTCTAGGGCCCACCCCCAAAATCTCAGGGTTTAGGATTCTTCTGACCTGGCAACCCTACTTCACATCCTCAAAAGTACTATATATTTAACAAGTTTATTGTGAATTTTCAGAGAAACTCATTTTATGGTAAACTGAAACGTAAAATGGTTAAAAAGAATCAAAGGTCCTTTTATCAATGTACAATGTGCAAACAGAGATGAGCCTTTAGGTAGTGTAGTTAACAGCACATCAGAGGATTAGCCTAAATCAAAATGTGATAATGCAGGGAGGAGGGCTGTTAACCAGCACCCACAAACACAGGAGTACTCCGATCGATTTTGGGAGAGTTAGTGTAAACAGCTGACTTACTCCCATGATTGTAGTCTCATCTGCAGTATTGTAAAACCATGGTTTTTGACTCCCAGCTACTTCTTACTGGGAGGAGAAATATTCAAGCAGCATGGAGTTGAAAGGTAATTTTGAACAGACTCATTCCACTTAGTCTTTAGCACATCACTTTCTTTTTTTTTGTTGTTTAAAGGAATAGATAGATCTGAACATGTAACGAATTGCCAGTTCCTCCTCCTGCATTCTGTGTTGAAAATATATTGCTTTGTCATACAAATGCCTCTGGGGCCAATCCTCCACACTTGCAAAATCTTGTTATTCTAGTCACTAGAGTACTACCAAAGCCAAGGTTTTAAATTCCTAAAAATAGTAGCTGGCTTTACTTGGCTTGCAGACTGTTACAGCACTTTTAAGTTATTTTTCTTTTCCGGAGGGAAATTTGCCATCCAATAAAAGCTTGTTGATGGAGAAAATTAGCATGGTTAGCTTTTTAATTACTCAGCTGGTGGCCTTGGCTATTTTCTTACGCACAACTGGAATAACTTTAGTGGATTAGTGTGTGCATCTCTTTGAGAGAGAAAAAACACCCTTCCCCCTCTCCTGCAAACTGTTAACTCAGCTTCCTCTCTTTATCTGCCTTAGTCTCAGAATGTCATATCTTTAGATCACTGACTTTGCATTTCAGTTTTAAATGTTCTTTTAGACAGGGAATCCGACAATTTAAGAGGAGGCCCACAACTTAGCCTTACCATATGTAATTTTTCATATGTTGTGCTTTCTAGAGCTTTTTTCAGGTGGAAGCAGCAGTTAGGACATGCTGTATCTCTGTGGGAATCCTGCAGGCAAACCCTGCTTTGATATGACATATCAGTGACAGGAGGATTTCTGAGTTTAATCCCAACATATTTATTTAGAGTCAGTTCATAAACGTACCCATAGCTGGGAAGTAATCGGGCACAACTGAGCCTAATTATTTAGTCAGAATGTTTGTGAGAAGTTGTGCTGAGTAAAAGGAGCATAAAAGGATTGAATATGCCAGAAGCTAAAATGATGAGGTAGGCTATGCACGCGCATGCACACACACGTAGAAGCCAATTATTTCATGAGATGAGGTGTGGGATGGTGGTGGTTAAGCCTCATATTGGCCTCTGTTCACAGCTGGTGTCAAAACACTTTACTGGAACACTAAAATGGAAAATTATTTAGTCCATCTGTTTATTCCTTCCTTCACTGATATTTAAATTTTCCCAAAGGGCTCCAGGGGAGCCACCAGGGCAGTTCACAACTTATAATGCAATCAATAAGGTATCCAATCAATAAAATACAATTCCTTAAGTGCCCTTAAGCGGCGATCTACGTATTAATACTGATCTTGAGTATTGGGGCACTTGAATCATAGAATCATAGAGTTGGAAGGGGTCTATAAGGCCATCGAGTCCAACCCACTGCTCAGTGCAAGAATAATGCAGTTATGTAGGCAAAACTGCATCATCCATGCACAAGAGGGGAGGGGTGTCCACAGACTCTGGATAACCTCAGGTTTGCAGAACTACAAAAGATATTTAGACAAGGGTATGAAAATCCTTCCCAAACACTCAGAGACAGTTCAATGAGGACTGAGCATGCTAAGTGAACGTGAAACGCTGACTGACTGTTGAGAAGACGGAGAAAAAAGAGAAAACCAGAGTGGAGGTGAAGAGACTGGAGTATCCTGGCAAAGGAGGATGGAGGAAGAAAGACACAGATATAAATGTCTAGGAAAAACCATCTTATTGTCTGGATTGCATTTCACACCGAGAAGCTATCTTTTAAATGTAGTAATAGATACAAGTGAGAGCTGCCCATAAACATCGAAGGGAAAATCCAAGATTATAATACTGCTGGATTTGGGCAACTGTGTTTCTGCCCTCCCCCCCCCAAAAAAAAATGAAGACTGAGTGTGTTTGGTGAGCACAGAATGCTGAATGGGGGGGGGAAACGAGGCAGAAGGAATTGAATGGAGTGTCTAGAACCCTAAACAGCAGCACTCCACAATGCAACATTTTGTCACAGGTTCCCACTTGTTCCTTCAATTTGCAGTGGGCAGAAGGGAATGGCAGTGCTTAGTAGGACTGTACACAGATCTCCCCTGTCTGTTCCGTGACTCCAATCCAGAGGGGACGGCATCAGGCCAACCTGCCCTGGGTCAACCCAAGGGCTGCCCACTCCAGCTTGGATCCACACCCAAATAAATACAGGGGATGGGGCTCACCCTAATTAAACATATTGTGGGGAGGAGGCAGGGGAAGGAGACGTTGCATCTCCTCTCCCATGACAATGGGTCAGTGGGTCAATTGACCCATGACAATGGGTCAGTTTCTTCTTTGTGATGCTGTTTTGCACCCGTGCCCCCAGAGGATTGCTGTCTCTGCTCACCAGGCAGAAAGGACAGCTACAGATGACTCTTCTTCCTGCCTGATGCCCTGACAGCCGTATGTTGCTGTAAGTCATCAAATCCGACCCATGGTGATCTCTGGCTGTTAGAAACTAACTCAGCCAAGGCCCAAAAAGTTCTAAATGGGCTCGATTTGGCTCGGGTTTCAGCTGAATCCAGAGCACAGCCCTAGTGTTTAGGTACACAGAACAGCACCATTGTCCTGGCCAAGCCCATTGGAATCATACTCAGACCTGCTGGTATATTTTTCTCCAGTAAGTTTAACGAGAAACTTTAGTTTAGAGAACTTCATGGATCAGCTTACAGGTCACACAGGATTCTGCATATCTATACAGCATAACTAGGCATGACTACTCAAATCTAAGATGTCGCTGCAGTTACAGCACATCCCTCACACCCTTAAGTAGGTTCAGGACAGGCTCTTTCTATCTGAGTGAGGAAGGTGTCACAGAACGGGAATGTGTGCACAAGTGAGTGTCCTTCCTGGTTGGAAAAGCAGGGGCCAGCTGAGCCTGCTGGCACAGATGCTTGCATGTCTGGAGTGGCGGTGGCACCTCATCAAGATCCTCCTTGTGCATGTGGGCAGCGGCTTGAACAAAGCGGGGGGTGGAGGCGAGGGGAAGGGGCTGGCTCCTCGTCAGCCAGCATTCCCACTATTGTAACTGTAGCTAAGGGGGAGGAGTTTCACTGTCAAAATGCCGGAGCCTTCTGCTTCAGCACCTCCTTGTTGCAAGCCACTGGGACCCTCCCTTGGGTCCCATTCTCTATCTTCTTCTTCTTGATCATTCCAGGAATGCTCCATGGGGCTCATGACAACCATCTATTCACAAGGGAGGGGTATTGGCAGTCTTGGGGAAACCTCAACATATACAGACGTTACAAGAAATCTTGGGGAACCACTAAAAAACAGCCAAATGAGGACTGGGCACTTTCAGTGGCCATAGAATAAGAATGACTATTGGGAGGAAAAACAGAAATCAGGAGAGAAAGGGGGAACGATATGGCATATTGTGGATGAGGGCACAGCTGGCTGACCAAAAGACTGAACAGGAGTACCAACATTTTGATGCAGATTCCCCTTATAATCCCACAAATTTTAAATTCAATTCAGTTCTCCCCTTTGAAATGGTCATATTTATAAGAAGGCAATGACATAACTTTGGATGGTATTCAGTGCTAGTCCTACTCAGAGTAGACCCACTGAAATTAATAGACATGACTAATTTAAGTTCATTAATTTTAATGGGTCTACTATGAGTCAGACTTAGTTAAATACAACCCTTTGAGCCCAGTGTAACTTTATTTTGTATGGCAAAAAAGTGTTGGTTTCACTTCTCCACTCTGCACCCATCATGTGCATTTTCTATAGCAGCAAACGATGTCTATGATTTGGAATTTGAAGTCTTGATTTTTTAAGATCTCTTTCTTTTTAAAAAATCTCTTTTATTCTTGATTGCACAAAATTCATTACTGGTTGAACAAGAGCCATATCAACATTTTGCTTCTTGCATAAGTCTGCCTGTCTGCACAGACTGCCATAGGCTATTGTTGTGTGTTCACACTCTTATTTTTTTCCCTTCTACATTTACATTTGGCCCTTTATGCTGTGCTTATGTAATTTGACATCCATCTTCACTTTCAAAGCAAGGAAGGATCTCCCAAGATACAGCAAAGCGTTAGAGAATGTCACCATGGTAAGCTCCACTGAAATTTTTGGCCAAGACCTTCAAGGATAGAAATAAAAATAGACTCACTAGGGGTGGTCATTCCAGGTCAGGGCTGATATGGAAATCCATCACTGCTTATGGTTATCAAAGCTTTCAGTGTCACTTATTTCACAGGCCCTACCCTTTCAGAGGAATCACTCAGAATGCAATATACTGTAATGAGATATTCTATGTAACAGCATTATCTAGAGTATAACCTTAAATTATTTTAACAATTGTTCCCTCTTGCCAGAAACTTTAAATATGTAAAGAGAGCAACAGATCTCTAACAAAGAATTCCCACTGATCTCGCCAAACTAATCCTGCCAGGATTCCTTGGTTGAAGGCATGACCATTAAACTGGTATAAAGATTGTGTATATTAGAAAGAGAGTTGGAATAGAAAACATAGGTCCCATTCCTAAATTGCATTCATATACATTCTTGTGAAGTTGACTGGAATTACAACTGCATGCAACTGTATTTAGGAGAAGGAATCCAATCTAATGGCCAAAATGTTTTTCCAATCAACCATCCTTACCCAAAGGGATCAGTACATACCAAATTACTTATTGTACATACCAAATAATGAATGTAGAATCATTTTAAATTCTTTTCCCAATCAATGCATAGAGAATAAGGTCATTTGGATGTGGTTTTAAAGATTGCATGCCTAATTTTTGATATTTTTAAATGATTTTATAAAAAACAGTTCCCATACAATTAGTCGGACACTAACATATGGCTATCCAGCAAAATTTAAAAAATACCATATGGGTAATGTAAAAAATCTCTTCTGCAATCACATTAACCATATAGGAAAAAATTAACTAGCCAGTAAATCAAAGTATCTGTTTACACTTCTATCACTTTCAGGAAACTTTTCACCAAAAACCTCTTACACGAATGACACTAGAAAGACTGGTCATTTTCTCAGAAATTTTATTGGTTGGTATATTAATTCATATACGTTTTATCTGGGGACAGGGTGAGGGAGAAACAGTATTAAAACACACTCACACATGGAAATAGCTGGAAATGTGCTGTTTGTATATGTTGTATTAAGTTACTGGGTACACTTCCATACGTTTTTCTCTTGAGGCCAGCCACCCTGAGGACATGGTTATAAATATATATATATATATAAACATTTCACATAAATAAACAACTGTCCTTTGTTCCATTTTGCATTTGTGACATATTTTAAGCTGTTTTCGCCTGATGGCATTCAAGACACAACTTCTGTTTGCACATTTAAAGTACTGTAATAATTAAGAAATGCTTTAGAGTATTTATCACATTTACTCCTTACACCAACCCTATCTGGTAGATCAGGGTGGCGAACCTCAGACCTGGTGGCCAAATGCAGCACTCCTGACCTCTCTACCTGGCCCTTAGGACTCTCTCCAGGCCATCCTCCTCCCCAGCCACACCCTCTTTCCCCAGGCTACACTCCTCACTGATTTTTCACACCCTCCTTGAGTGTTTTTGTCTGGCTAGAATGTGCCCTTGAACTCTGATAATGTCTCTTGGGAGCCTGGATGGAGAATACAGAAGGGTATGTGTAGAAATAAGCCCACTATACAGGGGAAAAATGACATATTAACCGTCAGCATCTCCCACCAAGATCCTCTGAGGCATGGGAGTGGGGCTCAGCAGTTGGATCTCAGCCAGCCTGTGCTGGAGGCAAATCTTCCCTTGTTGCTAGTTGCCAGAGATCCTCTGAGGAAAGGGAGAGGACTGAGCAGAAATTCACGCAGTCCATGATGGAAGCCATCTTCTCTTGCTGGCAATTGGCAGTAAAGCACACAGAACCTCTCCTGCATCAGCTCCACTCCCACTCTGGGAAATTCTATCTACAGGCAGCAAACTGCATCAACCTTCCAGGGGTGTAGCCATCCAGAGTCTTGGGGCAGGGAGGTCTCACATCCCTTACTTTTTTGAGATCAGAGTCCCTATGTCTCCAGCATCCTGCAAGCCAATCAGCATGAAAGGGGAGTGTGTTAGGAACTGAGGAGAACTGTATAATATGCTTCCTTGTCCTTTCCTGTTGATTGAAGCCAATCAGAGTGAAAGAAGGTGGCTGAGCCACTGAGAAAACTCTTATCAGCAGCTAACAAACTCCCCTTTTATGCTGATCAGCTCATAGGGATGCCTATGTTGAGGGAGAACGCATGCGTGGGAAGGACTGAGGAATGTGGAGATGATAACAGAGAGCAAGCGGGTGAGGGGGAGTGATTGTGCACAGGCATGGCATGACTATCAGGAAGGACTCTGCACTGCTGGATTTGCCACTACACTACAGCAACCTTTCCCAACCTAACTTTGTTAGACTACTAACAAGTGCTGGGGCTGATGGGTTTTGGAGTCCAACAGCATCTCAATAGCACTAAGTTAGAGAAGGCAATTTACATTACACGGTCTGCTCTGACCTAGCAGTTTTCACAACCTTATGTCCTCTGTGCTGAACGACTGATGTCATTAGCCTTATCAAACACTGTAGTTTTTCCAGACTTTTCCAGTACACCTTACCCAAGTATGTTTTCTCATCAGGTTTTCAAAATTAGAATGCATAAGCTGAAGGGTTTGTCATCTTTAATTCCCCCCTTTTCTGCCCAGAACTCATGGATAGGGCAGCTACCACACAGCTGCCTTTGACAAGCACCATCATTATTGGCCAATAGCTTGTCTCTGAAAAGGACAACAGTTTGAATGTAATTGGTCTACTGTTGCTGACAATTCAAGCTAATTGAAGCATAATGGGTAAGAGGGTCTCCTGCTGTCACTTGCAATTTGAGCTAAAGGGGGCAGAAGCACTGAAAATTAGGAATGATTGGCCTAAATCTTCTCTGAGTGCCCTCTCTTCCTTCCTTATGGGAAATCTGTGGTAGCACAAACCTTTTAAAGCTCTAAAAATAAAGCCCTTGTATTTTGTTTCCTGTGGCTACATTTATTAAAGTCCAGCAGACACTCTGGGCACATCCTGTTAAAAGTGGCTTCTTCATAGTTTCCACTTCTGACAGCATAAATGTGCAGAGAGGATGGCTGGATAACATGATCCATATGTTTGGAGCAGAAAACCAAGGGACAGCCAAGGAACTGTCTTATTGATCTAGCCCAAATCATAACTGGTTTGACACATGTAGTAGAACTCAAGTTTGATTTTGTGATTTCAGGAAAATAATGGCCAGGAGGTGTGGAGTGATATTCAAATAAGATGCCAGTTAAGTAAGGTGGAACAAAAACAAGAATTAGAAAAGAAAGGAAAAAATCTGATTTTGAGATACTGTATAGAAGAACAAGATTGCAAAGTCTTGCAAAATATTCCAAATGTTGATAAAGAATTATGTACAAGATTCCATGAACATTAAAAAAAACACAAGGATTGTACATAATTACTTTAGCAAGAACACTAAATGACAAGTTTTGGAAGAAGAGATATAAACCAAATAAACATGAATTAATTAGGAAGCTATGGGAACAGGAGATATTAAGCTCAACAATAATGTTATATTTCCTAAAAACACCGAAAGAAGATTAAATAAATGGAATCCAATAGTTTAATATATTAAAAAAGGAAATAGACTGAGGAATTGACTAGATGGTGCTGTAAGGTATTTTTTAGTTGTGCTAGGTTCTTAAGGTATTTGAGATTTTCAGGATATTTAGGATATTTAACATATGCAAGATATTTAACTTATTTCAGAAATGTAAGATAGCTAAGCTATTTACTGTATTTAAGAAATCTACGCTATGTACACTGTATTATATTTAAGAAATTAAGCTATGTACACTGTATTTGAGTCATTTGTATGGTGATTCTTTTTCTGTTAAAAATATTAGTGTTTAGATTGTTAGATTGTATTTTTGTTTACATATGACTTTCTTTTTCACTGTAAATTTGTATAAGCAATAATAAACATTATTTTAAAATGTTAGAAAAAGAAACTGTGGAGTAGCCTCAGGTTCAATAGCTTACTCCCAAAGGAAAAATTGGATATAAGGGAATGGAACTGAGAAACAAATCTATATCAAGAAGATTCAGCTTTTGATCGGGGGCTGAATTACTTGCTGATCTGATGCAGTCTCCCATTCTCTTCTCTCTGAAACATGCACTGGCAAAAGTTGCTCCTGGCCACTGACCTCACCCAACACTTCAGCTGAAACCTGTAGATGAGCAGTTTCACATAGCTGTTAAATAGCATGGGGGCAAGATGAAACCTCATGGGTTAATGACCAAGCGATGGAACAGGAGAGAAACAGGGACAAATTGCCCCAAGCCTCCACAAAACAAGAGGCGCTCTGCCAGAGCCGGCCCCAGGCATGCTGGGGCCCTTGGGTACCAGCCTGCCTGGGCCCCGGTACTTCCCTTCTGTGATTCGCTGCAGGATTGGTACCGCGGATCACAGGGCGGGAGCTCCCAAGCTGCCCACCATTCCCCCGCTCTACTTATCTTTTTCTGTGCTGTTTTTTCAGCTGTGAGCACTGCGCACGCAGGGTTGCCATTAATCAAGATGGCGGCCGAGGTTTCCCTAAAGCAACAGAGGCTTCAACCCCTTAGGGAAACCTCGGCCACCATCTTGATTGATGGCAACGCTGCACGCGCAGTGTGTGCAGCCGCAAAAAACAACAGAGAGAAAGGTAGGTGAAACAGGGGAATGGTGGGCGGCTCGGAAGCTCCTGTCCTGCAATCCGCAGCAGCAATCTTGCCGTGGATTGCGGAAGGGGAGTGCAGGGGCTGTGCAGGGGCCCCTGTAGCTCCAAGGGCCCTCAGCCAGGGCCCCACCTGGCTGCCCTTTAGAGCCGACCCTGCGCCCTGCCTCTGCTCCTGTGCATACCATCGGCCCCTGCCCTGACCCTGTCACATTGCTCACCAGAATTCTTGGTATTTTTGTTTACAATTTTCATAGAAAGAAGAGTGTAAATTGACACTGAATCTCGACATGTAATTGTGACATAGTGGGACCTCTCCCCAGCCATGATGAAGTAATTATTTTACATAGTTGTATATGAAATAGAATAGATGCTAATTTCAAGTTTAAGCTGGGGGTAAGCTACTTGGGAGGCTGGAAGGGAGACCCTGATTATTAGCTAACTGTAAGGGAGTCTAAACCAATAACGGTAAGGTAAAAATCTTTATTTCTGGGCAGCAATAAAGATAAGATTGTCAAGCAGGCTTATGAATTTTATTTATTTATTTATGTCATTAAACTTACAGACCGCCCCATAGCCGAAGCTCTCTGGGCGGTTCACAAGACAAGAAACATCAAAAAATACAATAAACATGTAACAATATAAAACAGATTAAAAGTTTAAAATGTTAAAAAGTTAAAAACAATGTCAACGCATACTAAACATATTAAAAAGCCTGGGTGAAGAGAAAAGTTTTAACCTGGTGCCAGGCGTATCTCCTCTGGCCAAGTAGCCTCAGTCACATAATTTGTTTTAAGGGGAGAAGGAACAGGGAAGGGTTTAAAGAGGAAATCTGTGGCAGAGCAGGCAGCCTGTTCTTGTCACTGAAAGAACTCCAGGCCTACTGGAGAAAGAATTCAAGTAGTGAGCAAATGAATACTACCTAAGATTTCCAGGCAAGGTGCCACTGGAGAGCAATTTTCTGTGGCAGTTACCACAGGGAATGGTGCAGGAGTGGTGTGAGGCCAGACCATAAGGGAGGAATCCTGAATGAGTGAGTAATGGAGAAAGCTAGCAGCAGGCCAGACCTAGAAAACCTGTGAGACTGAGACCTGGAAAGCAGAAAGAAGCTCCGTCAGAAGGGGTTCAAAATTTGGAGGAGGTGTTCAGGACAAACACAACCCAATTCCTATTCCCTTATCCCCATGTAAGAAAAAATGAAGCACATTTATCATTCTGCTTGATCCCAGGGCAAGGAGGAGCTGCAGGCGAGAATTCTCACATGTAGTCTGTGTGTGCAGTAATTCTCACATGTGTTCCCAGCTTTGTAAACACATTCATGGGTCCTTGTAGGGGGCAGCAGCAAGGCCCCCAACATGACACCTGCAGAGAGCCCCATAAACCATCTGGGTGGCTCTCCAAAGTTGACCAGGGGGTGAAGGCACTTTTCACATGGGGCGCTATTTATCCAAGGTCTGGCCCTGTTGGTGATGCTCATCCCGAGCCCAAACAAGCTCCTGCCACGGCTTCAGGAAACAGAGAATAAGCCCACATGTACACCCTTCTACACACACACAAGCATTGTGAGGGCTGGTGGGCAGCCTTTCTTTTCAAGCTGGGTGCTTCCTGGCTGCAGCAGAGGAGTGATTGATCTGGCAATTCACCTTGGTGCAAGCTGCATGGAATCCAGTCTAGGAAGCCCCACTATCACCACAGCCAGGAAATTCCACTTCCATGGAGCCAGATATCCTATTCAAAATAAGATCTACATGTGGAAAGAGGCTCCATTTAGATGTGTGCTAATTCCTAGATCAGAAATCTTAGGCACAAATTGGCTGTGCATCCACACGGCATTGTTTTAATAGGATTCACTATCCTCCATCCATAGTTTGGAATATGTGCATCCAAACAAACATCCAAATATTAGTATTCAAATGGACATTCATAGGTACATCCAGTTGGGTTTTGATTCAGCTAGCAGCATGCACCAAAAGCAGATCTCCTTAGCTGTATCAGGGTGAGGAAGTACAAGTAGTAAATGCCCACCTGCCTGTCCTGTTCCTCTACAGCTTGCCCCTGCTGCCTCTGCCTGATCTCTAGGCCTTCATTATCTGCACATGCACAGATCCTGTGGAATGTTTCAGGCATAGGGGCATGCCATGCAGAGTCAATGAAAAGAGTGGTGGTTGGAACGGGGACAATCCCATCCCCCTTCCACATATTCATCACACAGCAGTGGCTCCCTTCACTCCCCATATTCATTGAATACATTGGGGGTGCCCCCTGGAAGCATCAGAATGGCATGGGGGAGTATTTTCATCTTAACATTGTGGAATGTGAAAAATCCATGCTGGCTCTGGTATACAGCTACTCTCGTGGCTGTATAATTTAAAGTGGTATAATAGTAGAAACAATAACTGGTGTAAATGTGGCCTATACCAGGTCAGTAGTGGGGGAGGGGAGCCTAACTACTCCATTACATACTGCTTAAAGCTCATTCAATATATAACACCCATGGTGGTGATTGGGCTCTGGGCCACTGATTCTGAGAAAAGGGAAGAAAGCTATTCCTGAGACATAGGATATGAAGCAGGTGCTGCCTTCCCCTTTCGTTAACCACAGATTTATCAAAAAGTAGCTGCTTTTTTTTTTAAGGTATCTTATATCTGGGAGGACAGCTGGTATAGCACAGTAGGGAGGAGAGCCTGGCTGGAAGTCCAGAGTCTGTGAGTTAAAATCCCCGCTCGTCTCTCCTGGGTGTCAAGGGCCAGCTAAAGATCACCCCCACAGTGAGTGGCTCAGGGGTTACGTGCCCTGCCATTTGTGCAGCCGTGGGCAAGCTGCATAGTCCCAAGGAGCCTAGTTGCCCCCCAGCTGGCAGTTGCGGACAAGGAAGGGGCTGACTTGTTCAGCTGTGTCAAGCTGAGCAGGCCCTAGCCAGCTGGGGAGGACTAGCCTCAGAGGGAGGCAATGGTAAACCCTCTCTAAATACCTCTTACCATGAAAACCCTATTCATAGGGTCGCCGTAAGTCGGGATCGACTTGAAGGCAGTCCATTTTCATACCTGGGAGAGTGAACATACCACAATATAAGACATAAGAAGAGCCTGCTGGATCAGGCCAGTGGCCCATCTAGTCCAGCATCCTGTTCTCACAGTGGCCAACCAGGTGCCTGGGGGAAGCCCGCAAGCAGGACCCGAGTGCAAGAACACTCTCCCCTCCTGAGGCTTCCAGCAACTGGTTTTCAGAAGCATGCTGCCTCTGACTAGGATGACAGAGCACAGCCATCACGGCTAGTAGCCATTGATAGCCCTGTCCTCCATGAATTTGTCTAATCTTCTTTTAAAGCCATCCAAGCTGGTGGCCATTACTGCATCTTGTGGGAGCAAATTCCATAGTTTAACTATGCGCTGAGTAAAGAAGTACTTCCTTTTGTCTGTCCTGAATCTTCCAACATTCAGCTTCTTTGAATGTCCACGAGTTCTAGTGTTATGAGAGAGGGAGAAGAACTTTTCTCTATCCACTTTCTCAATGCCATGCATAATTTTATACACTTCTATCATGTCTCCTCTGACCCGCCTTTTCTCTAAACTAAAAAGCCCCAAATGCTGCAACCTTTCCTCGTAAGGGAGTCGCTCCATCCCCTTGATCATTCTGGTTGCCCTCTTCTGAACCTTTTCCAACTCTATAATATCCTTTTTGAGATGAGGCGACCAGAACTGTACACAGTATTCCAAATGCGGCCGCACCATAGATTTATACAACAGCATTATGATATCGGCTGTTTTATTTTCAATACCTTTCCTAATTATCCCTAGCATGGAATTTGCCTTTTTCACAGCTGCCGCACACTGGGTCGACATTTTCATCGTGCTGTCCACTACAACCCCGAGGTCTCTCTCCTGGTCGGTCACCGCCAGTTCAGACCCCATGAGCGTATATGTGAAATTAAGATTTTTTGCTCCAATATGCATAATTTTACACTTGTTTATATTGAATTGCATTTGCCATTTTTCCGCCCATTCACTCAGTTTGGAGAGATCTTTTTGGAGCTCTTCGCAATCCCTTTTTGTTTTAACAACCCTGAACAATTTAGTGTCGTCAGCAAACTTGGCCACTTCACTGCTCACTCCTAATTCTAGGTCATTAATGAACAAGTTGAAAAGTACAGGTCCCAATACCGATCCTTGAGGGACTCCACTTTCTACAGCCCTCCATTGGGAGAACTGTCCGTTTATTCCTACTCTCTGCTTTCTGCTTCTTAAACAATTCCTTATCCACAAGAGGACCTCTCCTCTTATTCCATGACTGCTAAGCTTCCTCAGAAGTCTTTGGTGAGGTACCTTGTCAAACGCTTTTTGAAAGTCTAAGTACACTATGTCCACTGGATCACCTCTATCTATATGCTTGTTGACACTCTCAAAGAATTCTAACAGGTTACTGAGACAGGACTTTCCCTTGCAGAAGCCATGCTGGCTCTCCTTCAGCAAGGCTTGTTCTTCTATGTGCTTAGTTAATCTAGCTTTAATAATACTTTCTACCAGTTTTTCAGGGACAGAAGTTAAGCTAACTAGCCTGTAATTTCCGGGATCCCCTCTGGATCCCTTTTTGAAGATTGGCGTTACATTTGCCACTTTCCAGTCCTCAGGCACGGAGGAGGACCCGAGGGACAAGTTACATATTTTAGTTAGCAGATCAGCAATTTCACATTTGAGTTCTTTGAGAACTCTCGGGTGGATGCCATCTGGGCCCGGTGATTTGTCAGTTTTTATATTGTCCATTAAGCCTAGAACTTCCTCTCTCGTTACCACTATTTGTCTCAGTTCCTCAGAACCCCTTCCTGCAAATGTTAGTTCAGGTTCAGGGATCTGCCCTATATCTTCCACTGTGAAGACAGATGCAAAGAATTCATTTAGCTTCTCTGCAATCTCCTTATCGTTCTTTAGTACACCTTTGACTCCCTTATCATCCAAGGGTCCAATCGCCTCCCTAGATGGTCTCCTGCTTTGAATGTATTTATAGAAGTTTTTGTTGTTGGTTTTTATGTTCTTAGCAATGTGCTCCTCAAATTCTTTTTTAGCATCCCTTATTGTCTTCTTGCATTTCTTTTCC
Organism: Rhineura floridana; assembly: GCF_030035675.1. Classification (NCBI taxonomy): domain Eukaryota; kingdom Metazoa; phylum Chordata; class Lepidosauria; order Squamata; family Rhineuridae; genus Rhineura; species Rhineura floridana. The sequence continues at coordinate 59,064,273 of NC_084487.1, forward strand.
CAGAGTTTGTGTTCTTTTTTATTTTCTTCATTCGGACAAGACTTCCATTTTCTGAAGGAAGACTTTTTGCCTCTAAGAGCTTCCTTGACTTTGCTCGTTAACCATGCTGGCATCTTCTTGGCCCTGGCGGTACCTTTTCTGATCTGCGGTATGCACTCCAGTTGAGCTTCTTATATAGTGTTTTTAAACAACTTCCAAGCATTTTCGAGTGATGTGACCCTCTGGACTTTGTTTTTCAGCTTTCTTTTTACCAATCCCCTTATTTTTGTGAAGTTTCCTCTTTTGAAGTCAAATGTGACCGTGTTGGATTTTCTTGGCAATTGGCCATTTACATGTATGTTTAATTTAATAGCACTGTGGTCACTGCTCCCAATCGGTTCAACAACACTTACATCTCGCACCAGGTCCCGGTCCCCACTGAGGATTAAGTCCAGGGTTGCCGTCCCTCTGGTCGGTTCCATGACCAACTGGTCTAGGGAATAGTCATTTAGAATATCTAGAAACTTTGCTTCTTTGTCATGACTGGAACTACTTGTTCCTTTTTAAAAAATAAATAAATACAAGCCTGTATCACCTTCCATGTCAGGTATTAACTTGATAGCATCTAAAGAGCAGGCTGGTCAAAGCTCTGTTGATTCTGAGGAATTAGATGTCCTGCACAGTAAAAGGACAGCTAGCCACTGAATATATATACCTGCTCACCAGGAGCATTTGGAAAATGTTTTTGACATGTTATCTCGTCTCATAAAACTTTCAAGGAGTAAACAGTCCAAAGATATTTTCTAGTGTCAAGCTCTCTATTATAAGTATTTTAAGGTGCTTATCTCTGTGGTATCTAAGCAACAAGCTTAACAAGCTTTAAGGAAAAAATTAGGCATTTAAACTATGCAGAATTGTGCTGCAGAGAGGCAATAGATCTGACATAACTGGAGATACATCAACAGACAAAGTCTTGCTGTCTTAACTCATGTCCAGAAAACACTATTTCTGACAGTGGCTTCTGGTGTTTTTCCCCCTCTAAGCTGACTAAGAGTCTAGGATTTACTTAAGTGTTTGTTAGCAGGGATTATGAGTAAATAATGGGCAAAGGTATAAAACAAATCCTTCTTGATGGCCCAAACCTATACAACAGGCTGTTTTCCATGGTTACTTTCCATGCTCTCTTTTTATTCAGTAATACAATTTATTGTTTCAATAGCACTTTAGTGGGTTAAATGATGTGCAGAGAGCAATGGACTTGCACAGAAGGAATGGAAACCAGAAAGGCCTGACTATCCAGGTCATGTGTCCTGCTTTACAGATGGCCCTTTATTTGAAGGTATCCTGAATTTGAAGCGCTATCTGCTCCATGTGTGGTTTAAAGATAAAGATAGTTAAGGGGGAGAGCAGGAGCCATGAAGGTGACCATCACAGTTAGCCCCTGGAAGCCATCCCAGCAGGCACACATATCACCTGCTTTTCCTTCACTGTAGCAGGTACATTGTGTTTCTACTTGTGTGGGGAATCTTTTGTCATGCAAGGTCCATAGTCTCTCATGGGCAACCTTCCGGGGGGCCTGGGCCAGTGGTGGGCAGGACCAGAAGCAAATGTGTGGGGAGCAATGAATGTGACTCTTAACCTTTGCACGGAAGGCTGCATTCCAGCTATGAGAAAATCATTAAGTAGAAAATCGATACTATAGAAAGACTCACACTTTGCATTTATTTTTATAAATGGGGAGATTGAGAGGAGAAATGATAGATGGCTTTTGTATCTGTTACAGCTTGCACACTCTGTATTAGCCATTTCCCTGCATTCATTTATTAAAAGCTGCAGCAGGTCCTGATGTGAGCAGCATGCAATTCCAGAATATTTTTCAGAGTATTTCCAGAAATGTATTTGTTTGTGTATGTGTGCGCGCACATGCGTGCATATGGAGAGATCTGCTTCCAATACTTCCAATTTAGAGAATTAAGTGTTTTGGATAATGAAAAGCTTTTTTTTTTTTTGTATGTAACTAGAAACAAGTGTTCCTCACATTTCAAAAGTTGTGTATTTAGGTTTTTTGGCAATGGGTGTGCAGGTGTAAAAAATAAATGAATTCAAAAACTTATGTCATATACTATGGTTTAATTTCTATGTAAGAGATATGGAGTCAATCTTGCCTGAAAATCATACCTGGACCCTGTCACATGGAAGATCCCTGTTCAGAGAATTGATGTTTTTAATGTGGAAACAATAGCTCTACACATGTGTAATGGCATGCTTTCCTAAAAAAGTGCTGTGCAAGTCCTATTGTGAGGAAAACAGCAAGTTTAAAACCTACCAAGTCAAAATGTCACTAGCTGTCACTGACTACAAACATGCATTTTTTGATCCAGACAAGCAAGAGTCATTATCACAATTTAAGAACACATTCAGCCAGGCAAAAGCACTTATGGAGGGTGTGAAACACGGCTAGTAAGAGGTGTGGCCTGGACAAAGTGGGCTGTGGCCTAGAGAGGAGGTGTGGCCTGGGCAGAGTCCTGAGGGCTGTATTCAGCCCCTGGACCCGTGGTCCCCCACTCCAGATTTAAATTATGGGAATTAATTCAATACACAGTCTTTGATCTATAATTGTAGACTTTGTATATTGGTTTTCCCTGACTGTGTTGAGTAAACTTTAATATTCTATTACAACACATGGAAAATAGCTTGTTCTAATACATGTAAGCCACCAAGGGTTTCAAAGTGGAGTTCCTGGAAGGCAGCTCTGCCAGGAGGGCAGTAGACTCCCTGCCCTATCAAGGCAACTCACAATCAAAGGGAAATAAATGCTGAGCTGACATTTGCTGTTCTGAAATACCAGTTGGGGGAGGATGTACATTGGATTCAGATGAATCCCAAATGAAGAACTGAAACAGGCAGCTTCAGGCAGTTTCAGGGCTTGTCCAAGCTGAAAAGGGTTGTTTCCAAAGTACCACCAGACTGAAGCTGCAACCTCTGAAGCAACTGGCTTATTTAGGTATTTTAAAATGGTACAGACAAAGTGTCTGCAAAAACTAAAACATTTCTCCTCAAGCACTAGAGTAGGGAGAAGCAATATGGAGTGGGCTTTTGTGAATTACAGCTCCAGGTCTAGCTTCAAATCACAGTGGCTTGGAGAAGGAATGCTGAAATAATATATCACATCGTTCTTGTATGTTCCATGTTCTTTGCTGGTTCTGCTAGTGATGTGGTGTGGATGAGGTGATGGCTCCACCACTCCATTAAGCCCCATAGCTGCTCTGGTAAGGTGAGGATTTTAGCTTAAATTAACATATTGAAATTTTATGTAAATATATATCCTCATTTGTCTTCTTTGTTGGCAATACATTTCCTCTTTTTTTGCAATGCATAAGTGGCCACGCTATTCAACCCTTTTAGCCTCTGACAGTGCAGTCCTATACACATCTACTAAAAAAACAAGACCCACTGAATTTAATGAGACTTACTCCCAGGTGAATGGGTATAAGATTTCAACTTGACCTTCCTGCACCCCTCCTGGTGCAGACTGGGTTCTCCCTCTCCCCCCCCCCGCGAGGCACACACTCTGTGTGTGTGTGTGTGCATGCGTGCGTGTGTGTGTCCCCATTCTACATGTGTCTTCCATTTCACAAACAGTCATCATTTTAATTGGATGCACAATATGGGTTGGGGGGAAAACAAATCCCCAAAATCAGCATTTAAAAAATAATGTTTGACCAGTTTTTCATCAGCAAATGGCAACTGGAACTCAAGGAGGAGGAGGAGGAGGAATTCTCTTGGATTTACCTCTAATATCTCCTGTCACAATAAAGGTCCTATTTTGTTAGTCAGTAATCACTGTGGCTGAGTTTCAAGTATTCACAAGGACAGTAGTATTAACTACACATGCATCATTCCACAAATGGGCATGTTGAATAGAGTATTTTCTTCCTAACCCAAGTCCACTTTCCTTAAATTTTGTATGTCCACAGGTACTTATGATAAGTCTGGTAGAATTATTTACTAATAGAAAATAATAGAATTCACTAGTTTAAAAATTGTTTCTGAAATAAACACAAATAAACTACATCATAGACATTTGAAATCAAACTTGCCCACATTTTGCCTAAAGTTAGAGCAAACTGTGCTGCTAGGATAAAGGAGTCTAGATGATACAACTCCTTTGATTCTCCAGGATAAAAGCAGTAAAATGTCAATGGTACTATATGTCAGGCAAATCCAATATTCAGTAACTGGCTTTTTATTTGTCTTTCACAGAAGTTACCTGTTGTCGGGTCCCACTCAAAGGCCCTTTTATCTTGCTCTAGCAGTTCATTGTCTAGCATTTGTTGTTCTGAAAAAGACCATGATTCACATATGCTCAGACCCAAACTAGCTTCTGAGATATGCGGGTTTTTGCTTTTGTGGTAAGTACAAACAGAAAATAATGCTCTGTTGATTTGGCAGCATACTGAATGCTGCAGTAAAACTTTTTTGTAAAAAAAAAAAGAATCACCAGAAAGATAAAGCAATCTTTATCACATAAAATTAATTGTTTAGCAGCACTGAGCTCTGGTGAACAGCTGAGAGTGACTCAGCCTTGGACAAGTGTGCTGTGCTCTCCACCGCGTTTCATTTCAATATGAGAGCAGATTGTAGATTTTGTGGTGTGATTGACAATGACTAAGCCCCAGAGACACTAGAGGTTGAGTCATTGCACTTGTTTGTCCAAAAGCAATAGAAAAATAAATTACTTAGCGCAAGAGGGAAAAACACACACAAAAGGTCTATAAACCCTTACAATGAATAAAAAAACCAAACTCTGCTGTACTAGTGAAAAACCTTGGGGCTGTATTGAAATGAATGTGGGTAATCTGTAACATTTCCATATGTTAATGCTAAAGACCCTGAACCCTGTTACTGTCCCTAATCTGAGTACGATGTACTTTCACAGAATCCTAAACGCTGTGTTCGCTCCAGACATAGGAGAGCTTTGGGCAGGATGCCCTCAGAGGGTCTTCTTCTCTGAGTGGGGCCACCTTCTTGCTTATGGCACCACTGCCCATTCATTTCCTTTCTCCCTCTGGGCACAACATTTATTATACAGCCATGAGAGTGGCTGTATATTATAGCCAGCGTGGATTTTTCACATTCCACAATGTTAAATTGAAAATATCCCCCATGCCATTCTGATGCTTCCCATAAGTTCATTTATGTTATAAAAGCCAGACTCACAGCTGCTGGGCTCACCTAATCAGGGGCCACACCTTTGCCCCACTCCAATCTGCTCCTTCCCCCTCCCCCTCCCCCATGGTCAGTTTTACCTATCCTAACCATGATTGCATAGGAGTAAATTCCATTGAACTGAATAAGCATGCAAATGAGCAGACCTGCCTTTCCCTTCTCCTCTCCCTTCCTCCTCCCCTCCCATCTTCCTTTTTCCTTCTCCCCTGCCCACTCCAGCCCTCCCTCACTCGTCCCCGGTCAGTCTTACCTATCCTAAGCATGATTGCATGGTAGTAAATCCCACTGAACTAAATAAACATGCAAATGATCAAACCTGTCCTTCTCCTCCCCTTCCCCTCCTGCCTGCTCCCATCCCCCTCCTCCCCTCTGCTGTTCCTCTCATCCTTCCTCCTCCCCTCCCATCCCCTGTGGTCAGTTTCACCTATCCTAAGCATGATTGCAGGGAAGTAAATCCCGCTGAACTCAATAAGCAAGCAAATGATCAATCCTTTCTCAGCAAACTTGCACAGGATACCATTTCTTACCTCCCCAATTAAAAAGCAGAAAATTCACTAAAAGGCAAAAAAAAAAACCTTGCAGTTTAAGAACGTACTTATAGCCCACAGATATTTTCACACAAGGCACCAAGGTCCAAATCCAACCCTATTGACTTTCCTTTGATCTGTGGTACAGCCGTAGTTGCAGTGATATTTTGACATTAGCATGAGCTAGTTTGTCACCTGATCATATTATACCACCTCAATGGTTAGGGCAGCCTTTGCTCACCTTTGGGTCCCCAGATGTTGCTGGACTAAAGTTCCCATAATTCCTGACCTTGGCCATACTGGCTGGGGCTGATGGGAGTTGTAGTCTGGCAACATTTGGGGATCCAAAGTTGGGAAAGGCTGGGTTAGGGGTTACTCAGTGTCAGTGCTGCAAATGGTATCTTGCTTTGGTGTTGGAATGAGCTGTATATATTTACTAATAGGCAAAAAATTCTTGTGGTTTAAGAACATACCTATAACCCACCGATATTTCTATCAAACTTCAAAAAGCAGGGAAATTGGGCAGCTATAGTGAATGCACCAGGGGAGCAGGAGGCCTGACCTCCTCTATGAGAAATTGTACTGCCCTAAAAATTTATCAAAATGCAAACACAATTTGGGTTGGTCTTTCACAGTCCAATCCACTTCCTGTGTAGCTTGGAAGAGTTGGGTAACATGTGCCTCTGAGCATATGGTGAGGGGTGGTAACACCTGCAATCAGCCCAAATAATAGACAGAAGACATGTACTGTGCTCATCTTGTTTTAGCAGGGAGGAAGCAACATTATTAAGACAGTTGATATAGTTCAGATGGTCACTTTAAATATGTCTGATTTATTTATTTATTTATTTATTTATTGCATTTGTATACCGCCCCATAGCTGAAGCTCTCTGGGCGGTTTACAACAATTAAAAACATTAAAAACAAATATACAAATTTAAAAACACATTTTTAAAAAGCAATTTAAAAACACATGCTAAAATGCCTGGGAGAAGAGGAAAGTCTTGACCTGGCGCTCAAAAGGTAACAGTGTTGGCGCCAGGTGCACCTTATCACAGAGGCCATTCCATAATTTGGGGGCCATCACTGAGAAGGCCCTCTCCCTTGTTGCCAGCCTCACAGCTTCCCTCGGAGTAGGCACCCAGAGGAGAGCCTTGGATTTAGGGTAGCGTATGGGTGGGTTCGTGTCGGGAGAGGTGTTCCATTAGGTATTATGGTCCTAAGCCATGTAAGGCTTTATAGGTTAAAACCAGAGCTTGGAAAAGTTACTTTTTTGAACTACAACTCCCATCAGCCCAATCCAGTGGCCATGCTGGCTGGGGCTGATGGGAGTTGTAGTTCAAAAAAGTAACTTTTCCAAGCTCTGGTTAAAACCAGCATCTTGAATCGAGCTCAGAAACATACAGGCAGCCAATGCAAGCGGGCCAGAATCGGTTTTATTTGTTCAAACCGTCTGGTCCCTGTTACCAATCTTGCAGCTGCATTCTGCACAACTGCAGCTTCCAAACTGTCTTCAAAGGCAGCCCCACATAGAGTGCATTGCAGTAATCTAACTTGGAGGTTACCAGAGCATGGACAACTGAAGGCAGGTTATCCCTGTCCAAATAGGGGCGTAGCTGGGCCACCAACTGAAGTTGGTAGAAGTCACTCTGTGCCACCAAGGCTACCTGAGCCTTAATTGACAGAGATGGTTCTAGGAGAACCCCCAAGCTACGAACCTGCTCCTTCAGGGGGAGTGCAACCCCATCCAGGACAGGTTGGACATCCACCATCCGGTCGGAAGAACCACCCACGAGCAGCATCTCAGTCTTGTCTGGACTGAGCCTCAGTTTATTTGCCCTCATCCAGTCCATTGTGGCAGCCAGGCACTGGTTCAGCACATTGACAGCCTCACCTGAAGAAGATGAAAAGGAGAAATAGAGCTGAGTGTCATCAGCATACTGATGGCAATGCACTCCAAAGCTCCGGATGACTGCACCCAACAGTTTCATGTAGGTGTTGAACAGCATGGGGGACAGAACTGACCCCTGTGGAACTCCATACTGGAGAGTCCAGGGTGCTGAGCAATGTTCCCCAAGCACCACCTTCTGGAGCCAACCCACCAAGTAGGAGTGGAACCACCATCATGCAGTCCCTCCCACTCCCAACGCAGCCAGTCTTCCCAGAAGGATACCATGGTCGATGGTATCAAAAGCCGCTGAGAGATCAAGGAGAATCAACAAAGTCACACTCCCCCTGTCTCTCTCCCGAAAGAGGTCATCATACAGGGCGACCAAGGCTGTTTCCATGCCAAAACCAGGTCTGAAACCCAACTGAAATGGATCCAGATAATCATAAGAACATAAGAACATAAGAAGAGCCTGCTGGATCAGGCCAGTGGCCCATCTAGTCCAGCATCCTGTTCTCACAGTGGCCAACCAGGTGCCTAGGGGAAGCCCGCAAGCAGGACCCGAGTGCAAGAACACTCTCCCCTCCTGAGGCTTCCGGCAACTGGTTTTCAGAAGCATCCTGCCTCTGACTAGGGTGGCACAGCACAGCCATCACGGCTAGTAGCCATTGATAGCCCTGTCCTCCATGAATTTGTCTAATCTTCTTTTAAAGCCGTCCAAGCTGGTGGCCATTACTGCATCTTGTGGGAGCAAATTCCATAGTTTAACTATGCGCTGAGTAAAGAAGTACTTCCTTTTGTCTGTCCTGAATCTTCCAACATTCAGCTTCTTTGAATGTCCACGAGTTCTAGTATTATGAGAGAGGGAGAAGAACTTTTCTCTATCCACTTTCTCAATGCCATGCATAATGTTATACACTTCTATCATGTCTCCTCTGACCCGCCTTTTCTCTAAACTAAAAAGCCCCAAATGCTGCAACCTTTCCTCGTAAGGGAGTCACTCCATCCCCTTGATCATTCTGGTTGCCCTCTTCTGAACCTTTTCCAACTCTATAATATCCTTTTTGAGATGAGGCGACCAGAACTGTACACAGTATTCCAAATGCGGCCGCACCATAGATTTATACAACAGCATTATGATATCGGCTGTTTTATTTTCAATACCTTTCCTAATTATCGCTAGCATGGAATTTGCCTTTTTCACAGCTGCCACACACTGGGTCGACATTTTCATCGTGCTGTCCACTACAACCCCGAGGTCTCTCTCCTGGTCAGTCACCGCCAGTTCAGACCCCATGAGCGTATATGTGAAATTAAGATTTTTTGCTCCAATATGCATAATTTTACACTTGTTTATATTGAATTGCATTTGCCATTTTTCCGCACATTCACTCAGTTTGGAGAGATCTTTTTGGAGCTCTTCACAATCCCTTTTTGTTTTAACAACCCTGAACAATTTAGTGTCGTCAGCAAACTTAATCTTAAACTTAATCGGTCTTATCCAAGAGCGTCTGGAGCTGGCCTGCCACCACTCATTCCAGAAATGGAACATTTGCTACCGGCCTATAGTTATTAAGATTTTCTGGGTCCAGAGAGGGTCTCTTCAGGAGTGGTCTTTGCAATTCTAGTGATGTTTCCTATAGGAAATCATTTTCTTTTGTTTCTATTTCTGGAAATATGTGAAGTACAGCAACACTTTGCTAAATTTACACTAAAAAAACCCTCCAAAAATAATTGTGGAATAATGGCACTGATTATTTTGCAGAATAGTCTCCAGTGGACATCAGGAGTGTCTCAGTTTACACTAGATGAAACAGTGGGAGGTGAAATATATTCTAGCAAAATTCTAGGTGTGCTCTATGTTTGTATTGACTGCGCCCACCTTGCCTTAAATGAAGTGGTTTAAACACAGTAGGCTGAAAACATGCATCCTCTTTTTTCCAACAGCTAGAGTCATTGCTGAAGTAGCAACATATTGGAATCAGTCTTATTTTACATCAAAGTGCAGTTTCAGATTCAACTGTTAATGCACCCCAAATAGAACCTCCAATTTGAAACACAAAAAGCTGTCTTCACCATCATACGACATTGACCAGTAAAAAGGCTTTGAAATTAATAAATATAAATTTGACATAGATTTCTAGGATGAATAATGAGGGAAATAAGCTTTTCCAGATTAGATTCTCTGTAGAAACATTAGTAACACAGGAAAGAAGCAAAGTAAAAAGAACACCAACAAACATACAAAAATATAATTCTCCACCTTTGGAGATGGCAGTTGTTGCCACCACTCACCATATGCTCAGAGGCACATGTTACCAAATTCTTCCAAGCTACACAGGAAGTGGATTGGACTGTGAAAGACCAATCCAAATGGTGTTTGCATTTTGACAAATTTGTAGGGCAGTACAATATCTCAGAGAGGAGTTCAGGTCTCCTGCTCCCCTGGTGCATTCACTATAGCTGCCCAATTTCCCTGATTTTTAATGTTTGATAGAAATATCTGTGGGCTATAGGTACATTCTTAAACCTCAACATTTTTTTGACTATTAGTGAATTTTATTTATTGAATTTGTAAACCACTCTTCATCAAAGATGTGCTCGAAAAGCAGTTCCTAACACAAAACAAAACACAGCTTACAGAACAAAGTGACACAACAACACAAATTAGCAGCATCAGTACAATAATATACAAACAGTCCTAAAGAGCAGCCTTAACCAAGCCTTCCGGTTGGAGAAGAAGGAAGGAAGAGAAAACAGGGTGGTTAGAAAGAGGGGAAAATCTTACCTCACTCACCGCTGCTTTCAGCTACCCACCACCAGCATGCAACCCCCAGCAGTTTACGCCTCACAGAATGGAAGACAGAGAACAGAAAAAAGGGTGTCAACCCTTTGTGGATCTTATGGCATTCACTGACCCTGCAGCCCTAAGAGGTGAAGAACAAATGCCAGCTTATGGGTCACAGCGACACATATCAATGTACCTAGCATATGGAAGCCACAGGATATGGAAGGAGACACCATCCAGAACTCCAGAACTCATTGTCAGAAATATTTTTCCTCTCTTCATTCTTCCTCACAGCTGGTGGACATCAGCAACCTTGATAAAGGAAATATAAGCATGATGAAATTTGCAGATGGGGAGGTACTGTCAATAGAGATAAGTACTGGGAAGATATGCAAGATGAATTGGATGACTTGTGAGTCTAGTATAATTGGAAATAAATGAAATTAAATTGTACAAAGCTCCTTCAAACTTTTTTTTTAACTCCAATGTATTGTTAAGCTGGAAACAATCAGAAGAATATTGATGAATAGCAAGATGCCTGAGCCATCTGTGGAAGACAGTTGCAAAGAAGGCATAACCCTTTATTGCTATAACATGATTGGTAGGTATTTATTTTCCTACACAGGTGAACAAATGCAAACTTAATGGCAGGCAAATTGCCAGTGCTGTGTCCTCTCCAGCATCGAGCTGTTTGTCTTTGCTCTGTGCAACTGCAAACCTTGTTACCAAACTATTTTTTTCCAATCAAAACATTTTCCTCCATATATATAGAGAGAGAGTAAATGTGTGATTCTCTGTTGCTAAAGTGATTCTCTTGGGGTCCACTGCCAGTCCGAGTGGAAGCATCCGTCTGCTCATTCCTGCCTTTCCCTTCCTTTATTTCCCTCAGCCCACCACCCCTGCCACTCACCCACCCATTCACATATCCTGTCTCAAGGAAATTCTAGTGGCTTCTAGTGTTCCGGGGTGTTAAATCCTCTCACATGTGAGATGTGGTGCACATTTCCAAATGTGATAAACATTCCATAATGTGATACAGACTCCTTAGTGACAAAGTATAGCATGGATTCATTTCTACAAGGTTGAAGCAGATGATACCAATAAGGATTAAACTATTTCTGGCACTTAGGAATTATGTCTGTCTCTCTCCCACCCTCATCCCCTTGTTTAACATCCTACATACACTCTCAGGGACAAACTAAACGTGATAGTTGATGCATTATTAAGAACTACTTCTGTCTTCTCCTTTTAATTTAATATCTTACATACATTCCTAGGGACAAATTGCATGCAATGCTTTTGCATTGTTAAGAACTGCATGTGGGATTTTCTTCTTTAATTACAAGTGCAGGTGGGTAAATTTTATTGAGACCACAGCATGTGTGAAGAGCAGATCTGACCCTTCCTTACCCAGCTACAGTCCTGATGAAAATTATACACATCCTACGCAGCTATGAGGCTTAGGGGGAAAGCTCCATTGGCAGCTTTGTGGTTTTATTTTACGATTTTAATGTAAATTGCACATGTTGTAATTGTGACATTTTTGTAAGCAGCTCTGAGCCCATTTAGTGAAGTGTGGGTATAAGTGCAATTAATTAATTAGTAAGAGTTAAGCTTCCCCTCCCCATGCACTGTGGGTCTGATAGGAATTGCCACCCGTCATGTCTGTAATTGAGAGTAACAGATGTTCCTAATGACCAGTGGTGTAGCAAATTTTGAAGTGCAGGAGCTCATCATGATAGCCACATGCCCAAGGAGAGTCCAAAAATGCAGGCAGTTGTATTGAGATATATCCATATTTGATATATTATATATTGAAATACAGTATATATATTTGATATGTTGATATATATTTTTAGTGTGTAGATGTGATGTGATATATCACATCTCATCACATATATATGCACACCAAAAAGCAGCATTACATAAGTCTGTATTCAACTAAATCCTTGCAGCCCCTCTTTTATTTAACCTTTTTATGAATGATTTAGCAATTAGGTGTCATTCGCCAGATTTTCATTTCCCCAAACTAGCGACTCAGCACTGCCCCCTACTGTTATATGCTGACGCCGCCGTCCTTTTATCTCTATCTAAAATCGGTTTAAAACGACTATTTCGAGCTTTTATGTAATATTGCCAGGAAAACCAGCTGACTATAATTTTTTTCAAAACTAAAATTCTAGTTTTTACTAAGCGTTCTTCAATTTCTGAATGGACGATCAATACCCACCAAATTGCTCAAGTTACCCAATTTAAGTACTTAGGTATTTTATTTCACTCATCACTGTCCTGGGTTCCCCGTATTCATGCAGCTATTACAACTGCACGAAATTCAGCAAAGGGCATTTTACAATACTTTTTTTATAAAAGGAGGAAAATATATTCCGGCAGCTCTACAGGTTTTTAGATCTAAAATAATTCCCCAACTTCTATATGGAGTTCCGTTATGGATTGGTGCCTTTGATTCCTCTGTAGAGGCTGTACTTTCAATCTTTCTCCGACAAATTTTTGGTGTTCCAAAATGTGTGCCATCTGCAGTCCTTAGATTGGAATCTGGCCTAATCTCGCTTGAGGCTCAAGCGTGGACTATAGCTATTAATTATTGGTCTAAATTGTCATGTGAGTATTCTTTTAGCTATCCTCCACTTTTGTAGGAGGATCCTTTTTCCTCCCTATGGGCTAAAACGTTTTCTACTTATCTTGCAACTATAGGCCTTTCTTTAGAGTATCTATCATCACAAGAGCCAGCAGCAGCTAAATATTCTATTCTGGCCCGGATCAGAGATATAGACTTTCAATGCGCAGTTATGGCAGCCACTTCAACATGTTCCCCCATTCACTTTGGCCTGAGTTATGAGCCGTCGATATGTGCCTCTTATTTGGAATTTCTCACAGTCCCTAAATACCGCCTAGCCTTTACTAAGGCTAGATTTAACTGTATAACTTCTGCGCTGTTAGAAGGGAGATATCGGGGCTTATCGTATAAAAATCGATTGTGCCCCTGCAATGCATGTGATATTGAAACTCTTTTTCATGTTTTTTTGAGTGCTCACTATATATTATTGAACGTTCTAAATTTATAATTCCAATTATAAAAAAGTTTCCTCATAAACCACTTGATCGCCTACTTCTCTATCTTTTGTCAGCCTCAAACAGAGATTGCACCTTATCTGTTGCCAAATTTATATTTTCTGCCCAATCTATACGAGGGAAGATCTCCTCTCCTGATGGACTGGCTGCACTTTTGTAACATTGCAATATTGTTTTATTTGGACAGTTATTGTATTGTATTTTATTTGAATGTATTGGGTCTATGACTGTAATAATAAATACTACTACTACTAAAAAAACCTAAATCCTTGCACTAGTACAACAGAATTTCTCCCTCTCCTCCCCCCAAGGCAGACCCCATGCTATCCCCAAATCTGCTCCAGAGAGTCAGGGGAACCCCTAAAGCAGATTTAAAGGGCACACAGGCAGAGGAGAGGGAGAGAACATTCCATTGCACAAGAATAAATCCTTGCTCTAACTGAACTTTCACTTTAGCAGGATTTTGAATAATACCCATAGCATAATATCCAATTTATTATGACTGCATGACTGCAATCCTATGCATACTTTCCTCGGAATAAGCTCCATTGAATTCAGTGGTGTTTCTTCAATGGTTCAACTTGCAAAAAGGGATTGAGATTTAATAAAATATCTGCTAGCTGAAATGCAACTTTAACGTTTAGCTAGAACTGTAAACAATTTTGCAAAAAATGTTATTATTTAAACTGCTAGCATGGCCATCAAAGAAAAAGGAAAGTGTCCAGCCTCTGCTTGAATATTGTCCTTCATTCTATGACTTCTACTATGCTAATCTTCCACAAATAAACTTGAAAGTCTCATTATCACCTCATTCACCCCCTGAGTAAAGAGTCTGTCAACTACCATAGCACTCCACCAGATAACCGTCATCACTTCTACTCTGAAAAAAGTCCCAGAGTTGCACTTCCCTATGTTTCCCATCCACTATATTACTGCTAATGACACCTTAAGCATCATGGTCAGTCTGGCCTCTTTGAGTATATGCAGGATAGTGGCAAAGGAGATGACTGGGATGGCTTCCTCCAAATATATAATTTTTATTATAAACCATTGCTGTAGCACCACAAATGTGCAAAGTGCTATACAATTCTTATCTCACCTTTATAATGCCAGGCTATCATTTACATTTTACAGGTATAGACTTAAGCTAAAAAGACCATGGCTTTCCTGGGCCACCCAGTGAGCTCACAGCAGAGCAGAAATTTTAACACAAGGCACCAAGGTCCAAATCCAACCCTATTGACTTTCCTTTGATCTGTGGTACAGCAGTTGTTGCAGTGATATTTTCACATTAGCAAGAGCTAGTTTATCACCTACTAATGTTATTCCACCTAAATGGTTAGGGGTTACTCAGTGTCAGTGCTTCAAATGGTATCTTGCTTTGGTGTTGGAATAAGCTGTATATATTCACTAATAGGCAAAAAACGCTTGCGGTTTAAGAACATACCTATAACCCACCGATATTTCTATCAGACTTTAAAAAGCAGGGAAATTGGGCAGCTATAGTGAATGCACCAGGGGAGCAGGAGACCTGACTTCTTCTCTGAGTTATTGTACTGCCCTACAAATTTGTCAAAATGCAAACACAATTTGGGTTGGCCTTTCACAGTCTAATCCACTTCCTGTGTAGCTTGGAAGAATTGAGTAACATGTGCCTCTGAGCATATTCTCTGCTTTTTAATCTGGGATGTTAGAAATGGGATCCTATGCAAGTTTGCTGAGAATGGATTGATCATTTGCATACTTATTTAGTTCAGTGGGATTTACTCCTGTGCGGTCATGCTTAGGATAAGTAAAACTGAACATGGGAGGGTAGCAGGAGAAGAGGGAGGCAAAGAGGGAGGGAGGGGAGGAAGAGTGGGCAGGGGAGGAAGAAGGAAGAGGGGAGGAGGAAGGGAGGAGGAAGGGAGAGGAGAAGGGAAAGGCAGGTCTGATGATTTGCATGCTTATTGAGATCAGTGGGATTTACTCCCATGCAATCATGGTTAGGATAGGTAAAACTGGGGAAGGGGGAGGGGAGAGGTAAGGGAAGGAGGAAGGGAGGGTAAGGGGAGTGGAAGGAGGGGGAAGGAGGGGATTGCAAGGGGAGGGGGAGGGATGAAGGAAGGGGGAGGGAAGGGGCAAAAGGAAGGTGATGGGAGGGAGGAGGAGGGGTTTGGATCACTTGCATGCTTATTGAGTTCAATGGGATTTACTCCCGTGGAATCATGCTTAAGATAGGTAAAACTGACCATGGTGGAGGAGGAGGGAGAGGCAGGAGGAAGGGGGAAGAAGAGGATTGGAAGGGGATAGGGGAGGGGGAGGAGGAGGAGGAGGGGAGGGGGCAAAGGAAAGGGGTGGGAAGGGGCAGGGGAGGGCAGGTCTGATCATTTGCATGATTTTTAATTCAGTGGGATTTACTCCTTTACAATTGTGTTTACGATAGGTAAAACTGACCATGGGGGGGGAGGAGAGGGAAGGGAGAGGGGAGGGGAAAGAGAGGATTGGGATAGGGAGGGGGAGGGAGGGGCAAAGGAAGCAGAAAGGAGGGGCAAAGGAAGAGGGAAGGAAGGGGCAGGAGGGAGGGAATAGGAGGTAGGAGGGCAGGTTTGATCATGTGCATGCTTTTTGATTTACTCCTGTGCAATCATGCTTAGGATAGGTGAAACTAACTTGGAGGTGGGGCAGGAAGGGTAGGTGAGGGAGGAAGGGGGAGAGGAGGGAGGAAGGGGATGGGAGGAGGAGGTCAAGATATTGGATAGGTGGACTGGGCAGAGCGGAAGCCCCTTTCCATTCCAAAAGGAAAACATTTTGAAAAGTATCATTGTTTTTCAGCGATTCTCCCAATGTTTTATTCTACAGCAGGCACATATAGTCTCCCACCCAAATTTAAACTAAAGCTGTCACTGGCCATATCCACACCAGACCTTTATTTCACTTTAGACAGTCATGGATTCTCCAAAGAATCCTGGGAAGTGTAACTAGTGAAGGGTGTGGAGAGTTGTTAGGAGATGCCCTGTTCCCCTCACAGAGCTTGAATCAGTGTGGCTGACTGTTAAACCACTCTGGCCACTGGAGCTGTCTCAGGGGAATAGGAGTCTCCTCTCAGCACCCTTCACAAACTTCAGTTCCCAGGATTCTTTGGGGAAGCCATGACTGTCTAAAGTGAAATAAAGGTCTGGCATGGGTGTGGCCTCCTGATTAGGCAAGCCCAGTAGCTGTGAGTCTGGCCTTTAGAACACTGACAGTTGGTTCTTACTGAGCATGCCCGGGCTTATCATTGACTTCAATGCTAAATTTATTAAATTAATTAAAAATCAGCCAGCCATTTTTTAAACCTTTAAACTGCAGAAGATGAAGGTCAGAGTGTGGGGCAAGGTCAGTAACACGATTCCAGGTACTCTGTGAACATGGCTGATTTTTAATTAATTTCAACAAATTATGAGAACTCAGACAGAAAAAAGTCCAAAACAGGTCTGTTTTTCTTATCTCTTTTTATACTTTGAACTCTCGATTCTCTCTGACTGTTTTGTGTATCGCCATGAAAATTTAGAAGGTTGTTAAGCAAGCGTTTCTGAGCTCAGGACTATAAGTTTTATTTATTTATTTATTTATTATTTTATTTATATTCCACCCTTCCTTCCAGCAGGAGCCCAGTATTGTAAGGTTTTATTTTGAAATGAGCTTATGGGAAGCATCAGAATGGCATGGGGGTGCATTTTCAATTTAACATTGCAGAATGCAAACTGTCCATGCCAGCTATAGTATGCAGCCACTCTCATGGCTGTATAATAGAAACTCCATTGCATTCTCCCCCATTATTTCCCCCCCCATTATAGCTATATATAGAAAGTGGCACCAAGACTTGAAGGTGGGGACAGAGGCATAGCTAATTCATCAGGGTTTTGAGGGCAACAGATATCACTGGTTCTGAATCAAGACAAAGACAATTTTGATAATTTGGTTTCACTCACTGCAGAAAATAGACAATGATAGTTTGCCATATTTGCCAATGATAGTTTACCACTCATCACAGCAGAAGCCACTTTTTCTCACCATTGCCACTCTTGATATACACAGTTTGGGCTGCCGTTCTGTGAGACCAGCCCAACAGCAGCAAACGAGCCATATCAAATAAGTATCTTGAACAGTAATAAAGAAAACAGTGGGAATAGGTGGTACTCAATACTAGTACTACACAGAGTAGACCTATTAAAGTTAATAGACCAAACTTAGGTTTATTAATATTAATGGGTCTGCTCTGAGTAGGACTTGGTTGAATAGAATATGTATATAGAATAATGAATATAGAATAATGGGAAAAGAAAGAATAGTGGGGGAGAATGCAATGGAGTGTTGGAATGGGCCAGTACTAAAAAATATTCAGCAAAATATCTTTGTTCCTGGGGGTTTTTTACCCTAATTTGTAAAAATAACAAGGAGAAAAACTCCAAACACAAAATATGAAAGGATAAACCTAGTTAATTGAAAATGTGATATTTATTAAGGTTGTAAACCAGAAATTAAGATACCTTAATAAATACCCAGTTTTCAATTAACTACAGTGTATCTTTTAATATGTGTTCGAAGGTTTCTACCTTCAGGGGGTTTTTTTCTCATTCAATTTGTAACTTTTTTTGACGTTCTAGTATTATTGGCACGTGTAGGAGGCAGGGAAGTAGGAATATTAAATTACAATTTGGATTTGGTCATTTTAGCTTAGGAGGATTTTCAAATGGCAAAAAGTTGCCATCATCTTTATTTTTCTTATTCACTTTTTTTTTTTAAAGGAATTGGTACAGCACAGTGAATCAGTATGTGTATCTGAACCCTTGGGATGTCTTCACTGCAGCTCCCTAGGTTTTTGAGAGAAATTCAAGAATTGGATTGCCTTCTGTGATTCATTTCCTAATGATTTTTAAAGCCTTTAATAATTTACAGTTATGGACCATTCTCCTCCTGTAGTTTTTTTCTTCCAGCATAAGAATCCTACGTTTTGTGCAGAATTTGTTGTTGTTGTTGTTATGTGCCTTCAAGTCGATTATGACTTACGGCGACCCTATGAATCAGTGACCTCCAACAGCATCTGTCATGAACCACCCTGGTCAGATCCTGTAAGTTCAGGTCTGTGGCTTCCTTTATGGAATCAATTCATCTCTTGTTTGGCCTTCCTCTTTTTCTACTCCCTTCTGTTTTTCCAAGCATTATTGTCTTTTCTAGTGAATCATGTCTTCTCATGATGTGTCCAAAGTATGATAACCTCAGTTTCATCATTTTAGCTTCTAGTGACAGTTCTGGTTTAATTTGTTCTAACACCCAATTATTTGTCTTTTTCGCAGTCCATGGTATGCGCAAAGCTCTCCTCCAGGACCACATTTCAAATGAGTTGATTTTTCCCTTATCCCCTTTTTTCACTGTCCAATTTTCACATCCATACATAGAGATCGAGAATACCATGGTCTGAATGATCCTGACTTTAGTGTTCAGTGATACATCACTGCATTTGAGGACCTTTTCTAGGAAATGCATCACCAAAAACATAACTCAAGAGGACACCAATTTGCATAAATTTTGCACATGCTTATTTTTATGAACAGATGCACATTTGGAAAAACTTGCTATACTTTAGTAGAAACACAATACATCTCACCGTAGTGGGGAAGGCTGTGACCAGATGACCTGTCTAGTTTGTCTGCTTTCCAGGTGGTAACCATTGTAGTGTGAGTCGTTTCCGACTCTTAGGGTGACGTCTTGCGATGCTTACTAGGCCTGTTAACTGTGCGCCACAGAAGATCTTTAATTTGTTCTAACACCCAATTATTTGTCTTTTCGCAGTCCATTTATGCGCAAAGTTCTCCTCCAACACCACTTTTCAAATGAGTTGATCTTTCTCTTACCCACTTTTTTCACTGTCCAGCTTTCACATCCATACATAGAAATAGGGAATACCATGATCTGAATGATCCTGACTTTGGTGTTCGGTGATACATATTTGCTTTTGAGGACCTTTTCTAGTTCTCTCATAGCTGCCCTTCCCAGTCCTAGCCTTCTTCTAATTTCTTGACTATTGTCTCCATTTTGGTTAATGGCTGTGCCGAGGTATTGATAATCCTTGACAAGTTCAATATTCTCATTGTCAACTTTAAAGTTAC
The DNA here is from genome assembly GCF_030035675.1 of Rhineura floridana. Classification (NCBI taxonomy): domain Eukaryota; kingdom Metazoa; phylum Chordata; class Lepidosauria; order Squamata; family Rhineuridae; genus Rhineura; species Rhineura floridana. Next base: position 59,083,905 of record NC_084487.1, read on the forward strand.
ATAAATCTTCTGTTGTCATTACTTTAGTCTTTTTAACGTTGAGCTGTAGTCCTGCTTTTGTGCTTTCCTCTTTAACTTTCATCAGCATTCTTTTCAAATCATTACTGGTTTCTGCTAATAGTATGGTATCATCTGCATATCTTAAATTATTGATATTTCTCCCTCCAATTTTCACACCTCCTTCATCTTGGTCCAATCCCGCTTTCTGTATGATATGTTCTGTGTACAGATTAAACAATAGGGTGATAAAATACACCCCTGTCTCACACCCTTTCTGATGGGGAACCAAGAGGTTTCTCCATATTCTGTCCTTACAGTAGCCTCTTGTCCAGAGTATAGGTTGTGCATCAGGACAATCAGATGCTGTGGCACCCCCATTTCTTTTAAAGCATTCCATAGTTTTTCATGATCTACACAGTCAAAGGCTTTGCTGTAATCTATAAAGCACAGGGTGATTTTCTTCTGAAATTCCTTGTTCCGTTCCAATATCCAACATATGTTTGCAATATAATCTCTGGTGCCTCTTCCCTTTCTAAATCCAGCTTGGACATCTGGCATTTCTCGCTCCATATATGGTAAGAGCATTTGTTGTAGAATCTTGAGCATTACTTTACTTGCATGGGATATTAAGGCAATAGTTCAATAATTACTGCATTTTTTGGGATCCCCTTTCTTTGGAATTGGGATATAGTGTCTTGTTCTGAGACTGTGGCATTCACATCTGTTACATAGCATGTCAGTCAGACATTCAACACATGCTAATGCGCTGCCTTTAAACAGTAATCCTACATGGACAAATTGGACAGAAATGATTGCGTGGAACATAGGAAGCTGCCTTATACCAAGTCAGGCCATTGGTGCATCTAGCTCGGCATTGTTGGCACTAACTGGCAGTGGCTGTCCAGCATTAGAGGCAGGGGACATTCCCAGCCCTACCTGGAGATGATGGGGACTGAACCTGGGGCCTTCTGTATGCAAAGCTGATACTCTGCCACTGAGCTATGGTGTCTTCCTCAAAGACAGGAAGTAGATTACGCCTGGACCTTGAATGTAGGGACATGGGGAAGCTGCCTTATATGGAGTCATAAGATCTGCATTACTTCGTAAACCTCGCCTGCATATAAATCATTTTAATTAAATTTTAAAATGGAAATCAACTACGAAGTTTATTAGGTGACCATGGGCTACGTACCATCTCTCAGCCTAATCTGCCCCTCAGGGTGAAAACAACAGACGGGGACCATGACCACCCCAAGGAAGAAGGGCACACTTAAAATGTAGAGGAAATAATAATAATTGTAAATAATAATTTACAACCATAGTGTGAAATCAGATACATATCAAGGCATAGTATGAAGAAATATTTATATAAGCATGAATGTCAAATATGTTTATTATTTACACAACCTCTAAAGAAAGGTATAGTGCAATCCTATGCATGTTTACTCAGTCCCAATGTATTCAATGGGACTAATTCAGACAGGGAAGCATGCACAGGACTGCAATTCAATGATTAGGAACTTTACTCACCCAATCCAAAATTCAGAATCATGCCACCTTAAGCTGTTTTGCAGCTGTTTTATACTTGTTTTATGGTTGTTGGATTTTAAATGGCTTTATTTCTTATTGTAAATTGCCTTGGTTTCCAACCCTACCTCATAGGCTTGTTGGAAGTATTCCATATACACACACACTGGAGATATAAAAATACATGCACCACATATAATAGTTTATTGTCAAAACCAGTTGGCCATTGTAGAACATTTTTTTTAAAAAAAAATAAGTATTAGTTTCCTGCCAAATAAAAACAGTGACACCTAAGTAAGCCCTGCCTAACTGCTTTAAAAAAAAAAGGATGGAGCAGGAGAGAAAGATTTACAACACAGTCCTTTTCTATTTTCGCTCACAGATCCCATTGATTTTCAGCACAATCCTAACCATGTCTACTCAGAAGTAAGTCCTACTGAATTCAATGGGGTTAACTCCCAGGTATGTGGGATTAGCATTGCAGCTTTACTCCCAGAAATGCTTCATACTGAAAAGGTTTTCAAAACAGGTTATGAATAAGACAAACTGCCCTCTCCAGTAAAATTTAAACTTGACTCCTTAATTAGAAAAGTATAACACTGAAGTATGTACACTTCTTAAAACTTATGTTCAAAAATTATTTGAAAGATAAAAAGTATAATATGCTATTTTTGCAAGTAATTAAAAAAAACTGCATGTACACTTTTATGCCTCCCAAGATCCCGCTTTGAACTTCAGTTGTAGTGCAATCCTATCCATGTTTACTCAGAAGCAAATCCCAATCCTGTACCGAGAAAGTACCCTTTATGCTGCTGAAAGCTATATATTTACTGAATTCCTGATGTGAGACAAGCAGGAAAAGGAAACTGTTCTGAGAACCTGAAATGAGGTTTCACTGTTGCTAATTGTCAATCACAACTCTGACTTCACTTATTGGCTAAAAACATGAAAGGGCAGGGATTAGAGCTGCTGATACTAACAGAAGCTGTGGGGAGGCTGACATTTTGATTTTTAACTTTTGAACTAGACCACCTAGAAACTTAATTTTTAAAAAAATGAAAGCTAAGAGTCCGGAGACCTGGTGAGGACCCCCAAAACCAGAGTCTCGGGGTGAAAACTGGACAACTGGCAACCCTAATATGTTGCTGTGCCCAATTTTGCCTCTGGAAGGTTGCCCAAATTGTAATGCTGCCCTTCAACTGAAAAAGTTCCCGCACTCCTGGTCTAGATGGACAAATTGCCTGATATGAACATGAGGCGGCACCTGTCTTCCTTTGTCTTTTGCACTGCCAAATGAGAGTGATTCGTTTCTGTTGTGGCCTGGTCAGATCAAGTCAGATAACTTGTGTGACCCCTTCAATAGAAAATATGGCCTATGATGAGAAAAAAAGCAGGATAGGCCCACTTACCACACAGACAAACTGTCAAGATGATTTCAGTAATACAGGCCATCCTGCTTGGCTTGAGCTGCATTGCACATCATACAAAATACAATTTTTAATCCAGTGTTCTTTGGTCAAACATTAGGAAGCCCCTTGCTTAAGCTCCTCTGAGCCCTAGCCACTTAGAAGCTGCTTGTATGAAAGAGAATTCGAGGGTGGATTTTCCAGGTTAAAGTGTTCTTGTGTGAGGCTATGACAGATGGAAAGTGTTCCTGAGGGAATTCTGTGTAAGAGGCAGCAAAACACTTCCTATGTTAATTCTGTGAGCAAAACGCAGCAAAAACTCACAACTCCTGATTTCCTGTGTGCTGTCTATGCAACTTCACTGTACATTAGTGTCTGATTTTGCAATTGGGGTTTGAGTCTCAGGCATTCCTGACATAATCATCATTATTAATTATATCTACTTTTTTCAGAAAATAAACTCAAAGCGATTTACAAAAACAAGCATTAAAAACAAAGGGGGAAAATAACTTAAAATTCACCAGTAATACCTCTCTCTCTCTCTCACACACACACACACAGACACACACACACACACACACACGTTTGAGTAGATCCAACTCAACCCCACCCCACTAAGCAGAAAGTTAAGGGCTTGGGTGGATAAAAATGTTTTTGCCTAGTGCCTAAAAATGGTCAGTGATGGCACCAGGTGTGCCTCCCTGAGGAGAGCATTCCATAAATGGGGAGCCAGCACTAAGAAGGCCCATTCTTGTGTTGCCACCCCCTCATCTCCCTTGCAGGTGGCACATGTCTAGTCATGTCAAGTATCTAGAAAACCTATGCTAGTGCTGGGCCAAAAATTCCTCCTACATTTTTTATTTATTTATTATTTTATTTATACCCCGCCCTTCCTTCCAACATTCTCTATCAGTTAATGAGAAAAGAAATTGCATTTGGAAACTGTCTGCTAAGGGTATGCAGAAGGTGCCAGGTTTAGTCTGTAACCATTCCCAGCAGGGCTGGGAAAGATCACAATCAGGAATCCTTGATACCTGCTACCAATCAGTGTAGGCAAAATTCAGCTGGCGTGACTAATGGTCTGGACTCATTATAAGTCAGCTTCATATGTTTCTATGACCAGGGTGCTCCTCCCAGAAGAGGAAGTTCCAGAGTCTAGGCACAACCAATGTCAAGACCTTACTCCACATGCCCACCAACAGCCTCATTACTGTTTCTGTAAAGTCATTCTATGAGCTTTGCTCATTCTATGAACTTTGCTCTGGAGCTGGCTGGAAGTTGTTTATGGGTTCCTCAATTAAAATATCAGTAATGAGGAATGTTACAGTGAGGATATCTTGTCTACCGTAACTGATCTTTAGCTGTCAAGCACAGCTGGAGTGGAATGTTCTGGGGTATAATGTATCCCAGGATCCTCTACAATGTGCAAGGATGCAACAAGTGACACTCAGTGCTTTCTCAGCAGAGACATTAGTGCAGAATGGGTTTTCTGAAGTTACAAAGTCTGAAATCTATTCCCTTAACAGAAAAAAGTAGAACATTTCAGAAGATTGTCACCTTCCCTATTTCTCTTCTTCCTGCTCCTCATTTCTGCCAACGATGGCTTCTCTTCCTCTTTCTGTTCCTCCTTCTTGTTAGCAGAAGAGGAGAGGGCACATATTACTTTTTCATCCTATGACCCATCTGTTGTGACATATGGAAAGAAGAGAACACATATTCTCAATTCACAGCCTAACAAACAATATAGGCTTTTCCCACAAAGTAGTAAGGGGGGGGGGAGAGAGAGAAAGAGAGCAAGCTAGTCTAAGTATCAATCAAAAGTCATGTTAAAATTAATTTCCACGAAGTCTTTATAGATTAAATAATAACTACCTAATTTGTTATTATACACCATGGGAATTCTTGTCTTTGATTCCTTCCACAGCAGGGCAGAAGTCCAAGCATCAGGTTTGGCATAGCCTGACTTTTCCTTCCTCAAACGAATTATGCACATAACACACATCTCAGAGGCTATTTGTCACCAACTTGGAAGACTATAAAAGGGAATGTTCCTTAACAGATGCACTATTTTATTTAGAGGGTCTCAGGCTCCTTCCTGGAGAGAAGGGTGTCCTCACAGGAGCCCCCTAAAATACATTTATCAACCTGGATTCTGGTATATTATTGTTTTGCTCAGTTAATTTTTTGCCATACTGCCGTGCAGTGAGTTGACAAATTCTCTTAATTTAATTTAAATATTTATTAAGTGCCTTTCCCAAAGATTCAAAGCAATAACAAAAAAAATCAGAAATACAGAAAGAAACATAACACCATTAAAATTACATTAAAAATCAAAGGCTAACAATTAAATAAACTAACTCACCAAATCAGGTAACTGCCAACTGATTTTTTTTTTACACAACGTTTTTGCAGCCAGCTTCTAGATACTATCATTTTAACACAATGCATTAATAAAACAGTAAGCAGAGATTGCTGACTCAACTTCGGTTGTCACCCAGTCTGCAACTGACACCTCTTCTTCAAGCAGCAAGCATAGATCTTGTGGTAGTCCTAGGGCAGGGTGGGGAACCTCAGGCCTGGGGGCCAAATATGACACTTCAGAGCTCTCTGTTTGGCCCTCGGAACTGGCCCCAGGCCACACCCCCTATCCACAGGCCACACTCTTCACTAGCCCTGGTTCACACCACGAGTGCTTTTGCCTAACTGGAATGTGTCACTGAACTCTGATAATGCCTCTTGTGTGTCTGGATGGAGGACAAAGAGGGTGTGTGAGTGTCTATAGAAATTAGCTTACTATGCAAAGGCAAAATTTACATTCATTTCTCTACCCACTTTTGCCTCTAGACCTGCCCAGCTCTGACTTGTTGCCCTCAGAATGTTGCACAGAAAGGAATGCTGCCCTTCAGCTGAAGAAGGTTCCCTGCCCCTGCCCTAGGCTCTTCACTTGATTAGAAGGGAAAACTGTAACTCCATATGTGACAAGCATGTCATCTAGAACGCCAGACAAGCCCGGGGAGCCCAATTCCACGCCTTTCAATCATGCTCCCCCCCAGGGGCGTCACTAGGGCAGTGAGGTGGGTGCGGGCTGCACCGGGTGACACCACGAGACGGGGGTGACACCCAGAGCCGCCGGGCATGGCTACCGGTGAGCAAACAGACAACGGAAACGGCAAAGAAGCATTGTCTGTGGATTCAGCAGGCAAAAAAGCAACTCCTCTATCGCGCACCCCCCTTGTGCACCTCTCTGTCCTCGGCGCACTCCAGGCTCCACCCCGTCCTTCCTCTTAATGGTGAATGGAGGCCAAGGAGAGGCCCCTCTATTGCCACCTGCCGGCAGAAAGCTCGCAGCACATCCTCGCAGCCTTGCCTAGAGCATGGCAGCCTTAACAAAGCCGCAGAGAAAACTCCATGCCACAGCCCCAAAGAGGCTTATCTGGAAGGGCCGATCCCACAGGCGAGTCTGTTGCCCCCTCCTCATCCTGGGTCAGGAATGAAGAGCCCCCCTCCCCTTCAATATGCTCTTCCCTCCCTCCTCTAAACCATCCTGCCTCTCTAGGAGCCAGAGCTCTGTTCCTTGACCCGTTGGAGGACTGAATGGCAGGAGCTCCCCCTCCCTCCTGGGCAAGCCCCTCCCCCTCCCCCCATTAGCTGTCTGCTCTCCTTGCTAAGTTCCTCCTGCCTGTGATGATCAAACTCATCAGGATTGGGACTTGGGTCAGGCTGAACTTAGCTCAGGGGGGCTGCCTTCACTCCCTCGGCTTCAGTGCAGTTGTTGTTGGTGTAACATTTTGCATCCACACCAGCCGTCCAATCCCCCAGTTGTGCATCCAGCTGCCAGCCGTGTTCATTCATTACACCACCTAGTGTTGCAATTTGGTGAAGTCCTTTCGTATTTTCTTCCTAGGAAGCTGCCTTATACCCAGTCACACCATCAGTCTATCTAGGTCAATATTCCCTACACTGACTGGCAGCGATTCTCCAGATTCTCACAGAAGACTCTCTCCCAGCCCTACTTAAGAGATGTGGGGGAGGGAGAATGGAACCTACCACCGAGCTACCCCCGTTACCAATCTATTTTCAGTGTTTGGGGTTTATGAGATATTGTTAAATTTCTGATACATGCAGGAAAATTTTAAGGATGGTTTTAGCTGCCTTGTGTATCTAAATGCCAGAATTGGACACTTCATATAGCCCAATGTTGTTAGCTCTGACTGGCAGCACTCCTCTACCAGGGTCCTCTAGGCAGATAAGGGCCTTTTCCCATCAGTTGCTACCTGGCCTTTTTCTAAGTGGGGGTTGAAAGTGGCATCTTCTGCATGCAGAGCAGGTGGTCCCCCACTGAGCTGTGGGCCCTTCCCCACAGTCATCAAAAGACAGCTCTGCCATGCCACCAGACTGCCTCATTAGGAGAGGCAGGAAGCAGGACTGATTCCATCCGCTCTGCTGGAAGACCAGCTCCATCAGGCACCTCCTGCCCCTGAACTATTTCTAGGATGGCTAGTCATTATAACAACTACTGTTTAAGAATTGGTGCCTGGAAACTCCCGTCGTTATCCCTGGCCGTTGGGCACACTTGCTGGGGCTGATGGGAGCTGTAGTTCAGCATGGTCTGGTACGGGAGGAGGTCCATGGGGGTGACACCATGAGTTACCGCACCGGGTGACACCAACCCTAGTGACGCCACTGCTCCCCCCAGCCTGATGGCAGTGGGGAGAAATGCACTTCTGGAGGCACAAAGGGTGGAGCGGGGGCAGCACGGGGCAGCACTTGCAAGGCCCAGCCGTCTCCTTTTCCCAGCCCTGCCATACGGTGCAAGGAAGGAGTGGCTCTGGTAGGCGAGGGAGGAAAGGGGGAGTCACCCTTCGCACTACCGAGGCATAGCCCTGAGAAGGCCAAGTCAGGGCCGGAACTTCACCGGAGAAAAGGAGCTCACGAGAAAGAGAGAGAAACGGGGAGGGAGAAAGCGGGCTTGCACCCCGCCACCAACTTCTTAGAGCCCTGGGATAGCGGGGGACGTATCACAATGGAACCGCAGCGCCATGGCACAGGCAAATTTCAAGTCTCATCTGGGGCGGGTTATTAAGCTGCTTCATAGTCTGTGGATTTGCCCAACAAGGTGGGAGCAATTGTATAAAAGCTAAGGGAAAATCATGTGCCAATTGTATACAAGCTGGACCAAATTGTGGATGGTGCAAAAACATAACCTTCTTAGAAGAGAGAGAATCTATTTCAGCATGATGTGATGATTTGGAAGTTTTAAAAAGTAAGGGCTGCCCTCTAGATGAAATAGAAAATCCCAGAGGCTCCCAAGACATGCTCAAAAACAAGGAAGTAACCAATCGTGTCAAAGGAACTGCTGAGAATCTTAAACTGGAAGACATATACCCAAATTCAACCACAGCAAGTATTGCTAAAACTACGGATAGGGGAACCACAGACATTTTCATTAAAATTTAAGAGAGCTGAAGGTTATCCTATTGATCTTTATTACCTTATGGATTTCTCCTACTCTATGAAAGATGACCTGGAGAATGTGAAAAGTCTTGGAACTTCTCTGATGAGTAAAATGAATAATATAACTTCAGATTTTCGAATTGGTTTTGGCTCTCTTGTTGAAAAAACTGTTATGCCTTATATTAGTACTACACCGGCCAAACTCAGGAACCCATGTACAGGTGACCTTAACTGAACAAGCCCTTTTGGCTACAGAAATGTACTCAACTTTACCAGCGATGGACATCTGTTCAATAAACTTGTAGGTGATCAACAAATTTCTGGCAATTTGGATTCTTCTGAAGGTGGATTTGATGCAATAATGCAGGTTGCTGTTTGTGGTTCAGAAATTGGATGGAGAAATGTCACTCGGTTGTTGGTATTTTCCACGGATGCTGGATTCTATTTTGCTGGAGATGGGAAACTCGGAGGGATTGTCTTACCAAATGATGGGCAATGTCATTTAAATGATAATATGTACACAATGAGCCATTATTATGATTATCCCTCCATTGCTCATCTTGTTCAGAAGCTGAGTGACAATAATATTCAGATAATATTTGCTGTTACACAAGAATTTCAACCAGTGTACAAGGAGCTGAAGAATTTGATTCCAAAATCTGCAGCAGGAACACTCTCTTCAAAATCCAGTAATGTGATTCAACTGATAATTGATGCATACAATTCATTGTCTTCAGAAGTCATTTTGGAAAACAACAAGATACCAAATGAAGTCACAATTGAATATAAATCTTTCTGCAAGAATGGAGTGAATGGTACAGGAGATGAAGGAAGAAAGTGCTCCAACCTTTCAATTGGAGATGAGGTTAGCTTTGAGATTAAAGTAACAGCCAATCAGTGTCCAGAAAAAGGGCAAAGTGAAACCATTAAAATCAAGCCACTTGGTTTCACTGAAGAAGTAGAAATTAATCTGGAGTTCATCTGTGAATGTGACTGTCACAATGAAGGAATTCCTGACAGCCCTCTGTGCCACCATGGACATGGAACATTTGAATGTGGTGCCTGCAGGTGTAAACCAGGACATATTGGGAAACACTGTGAATGCAGTATGGATGAAGTAAATAGTGAAGACATGTTGGGCACCTGTAGTCCAGCAAATAGTTCAGAAATATGTAGTAACAATGGAGAATGTATTTGTGGTCAGTGTGTGTGCAGGAAAAGAGAGAATCCAAATGAATTCTACACCGGCCAGTTTTGCCAGTATGATAATTTCAACTGTGATCGATCTGATGGTTTGATTTGTGGAGGGCATAGTGAATGTAAATGTCATGAGTGTGAATGCTGGGCAAATTATGCAGGCCCTGCTTGTGATTGTTCTCTGGATACCACCCCATGTGAAGCTGTAAATGGGCAGATCTGCAATGGAAGAGGAATCTGCGAGTGTGGGGTCTGCAAATGCACAGATTCTAAATTTCAAGGGCCAACATGTGAGTTGTGTGAGCACAAGGACTGTGTTCAGTGCAAAGCTTTTAACAAAGGAGAAAAGAAAGAGAGGTGTGAAGAAGAGTGTTCACATTTTACCTTGATGCTGGTAGAGCATAGAGAGAAGTTGCCACAGCCTGGGCAGTATGAAGCAGTGACTCGTTGCAAAGAGAAGGATATTGATGACTGCTGGTTTTATTTCACATACTCAGTTGATTCAAGTAACAAAGCTGTTGTCCATGTGGTCAAGACCCCGGGTATGTTTTGGGTTTTACCTGGACTGTGCCAATTTAGTTCTCCATAATTTCTTGGAGTTTAATTACTGTCTTGGCTTATCGTTTTAACCCTTTTGCCTCTTTTAAATTTAACCTACCTATTTTGTTACCCATCATCACATTTGGGATAAGTTTGTTCAAGGCAGCCTTCCCCTACAATACGAGAAAGACAGCTCTGCTCTAACTGCCAATTCCTAGAATTGTAGTGTTGAAAGATAAAGGAAGCACATTCTAGCCTCTGCTACCAGCCTTGGGACCAAGGATCACTAGAAGCCCATACCTCCTGCTTTCCAAAAAGAGCATCATTTGAAAGAGAAGACCGGTGTAACCCCACACATCGGCCAGAGGAGATGATGCAAGGAACTTGCATTTTTTTTGTCCAAAAGAATGCTCTACTCCTCTGGTCACCAGACTATTTTCCTTTTGCATTGTATCAATTAGATTGTAAGTGTACAGGAACAGGGTTATCTTCTAAACTCTGTAAAGTGTTTAGAAAATTCTAGTGATTTGATTATTAGTAATCACATAAAAATTAATTCTCGTAATGAAGATGAATCCTAAAATTAGATGCTAACATTCTTTTTTAAATTTGTATTTGTTTTTAATGTTTTTAATTGTTGTAAACCCCCCAGAGAGCTTTGGCTATGGGGTGGTATACAAATGCAATACATACATACATACATACATACATACATACATACATACATACATACATAGAACATAAGCATTTCCTGCCAGCAGTGGTGGCTGCTGGTCCTTGTCAGTGGGGCAGTGGAATACGCTATGGGTTTTAGTTCAAACTTTCGAGGAGCTGTCCAAGGTGCTTTCAAAGTGCTCCTTGAAAGTTCAGACTAAAACCCGGAGTGGATTCCACTCCCCACTAACATTGATCTACCAGCCACCACTGCCTGCCAGCATCACTGCTACCTTATCTAGATTGATCTCTTTCACCCTCATCCACTCAACCATAGTATTCAAGCACTGGTTTAGCATCTGAGTGATATTAACATAAAGCTGGGTGTCATTGATGATACTCAGTTCTAAAGCTCTGATTATCTTGCTCAGTAGCATCAGTGATGATGTTAATCCCTGTGGACCTAAACACAAAAAATCAGTGGAGCTGCAATGGCATCCACAATGGCCACCCTGTGTGCTCTAGTGGACAAAAATGAACAGAACATCCAGAGGGTGTTGAGCACCCTTCTCCACACACCAACCAGATGTTCTGGAGATTCTAAGATCCAGTTTGGACATAACTTTAAGCCAAGCCATGGCTGCGCATGAACAAGTAGGCATGCAAATATATGGTGCAAAAACTGTGGCTGCTTTGCTTTTCCCCTGGTCCTGCTGCTGCCACACTCTCCAGAACTAAGCCATAGTTTGGCATAGTATTATGTTTAAGCTCAGGTTCATTATTTGTCTCCCCATGGATATGCTATGGGCTGTAAGCCAAGAACAAACCTATCTTTCTGTCTCTATATATGATTTCTTACCTTTCTTTCACGGCAAGATCCCAGGGTGGAGTACAGCAATAAAATCATAATTAAAAATAAGTACAACAGTTTATACATAATTATAAACACAAAAATAACTATTCTGAGCAAAAGCAACATAGTACAAATTAAACTGACCCTGCTACTTTTGCAGCTTATCATTTGTCTTGCACCACAACCCTAGGTTTGGATGTAACTCTAAGCCAAACTATGGCTTAGTTCTGGGTAATGTGACAACAGCAAGACTAGGGGAGGAGCAAAGCAGCTGTGATTTTTGTGCGATAAACACACATGCTAATTCATGCCAAGCCATGATTTTGCTTAGTGTTGTGTGCAAACCAGGCCTAACAGATTAATGTGGCCTGTAGTGTCAAAAGCAATTAAAATAAGCCCAGGTAGCTAATCAAAGAGCTATTCCTCATGTTGATCTCTAGACAAAGATCACACATTAGAGTTACCGAAGCCAGTTCCATTTCAAAGCTAGGACGGAAGCCAGACTGAAGGAATTGTAGTATTTAGAAGAAAGAAGAGAAAGTGGCCAATGGAAGAATATGTAGCTCCAAAATTTGGCCCACGGGAGAGATGACTCATCTCTTAATGTGATAACAACATAAGTCCCCCTCATTATGTTGGCACCAAAAATGCTAAATCTAATTTACTGTACCTCAGCCACTTCTTTCCAGAAATAAGTCTGTTTCTATGAGATAAGGAGCTTGATTGCCTCTCTTACTAATAATAATGCTGGCCACTACTCTGAACTTTCTGTTATTAATTATGAGAAGACAAAGGAAAAATGTATGGCAAGTGATTAAGCTAGAAGCAGAAATTTAAAGCAATTAATTGTTCAACTTTTGATCAGTGCAAAGTGTATTAAAATTGTCCCTGTTAAGTGGGAATGAGAGAGCAAGACTATTCTTTCGTACTGCAATCCATTAAACAAGAAACTTATAATAAACACAGTGAATGAGAATCATGCAGAGATTCAGAATTCTGATTCTTCCCCTTCCCAACATGTGCTTTTAGAAGAAGAGTGGGGAGAGGAGACAATAAAACCCTAGACACAGATGCTTGTTTCCAATAATATTGTCAAGGCATGATATACTCTAAAGGCCCATCCACATTATACATTTAAAGCACTATTGTACCACTTTAACAGCCATGGCTCCCTCCAAAGAATCCTAGTTTGTTAAAGGTGCTGAGAGATGTTAGGACACCCATGCTTCCTACACAGAGCTACAATTTTCAGAATCAATCCCTCTTCCCAGGGCACTCTAGAATTGTAGGTCTGTGAGGGAAATGGGGTCTCCTAACACTCAGCACCCTTAACAAACTACAGTTTCTGGGATTCTTTGAGGGAAGCTATGACTGTTTAAAGTGGTATAATAGTGCTTTAAATGTATATAGTGCAGATGGGGGCTAACAACAGAGCTTGGAAAAGTTACTTTTTTGAACTACAATTCCCATCAGCCCAATCCAGTGGCCATACTGGCTGGAGCTGATAGGAGCTGTAGTTCAAAAAAGTAACTTTTCCAAGCTCTGCAAAGTTAAAGTAGCTGCCACCCACCACCAAAAACCAAGAAACACATTAAAAGGAGATACAGACTTCAAGTAATCATTTATTTTGAGAAGAAAACCCAGTGACACACAATCACTCAAGAATATATTTAAATGAGTTGGTTTTGGTGTTCCACAACAAGACACGCAAACACCCTTTGCCCCTGAGAAATGCCACTATTCAAAAACACATTGGGCATTCTTCACAAAAATAAACCACTAATTTATTTGAGGCTAGAGGCCTGCCTCTTCTTTTGCTGTTCCTTCAGACCCCTGAAGGAACATGGTACAGTTGCAACAGCAGGGGTAATGTAATGGATCAGATGCTGAAGACAAAAGGTAGAAAACGGAAGGACTAGGCTCATCTTTAAGTGAGCAGATGCTAAGGACAGGGCTCCAGGGGTGTAGCGATACATTTTGAAATGCAGGACCTCATCATGACAGCCCTTGTGGCTATACCCCTGATCCCATAGTCACACCCCTAAGGAATGTCCAGAACTACAGGCAGCTGTGTTGATCCATTTTAAAAAGCAACACTACATAGCATAATACCCATTTTATTATTACAGGGGTTACCAGGCTTTTCAAACTAGTGGGCACATTTGGGATTTTGAGAAAGTGCTATGAGTGCTAGTCACAAAATGATAGCCATGGGGGGCAGGCATAACACAAAGTGACTGCCATGTAGATGTGCTAGAATTCCATCCAATTTGGATTTGGCACTAAATTTTCCATTAATTCACTTATTCGCTATTGTGGATTGGATTTTATGTAGTGATATTCCACTGCTTAATACTGATTTTAATATCAATATTGTTGATATTTCTTTAAATTTATCAATAATTCCTTTCATTTATTGACATTTCCTTTCAACATACTGTATTTCCATTAAAAATTGAAGGGGAAAAACAGATTGGTAAAAGTAGTGGCTTGTGGACAAAGAACAAATTCAAATTGATACCAGCCTGTTAAGTCAATGGAATGCTTTCAAACTGGCACCAGCCAACATATCCCACCCCTACTATCATGGGAACATGGTTGCTACATCCAAAAGGGCAGGCAAAGAGACAGGACCACAAAATGGTGCAAGTCATCAGCCATCCCATCAACGGGGGGGAAAGGCACCTACATCAGCCACCACCACACTTGCTCACAAAGAGAAGCTCTTTGCACCTTTCCTCTGTTCAGAATGGATGGGAGGGTAAGTGCTCAATCCTGGCATCTGATGAAATGTGGACCTTTTCAGTATACATGAGCCAGTGTAATCAGGAACTGAGCCTCTTGCACATTGTGGATTTTACAGGCAAGATTTACTGAGACCTTTCACAAGCACCATAGGAGGCACACTGGTGCCCAGAGGCACTACCCTGGTGACCCCCCCTTAGTACCATAAAAGAGTGAGCAGGCAAAGGGTAGTGTAGGGGCTACCAAGTTGAGTTTGACCAGGGAAGCCTAGTTCACATTCCTGATCAGTCATGAAATTCACTGGGTAACTTTGGGCCGGTCTGAGCCTAGCCTACCTAACAAAGGGATTATGTACCAGACCAGTTAACACCACTGGCAAATACCACTCTAGCAGATGATGTTATCACACAAGCTGCATTCCTGTTCCACTTCACCACTGCAGGGCTCCTGTGCAGAAACAGGGATGTGCACAGATTCATGTAAGACTGAAACATACCAGACAAAAAGTCTTCCAGACACAGGGACTCTGTGTTTATTTTGCTTCTTGTCAAACTACAGAGACCTCTTGAAAGCAATCTTTTGGATTCCAAAACCAAACACAGCAAAGTATTCAACTCACTTAATATGAAGGGGGGGGGGAGAACATTTGAAATGTGTAGGATTTTTTTTATCACATGTCAAATATTTACACAACAATCAAGATGTTACAGAGCCTTTACTTACCATTTATGTAAATTATACTTGTTAAACTCCAGCAATTACTCTTTAAACAACCAATTAGTCTTTAATTAACACATAAGTATCTATAATCCCTAATTCAAAGTACTGGGTTGGCCTGGCTTTGTTTTAATCCTTTGAGAATAGATTGTTTGCAGTCAGTCAAGTGCAAATTGGCAGGATTTTAGTCGGAGCAGGCAGTTTTTATCCAGAGGAGCACTGGTGGTTTTTGCTGCCATTAATATCTCACAGGCCAACTTAAGACCAGAAGCACTAAAGAAAAAATTATTAATTTTTTAACAAATGGTTAAATATTTACCTTCAGCCATTGCAGACACACGTTTCTCAAATAAGTGATGAGAAGAATATGATTTGGATGTATGCAGGAAAATGTAGCATAATTAATGGACTGATTTCACACTGCATTTTATTCTGTTATTCTGATGATTTCTTACTTGGTAATTTGCACATTTTATTTGATCCTTCACGTGACGTAAAAGGTAGTTTGTGAAATCTAGTGGAATATAGTAGAAGTTTAGCACTCATTTAGGTGATAAATAATTCCAGAAATAATCCGTTTGCAAGGCTGGGAACCCAGAAAATTGTGGGAGTTTTGTACTAGCTGCAGCGACTCACATGACAGGCATCGCAGCATGCAATGTGTTTCTGCCCTTTAGGCGTGCATCAATATTTTTTTTGCCTGACAAAAATTGTACTGGTATTTCAGTGTAGGCACAGGGAGCACCTTCCCTTTCCTCCTTTTCCCACAAACACTCCTGTGCCCAGATACTCCACAAGAAATAATGTCAGATGCTAAAGGGAGACTGGTTGCATGGTGACAGGATGAGATCTTAGACCTCCTACACATATGAGGTGAGGAAAATATTCAATATCAGTTAGGGAGCAGTCAAACACATTCTGTAGCTAAGGAACTACCAATATATGGGCACACACTGACAGAAATGGAGGGGAGACTGAGCTAACTCATGCAGCGAATTATGGGGGAACTCCAGTGCACATGTGTATAATGGGTGAGGGACAAAAACAAGACATTGTTTGTTGCAGCAGTGTGAAAGACATTTGTGCAAAATGATGGTATAACAGCCAAAATATCCACAGTTCCTTAATGCAACAGGTACTGCAGTGTGAAAAGAATCTGAGAAATTGGGACAGAAGAGCTACCATTTTAATCCACAAAACTGATGCAATAAGCCCCATATGTGAAAGCAGCCTAATGGAATAATTGGCTTGGAAGTATCTCAGGATAAAACAAACAAACATCTCCCCCAATCTTGGATAATAACACAAACACTCCCAATGTTTTGTAGACAAAGAGAGTCATGATGGGTGGTCAAGAGCAGCTTGTACAGTGAGAAGGAGCTCCAGCAATAGCCTTCCAATAGTGGAGTAACTGCCCCTTATCTAGAGGGAGAGAGTCAAGACAGCAGTCCAGTTAGGACTGCATAGAGGCATGGGCAAGAATGATGGATTGGCTACACAGGTGCATATGTGCAGCCCTGACCTTACCACCACCTTCCTTCCTCCCAGTCAGCAGCAGTAACTCTGTTGCAGAGAGGCTGTTGCCATGGCTCCAACCTACCAGGTGAGCTGCTCCTGTGGGTTGTATTATTAGCACATCCCTCAAAAGCAGGCAGGCCACATCCTTAACTCTCCACTCCTGCTAGGCCAATTTGAAAGGGTGATCACCTGATATCACTATAATATCAGGTAATACTGTGCTTTGAAGCCCCGATGGTTGGGACTTTAAAGCACAGCATAGACTGTTTGAAAGCCCTCTTGCAGCCCTGCACTGTTCTGTAAAGCTCTGAAAACCAGTTTTTAGACCTCCAAGAAGCAATGCTAGATGGGAGAAGAGGTTTCCATTCAATGGAAACCACTTTCCCTTCCAAGAGCAAGACACACTCCTAGGAATGTGCCTTGCTTCAGCAAAGCAACAATTGGGAGCTCACTTTAAACTTCCAATTGTTCCTTTCCTTCACCACTTCTGATGTCAATAGGGCAGGTGGGCCTGGCTTACCCAAAATGGCTTTATGGGCCAATAGGGAAGTCTGGGAGTCCAAGCTGAGCCTGCAGGTTGAAGCAGGGCTGGTCCCAGACATGCCGGGGCCCTCCTGCCCTGGGCCCCGGTGCTCCCACAATTCATGGCAGGATCGCTGCCACAGATCACACGCTGAGAGCTTCAGAGCCGTCGCCATTCCCTTGCTTCAACCTACCTTTCTTGGCTGTTGTGTTGTTGCATGCACAGCACTGTCCTTAACCAAGATGCCAGCCAAGTTTTCCTAAGGGGCTGAAGCCTCTGCCACCATCTTGGCTGATGGCATGCATGCATGCTACTCGCACGCATCCCTAGGTAGGTTGAAGCAAGGGAATGGCGGGGACTCCAGAGCTCTCACCGTGCGATCCACAGCAGTGATCCTGCCATGAATTATGGAAGGGGAGCACCACCTGGCCACCCTTTGGAGCCGGCCCTGGGTTAAAGGTTCCCCATTCCTGCTCTAAAGAAAACATTCTCCTCTCACCCATGAAACATATGCTTGTGCATTACAAATATCTGAATATTTATTTATTTATTTATTTCATTTAGAGACTGCTAGTCTGCCAAGGCATCCATGGTGGTTTACAACGATTAAATACTAAAACAAACAAATACAAATAAATAAAGAAAACACTAAAACAAATAAATGGTATAAAATATAATTCAACAGAGTATTCTGAGGCCAACTGATGGCCTCTTCAGGAACTGATGGCACAAGTCCCTGACCTAGGCATCCTCATTTCTGCCTTCCCTCAGGACACATAGGCCTTTGTTAAGTAGCCCCAGGGAAGGTAGGAGAGGGGCTGCCCTCACAATTCCCTTAGGCTGTTGATAGTTCTGTCATGAGTCAATGCTATGTGTTCTCTCTGGCTTGGGCATCCTGGGTTCTGCTCCCACAGGCATGCAGGCCTTAAATAGCCCCAGGGAAGGTGGGGCTATTTAATAGTGCTCTCAAACCATTGATGGAGATGGTGGGTATGTTGCTCTTCCCAGCCTGGCCTTCAAATAGAAGCATGTTTCAGTGTGTCACACTAATCTAGCACTAAATACTGCTATTGCCAGAATTTTATAACTCAGTTATAAATCATATTTAATATTGTGAGCCTAGGCCGCCATGATCAAAAACAAATTAGCATAGAACAGCAAATAATATGCACAATTGTTTGCCAATACAGATATAAAACAGAAGAAAAAACAGAAGGACTCCCGTTTCTGATACATTCTTCAAATCTGGAAGGAAGACACATATGCAAAATATTAATAAGTGATAATACAAAGATAAAATTAGAGGAAACTGCCCCATCTTTAGGAAACTGTCATGCCCTTTGAACCTTATTTGTTGTCACATTAGATTAGATTTTCTGTAAAGCAGTTTACATGGGGCTGCCTTTAAAGGCAACACGGAAACTGCAGCTAGTGCAAAACACATTGGCCCACCTTCTGAGTAGAACCACCTCCAAGAACCATATTATACCCTCTCTTAAAGAATTGCACTGTCTGCCAATCTGTTTCCTGCCTGAATTCAAGGTTTTACAAATGCCCTGAATGACTTAGAATACTAAATACCGGAAGCCACGCCTCTCCCTATATGTTCCTGCCAAGGAGTTAAGATCTGCAGTGGATGCCCTCCTTGATGCCTCTCTGCTGAGTTCCACACATTTGGCCTGGAATTTTGGATGGGCCTTTTCAGCTGCTGTACTCTGGCTCTGGAATTCCCTACCTTCTGAAATCTACTTGGCACCTTCATTGTTGATGTTTAGATGCCAGTTGCAAACATAGCTGTTTACCTGAGTTTTTGGAGTCCTCCACTAAGGTATAACTGATGCCTACTGAAAATGTTTGGTACATGGAGTTTATGTTTCTGAAAATCACAAGTAGGGAGAATGCTATTGCACTCAGGCCCTGCTTACAGCATTTCTATTAGCATCTGGTTAATCATTGTAAGAACAGGATCTTGGACTAGATGGGCCTTTGGCCTGATCCAGCAGGGCTCTTCATGTGTGTGAATATATATAAAATCAATTTATATTCCACCCTTCCTCTCAGGGCAGCAAACACAAAAGTGATAAAACAATATAATTGACAATAAAACAAAACAGATTTTTGTAAAAAACAAAACAATTAAACACACCCAAAACATATTACACTAGAGGCGCTGTTCCCTACTCGTTTCACTTGCTAATCCCCATCACCAAACACACACACCCCATGCACCCCCAAACACACCCCAGGCATGCCCAAATGCACATGCATGCATGCACGCGCACATACACACAGGGTATCTGAAATGCATGCCCTCACTAATGCACCCCCAGGCATTCACAAAGCCCCCCAGGCACCCCACTCCCCTTGCCAACCCCCTTTCAATTCCCCTGTCATGCCCAAACCCACATCATTCAAACTCAAACATAAAGGTGTGCTTGTATTTTTATTAGTTTAATAGATGGCCTCAGCTCAGAGCACTTGAGTCAGCTTACAGGTTACAGAGGAATCAGTATCTCAACAGAACTTAACTAAGGCACAGCTATACCAGGTTACAGACATTGTTGCAGCAACTAGTCATGCCCCCTCACCGACCTTAAGAAACGATGGACGGGCACCCTACTTGCGTGGCCTGTGAGTCACTAAGGAAAGTGTGCGGGCAAACGAGTGCTCCTCCTCGTAGGGATAGTGAGAGCTTGCTGAGATTGCTGGCGCAAGTGCCTATGGGTCTGCAGTGAAGAGGGCTGGACCACTTTGGCAATACCTTCCCACTTGGGAGGGGGACTGTGTGGCAGCGGCAGCAGAATGAGCAAGGAAGGGGGTTGAACCACCTCAACATGGTCCTCCTCCCAAGAAGGAGCAGGGCTCCACAATTACGACAGCGCGAGCAAGAAAGGAGGGCGGAGGGTGGAGAAGCAATTTCCTGAACAGGCAGTGCCTCCTCAGAGACAGCTGACTCTATAGGGGCTGAACTATCACTGTCCATGGTATGGCAGTCTGCGGGCTCAAACACGTCCAAAGGCATGTCACCAATGCGTTCCTCCAATTCCCAGTCTGACTGCTCCTCATCATTCACATCAGTCCATGCTAATTCAGGGACATATGACACTCCTGTGCCTCCAGGCATTGGCACATGCTGGCTGCGATGGGTCTGCTAGTGCTCTTTGCCTGTACCTATGCTGCACCACTGTCCCCTCAACAAACAACATGGCTGCGCAGCTCCACACACAGCACACCTAGAACTTCTCCCCACCTAGGCCGTTTACCTGTGTCCCACCAGGCTGCCGCCACCACCACCACTTGGCTCCAGCTGTACACTCTCCCCCCACTCCTGCTTGCCTGCTTGCCTGCTTGCTCCATACCTGCCCACTTGCCCCACTTGCTTGCCTGACCTACAGATGCCCACTCCCCTCACTCATCCTACACCCAGCTGCACCACTCACTCGGTCACCACCCACCCGCCAGCCATCTTTGCTTTCCTAATGCCCTCGCCTTGCTTGTCACCCTGATGCCGCACTGCACCCCACCCCCATCTGTTGCTGTGAGATAGTATGACAGTTTAGGAATATATTATATAGTTAGATTATATATGACTATTTTATTATCCCCCTTAGATTTTTAGATTATGGGTGGTATATAAATATTTTTAAATAAATAATAAATGCTCTTTAATTATACACACATAGGCCCTGTAGCACAACTGGGGACCTTGCCTTTTGTAGGGTCCCTAACTTTGGGAACAATGACTAAATACGTATGTACAACTTGTATGTGTATATGCTTAGATCAAACCTCCAGATGGATGCATGAGAGTGTGGGCAGAGTCTGTGATGTTATTTCACTTCTACCCTCTACACCTATGTGTTAATTCTGCTTGGAAAAGTTACTTTTTTGAACTACAACTACCATCAGCCCCAGCCAGCATGGTCACTGGATTGGGCTGATGGGAGCTGTAGTTCAAAAAAGTAACTTTTCCAAGCTTCTATACACATTTGTTGTGCAAGCAGGACTTTAATCACAAATACAAATCAGATCTTAAATGTATTAGCAAAATTATCATCTTGAGTACAAGAAGAAAGAAGTGTGGTAATACAGTAGATACATCTGGAAAATATATTCAAGTATTAGGTTAAAATTTGGTAAGGTATGTAGTACTACATTTAGTGCTCTTTTGTGTGATGGTGCTACTTACCTCATTTTTGGCTGCCCATGTCAACCATTTTGTGCTGGCACCCACAGAACTTTTATCAAGGTATGAGTACCAGCACCTCATTTTTCACCATGGAGACAGAGAGAGAGTTGAGAAATAACAGCACACACACACACACACACCTAAGCCCACTGAAATCAGTCATGGAAATCAATGGTCATTGGGAAGGGCACTTAGCTGTCACCCAGGAAAATGTATCTGAGATCTGTGTTATCTGGCTGTGGCTAGTTTGCTTCCAATCAGATTAGTACAACCTAATTTTGCATGCCTATTATGTCTAGTTACTTAGGGTGGGTGGGGACCAACATGAGGCAGGGCGACAAGGCTCAGAGCTGTTGCTGGCATGGATGGCTTGCTGCAGTTACATCTGATGTCCCTCATGTCATTTGCAATGCAGAACGTCTAAACATTTTACACTGTAAATGTGCAGTGTGGGGGGGGGCTATTTGTCAGTATACCCAGAAACTCCTTCCATAGCAGGGAAGTCTGTGCGCCTATGAATCAATGGGTATTTACCTTGCACTGAGCTCCATCCTGGCCAGAAGCCAGGCAAGAGTGAACACTGAAATTAGAATAGATTGGGAGAGAGGACTTTATTCCAAATTGATCGGGATGACGATAGCAAAGCCGAAAGCAGCTCTGCTGTTTTAAAGGTTCACTCTATATTTTTAGCAGAGGGAGTGAGGGGAGGGGATGCATTTAGGAAAATAACAGGAAGCAAAGCTAAGGCTGGGGAAATGGTCTCATTTTATTTGATTGTGTTGCAGGCAGCAGCATTGTTTGGTTATCATCAGCATGAGAGCTGCAGCCTACAAACGTCACACGCTAAAGTGCATGAAGCCGAAGTGCAGAGAATGCCTCTGCTGCTCATCTATTCATTATTTAGAGATCTCCTTTTTCATCTTGCCCCTTTTCCCAGTCTGAAAACCACAAGACTTTAGCTGACCACATCAAATAGTGACTCCAACAGAGACTGAATATATATATTACTACGTAGTGAGAGTAATCCAGTTTTATAATACGATTAATAGGTCTTTAGCTAGTTTTGTGTGTGTGTGTGTGTGTGCCGTGGTGGTGTTGGTGTTAGGTTTATGCAGCCCTTGGCAGAAGTGAATAAGCCAAGTACATAGTAGGAATTAGGGTAACCACATACTCATAATCAAAAAAGAGGAAATGCATCACCAAAAACATAACTCGAGGACACCAATTTGCATAAATTTTGCACATGCTTATTTTTATGAACAGATGCACATTTGGAAAAACTTGCTATACTTTAGTAGAAACACAATACATCTCACCGTAGTGGGAAAGGCTGTGACCAGATGACCTGTCTGGTTTGTCTGCTTTCCAGGTGGTAAGCATTGGTGGGCAATTTCAAGGCTCTTGTTCTCCCTTCGTTATATACTGGACTTGGACCAAAGTGCCCTTCAAACAGCAGATGTCCTCAGACAGCCCTTCAAATGGAGAGTAAGACACATGATCACCCTAGTAGGAATCTAAAATCTTTTGTACTAATCAAGATTTTTGGAGGAGGAGGAAACAGAGGAAGAGGAGTAAAGGAGGAGATATTTGTAGTAATTTGGCCCTGCTTCATCTTTTATAGAGCAAGGCCAGAACCAGAGCTTGGAAAAGTTACTTTTTTAAAACTACAACTCCCATCAGCTCCAGCCAGCATGGCCACTGGATTGGACTGATGGGAGTTGTAGTTCAAAAAAGTAACTTTTCCAAGCTCTGGCCAGAACTAATATGATAGAACTTTGTATGTATATGGTCCTCCCATCTCTGAAATACATAAAGAATCAAGGTAGCAAATGCTGGCAAAGTCCCCTGCTAGATACACTGGAAAGCCCCTGCCATTCAGAGTCAACAATACTAGGCTCTATAGACCAGTGGTCTGACACAGCATAAAGCAGATTCAGATCTGATGGAGCACGCCACAAAGATGTTAAACATCAGCTTTGTTTGCTCCATGACCTTGGCAGAGCCTCTTTCTAAACAGTCCCATTTCAAAACATTTGCCATCAAGAAAGGCCAGGATCAGAGTTCACAAAAGGTTTACTGCATATTCAGGGTGGGTCCCGTTTGTAAAAAGCTGATACAATGGAAAAATAGATCTTGTGAAAGAACAGACTGCTAAAAAGGGAGGAACTTTGACCATGAACCTCCTTTCTTTAGTGCTTAGTAGTATCATGTACAGTCAAATAAAAAAATATGGGAGACAATCAAATCTGTCTGACTGCCAGAATGACAAATCTACATATTAACCCTATTATTATTAATTTTTTGCTAAAGAAAAGAAAAGCTCTTTCTTACAAGACAGAAGGTCTACAGAAATCAGCAAAAGAAGGGGGAACATATAATGTATCTCCCTCTCCCCTTAGCTATGTCTTCTGCCACTAAGTAGTGGTCAAATACAGGCTAATCTTTCAAAAGTCAAGTCAAGAGAGGAGAGACTGTGGAGAAGAGATTGTTTGGAATCTGTGGCATCTTTAGAAAATGTTTGTTTACAAATTATAGCATGATAAGGAATATCATGTAACAGCAGCCTGCATAGAGTATTATTTTTATCCCCTACCCTCCCAATAAAAAGTTCACAACAACCCCATGAGGTAGGCTGAAAGATAATGACTGGCTCAACAATCGGGATATCACCCACAGGTACCATGGCCTTCCGTGGTGCCCCCAGCAGGTAGCCTAGAATCTGATCTTTCATTTGTAAAAAGGTAAGTCTCTACCCCTCCTAGAAAGAAAGTTATGGAGCAAATTATGCTGGTACCCTTCTAAGTGATTTATATGAAAAGAGCCAGGGCTGGTCCTGCCTGTCAGTGGTATTAGCCAATCAGTGTTATTAGCCAATGAGTGAAGTCAGAGCTGTGACTGATAAGTGAGTTGTTTAGATACCAGGTAATAGGAATCCCTGGGGTCCGAAAGAGGGTTTTTTTACTCCCTTTTCCTGCTTCTATCTTCCCCCCTCCCCCAATCCTTGTAATCTCCATAATTTGGCCTTCCTTTTTCACTAGCTAACGGGATCCATCTTTCCTATGCTGGGTTCAGTTGCGATCAGGTAGTGCTTAGAAATTATTTTCTGCAAATACTACTACACAATGTGTGGGTGAATGTTAAAGAATCCCCCTCCCTGAAAAGGCAAATGTGAAAACTGCAAAGAGGCAAGGAACTGTTGTCCAGGGACTCATTAAGAATTCACTATATAGTTAGTTTATAATCCAATGGTACACATGTCTATTTCAGAAGTAAGTCTCTTTGTGTTTAATGGGTACAGGATGGCATTCTAGGCTTTGCTTTAGGGTAGGCATTGGGTGGAAAACCATTACTACTCTCTAATTTTGTGTTATACCATGCCCACCATGGCAGCCATTTTGTGTTTTGCCACTCCCCCATGCCAGCCATTTTGTGACTGTTGCTCCCCAGTACTCTCTCGAAATTTGAAATGAGTCCTCTGGTCCAAAAAGGTTGGTGATCCATGCAGTAAGGTTTGAGGCTGAGCAGGAATTTGAACCTAGGTATCCTAGCTCTTGTCTACACTCTAGCTAGAATACCACACTGTGTCATGGACAGTGTTGCTGTCAAGGTAGAATCAATGCAGATCCTAAAGCTCAACACATTCTGAGCATACATTAAACCCTGGAACCTGCAACCTGTTATCATCTGGGACCACTCCTTCATGATACCCCACCTATTTCCTATGTTTACTATTTCAAGTTGTTTCTTGAAGATGCCATACTGCTATTGTTTTCAAGTGTTAGCTCATCAGAAGGCACAAAGGACTTCAAAGGTCCAAACAGCGCAGACAGAACCAAACAGCATAGGTTCTATTTATTCCCAGGGTGGGAGAACCTGTGACCATCCAAATGTTGTTGAACGCCAACTCCCATCAGTCTAAGCCAACATGGCCAATGGTCAGGGATATGAGCAGTGAAATCTAAAAACATCTGGAGGGTACCATGTTGGCCAACACTGGTTTATTCTATGTGAAATCCAGCTGAGCTTTGGGGACAGAGTAGGGGAAGGGTCTATGGGTGCATCGAGCATTCATTTACTGTAAACCGCCCAGAGAGCTTCGGCTATGAGGCGGTACACAAATACAATAAATAAAAATAAATAAATTTGTCTGAGTCATGCATCCGGTCCACAGCTTCCTGAGCTTCCCAAATTATATGTGGTTGAAGAAGTAGAGATGGCATCACATAATTCTGCCATCCACATTCAGAAGCCCATATGGAATTCTGTATGCAGTAAAGAGTGGTTTCATTTTGTACACATTGTAATCTAACCAGTGATTCCATTGAAGCTTAAGAAGCGTGACACTGATTTGGTTAGCATCAGATGAAATGTAGATTTGTCCAGCTCAAGAAAGATGCTATTTAAGCAGAGATTTGCAGGTAATGGCTCATTTCTTTCCATCCCATAGACAATTCTAACGTCAGCCACTCACAGAAGCATGTCTATTGCAAACTGCAAATAAAGCTCCTTCCGTTCCACTATTGTGTGACCTCAGGGCAATTTGCTTAATTGTGTAATATAATTCTCGGAGAACAACAGTTTTGGGTTAGAGCTTTAAACTGTAATATCATGCTTCATGAAAGATTAGTACTCTAGGTAGCCAGCTAACAAACTGAACTGCACGCTTACATGGATTTGGAATCCAATCCAGTTCTGTGGCAGCAGAGCATAGGATTCACCAAAGAAAACAAGTCCCATGCTTCCAGTTTAATCGTTCCTGCTGAGGCAGCAGCTGCCTTGGTACAGAAGGAAATCGGCAACATGATGGAGGATGTTTGAAGACTGGAAAGCGGAGAGTAGCTCACACAATCCACACATGGTATTCTAAGAACTATAGAAGCAAACCTAGCCAATTTAGAACTGTCATACAGTTGGATAAGCAAAAAGCTACTAATACAGCCATTCAAAGTGAGCACATGACAATTTCTCTGGGATCTTCTAAAACTGATAGCTTAAATGCTTCCTCAGTGGGCACTGATGGCTAGAGTATACTTGATAAATGAGTGCTGGTGGCTGGTGGTTACTAGCTATTGAATACCATACTTGCCTGGCTTGGAATGGAAGGTAATGCTGGCGGTTTTGAATGCAGTCAGTGAACAAGACAGAAGTCTTATGTTTTGCAGCTGGCTGCCAAGAAGCAAACTTAGGGTTGTCCCAAGGACATGCTGTTTGCTGTCTGGGGAAATTAATACTGTTTTGAAGACTATGAGCACCGTTGCTTCAAATCTGACTATTAGCTCTGTTGACCCTGGTACTTCCTTGCTATCTCCCCATCCCCCATCTAATGGTTCCAAATAACCAGATATTACACAAAACAGTCTAACTCTTCAGTGCCCTCACCTCTCAAGAAAACTGACCCATTAAAGAGGAAGATATTGTGGTGATTCCTAAGCCTCCAGAGACCCTTTATAAAGGTTGTGATAGACTGAGAGGATTAATTACTGCAGAACATGATGTTGTAACTGCCACTTCTCACAGCATGTGCCATACATCTAAAGGCTCTCTGGAGTTTTCAGCAAAGTCTCTCACCATCCTGAGTGAGCTTCGCCGTCATGAGATAAGGTGCTGGGCCTTGTGTGGATCCATTCTGGTTGCTTGCCTCAAAAAGGATATTGTAGAACTGGAAAACATTGAGAAATGGGCAACCAAAATGATCAAGGGTCTAGATTGGCCCTATGAGGAAAGGTTACATAATTAAGGACTTTCTTAGCTCAGAAAAAGGCAATGAAGGGGAGGCATGATAGACGTCTATAAAATTATGGATAGTGTGAAGAAAATGGATAGGGAGACCTTTTTCTCCCCTTTCTCAAAATACTAAAACCCAGGGTCATTCAAGAAAGCTGAATGTGGAAATATTCAGGACAGACAAAAGAAAGCACCTCCTCACGCTGTACATAGTTAACTATGGAGTTCACTCTCACAAGATGTATTGTTGTTGTTGTTAAATTACCCACCCTTCATCCAAAGGTCCCAGGGCAGGTTACAACAGTTTTAAAATACATAATTAAAAACAGTTAAAAAAATGTAAACAACATCACAGAAAATAGGGTGGGTCCTAAAAATATACATCTCGGGTGTTGAAGGCCAGGGTGAAGAGGTGTGTCTTCAACATTCACCAAAAGTTGTACAATAAAGTTGACAGAGGGAGCTTGGTGGTGAGGGAGTTCCACAGCTTAGGAGCTGCCATAGAGAATGCCCTCTCCCAGGCCACCATCCCATCAACTTCCAAGGATGGCGGAACTATCAAAAGGGCCCCTTTTGATGATCTCAACACCCGCAAGGGTCTGTACGGAAGGAGGTGGTCTTTCAGATATTTGGGACCTAAGCTGTTTAGGACTTTAAACACCAACGTGCACACCTTAAACTGGGTCCAGAAACGAACTGACAACCAATGCAGCTGTTATAAAACAGGGGTTATATGAGTTCTACAGGGAACCCCAGCCAGTAATCTGGCTGCTGCATTTTGGACCAATTGAAGTTTCTGAGTTGCATTCAAGGGCAGCCCTACATATTGCAATAATCTAGTCTGGATGTTACCAGAGCATGGAGCACTGTGGCCAAATTTTCTCTGTCCAAAAGGGGCCAAAGCTGGCGAACCAGCCAGGACTAGAAAAAGGCACTCCTAGCCCCTGAGGCCACTTGAACCTTCAGTGACAGTGTTGGATCAAGGAGTACCTCCAGGCTGCAGACCTGCTCCTTCAAGGAAAGAGCAACCTCATCCAAAACGCGCTGTCTTCCAACCTCCTGGACGTGAGAACTCTAGACACAGGCTCTAATGGTAGCCACCAACCTGGATAGCTTTAAAAGGTGGGGGGTAGACAAAGTTGGACAAATTCATGGAGGACAAGGCTATCAATGGCTAGTAGCCATGATTTCTGTGCACTCCCTCCATTATAAGGGGCAGTTTGAAAACCAGTTGCTAGGGAGCATAATAAGTGAGGGGACATGCTGCTTTGCTCCTGTCCTGCTTGTAGACTCCCCATAAGCATTTGGATGGCTGCTGTGAGAACTGGATGCTGGAGTTCTACTCATGTTCTTAGGACTAGGGATCTTCTTCCAGTTGTACTTTTCTTCATTCTCTGACAGTCTCCATCCTACCCCTTAACACTCCTCACAAATGTGAATGCACGGGGGGAAAGTGGAAAACATGGGGAGAGGGATTTTCCAGGTTTCCTCCAAATGTTTCTATCTTTTTCCTCTTTAAACAAAACAAAAAACAAAGAGAAAAAATGAAAAAAAGTGTTTTTCCCCAAAGATTTTTCCAGTTTTTTCCTGGGCCTTCACATCTCTATAAATGTCCTTATTGTCCAATCCAATGCATGCCTTTGATTTTAGCTGACTATCTGGATAAGTTTATTTAGTTCAGTATCATGAAAAAGTTCTATTGAACATTTGAGATGTCAGTGTGAAATTTGTTACACACACAGTCATGGTATAGTTCTACATTTCAAGTTGAAATACATGCTTGATCTCTGCACCTGTTTTTAGTCAGAGGAGGAAAATGCAAAATACAACACAATCCAATATTTTCCTTGAAGACTGAGACATGAGAGTGAGAGTCAGGCTGTACATTCAGGACAACATACTCCATTGTAAATACATAAAAACCACCTCAACCACGTATCTATCAGGAGGGACCATAGCTGAGGAGTATAGCATGTGCTTTGCATGCAGAAAGTCATAGGTTCAATTTCCAGCATCTTCAGTTAGAAGGATTAGAAAGCAGGTAATGGGACGGACCTCTCCCTGAGACCCTGGAAAATCATATGCAATCAGGATAGACAATACTGAGTAATATGAACAAATAGTCTGACCTGATATAAGGCAGATTCCTTTATTTATACCCATTTTAAAAGTTGGGGAAAATGCAAAATAAATGACATGGCAACATTTCAAGCATAACCTCTCAAATACTAAGTTTACTAGTAATATTTTCATAAGGAACAGGCTTGCCTACGTACATACATTGAGAATTCCAAGGCTACCACAAGAAGTGAGAGTTCCCATTGCATCATCATAGCCTAGTATAGAAAATATGATGGTTAGTGCTAAATAAATAAATAAACGGGAGGTTTCAAATTCAGGCCTTCACCTTAGTCTGTTGATTTCAAAGGAACTCATTTCCAAGCATGCCAGGAACAGGGTCCCCAAACTGAATAACTTTATTACTATAATTATGTTCATGTTTGTTATATTTCCATAGTGCTGCTGGGGTGGGGTAGGGATGAGGATCAAAAGAAACCATTTTCTTTGCTTTCTTGTTTGCTGGGGCAATTTGCTTAGTGGTCAGCAACAGAGCTAAGAATAGAACCTTGCATCTTAATTCACAGTCCCTTGCTTTTACCACTAGATGATGATGTCTCGCCAAGGTGCAGGAAATGCTGCCTGGTGACATTCTTTTCCAGAGAGTGACACACTGACCCTGACACAACCCCATCAATTAGAAATGAGAAAATGACAATAGACTGCATTTAGCATGCTTTTGTGCTCTGAACTGGGTCTAAAATGCTGCCATTACATTTCCTCTTCTTCTTTTTCACCATTATTTCATTGTGAGAGACTTTAGGAGAAGTCTTGCCATTGCACTGTGATTTTAAAGCCTTTGATGGAGATCTGTCTTAAGACAACAGAGAACAAGGGTCAGAGTGGTCAGCCAAGAGGCATTAGGATTAGCCAAAGGGAAAAAAGCCTACTAATAGACTAGTGTATAAAACATGATAATAAGGGAAATGTACAGTTTTCCCTAGCAAATTGCAAGTAATCCAGTTGCATTGCTTTAGAGTTTTAATAATAACCCCCTCCCTTTTCCTAAAAAGTCCTGTCCCTGGAACCCTTTCTGTGGTGACACGCAGTCACATTTCTGCATTTGCACCACACGCTGGGCCTAAAGGCTATGGAGTCTATATCTGTCACAGATTAAGTGGCCGTGAGCCTTTTTTGCTTCTTCTAACTAAGGAGAAAGTTGCACGTAGAGAAATGTTCAGCGCTCAGTGAAGTTAAACCTTTGTTTGTGATGTTCACATGAATAACTTATAGTGCCATGACATCATGAACAGGGGTGCTGACACTGTTGACATGACAGCACTATAGACTGAATCCCGATCTGCCCTCCAAGGAGGAGATGGAATATTTGCTCGCTTCACATTTCACCAAGTCAGGCTGTTCAACTATTTATAAGATGAAGAGAAATTTCCACTACTTCAACTGACACACCTTTACCTGGCAACCGATCAGACAGAACTGGCTTCAAAAGCACAAATGTCAAAGAGCAGGGAGGAAGAGGCTGGCCTTGTGCAACTGTAGGAGTTGCCACTCTTTGTCACACATGTTTTTGTCGGAAACAGCCCAAAAGAATTTTTTCTTTGACATAGCTGATTATATCTGTGTATATGCTCCATAGATATATTCACTAATAGGCAAAAAAACCCTTGGGGTTTAAGAACATACCTATAACCAACAGACATTTCTATCAAACTTTTAAAAGCAGGGAAATTGGACAGCTATAGTGAATGCACCAGGGGAGCAGGAGACCTGACCTCCTCTCTGAGATATTGGACTGCCCTACACATTTGTCAAAATGCAAACACAATTTGGGTTGGTGTTTCACCGTCCAAGCCACTTCCTGTGTAGCCTGGAAGAATTGGGTAACATGTGCCTCTGAGCATATGATGAGTGGTGGCAACACCTGCAATCAGGACTACATCTCCAAAGATGGAGAATTACATCTTTTGTATGTTTGTTGGTGTTCTTCTCACTTTGCCTCTTTCCTGTATTACTACAGTTTCTACAGAGAATCTAACCTAGAAAATTATATTTCTCTCATTATGCAGCCTAGAAATCTATGTCAAATTTATTTTTATTAATTTCAACGCCTTTTTATTGGTCATTGTCATATGATGGTGAAGACAGCCTTTTGTGTTTCAAACTGGAGGTTATGTTCTATTTCTATTTTGGGTGCATTAACAGTTGAATCTGAAACTGCACATTGATGCAAAAGAGTGATTACAATATGTTGCTACATAAGCAATGACTCTAGCTGTTGGGGAAGGGAGGAGGAAGAAGGGCAGAGGGGAGGAGGGGGATGGGAGCAGGCAGGAGGGGGAGGGGAGGAGGAGGGCAGGTTTGATCATTTGCATGCTTATTCAGTTTAGTGAGATTTACTTCTGTGCAATCATGCTTAGCATATGTAAAACTGACCATGGGTAGGAGGGAGGGCTTAAGTGGGCAGGGGAGAAGGAAGAAGGAAGAGGGGAGGGGAAGGAGGGGATTGGAAGGGCAGGGGCAAAAGGAGGGGCAGGGAAGGGGCAAAATGGAAGTGATGGGAGTGAGGAGGAGGGGAGGGCAGGTTTGATCATTTGCATGCTTTTTGAGTTCAGTGGGATTTAGCCCTGTGTAATCATGCTTAGGATAGGTGAAACTGACCTGGGGGACGGGCATGGAGGGGAAGAGGGAGGAAGGGAGGGGAGGAGATTGAGTGCGTTGGTCGGCGGACACTGGGCAGAGGGGAAGCCCCTTTCCTTTCCTTTCCAAAAGAAAACATTGTGAACAGTATCATTATTTTTCAGCGTTTCCCCCACCTTTTTCTTCTACAGCAGGGACATGTAGTCTTCCACCCAAATTTAAACTAAAGCTATCACTGGCCACATCCACACCAGACCTTTATTTCACTTTTGACAGTCATGGCTTCTCCCAAAGAATCCTGGGAAGTGTAGTTAGGGAAGGGTGCTGAGAGTTGCTTGGAGACGCCCTGTTCCTCTCACAGAACTTCAATTAGAGCAGCTGACTGTTAAACCCCTCCAGCCACTGCAGCACTGTCAGGGGAATAGGAGTCTCCTCTCCGCACCCTTCACAAACTACACTTCCCAGGATTCTTTGGGGAAGCCATGACTGTCTAAAGTGAAATAAAGGTTGGGTGTGGGTGTGGCCCCCTGATTAGACAAGCCAAGCAGCTGTGAGTCTGGTTTTTAGAACACTGACAGTTGGTTCATACTGAACATGCCAGGGCTTATCATTGAATGTAATACTAATTTTCTTAAATTAATTAAAAATCAGCCAGCCATTTTTTAAACCTTTAAACTGCAGAAGATGAAGGTCAGAGTGTGGGGCAAGGTCAGTAACACGATTCCAGGTACTCTGTGAACATGGCTGATTTTTAATTAATTTCAACAAATTATGAGAACTCAGACAGAAAAAAGTCCAAAACAGGTCTGTTTTTCTTATCTCTTTTTATACTTTGAACTCTCGATTCTCTCTGACTGTTTTGTGTATCGCCATGAAAATTTAGAAGGTTGTTAAGCAAGCGTTTCTGAGCTCAGGACTATAAGTTTTATTTATTTATTTATTTATTATTTTATTTATATCCCACCCTTCCTTCCAGCAGGAGCCCAGTATTGTAAGGTTTTATTTTGAAATGAGCTTATGGGAAGCATCAGAATGGCATGGGGGTGCATTTTCAATTTAACATTGCAGAATGCAAACAGTCCATGCCAGCTATAGTATGCAGCCACTCTCATGGCTGTATAATAGAAACTCCATTTATTTATTCATTCATTCATTCATTCATTTATTAGATTTGTTAGACGCCCATCTGGCAGAGGTTAACAAATTATGAGAACTCTGACAGAAAAAATCCAAAAAGGTCTGATTTTTTCTCCTTCTCTTTTTATACTCTGAACTCTCAATTCTCTCTGACTGTTTTGTGTACCACCATGAAAACTTACTGGGTTGTTAAGCAAGCGTTTCTGAGTTCAGGACTACAAGTTTTCTAAGGTTTTGTTTTGAAATGAGCTTATGGGAAGCATCAGAATGGCATGGGTTTTTTTTTTCAGTTTAACATTGTGGAATGTGAACAATCCATGCTGGCTATAGTATACAACCACTCTTGTGGCTGTGTAATATATATATATTATAGCCATAGAGGAACAGTCAGGACAGTGCAGGATGGCTCCTCATCAACTGTCGTGCTGTGCTGTTGCTGCCTCCCTACCTCACCGACACCCTGAGCATGAGCAACAGAAGGCAAGGAGGAGGGAAATGGCAAGAGATCAGGATTGTTCCTAAGGCGCTACTCCAGCCACTCCCCAATGTTCCTGTGTCAGCTGGCCACCTCCCTGCTCCTCACAGGAGAATGTCTAAAATGGAGGAAATAAAGGTGCTTGGAAACTCATTTGGGGATGGGAGGAAAAGAAGATGCTTGGCAACCTGTTTGGCGATGGGGGGAGGAGCAGAGGATACTTGGTGACCCAATATCTAAAATCTATCACACCATACTTTTAAAGCACTCCTGTAATACTTTAACAGTCATGGCTTCCCCCAAAGTATCCTGAGAACTGTAGTTTGTAAAGGGTGTTGAGAGTTGTTAGGAGACCTCTATTCACCTCACAGAGTTACAATTCCCAGAGTTCCTTGGGAAGAGGGATTAATTGTTAAAGCACCCTGGGAACTACAGCTCTGTGGGGTGAATAAGGGTCTCCTAACAACTGTCAGCACCCTTCACAAACTTAAGTTCCTAGGATTCTTTGGGGACACCATAACTATTTAAAGTCGTACTGCTTTAAATGTATAGTGCAGATGGGGCATTAATTACCAATTGTATAAAAGGGGATAAGTATTGACCAGCAAACACTTTGAAAATTACTTTTCATGCTAAATAAATACTATAAAAAGGATTGATGATCGTGGCTGGTTACATGTGACTATGAGTTGGTGAAAAACTCAAGAAATCCAGAACTATGTAATTGTCTTGTAGGCAGGGCCAAAATAAGATATGTTGAGGCCTTATGCTATGTCAAGTTTAGGAAGTCCCATAATATTACCAAATAATTATGGAGAAATTATGAGGCTCAAAAGTGTAGCTTACTTAGGTTGTGCATAAATCTGTCACTGCCTATAGGTACACAATGTATTTGAAGTACTTTCTTGTGCCATTATTAGGCAGTCATGTTGGGGTGGTGGAAGAGTGAATAATTATGGTAAAAAACCGAGAACCACAGAGGATTTGAGTTAGGCATGTACAGAGCTTGTTTCTGCAGATATGGACATTATTTTCAAATTTTCACATACCGGGTGAATATTGTGTGAATAGGTAACATAGGTGTCTGAATCACCTGTTGACATAATATATTTCTCTGTATGCTATCATATGGAAATAATGCCCATGTCTGCAACAACAACAAAAAACCCTGGCTCAAGCCTAACTCTAATCTTTTATGATCTTTGAAGTTTTAACATGACTATTCCAACCATACACACCTCAGTCTTTTTTTTTTGCCATGACTGTCTCATAATGGCTCAAGAAAGAGCAAAACAAAATATTTTAAGTGCTTTCCAAGTGTGAAGCATCATTATCATTATATACTGAATGCACTGGACAAAAGCAGTAATGAAACAGTACATGGCACAAGTATCCACTAACAATTAGTACATTTGTTTTGAATCAAGCTGGTTTTGAATATTTGCTAAATCCTCTTTGCATATACATGCCAGCCACTAAGCAAAAAATCCCAATCTGGCAATAAAACATTAGCATTTGTTGGTACAGTCTGTTCTGTTCCTCCATGTGAGGAAAAAAGAGTGGAATTGAGAAGAGGTTAAGTCTTTTAAAGCAAACAAAGTGAACATCAAGCTCCAGTTTGTGACCCAAAGTGGTTTGGGAAAGGAACTCACTGAAGGATGTGGGTGACAAAAATTCATAGCATTGGTGGCACAATAGCCTTGAACCGGTCTGATTTTAATCTTCAGAACAGAATGGGGAAGCCTCTTTGCAGCATTCTAGCATTAGGGATTAATGTAACTTGGATCACTGAGTATTGTGTAGGCTGCAAGAGAAGACCTAGCTTGGGCTCCACAATGAAATCTATGGTAGGATGCAACAAAAAGTGCAACAGATGATACAGAAAAACTGATACAGGAAGATATAATCATCCTGAACTACCAATAGGAAATGAACAGCCTTCTCTTTACTTTCATCTAGGGATGTTCTCTTAAATGCCAGATTAGTATCAGGGGATACTGGGGATTTGAGAAAAATTATTTAATTAAATTTATATCCCACCCTTCCTTCCAGGGCTCCTACAGTAAACTTTATTTTTACTGTATATTTACTGCCAGGGAGTGAAAGAAAAGCTTCTGGAATTTTCTGCCTTATGTGCCAAAATAACTTGTGGAGCAGAGAACCTGTTGCCCAGGCAGCAAAATGTCTTGGGCTGGCCCCACTAGAAACAAATCTTTTGGTCCCTTTTCTGACCTAAATGTGACCTTTGCTATAATCATGAACTACTTTGGCCTTCGATAATCATATTATTTTAACATTTCTCTCAGCTAGGGATGGGGGGAGAAATTTCATTCAGTTTTTAAAGCCAAACCTCTCAAATACACACTTTCCAAAATAATGTGAGAACTTAAACACAGTCATCCTTCAAATTCACACCTATCCAAATTTTGCGATGCAGTTTTCCAACCAAACAATGGTTAAAGAAATGCATATATTAGAGGAACACGTACATAAGAGTGAACATATTAGTGAAAATAACATACAAAATGTGTTATATTAGTCAAATCTGCATGCAAATATGTGTTTATTAGGAGACATTTGCATTGAAATTCTGAAGAATTTTAGTGATTTTTTTCAAAGAAAATTGCAAATTGTACAGAAAGAACCAAAACTAACATATCCTTCCATCCCTAGGCTCAGCAACACATAATCACATTCTTGCAAATCCTTTAGTTTGAGCATTCTTTTGCCTCTTAAAGTTCAGAAAGAGCATGAAAATTGTATAGAAGTGGCTGATAAGTTGACTTTAAGAATGAGTTCCTTCTGAATAACTTATTTTTGTACACTAAGTAGACCCCATCTCTCAAAAGACACCTCCCCCACCCCAAACCCCCAAGGTTTTATAAACCCAGCAATTTCCAATTTAAATGGAACAAGGAAGCAAACCAGGCCAAGTGTGAAGGTCCAAACTCATTTAGAAACTAAGTATCTCACACACTAATTAAAAGGGAGATTGGAATATGAAAACAAAATGGCTACCACATCTAAAATGCAGAAAGAGAGATAGGAGCACAAAATAATGAAGCCATGCCCCCCCCATCAGCACACACTATCAAGGGGGGAGGCACCTACATCAGCCACTCCCATGCTTGCTCGAGAAGCTTTTTACACCTCTCCCCTGTCCAGAATGGAACGGAAGGTGGGTGTTGAGTACTGGCATCCAATAAAATGTGGGCATGTTTAAGGGAATGTGTTCAGTATATGAGAGACGAAGCCAGTGCAAACAGGAGCTGAGCTGGAAGAGCAAACAATCTCTCACATATCACTGATTTCTGACAGGATATTTACTGAGACCTTTCATGGGCACCATATCAGATCCTGGAGGGTACGCTGGTGCCTGCTGGTGCAATGTTGATGACTCAACCCTTGTAGTAAAAGATCTTTAGTATAACATTACCTAAATTCATTGTGTTGTCTGAAAATGAAAATGAATTTGTGAGAACACAGAGATGCACTGTGCCCAGAAGCCCATGTGTAAAAGTAGTGGTATAATTGATACAAAAAGGACAATCTAGAGATAGCATGCCATTTTCTCAGCAAAGCAGTATTCGTAATTGGATCCCAACTAAATGGTAGATCTATATTATTTGGCAACATTTAGCAAGCTGGTTGGAGGATACAGACTGGCATGGCAGCAGATTAATGCAGCCAAAAGGCATACTTAATTAAAAAAATAAGCAA
Source organism: Rhineura floridana (assembly GCF_030035675.1). Classification (NCBI taxonomy): domain Eukaryota; kingdom Metazoa; phylum Chordata; class Lepidosauria; order Squamata; family Rhineuridae; genus Rhineura; species Rhineura floridana. The sequence goes on from NC_084487.1 coordinate 59,121,000, forward strand.
AACAGAATCTCCCCTGAGGACTCAGGAGCAAACAATGCAATATTCCATTTTGTTGTGCACGCAGGGCTGTGACAATATCTAAGGAGGTCACAAGCAGCATAACAGAAGAGACCTTATGTTAAACCGTAGCTAACAAAGAGAGTAAAACGTGCTTTTTCTTGGGGGTGGGGACATTTGAAATAGAAGTATTTCAGTCTCTCACTTGATTTCCAGGATGATTACTTCTCTCTAATGTCTGATACAGGTGTTATTTGGAGTCACTTCTTTTACACCTGGAAATCAGTTACCTGGGTGTGCAGTGTAACACATGAACAGAGAGCTCAGTGATCTTAGCCTCTGAAGTGCCTTGTTGGAATAAGGACTTGTGTAATTACATCCAAATCCCCAAAAGGTATTCTGTGCATTGTTATTTGTTTGGATATTTAAACTATTAGCAGGTTTTTAGCCAGTAAGTAAAGTCAGGGTTGTGATTGACAAGATTTGTTGACCCCCAGACAATAGCTAAACCCCATTTCAAGTTCTGAAAACAGTTTCCTTTTCCTGCTTGTCTCACATCAGGTTCAGTAAATATATTCAGTAAATATATAGCTTTCAGTAGCATAAATAGTACTTTCCCTGTACAGGATTGGGACTTGCTTCTGAGTAAACATGCATAGGATTGCACTACAATCTTGGTAGGCATACACAGTAAACAATTTTAGTTATAATTATAATAAAAGTGTACAGGCAGGTTTTTTTTAACTACATGCAAAAATGGCATGTAACATTTTTTCTTTCAAATAATTTTTGAACAGAAATTTTAAAAAGAGTATATGCTGCAGTGTTATACCTTTCTAATTAAGGAGTCAAACAAGTTTAAATTTTACTGTACTATTGAAGAGGGCAGTTTACTTGTAATTCATAACCTGGTTTGAAAACCTTCCCAATATGAAGCTTTTATGGGAGTAAAACTGCAATGCTAATTCCATATAGCTGGGAGTTTACCCCATTGAATTCAGTAGGACTTACTTTTGAGTAGACATGGTTAGGATTGTGCTGAAAATCAATGGGACTTCTGAGTAAACATAGAAAATGATTATGTTGTTCATCTTATTCACCCCCTCTGATCCTTTTTTTAAAGCAGTTAGGCAGGGCTTTCTTAGATGTCACTCCTTTTGTTTGGCAGGAAACTAATATTTATTTATTTTTTAAAAGTTCCGCAATGGCCAACTGGTTTTGGCAACAAACTATTATATGGGGTGTATGTATTTTTACATCTCCAGTGTGTGTGTGTATGTAATATTGAATAGAACCCTGTGAAGTAGGGTTGGAAACCAAGGCAGCTCACAACAAGAAATAAAGCCATTTAAAATCCAAAAACCACAAAACAAGTATGAAACAATTGCAAACAGCTTAAAGTGGCATGATTCTGAGTTTTGATTGGGTGAGTGATGTTCCTTATCAGTGAATCGCAGTCCTGTGCATGCTTCCCTGTCTGAGTGAGCCCTATTGAATACATTGGGACTTGCTTCTGAGTAAACATGCATAGGATTGCACTATAAATATCTTTACAGGTTGTGTAAATAATAAATATCTGACTTTCATGCCTATATAAATATTTCTTCATACTATGTCTTGATATGTATCTGATTTCACACTATGGTTGTAATTTATTTCTTCCTATACATTTTAAGTGTGCCCTTCTTTCTTGGGGTGGTCATGGTCCCTCTGTTGTTTTCACCCTAGGGCAGATTGGCTGAGATATGCTGCATAGCCCATGGTGAGCCAGTAAACTTTGTAGCTTATTTCCATTTTAAAATTTAATTAAAATTATTTATATGCATGCAAAGTTTACGAAGTAATGCAGAGCCACATAATACATTTAAAGCATATCCAACCCACATTTAAAGAATCCTGGTAAGAGTAGTTTCCCCCTCACAGTTATAGTTCCCACCACCCTTAACAAACTACAGTTCTCATGATTCTGTGGCAGGATTCATGTGCTTCAAATGTATGTTGAATGTGCTTTAAATGCATGGTGTGGATCTGCCCTAGCATGATGTGCATTCATTAGTGAATTGAAAAGAACAAATTTAAAAGATACAAGCATACCCCGCTTAAAGTAGCTTCACTTAAAGTAGCCTTGCTATAAAGTACATGCTCCATACTCCACCATACCCCGCTTAAAGTACGCACGCTTCGCAATAACGGGCACTTTATTGGCATATGCCGCTGCCATCTAGTGGTGATTGCGTGCAGTACAAGTGAAGATAATTGCTTCACTTTAAGTACATTTTCACTTAAAGTACACTCTCTGGTCCCATTGCATATGTTAAAGCAGGGTATGCCTGTACTTTTTTAAACAGGGGAAGGACTGTAGCTCAGTGGTAGGGCACATACCTTGCATGCAAAGGCCCAAAATTCAATCTCCATGAAGAGACTATTGCCTGGAATCCTGGAGAGGAAATGTTAGTCCATGTCATCAATACCGAACTAAATGGTACCAAATGGCCTGAGTTGGTATAAGGCAGATTCCTTAGTGCCTAACAGAGGAAAGAGACCCAAAGGCCACAGTGACTCTGAAATTGATTTATGTATTTTATTTACAACATTTATATACCACTTTATTGTAAAAAAAACACCTCAAAGTGGTTTATAGAAGGAATTAAAACAATGAAATTATTGGCAAAAAAGGTAAAGACAGTTATTTAAAAACATTCAAAATAATAAAAGCAACAATGAGTTAAAAACAGATAAAAAACACAATAGCTTCTCCATGCCCAGGTAGGCTTGCCTAAACAAAAATATTTTTAGTAGGTGCCAAAAAGAGTACAGTGAAGGTCCCTGCCTAATGTAAATAGGCAGGGAGTTCCAAAGCTTAGGTACTGCCACATGAAAGGATAGATTTCTTCCAAGTACTATGTGGAACCTGTAACATCGAAAGCACACCTTGAACATGGCCTGGTAGCAAATCAGCAACCAGTGCAGACTTCAGAGCAGAAGTATGATGTGCTGATAGGGTCTCACCCATGTCAGCAATCATGCCACAACATTTACACTAAATGTAGCCCTCAGGTCAGGTTGGGCTGCATGGGGATTTTTGCGACCTTGGCTGACAGGTTGTCAGGATTTTTTATAGTTTTAGTTAGGAACTCTGACTGGTTGTGGGATGCTGATTTTTCTGTCTTACTCATAGAATCTTGTTGTGGTTGGTATGGTATTGAATTTAGGGAATCATCACTGTCTTGTTTTTGATTTCGTTTACCTCTGACCTTACTCCCTTACATCCATAGAAGCAAGAACAGCGGTTCCATGTGGTCAGATCAACCCATTGATGATGCACCTTGTTACCTGCATGATGGTTTGTTTCTTGCCCAATAGTGGTAAAAGAGAATTCACATACTGGGAAGTGTGGCTTCAATTGCTGTTGTTCCCAATCTACTGCCTGTGAAGGTAGACCAAACCATGTGTGTTTTCTCTCTGTCAATTATTACTCACTGGAATTGGGTTGGTTGTAAAAGTGAGTTTATAGCAGCCCAGAGAGTAGGCAGGAAAGAGTTGAGAATCTTCTTAACTCTGATTCATTTCTCAAACCTCTCTCTGCAGTGAAGGATCAAGTCTGTAAAGATGTTACAGCATGGAGCAGCCATATTAAAAGGCAGGCAGGGCATTCCAGGCAGGGGTTGCCAACTCTGCTTTGATATGTATATTGTTGCAGAGGATCCCTATTCAAACTTTGCCAACAGCACAATCCTAACAATAGCTACTCAGAAGTAAGTCCTGTTGAATACTATGGGGCTTAGTCCCTTAGTAAGTGTTTAGAATCGCAACCTTCAAGGGCATCCACCTTTACCACTGAGTGGTCCCATCTAATATCTCAATAACACTAGGCTTTTTTTCCTGCAGTGGCCTTCTGATGACTGGTCTTGCCTGAGAGCATTTAAACCCTTCTTGCCAGAAGCAAGTAGGCTAGATTAAATGTTCCTTACCCAGGGTCTCTAAGCAGGTGAGAAGGCACCTGGTTGGCCACTGTGAGAACAGGATGCTGGACTACATGGGCCACTGGCCTGATCCAGCAGGCTCTTCTTATGTTCTTATGTTCTTATGATCCCGTCACTTAAGATGGACCTGGAAACACCCTCATTTAACTAAGATTTCTATCTTAATCTCCAATCAGAGATTTTGTTGTTGTTGGAGCAGTATGCTCCAAGCAACTGTGGTTGATGCTTAATCTATCATGCTTAATCACAGCACTTGGACATGCCTCTATGACATAACTAGGACATGCCCCATGGCATCACTAGGGCCCACTCCTCATGACATCACTAGGGCCTGCCCGTGAAATCTCAGGGCTTGCGATGCTTCTGCCCTGGCAACCATATAAATGCTATACTTTCTGTTAAAAGCACTTAACAGGGAAAATGTGGCTACTGAATATAGAGGAGATCCCATGCTATTCCAAAAGGGCATTTAAAAAAAAAAAAAAACTAGCCCTGGCAAATGCTGGAGAGTCTATAATTTACTGGGGACTTACTTCCACGTGTGGTAGCCTTGCACGCACATACAAGCTTGGAAGTTAACAATAGGCAAGATACAGGAAGTTATTATGCATGAAATTCTATGTGATACACAAGCAATTTTCTTTAGTGGTACTTTGGTACTTGCTTATTGCTATAAAATTAAGTATTGTTCAGTGCTGGTATTCACCTAATTATTAGGTCCAATATATTATCAATAACTCACTGGCTGCCTTCATAGATCCTGGCACTTTGCAACCATAAGCAATCTAACAGAGTTGACCTGGTAGCCAAGGGTTTAGAAAAAAAACAGGAACATAGAAAGCTGCCTTCTTCTGAATTGGACCCACTGGTCCATCTAGCTCATATTGTCTACACTGACAGGGTTTCAGACAGGGAGTCTCTCCCAGAGCTAAATGGAAATTCTGAGAATTAAACCTGGAACCTTCTCCATGCAAAGCAGATGCTGTACCATTACCTGTACCATTTTATTGAAACTTAACGCTAAGAAATATACACAATTCCCAAACCAGAGTGGTATATGGATATTTATTGCTAGTGATTGATTGCTTTTATTACATCTATTGTATATCTGTGCAAATTTTTAGGGTGCATTGTTGGGGTATTGTGAATGAAGGTACACAGATATATGAATAATATGCATAATGACTGGGATTTGTCTTTCTTCTAATGAAAAGCTTTGTTTTCCTCTTGATCGTGATATGGTAGTAATATTAAATGTACATATGTGTGTGTATGTAATAGTAATAACAATAACTACAATAAAATATAAATATTGAAAACACATTATCAGATAAAACACTCCAGGTTACATCCAAGTCAGAAATATAATAAATAAATTGTTACAGATTCATGGTGCATTAAGAAGACCTATGGGTTTTACCACAGGCCAAACCACAAGTGCCAAAGACACTTGAAGAGAGACACTGCTTACAAGTGCCTGTACGCTAATGCTAAGAGCCTCCAAACCAAGATGGGAGAACTGGAGTGCTTGGTCTTAGAGAAGAGCATTGATATAGTGAGCATAAGGGAGACCTGGTGGAATGGAGAAAACCAGTGGGATACGGTTATCCCTGGATATAAACTATATCGGAAGGACAGGGAAGGACGTATTGGTGGCAGAGTCGCTCTATACGTGAAAGAAGGCATTGAATCCAGCAAGCTCGAAAACCCAAAAGAGGTGGACTCCTCCACAGAATCGTTGTGGGTGGTGATACCATGCCCCAGGAGGGATTTAATACTGGGAACGATCTATCGTCCCCCTGATCAAAATGCTCAGGGAGACCTTGAGATGAGATATGAAATTGAGGAAGCATCCAAACTAGGAAATGTGGTAGTAATGGGTGACTTCAACTACCCGGACATAGACTGGCTGCATATGTGTTCCAGTCATGACAAAGAAGCAAAATTTCTAGATATTCTAAATGACTATTCCCTAGACCAGTTGGTCATGGAACTGACCAGAGGGATGGCAACCCTGGACTTAGTCCTCAGTGGGGACCGGGACCTGGTGTGAGATGTAAGTGTTGTTGAACCGATTGGGAGCAGTGACCACAGTGCTATTAAATTAAACATACATGTAACTGGCCAATTGCCAAGAAAATCCAACACGGTCACATTTGACTTCAAAAGAGGAAACTTCACAAAAATGAGGGGATTGGTAAAAAGAAAGCTGAAAAACAAAGTTCAGAGGGTCACATCACTCGAAAATGCTTGGAAGTTGTTTAAAAACACTATATTAGAAGCTCAACTGGAGTGCATACCGCAGATCAGAAAAGGTACCGCCAGGGCCAAGAAGATGCCAGCATGGTTAACAAGCAAAGTCAAGGAAGCTCTTAGAGACAAAAAGTCTTCCTTCAGAAAATGGAAGTCTTGTCCGAATGAAGAAAATAAAAAAGAACACAAACTCTGGGAAAAGAAATGCAAGAAGACAATAAGGGATGCTAAAAAAGAATTTGAGGAGCACATTGCTAAGAACATAAAAACCAACAAAAAAAATTCTATAAATACATTCAAAGCAGGAGACCATCTAGGGAGGCGATTGGACCCTTGGATGATAAGGGAGTCAAAGGTGTACTAAAGAACGATAAGGAGATTGCAGAGAAGCTAAATGAATTCTTTGCATCTGTCTTCACAGTGGAAGATATAGGGCAGATCCCTGAACCTGAACTAACATTTGCAGGAAGGGATTCTGAGGAACTGAGACAAATAGTGGTAACGAAAGAGGAAGTTCTAGGCTTAATGGACAATATAAAAACTGACAAATCACCGGGCCCGGATGGCATCCACCCGAGAGTTCTCAAAGAACTCAAATGTGAAATTGCTGATCTGCTAACTAAAATATGCAACTTGTCCCTCGGGTCCTCCTCCGTGCCTGAGGACTGGAAAGTGGCAAATGTAACACCAATCTTCAAAAAGGGATCCAGAGGGGATCCCAGAAATTACAGGCCAGTTAGCTTAACTTCTGTCCCTGGAAAACTGGTAGAAAGTATTATTAAAGCTAGATTCACTAAGCACATAGAAGAACAAGCTTTACTGAAGCAGAGCCAGCATGGCTTCTGCAAGGGAAAGTCCTGTCTCAGTAACCTATTAGAATTCTTTGACAGTGTCAACAAGCATATAGATAGAGGTGATCCAGTGGACATAGTGTACTTAGACTTTCAAAAAGCGTTTGACAAGGTACCTCACCAAAGACTTCTGAGGAAGTTTAGCAGTCATGGAATAAGAGGAGAGGTCCTCTTGTGGATAAGGAATTGTTTAAGAAGCAGAAAGCAGAGAGTAGGAATAAACGGACAGTTCTCCCAATGGAGGGCTGTAGAAAGTGGAGTCCCTCAAGGATCAGTATTGGGACCTGTACTTTTCAACTTGTTCATTAATGACCTAGAATTAGGAGTGAGCAGTGAAGTGGCCAAGTTTGCTGACGACACTAAATTGTTCAGGGTTGTTAAAACAAAAAGGGATTGCGAAGAGCTCCAAAAAGACCTCTCCAAACTGAGTGAATGGGCGGAAAAATGGCAAATGCAATTCAATATAAACAAGTGTAAAATCATGCATATTGGAGCAAAAAATCTTAATTTCACATATACGCTCATGGGGTCTGAACTGGCGGTGACCGACCAGGAGAGAGACCTCGGGGTTGTAGCGGACAGAATGATGAAAATGTCGACCCAGTGTGCGGCAGCTGTGAAAAAGGCAAATTCCATGCTAGGGATAATTAGGAAAGGTATTGAAAATAAAACAGCCGATATCATCATGCCGTTGTATAAATCTATGGTGCGGCCACATTTGGAATACTGTGTACAGTTCTGGTCGCCTCATCTCAAAAAGGATATTATAGAGTTGGAAAAGGTTCAGAAGAGGGCAACCAGAATGATCAAGGGGATGGAGCGACTCCCTTACGAGGAAAGGTTGCAGCATTTGGGGCTTTTTAGTTTAGAGAAAAGGCGGGTCAGAGGAGACATGATAGAAGTGTATAAAATTATGCATGGCATTGAGAAAGTAGATTTATTTATTTATTTATTTATTTTATTCAGCTTATATCATGGCTACTAGCTATGATGGCTGTGCTCTGCCACCCTAGTCAGAGGCAGTGAACAAGGCAGGGTGAGTGCACAACAGAAGAGTGCCCAAAAGTCTGCTCAGTCAAGATTTTCCTTGTTTAGGGGCAGGTTTTTCATGATTGCAAACACCCTATAATTAGGGCTCTGCACTGTATATGTACAAATCACAAATAACAACCCAGATAGGGCTGATTTGGGCTGATTTGTATCCTGTCCAGATCAGATTGAAGCAGCTACAAATCTCTGCAGAGTGCATTGGCTAGTCCCAAATTGATGTATAGATATTTGTACATATCTGCAGCTCAAAACAGTCTCTAAAGACACAAAGTGTCTCTGAAATGGAGCAATTACAAAGCCATAAGGGAGAACACCAGTGTGGGGATAGAGGAAGGGAGGCTAGAATGCTATCACCCCACCCAACACTCTCCAATCACAGTGCTGGTAAGGAGTAAAGTCTTAACATGCAGAAATCTGTTGTCAGTTCTGTCTCTTAGAAATGTTTGATGGGGATTGGGTGGCATTTGTTCAGCTTGTGTTTGTTTTCTGTTCTTTCCCAATCAATCCCAGTCCCATTCTTATTTACACATTTTTTAAAAAAGGTTTAATATCTGTGTTTTTTTTAAATTCATTTCTCATTACTAATAATTATTAATAAACTTTGTGAGCATATTTAGCCACAGTTTTATGAATTCAGTCTTGTTGTTGTTGCTATTTTCCACTTGCTATCACAAACAATAATGAGCAGCCAGCTTGTGTGGTTACACTTTATTATTATTATTAGGAGGAGTTTTTCCAATTGCTAACCATAGTGAATATTATAAATATTAAACAGTATTTTTATTTTTCCCTCATTTACTACTGCTGTTGGCAATCTGCCCCCTATGTGACAGGGTCTTTTTAAAAAAACTTTTCTTGGAAAAAGCAAATTTTAAAGGTGTCTAGCATGAAAACGCACTTGAAATTTGGCAGGGTTAGTTCCCTCTATAGGGACTACCATGTCACCAAAGGTCCCTGTGTGAAAAAACAAAACTGTCAAAACATTTTAACATTTTAAAATGGCGAGCATGAGAACCCGTGGGAATTATCCACCTGCAACATGGCAGGTTTAATCCCCTATACAGCAGCTACCATGTCACCAGATTTCAAGCTTTTAGTGTGGCAGACCCTTCCTTGTGGAACTCCCTACCAATAGAGGTTTGGCAGGAATCATCCCTTCTTTTTTTCAGGCATTTCCTGAAAACAGAAAATTTAAATAGGCCTTTAAATATGAATCTTGTTTTCCAACCACTACAGTACTTATGGATGCTTTTATTATTGTTTTTAATTATGATTTTATTGGTTTTTAACTATATCATGTTTTTGAATGTTGTAATGCCACCTTGATATATTGATGAAAAATGCAGTTTATAAATATTTTAATAAATAAATTATTGCTAAATGGTGTCATAAAGAGATAACTTATAGTAACATGAAAAAAAATATCTACCCTAAGTTACCCTTTACTCTTTTAAAACTCTCATTATAAAGCACTCACTATATGGTGCCTATTTTGTTTCTTTTTACTTGATGGGAAAGGATGAAAACAGACCTAGAGGAATAGAAGCACTGTTGTGCACACTACAGTTAGCTAGCTTGCTGGCCACCTAGGCTGTAACTCAGGCCTAATTTCTGAATTTCCCTATGGGTGCAACTCAGTGTGAGGCCTTTTCAAGATTTCTAGGCAGGAAAATTAACCCAGCAACCAGTAAAAAAAAAAAAACCCAGTTGCTTTTTACAATTAGTTTCCAATCACTTCATTAGTCCTTTATGTAACAACCAGCTAATTTTTTTCCCTTGGTTGTCCAACAGGGAGGAAAATCTAAAGGATAGGAGCAGGAACAGAACAGGACAGGAGGGGCCTCAAAGAGGAATTAACAAACACACTCTAAAGTATTTATTTTGTCTCTGCCTTTCCCTAAACTTCTAGTATGGACAAGTTTGTTTTTCAAGTGGAATCTCAAACTGAGATACTTAATCCAGCATCAAAGCCAACCTCACTGTGATTACCAAAGTAGTTCAGTTCATGAAGAATCAGACCACAGGTGAAAGACGACTGTAGCTATAGGCAAAATCAGGTTTTTGACTCTCATATTCCTGGGGATCTCTAAAAAAAAGGGTGAGAAAATTCAACAGATTAAACTTCATTCATGTAAGTTAACACACTTAACATGGAGGAGGGATGAGAAGGAAGGTTACTGCCTTTCCCTTCCTCTGGCCTGGCCCTCACACGTCTCCACCAGTGAGGGAGGGAGGATTGGCTGGCGTTATACACCTCCCCCCCCCAAAAAATGTCCCACATAGAAATGTGGCTCTACCACCGAACAAGGAAGGCTGGCTACAGGGCTGGGGACTATAAATGTGGGTCTGGTGGTGTGGGCACATTGAGGAAGGCAATGGATTGTAAAACACATTGCAAAATGTGTGTTCCCCAATACGACCTGACAAAGGCCCTGAAACTATGTTGGCACTGTTGACGTCTTTCCAATTGGCCTCAGGGTGTGTGTGTGTGTGTAACCGAAGGATAAACCAGCACCACCTCCACCTCTGCCTTGGCCAGTGTAAGCTAGTAAGGATCCAGATGTGATGGTGGCTCCACCAAGGAACTTTTCTCTCTCCTTCCTTCTGGTAAGTAAGATTAGTCTGTTAATACATTTGTATTCCACCTGTTAGGAAACCATATGTGTTGTATTCACCTACATCCTACTCAGAATAGACCTATTGAAATTAATTAACCAAAGTTAGTCATGCTCATTAACATCAAAGGGTCAATTCTAGGTAGGGGTAGCATTAAATGCCACCCTATATTTTTAATTCAAAGAAATCCATGGGACTGGGATGGTCAAAATGGCCTTACAGCAAAGAGCTTCTCCCTGCATGTAAATATTTATGTCTGAAATACTAATTTGCTGGTTTTCAGGAACCATTTGAATGTTATTGTGTTGGTTGCAAGTGCACTGAGGGTATGCCTATGGAACTTGTTTAATCTGGTTTTATTTATTTAAAACCAGTTCAAGACACACAAGATGGAGCTATACATGATGATGGCAACACAGCTGTTTGTTTAACATTGTGACACCACGAAACAGCAGCAAAATTGTGGCTTAAAAGGCACAATAAAAAGGTCCACCAATACAGAGGGCAGGAACTCCCCCCCCATTGTACAGGCATTGTACAATGATAATGTATGTAACAAAAGCAAGGGTCACACTGAGAAAACATAGGCTGCTTGTACATAACGCAGGCACCATCTTATGCTGTCGGCTTCTCACTCTGTGAGGATCACATGGGTGCAATGCCCTTAAAACGCCTTAAAATTATAGTACATTCCAACAGTGCTATTTCTGGGTTAGTCCCTCTTACAGTACCACCCAAGCTCAACAGCTGTGTAACTTACTAATATTAAATGCAGCCTCTTCTTGAGGAAACAGCTGTTTTCTGTTATTAATAGTCATAAAAGAGGAGTGTTCTGAAAAGTAACCTGAGTAATGTCTTGACTGGCCAAAGATCCATTTCAATTATTCATTCCAGTTATATATTTAGATTGTTGCATTAATTGCAGATGTTAAAAATGTGAACTAGTAATCAGAGTGGATCACACAAGCTTGGTACATCACTTGATTGAAGCATCAAACCTTCTAAACTCCTAATCCCAGTTGGTATCAGCATGATTTTATGTGCACGTTGTTGTTTTAAAAGTTCTCGTATTTATATATTTTTAATTGTTTTAATATATGCAGTTGTTTTAACTGTTTTTATATATATAACTGCTTCAATATATCATAAATTGCTTCAGTATGTCTCATGGGAAGCAATTCATAAATGAAATCATCATCATCATTTTAAGATTGTTTTCTAAATGAAAGTTATTTTCCCAGTGTTATTTTCTCAAGCCTGATGTATAACCTGATCAATTTGCACTTGTACAGTGATCTAGCACATCCATAATATATGCGTGTCAACCCTGACTATGATTCTGATCTATCACAATCCTGCAGCATTATGTGAGAGTAAATGTAGACTATCTAGCAGGGCCGCATTATGACTTTTGTGGGCCCTAGGCACTTTTGCCTTCCTGGGCCCCTCCCACCATAATAATATCAATTAAAAAAATTATTTTGATATAACTTTAAATACTTCAACATTTTATTTTTTTTCTGTTTTAGGCAAAATTTAATAGATTTTAGTGGGCCCTAAAAAATTCATTTTTTTCTGATGTGAGAAAAAAATTAAAAGATTTTCTTCAACCCTAAAAGTTCATTTTTTTCTTCTGATTTTAAAAGAAGTTAAAACATTTTTGTGGGCCCCTAAAAGTATTGTGGGCCCTAGGCACTGTGCCTAATGGATAAGTCGGCCCTGCTGTCTAGTGGTAATGAATAAGAATGTTGTGAGTCTTTTAGATTATACAGCCACTCGAGTGGCTGTATACTATAGTCAGCGGGGATTTTTCACATTCCACAATGTTAAATGGAAAATATCCCCCCATGCCATTCTGAGGCTTCCCATAAGCTCATTTCAAAATAAAACCTTACAAAACTTATAGTTCTGAACTCAGAAACGCTTGCTTAACAACCCTGTCAATTTTCATGGTGATACACAAAACAGTCAGAGAGAATTGAGAGTTCAAAGTCTAAAAAGAGAGAAAAAAACTCAGCCTTTTTGGACTTTTTTCTGCGAGTTCTCATAATCTGTTGAAATTCATTAAAAATCAGCCATGTTCACAGAGTACCTGTAATCCTAATACTGACCCTGCCCCATACTCTGACCTTCATCTACTGCAGTTTAAAAGTTAAAAAAATGCCTGGTTGATTTTTAATTAATTTAAGAAATTTTGGCTGGGACCCAATCATAGCGCGGAGCATGCTCAGTAAGGACCAACTGTCAGTATTCTAAAAGCCTCACAGCTGCTGGGCTTGGCTAATAAGAGGGCCACACCCACACCAGACTTGATTTCACTTGAGACAGTCATGGCTTCCCTCAAAGAATCCTGGGAAGTATAGTTTGTGAAGGGTGCTGAGAGGAGACTCCTATTCCCCTGAGATAACGGTTTAACAGTCAGCCACTCTGATTAAAGGTCTGTGAGAGAAACAGGGCATCTCCTAGCAACTCTCAGCACCCTTCACTAACTACACTTCCCAGGATTCTTTGAGAGAAGCCATGATTGGCTTTGAGCCATGGCTTTGAGAGAAGCCATGATAAATTGTGTTTTTAAATTTGTATATTTGTTTTTAATGTTTTTAGTTATTGTAAACCGCCCAGAGAGCTTCAGCTATGGGGTGGTATATAAATACACTAAATAAATAGATAAATAAATAATGATTGTCCAAAGTGTAACAGAGGCCTGGTGTGGATGTGGCCAGGGACAGCTTTGTTTTAAATTTGGGTGGGAGGTAGGGTTGCCAGGTTCAGGGCCTGAGACTGATCCTGTACCTTTAGGAGAAGAGAAAGTCTACCAAGTGCTGGTGTTCTTGCAACATTGTAATGGGAAAAACCACAAGGTAGAATTGTCCCTTCCCCCTGCCCAAGTGTGAAAGATACAGAAGACGTCTTGGTTGGCAGGCCCAGCCTGGTCAGTTTTACCTATCCTAATCATGATTGCATAGGAGTATATCCAATTCAACTCAATAATCATACAAATCCTCCCCTCTTCCTTCTTCTGCCTTCCCTGCCCACTCCAGCCCTCTGTGCCTCCCCCCCAGTCAGTTTTACCTATCCTAAGCATGATTGCACGGGAGTAAATCCCACTGAACTCAATAAACATGCAAACGACCACATCTGTCCTTCTTCTCCCCTCCCCCTCCTGCCTGCTCCCATCCCAGTCCTCCCCTCTGCCTTTCCACCCCTCCCTCCTCCCCCTCCTCCCTTCCACATCCCCTGTGGTCAGTTTCACCTATCCTAAGCATGATTGCCTGGTGTGTGTGTGTGTAAATCCCACTTAACTCAATAAGCATACAAATGATCAATCCATTCTCAGCAAACTTGCACAGGATCCCATTTCTTACCTCCCAGATTAAAAAGCAGGGAAATTCACTAATAGGCAAAAAACCTTGCGGTTTAAGAATGTACCAATAGCTCACAGATATTTCTACCAAACTTTAAAAAGCAGGGAAATTGGGCAGCTATAGTGAATGCACCAGGGGAGCAGGAGACCTGAACTCCTCTCTGAGATATTGTACTGCCCTACAAAGTTGTCAAAATGCAAACACAATTTGGGTTGGTCTTTCACAGTCCAATCCACTTGCTGTGTAGCTTGGAAGAATTTGGTAACATGTGCCTCTGAGCATATGGTGAGTGGTGGCAACACCTGTAATCAGCCCAAATAATAGAAAGAAGATATGTCCTGTGCTGATTTTGTTTTAGCCGAGAGGAAGCAACATTATTAAGACAGTTGATATAGTTCAGATGGTCACTTTAAATATGTCTGATTTACTTTGCAATTTTAGTGAAGTTTTCTATAGGAAATCATTTTCTTTTGCTTTTGTTTCTATGAATATGTGAAGTACAGCAACACTTTGCAAAATTTATACTAAAAAAACTCCAAACATAATTGTGGAATAATGGCACTGACTTCTGCAAAATAGTCTTCAGTGGACCTCAGAAGTATCTCAATTTGCACAAGATAAGACAGTGGAAGGTGAAATATATTCTAGCAAAGTTCTACATGTGCTCTATGTTTTTAATTGATCATGAACACCTTGCCTTAAATAAAGTGGTTTAAACATAGCAGGCTGAAAACATGCATCCTCTTTTTTCCAACAGCTAGAGTCATTGCTGAAGTAGCAACATATTGTGATCAGTCTGATTTTACATCATACTGCAGTTTCAGATTCAACTGTTAATGCACCCAAAATAGAAATAGAACATAACCTCCAATATAAAACACAAAAGGCTGTCTTCACCATCACATGACAATAACCAATAAAAAGGCTTTGAAATTAATAAAAATAGATTTGACACAGATTTCTAGGATGAATAAGGAGGGGGGAAATTTTCTGGTTTAGATTCTCTGTAGAAACATTAGTAACACAGCAAAGAAGCAAAGTAAGAAGAACACCAACAAAGATACAAAAATATAAATCTCCATCTTTGGAGATGGCAGGTGTTGCCGCCACTCACCATAGCACATTCAACTCACATTTAAAGCGCATGACTTCCCCTAAAGAATCCTGGGAAGTGTAGTTTCCCCCTCACAGTTATAGTTCTCACCACCCTTAACAAACTAAAATTCCCATGATTCTGTGGTGGGATTCATGTGCTTCAAATGTGTGTTGAATGTGCTATAAATGAATGGTGTGGATCTGCCCTAGGTATGATGTGCATTCAAGAGTGAATTGCAAAGAACAATTTTAAAAGATACTTTTTTAAACAGGGGGAGGGTTGCAGCTCATCGGTAGGGCATACGCTTTGCATGCAAGGTCCAAAATTCAATTCCTGGAAAAAACTATTGCCTGGAATCCTGGAGAGCCAATGCTAGTCCATGTCATGAGTACTGAGCTAGATGGTATGAAATGGCCTGAGTCAGTATAAGGCAGATTCCTTGGTTCCTAAAAGTGGGAAGAGACTCCAACATTTATTTATGTATTTTTATTTACAACATTTATATACTACTTTATTGTAAAAAAATCTCAAAGCGGTTTACAGAAAGAATTAAAACAATAACATTATTGGCAAAAGCGTTAAGGACAGATATTTAAAAACATTCAAAATAATAAAACCAACAATGAGTTAAAAACAGATTTAAAAACACAATGGTTTCTACATGCCTGGAGAGGCTTGCCTCAAGAAAACTGTTTTTAGCAGGTGCTGAAAAGAGGCGTCTGCCTAATGTCAATAGGCAAGGAGTTCCAAAGCATAGGTGCTGCCACACAAAAGGACTGATTTCTTACAAGAGCGGAACAAGTACTATGTGGCACCCATAACATGGAAAGCACAGCTTGAACTTGGCCTGGTAGGAAATCAGCAACCAATGCCGATTTCAGAGCAGAGGTGTAAAGTGCTGATAGGACCTCACTCATGTCAGCAATCGTGCTGCAGCATTCTGCATTAACTGCAGTCCCCAGGTCAGGTTGTGCTGCATGGGGATTTCTGTGACCTTGGCTGACTGGCTGCTAGGATTTTTTTAGTTTGGGGTTTTGGTTATGAATCCTGACTGGTTGTGGGATGCTGAGTTTTCTGCCTTACTCATAGGAATCTTGTTGTGGTTGGTATGGTATTGCGTTTAGGAAAGTGTTACTGCCTTTTGTGTTGTTGTTGTTTCTATTTGCATTTCACTTATCTTTAACCTTACTCCATTACAGCCATAGAAGCAACAGCAGTGGTTCCATGTGCTCAGGGCAACCCCCTTAAACCCACTGATGATGCACCTTGTCGGTTGCATGACAATTTGTTTCTTGCCCAATAGTAGTAAAAGAGAATTCACATATTTGGAAGTGTGGCTACAACTGTTGTTCCCAAGCTGCTGCCTATGAAAGTAGACCAAACCGTGTGTGTTTTCTCTCTGTCCATTATTGCTCACTGGAACTGGGTTGGCTGTCAAAGTGAGTTTATAGCAGTCCACAGGGTAGACAAAAAGGGTAGTGAATCTTCTTACTCTTACTCATTTATCAGACCTCTTTCTAAAGGGTCAAATCTGTTAAGAATTTTGGAGCAGCCATGTTAAAAGATATGGGCAGGGCACTGCAGGCAGGGGGTTGCCAACCCTGTTTGGATATGGATGTCTTTGCAGAGGATCCATAGTTAAGGTTTACCAACATCACAGTCCATACTATATCTACTCAGAAGTAAGTCTTGTTGAGTTCTATGGTGCTTAGTCCATTAGTAAGTGTGTTTAGAATTGCTGCCTTCAGGGACATCCATCTTTACTACTGAGTGTTCCCATCTAACATCTCCACAACACTAGGCTCCTTTCTTCCTACAATGGCCTTCTGGTGACTGGCCTGGGGGCACTTAAACCCTTCTTGCTGAAAGCAAATGGGCTAGATTAAATGTTCCCTACCCGGGCTTCATATTTTAGCTAAGATTTCTATCTTAATTTCCAATCAGAGAAATGTTTTTTTTCCATTGTATGCTCTAAACAACTGTGATTGATGCTTAATGTATCATGCTTAATGGCAGCACTGGGGCCCATCCCTGTGACATCACTCAGGAGTACCCCCTCCGGCCCGCCCCTGAAATTTCAGGGTTTGGGATGCTTCTGACCGGGAACCCTAATTCCTGCCTTCCATTGTTCTTAGCCAATGAGGGACACCACAGTTGTCCTGGAAAAATGAAGAATTTTAGTCTGCTTGCCTGCTGCATCTGCAGAATCTAGCAGGTTAGAAAACTGCACATGCCCACTTGATCAACACGTGCAGCTCCACCCCTTACCCATACACTTTCTGGTTGTGTCAGCAAGGAGAAGCAGCTTTTATCTCAGTTGCCTGTTTCTCAGGATATGTGTCTTAAGTGGTAAATGCAATGGGAGGGTCTGCCTGTCATCATGGAGGATGGAATAAAAGGGTTTGATTCCACTAAACACTCCCTCCCCTGAACAGATACAAGATATAAAAGCAAACCTCACTGTAGAAAAGGCAGTGATAGTAGCACTTGCATTTTTCAGCCCTGTACCCACCTTGTTAAATAGTGCTTACTCCTAAGTAAAGTTGCATTGGAATTCAGCCTCACTCACCCTGTTGCTTGACAGAGCCTCTGTTCAGCAATTCAGAAAAGGCTAAAAAGTATTTTTTGATACATACCCTTCTTCAAAATGACTGGCAGGCATCTCTCCACCGAAGATCACCCTACTTCCATCTCCCCAAGGATGGATGTGTGTGTGTGTGTGTGCACATATACCTACACACATGTATATATATACATACACACAGAGGCGCTCCCTCTCTCTGTGCATATATTCAATGCAGTGGGGGGTGTAACCTTCCCCCCCCCTTAAGACTAATAGGAATGGAACAGCTACCCTGTCTAATGCTACCACAGCTTGCCAGGTCTCTAGAATTCACTGCATTTGTATTTTCTTTTTCAAAAAAGAGGTGCCAGCACCCAGGTCTCCATCATATTCCAGCCTTTATCATAGAAGGCTCCATTTCCCCTCTCTCTGATCGGATATGTGAGAATCGGTGTGCTAAAGACACTTCTTACATGCTCAGACATGCTCCCTTTAGATAAGATGATTGACAGAACTGATAATATTGAAATCTTGATTTCTATCTGTGTTAAAAGTTGTATGATTTTTATAGTGCTGCATTGACTTGTTTTATGTTTGTTATGTTCTTATTGTTTTTACATTGATTGTGCATTTTTATTGTTTTTACTATGTTTGTAAGCTGCCCTGAACTCTGTTTTTAATCTTCAAATCCTCCCCCAGTTTTTGGTGGTAATTGCTAGGCACAAAACAAAACTGGACAATGCAACTTTTAATATGATTAATTTGCCTAATCAGGACATGATTTGCATAATATGCAAATTATGCAACTAATTTATAATTTGCATAATATGCAAATCAGCCTACCCGGATTTGTGGAATTGGAATATGGCAACCCTACTAAAGGTACGTTCTTAAACCGCAACTTTTTTGCCTATTAGTGAATATGTCTTTATCTCACAAACTGGAAGCTGGGGCGCTAGAAGCATACACACACCAAAAACACCACCCACACATTTTATTTTAATAGGATCATGACAGCCTTTTCCCCTGACTCCCAGCCCAGATAAGCACAACATAATCTTTTATAATTGTTTCAAAGTACTTCTCTATTAAATTTTGATTGCATTGCAAACATATAAAAATGCACTTTATGATGGAAAATCTCTTTTTTTCCATAGACATTTGTGGCTTCAAAGGTCAAACATGGGGGAAGATTTTTTTTATTGGACTAGATAAGCTACTTTTATAACTCACATATAGTTTGGTGTGGGAGCTACTGGGAAAATACCTGGTTTAGCTGAGCAATTAAAGTATGCAAAGAGGTATGAATAACATGAGCTGTTGTGAGTTTTTAACTTCTGTGGCATGAGCTTTTAAACTTCTGTGTCTGTATGTAAGGAATAAGCATGCACAAAACTGTACGTGCCATGTTGCATCTTTAAAGAAACAGCACTGGGTACGTTCTCTAAACAGCCATCTAAACATAACTCCCTATTTGTACAAACTGACAATAGTTGGGATCCAAAGAACTTCTTAAGGATTTGTGGGACTCTAGACTATTTTCTCTGAATAGAAGTCAAACCCCTCCCCAACACACACAGCTGGGGTGTGAATCAGCTCTGTGTGCAGCCCAAATTACAAGACAAATAGGGGTGATTTGGATGAGGTTTTCACATGCCCGAGTCAGATTGTGCTGTTAAGGAGTCTTGAGACAGATTAGGAACTCCCTAAATGTCTGATGTGATCTTGGGTGCCCAAAAAACACATAAGAACATAAGAACATAAGAAGAGCCTGCTGGATCAGGCCAGTGGCCCATCTAGTCCAGCATCCTGTTCTCACAGTGGCCAACCAGGTGCCTGGGGGAAGCCCGCAAGCAGGACCCGAGTGCAAGAACACTCTCCCCTCCTGAGGCTTCTGGCAACTGGTTTTCAGAAGCATGCTGCCTCTGACTAGGGTGGCACAGCACAGCCATCATGGCTAGTAGCCATTGATAGCCCTGTCCTCCATGAATTTGTCTAATCTTCTTTTAAAGCCATCCAAGCTGGTGGCCATTACTGCATCTTGTGGGAGCAAATTCCATAGTTTAACTATGCGCTGAGTAAAGAAGAACATCCTTTTGTCTGTCCTGAATCTTCCAACATTCAGCTTCTTTGAATGTCCACGAGTTCTAGTATTATGAGAGAGGGAGAAGAACTTTTCTCTATCCACTTTCTCAATGCCATGCATAATTTTATACACTTCTATCATGTCTCCTCTGACCCGCCTTTTCTCTAAACTAAAAAGCCCCAAATGCTGCAACCTTTCCTCATAAGGGAGTCGCTCCATCCCCTTGATCATTCTGGTTGCCCTCTTCTGAACCTTTTCCAACTCTATAATATCCTTTTTGAGATGAGGCGACCAGAACTGTACACAGTATTCCAAATGCGGCCGCACCATAGATTTATACAACAGCATTATGATATCGGCTGTTTTATTTTCAATACCTTTCCTAATTATCCCTAGCATGGAATTTGCCTTTTTCACAGCTGCCACACACTGGGTCGACATTTTCATCGTGCTGTCCACTACAACCCCGAGGTCTCTCTCCTGGTCGGTCACCGACAGTTCAGACCCCATGAGCGTATATGTGAAATTAAGATTTTTTGCTCCAATATGCATAATTTTACACTTGTTTATATTGAATTGCATTTGCCATTTTTCTGCCCATTCACTCAGTTTGGAGAGGTCTTTTTGGAGCTCTTCGCAATCCCTTTTTGTTTTAACAACCCTGAACAATTTAGTGTCGTCAGCAAACTTGGCCACTTCACTGCTCACTCCTAATTCTAGGTCATTAATGAACAAGTTGAAAAGTACAGGTCCCAATACTGATCCTTGAGGGACTCCACTTTCTACAGCCCTCCATTGGGAGAACTGTCCGTTTATTCCTACTCTCTGCTTTCTGCTTCTTAAACAATTCCTTATCCACAAGAGGACCTCTCCTCTTATTCCATGACTGCTAAGCTTCCTCAGAAGCCTTTGGTGAGGTACCTTGTCAAACGCTTTTTGAAAGTCTAAGTACACTATGTCCACTGGATCACCTCTATCTATATGCTTGTTGACACTCTCAAAGAATTCTAATAGGTTACTGAGACAGGACTTTCCCTTGCAGAAGCCATGCTGGCTCTGCTTCAGCAAGGCTTGTTCTTCTATGTGCTTGGTTAATCTAGCTTTAATAATACTTTCTACCAGTTTTCCAGGGACAGAAGTTAAGCTAACTGGCCTGTAATTTCTGGGATCCCCTCTGGATCCCTTTTTGAAGATTGGTGTTACATTTGCCACTTTCCAGTCCTCAGGCACGGAGGAGGACCCGAGGGACAAGTTACATATTTTAGTTAGCAGATCAGCAATTCCACCTTTGAGTTCTTTGAGAACTCTCGGGTGGATGCCATCCGGGCCCGGTGATTTGTCAGTTTTTATATTGTCCATTAAGCTTAGAACTTCCTCTCTCGTTACCACTATTTGTCTTAGTTCCTCAGAATCCCTTCCTGCAAATGTTAGTTCAGGTTCAGGGATCTGCCCTATATCTTCCACTGTGAAGACAGATGCAAAGAATTCATTTAGCTTCTCTGCAATCTCCTTATCGTTCTTTAGTACACCTTTGACTCCCTTATCATCCAAGGGTCCAATTGTCTCCCTAGATGGTCTCCTGCTTTGAATGTATTTATAGAATTTTTTGTTGTTGATTTTTATGTTCTTAGCAATGTATCCTCCTCAAATTCTTTTTTAGCATCCCTTATTGTCTTCTTGCATGTCTTTTGCCAGAGTTTGTGTTCTTTTTTATTTTCTTCATTCGGACAAGACTTCCATTTTCTGAAGGAAGACTTTTTGCCTCTAAGAGCTTCCTTGACTTTGCTTGTTAACCATGCTGGCATCTTCTTGGCCCTGGCGGTACCTTTTCTGATCTGTGGTATGCACTCCAGTTGAGCTTCTAATATAGTGTTTTTAAACAACTTCCAAGCATTTTCGAGTGATGTGACCCTCTGAACTTTGTTTTTCAGCTTTCTTTTTACCAATCCCCTCATTTTTGTGAAGTTTCCTCTTTTGAAGTCAAATGTGACCGTGTTGGATTTTCTTGGCAATTGGCCAGTTACATGTATGTTTAATTTAATAGCACTGTGGTCACTGCTCCCAATCGGTTCAACAACACTTACATCTCGCACCAGGTCCCGGTCCCCACTGAGGATTAAGTCCACATCATTTTGCCATTTAAAATAAAATGACCAAAAAAAGATCATTGAATTTTTTTTTCATTTTTTATGAAACACCTTGAGCTTAAGTGAGAGGAGGAGTGGAGAGGTGGAGTGGATCTTTTGTTTTAATGACATGTCTAGGTTTTAATCACAGTGAATTACTTTCCCAGGGCACAGTGATCTGGAGGAGGGAGTTGAAATAAATAAATAGTGGCTGTGTACACATTATTTATTTATTTATTTGATTTATATCCCGCCCTTCCTCCCAGTTTGCCAGGGCGGCAAAAAAAAGCACTAAAAACACTTTAAAACATCATAAAACAGACTTTAAAATATATTAAAACAAGAGCTTTAAAAACTTTTTTAAAAAAGCTTTAAAAACATCTTTTTTAAAAAAGGGTTTAAAAACATCTTTTTTTTAAAAAAAGGTTTAAAAACATATAAAAAGCAATTCCAACACAGATGCAGACTGGGACATTACTGGTGTAAAGCTCAGCTAGGCTGTTCTTCTCAATTTGGATTGAAGCTGGTTGAGGGGAGGGAAAGCATAAAATGCTGTATTTATCAGACATAACAGGATAGATACAGGATAGATATGGATTATGGCTAATGTCATGTGTACACTACTTCCCAAACCAGTGGTGGGGGCGCACTGGATGCAGAGTAAACGGGAGTGTGTACACAGCCAGCATTTGTGTTGGATGCTATTTTTGTTTTTCTGTAAGTTCTGCCTGGGAAAGCAAGGCTTTTAGAAAAGCAGTGGACTAATAACATCCCTCCCAATTGCTTACTATTTCCTACCAAACAATTAAAAATCAATACTTCTGGGGATGAAGGAGAAATTTGAGTTGGTTCTCATTTAAAGCTGGATTTTATTAAAGCACTTTCCAAAACAATATGAGAACCAAAACATGGCCATCCAAGGAAGAGGGGTTTTTTCAGTTGTAGCTTCCCATCTGTGGAATATGCTCCCTAGTGAGGTCTGTCTGGAGCCTTCATTGACACCTTTTTGGTGCTAGGTAAAGACTTACCTTTTTTCCTAGACATTTCATAGATTCAGATGATGTCTGTTATTAGTATGCCAAACCTTCCTGTGGCTGCATGGGAGTGTTGTTGTTTTTTTATAGCATGATATATATGTTTTATCTTTAACATTGTTATAAGTCAGTTGGAGACCTTCAGGTAACAAGTGACTAATTAATTAATTAATTGATTGATTGATGATGATGATGATGTAATCCTATTTGCACTTATCCGAATTTTGTGATGCTATTCTCCAACCAATGATTAAAAATGCATATATTCGGTGGAAAGATACATATAAATTGATATATTTGTGAAAATAAAATACAAAAATGCTTTATATTAGGATAAAGTATTTGAAAAAAGTGTACATTAGTTAAACTGCATACAAAAATATGTTTAGTAGGAGGAATTCATACAAATATGCTGAAGAATTTTAATGAGTATTTTTTTAAACAAATCACAAATTGCTGCAGAACTGAATTTAAGACTGGAAAAATGAAAAACAAAAGGAAATGAAATTGACAGATCTTTCCATCCCTACTTCAATCAACTTGTTTTATTCCCCCCCCCCATGTGGGGTTAGATTGGTTCATGTCAGCAAACTTTCAGGAGAACTCAGCATTCCACATTCCTATGTGATTTCTTTGCCCTTATTTATTCTAATCCCTTTCTGTTTTCTGCCAAACAGAACCTGTTTTAACTGTTTTTCGTTCATTTGTTTTCTCTTTGCTTTCTTTAGGTTTGTGCAAACTTCTCTTAGAGTTACTCCCCTTCCTGCCTCCTCTTCTGCTGTTTGTGTGTATACATGTTTGTTGCTTTTTATTAATTTCCAATTGTTTTTTCTCCATTTTGATTGTCTAATGTTTCATCTTCCTTTCTTCAGTTTCTGGAATTATTCATAGCCATATGTGGTCAGTGTTAAAAAAAGTGAATAGATCCAAACCAAAGGACAGTGTTTGCTATGGTAAGTGGTCATCATTCTTTTTTCTGATAGCACTTCTCTGATTTGAGGAGGGGGAGGGAATAGTAGTGGAATGTAAATGTCAGTGGAATTCAGTGACGTGGATAGTTTGGGTTAATTTGTACTGTCTTAATGAACTATGAATGGCTAAAGTTTAGAATCAATTGCTTCTTAATGCAACCTGAGCTTTATCAGAGGGTGGAACAGAACGTACACTGTTGTGTATGCATCAGGAAACACAGCACAAGACAATGTTCACCCTCCCCATGCTTGAATAGCCAATGCCCACAATGTTCCCAGTCCAAGCCATCAAATGATTAAGGCGCCAGGGAGACACACACCCCACCACCAATGTTTGGCTCCACTTAACTGAAGGACAGAGGCAGAGTAGCAATTCTTTCTAGTTCTGTTATAGGATTGTTTCTGTCCTGGATCCTCAGAATATGAATGGGGGCAAAGGGAGAGTTGCTTAAAGTAACTAACAAAAGCCCTGCACAAATAGTTGAAGTGCATACAGATAAATTCAAGTTTATCTTGAATAGGAGCACAGAAATCTTATGTTAAGTCAAACCATAGGTCCATGTAGTTCACCATTGCCTACATCAGAGATGGTGTATCTCCCACATGTGGGCTAGTCATGGCCCCCAGAGGGTCCTGTTTGGCTCCCAAAGCCATTTCCACCAAACCACACACACCCGCCCACCAGCTGACATCACTAGTGGCGTCAGGCAATGGGTGGAAGGTCAGAGTTTAATCCTGCCTTGGATTGTCTGCAATCAGGGACTTAAAGGGGGAGGGGACTTGGAAGAGGCTTTTCCAAGTCTCTCCCCCTCCCCCATTAAGTCCCCAATCACAGAGACATAAGGGAAGTGCAAGGAATTTTGACAGGTGGGTGCCAAACATGTGACATCATAATGATGTCATGTGGTTGACTGGTGGGCAACCCTGCCCACCTGTCAGATTTGGCCCATGGAGCCAAAAGGTTTCCCCATCCCTGGCCTACATTGACTAACAGTGGCTCTCCAGGGTTTCACCTAGCCCTACCTGAAGATGCCAAGGACTGAATCTGTAACATTCCACATATACAAAAAACAACCTACCACTAAACAATCTGTGTTCTATCACTGAGCTATACGCCATGCCTGAAGACCCTGCCTCCAATCTCCATGCACTGAAGTTGCTGTCTGCACAGGAACCTATGTATGTAAATGCCTGTGCATGCAGGCCCTATATGCATGAGCTATACTCTGAAAAAATGCAGGCTATAGCTCATGTACTCAGGATCCACACATGTTAGGGTGTGGATGCATAGAACCCTGTTCAGATGGACCTTGAGAGAATGGCGATTGGAAGCAGAATCCCCCCCCCTAATTCAACTATACACATTCTGAATGTCTCCATAGGGCTGGAGTGCTTTGTCATTAAGGAGTTGTGGGATATAACTGTCAAAGGCCTTCAGCTTATACTAATGAGCAATAGAGTGGAAGGAAACCATCTGCTGCTGGTCACAAAAACACTGAAGCTACCAATGCTATCTGATGCTCCCAAATCTTTGTAGCCATGTCTACAATAAAATATTTAACTAGTTAACAGTAATTATTTCATCCAAATGGGATTTTAGATCTGGAAAGAGGCTTTCTCAACACTGTGTCTTTCTCCATTGCTATCACAATATGTGCTGATACTCTATATGATTCTGTGACCTGGCATGGAGGTACAAATGAACAGTGATGGCATGGAAACTCTTGATCCCAGGTGGAAGAATCATAGACAGAGGGTCAGCACATGGGAAGGATCACATGAAACTATGTGCTACACATTACAATAGCAATAGAAATAAGACTCTGCCCAAAAGCTGTCTCCAGTATTCAAGTAACTCAGCATTACATTATATTCAACTAATTCAGTATTCAGGATTAGGCATGAAAGGGGTGTGTGTCCAACACAACTACGTGCACTGCTCCAGAAGAAGGCTCCAGAAATAGCAAGAAACTCGAAGAAACTAGATAGCTGTGTTATGCCCCAAACCTTCAGGCCACATGCACACTCTCTTTTTCATTTCTTCACTGTGAGTTGTGTATAATCAATCTTCAGAAGAGGTTCTGAAGTTATTATCTGTATTAGTCCTGCACTGGCAAAATCCTTGATATTTACAAATGTCCATTTACTTTTAAATTATATTCCTTGTAGTATGGGGATTAATGGCCAGGCAACAAGAGTGGATTTTGTAAGCCTTTGTGGTCGCCAAGAGACATACTTCGCGCCTGGAAGGATAGACATCCACTGTATATTATTCAATGGTCTGAGGACCTTACCACCTTTGCTACATTTGAATCTCTTTCTTATAAATGTCAACGTTGTGTGGATACCTATTTGGAGAACATATATCTATTTATATGTTTAAATTAAGATGGATCTGTTGATAGTTATTGGATTTTTAATGTCAGCTGGTGGAGGATTCTCTCTTTTGTTTTCTCTGCTTTTCTTTCTCCTTTTCTTCATTCTTTGTTAAATTTGTTATATATTTTTTTAAAATCTGCAGAAAAGGGATTGGTGGAGGTATAAAGCCTCTGAACTGGACACAATTGGTGTGAATTCTACATCCCTAACTTTCACTTCCCCCTTTAGGATCCACACCTTAACATGGTTAGGGGGGTTGAGAGTGTTGAAGAAGCTGAGAGTGATGCCATCAGGAGTATAGACCAAAAGGCTAGACTCCTAGCAGGGGCACCCATGGCAGAATGGTCAAAGCTGAGACACCAGACTAAGATGCATCCAAACTCAGAGGAAGGCAGTGGTAAACCACCTCTGAATATCTCTTACCACAAAAACCCTATGAACAGAGTATCCAAAATGCAACACGAGATAGTGCTGGAAGATGAGACCCCCAGGTCAGAAGGCACTCACTGAGCTACTGGGGAAGAACAAAGGACAGATGCTGTTGGAGGTCACTGATTCATAGGGTCGCCATAAGTCGTAATTGGCTTGAAGGCACATAACAACAACAGCTACTTTCAGTTCTTGTTTTGTTGACATATCTGTAGCAGGGCCTTTTCAGCAGTGGCCTACAACTGTGGAATTTGATCAATCTTACATGAGATCAAGGAAACCCCATTCCTCAATACTTTCAAATAGGTCTTAAAAACTTGGGATTATTTTTTTTTAATTGGTCTTTAGTGGCCAATTATGACTCAAAAATGGTAGTGGAATCTGGCTCTGAAATATTTAAGTTATGCTGGACTATTGGTACTGTATGTTTTGTGAAGGCTTTTAATAGTGTTTGAAGTAAACATGTGTTTTAAATGTTTAAAATGGTTTTAATAATTTATTTTATTATTTACGTGTCCACCTTGGGAGGCATTCTTTGCCTGAAAACATGGTCTTTCATTTAAAAGTCCATTAAGTAAATAAATAAATTGCATTAATTTAAATAGAAATACTGCTTCTCTGTTGCATTCTAGCCCTCAGCTAGACCTTTAGTTGAACAGACACTCCAGGTCTGGATTAAAGAAGAGCTTCCAATGGCACCTGTCTGCCCTTGCATTATGAATTCCACCAGTAGCAGATGGCACAGTGGAGCTGTGCCACTTATGTGACCTCCATCCTGTCGAGTCACTGCTGCAAACTAGGATGGAGACAGAGAGTGGTGAGGCAATGGTGAGGTCAGTGTGGTGCAAACACGCTGGTGGAGCCAATCTGATGCACCCGTCAGCATGTTTGGACTATGCCAACCTTGCCACCATCTTGCCCTTCCACCCTATATGCCATCATGCTGCAGCAGCTCAGCAGGATGGAGGTCAGGTAAGCAATGCAGCCGCACCACACCATCTGCTACTGAATTCCACCTTGAGAAACAGCTCAAAATCTGGCCTAGTGAAGTGGCTGGCCAGATGTGAGAGACTAGCAGTGAAAGCTGTGGAGATGCCAGAACAACTCCATTATCCTGATCTTGAATATGTTACCTAACAACTCCTTGAGCCAGTGACACCCTCCCAACTAGCACTAAGACAGCATCCAATGGGCCCAATTATGCCAATCTATGTCAGGGGGAATGTGCTCCCCAGCTTGCCAACACAGTCAACACACCTAGAGGAACTGACAGAGAGGGGATAGAATGTTCTAGTCCAGAAGATTATCCCTGTAAGGCTCTCCCCCCCTCAGGGGAGGAGGCACAGGGCAGAGCCAGGGAGACCTAGTCTGGCCAAGAAGGATAAAAGGTGAGCTCCAGACCTTATCAGACCAAGTTCCAAAGTTTGAGCTCTCCAAGGTCCTGCAGCTCTGGCTACCTGCCTGACTACATCATCTTTAGACATCCCCTTGTGTCCTATAGAAAGCCAGTGTAGTGTAGTGGTTAGAGTATTGGACTATGACCTGGGAGACCAGGGTTAAAAAACCCACACCCAGAGGTTGGAAAAGTTACTTTTTTGAACTACAACTCCCATCCGCCCAATCCAGTGGCCATGCTGGCTGGGGCTGATGGGAGTTGTAGTTTTAAAAAGTAACTTTTCCAAGCTCTCCACACAGCCATGAAGCTCACTGGGTGATCTTGTGCCAGTCACTACCTCTCAGCCTCAGAAGAAGGCAATGGTAAACCATCTCTGAATACCTCTTACCATGAAAACCCTATTCATAGGGTCACCATAAGTCAGAATTGACCTGAAGGCAGTCCATTTCCATTTGTGCCCTGTGGTCTATGGTCAGCACAGGACACCTTGACACTACTCTGCTGAACAGTGAGAAGTGTGCACATGCCTAACAGTGCCATTGTCCTGTTGACCATGGCCAGAATGATAAACTGCTTACTGCCATTCTTTCACATAGGCACTCTGCTCAGATCTTCATCCACCCTTGCATGATGCTCATTATTTCTTAGCTGTCGAACTAAGCCCCCTAAGAGATCCACTGCATTCAGCTCTATACCTTGTTGTCCCTTGTGTTGTACTTAATGAACACTGATCCAGCCAAAACTTGTTTAACTTGAGAAATCAGGTGACACGTGGTATATGTGAAAATAATCTAGATGCTTCTTTATTAAATATGCATTTCACCTCTCCCTTGGAACACTAATCCATCAATATTTTAATGTGATGTTACCCATTTACAAATTCATGCTCTGTTCTGTGAGGCACTCAGAAGAGCGGATAAGTCAGTAACAAATATAAGTTGTGCTTGTTGATAGACACAATTTGTTTGCACTTTAGAACTTAATCAGAAAGCTTTTTCACAAAGAGCTACTGCTCTTCTTGCAAGGGATTGCACCTGACTTTATCCTCATTCTTCATGCTCATTTATCAGGACCAAACCAGATGTGATGTGGGAAAGTCTTTCCTATGTCATTTATCTGATCAAAATCCTCCCCTTCCAAAAAATTACTATTTTGCTCTCCAGGGTATCCATGAGTGTTTAGGGCTCACCCAAGCATCTCCATACTATTGCTTGTAAAGTAGTCTTCTTTGTTCTTTTGTTCAATGGATCAAACATATTCCACCATTAAATATTCACCATAGTCAAATCCACATTCTGAAAATTCTGCTCATGTTTTAATATATACAAAATATCATTTCATACCATGTTAGGATGAGCACAGCTGGGGTGACCAAGTATGGCATGATTCCTTCAATTTAATACAGCTCACAGCTTAAACTCCACCTAGATTTCCTACCCCCTTTGCAGAAAGCAGGTTGAACTCTGAGTTATGTTCATGGTGTGATGTCTGGATCAAATTAAACACATTGTCACAAGGCCAGTTCTGCCAGAGTTGCCTGCTGTGCCACACTGGCTGTGTGAATTGGCCTTCAGCTATAGAACCTTTGCAGACCTCTTCCAAGTGTGGTTATGCAGAAGAGAGGACTCTACTGATGATATAAGAGACACAGAGCTGCTGCCATTCCATGCTTCTTCTCCCTTTCTCCCTTCCAATATCTGACACAAACAATGCCTGATGTGAGTCACTGTCATCACACCATGTAGCTCTCCTGCTTAGCCAGCCAATGATGTGAAGAACTGATGGAGAGACACACACAGGCAATGACATCATGTCACACATTTTTGTTAGATTTTTGTTAGATATGACAAGAGAGAGAGAGAGAGGGAGGGAGGGAGAGGCACATGTTCCATGTGCCTTATAATGTCTGCTCCCACTGTGTTCAATGTGGGGTACTCTCTGCTATCTGTGCATGGGAGTACAGCTCGAGTTTTGGATGTTTGTTCAGTCTTCTGCAGTATGTGGCTGCAGTTTCTTTCTACAATGAGCTCCTGTTTCATATATCTACAAGCTATTATTTTGGGAGGGGAGCTGGCAAAGGCAAAGAAAATGGGATCAGACCCCATTTTCTCCTTAAGACCCTGCCATGCATTTGCTGGTCAGATATAACTAAAATAAGCTGCTGCGCCATATGCCCTTAAAAAAACTTTGACTGTATTCCTCTTTAAGTATTAAGCTTCTTCGGAGGCCGTAAGCCAGTGAGAAAGGGAGTAGAGGGGTTACTTTGTGCCTCTGCACCCATGAAATTCCCTTGGCTACTGCAGCAGTGCTCAAAGTGTCCTGAATGCTTAGATGAAATCCTCACCTCCTGACTGCCACTGTTGGTGCTGCCTCCATTCTATTTACACACATGTAAAGGTGAAGCTGTAATCCAATTATTTTTGTATAAAGAAACAAGATCTATGTAACAAAGTAAACAAGATCTATGTAACAAAGTAAAAACCCCACGCTTAGGGGCCAAATGTGGCCCTCCTGGTCTCTTGGTTTGGCCCTTGGAATTCTCTCCAGACTATACCCCTTATCCTCAGGCCACACCTAGAGATGTGAAGGCCTGGGGGGAAAACCAGAAAAATTCGGAGGGGAAATGGATTTTCCCCCATTTTTTTCTGAAGCCTTGTTTTTTCCCCAAAAATATTGCAAATTGAAAAAAAATGAAGAAAAAATTGATTATGAAATGTTTTATTTTAGCACGATGAATAAAATGTTTCATTGAATCTTGGTTCCCCCCCCTTTTTTTTTCCCCTCAGTTCTTTTTATGGGAATGGATGCTTTATGTCTGCTTGACACTGTGGAGGACTAGCGGAGACATAAATAATTTTTTTTATTATGAATGTTGATGGTTTCTTCTGGGGTTTTTTAAATTGCCTGCTCCTCATAAACTGGCAAAATGAAAGAGGTTCCTTACAGTTCAGGATCTTGTAGATCCATTTGTTATCAAAAAAGTAAACATTTAAAAAAGTAAATTCAATTTGTAATAGTTGTTTGAATAAAATGTACTTTTAATATACCAAATGTATGATTTTATGCCAAACCAACTTGTACATAATTACCTTTGATGTTCCTTAAGTAACAAAGTGACTTTCAATCTGTAAAAAGTGCTGATATTGCATTTTTATTCAATTTTCCCCATGGCTTCAAAATTTCCGGAAATTTTACATCTCTGGCCACACCCCTCACTGGCCCTGGTTCACACCACAAGTGTTTTTGCCTAGCTGGAATGTGTCCTTGAACTCTGATAATGCCTCTTGCTTGTCTGGATGGATGTCAAAGAGGGTGTGTGAGCATGTGTAGAAGCCAGCCTACTGTGCAGAGGTAATATTTGCATTCATCACCCCACCCACTTTTGCCTCTGGCTGCGCCCACCACTAGCATGATTCTAGTTAATGTATTTCCTTTTTTCACTTGGGCCCATGCCTTATTGCAGGGTGGGGAACCTTTTTCAGCTCAAGGGCCACACTCTGTCCAGAAGGGAATGTGGCCCTCAGGCTTAAAAAGCTTCCCCACCCCTACAATAAAACATGGGCCCAAGTCATTAAAGGCAATATTTTAACAAGGATCCTTCTGGCCAATAGCAAGTGAACCTAGGACAACAGACTCAATGGTTCCCGCTGCATCTGCTGCACGGGTACCAACTATGTGACAGCGGTACCGATGCTACTATGCTAATATGAATCAACCATGAGCGTGTGGATAGGCAGCGCTTCAGGTCAATGCAAGCCTTGCCTGAATAGGGTTACATAGTTGTACAGCAGGGGGCAAATATGGGTTAGTGGTTAGTAGTGGCTTTAGACCAGAGACACAGCTACAATTCCCACTCAGCCAAGAACACCATTTCAAAATATTAGAAGCAAAAGCAGTTATCCACAATGGAAGAATGGCAGCAGAAAGTGTGATGTGCAATGTTTAATTGTTAATGGACACACTTCAAAGGATTGTGGGAAGGAACAGTTTATTCAAGAACTGTTTGTTGAGTTTACTCATGCAGTTATTGTGACATTTTTAGTCACAATAGTGACTAAATAGTGTAAAACCAGATAGACCATTTCAGATCAATCCTGTCCTCTACTTATGCTTAAATGAAGCCATGTTGTTGATTACACAGCTATTCCAAGAGGGAGGAACTTTTGCCTCTCAAAATCACTTGACTGTGTAAACAAGCCCGGGTTGAACTGTGGTATTGGAGTTCTCATGATTTAAACTTGAGATTCTTACAATCAAACATTAATGTATTGATGTATTTGTGTGCATGAGAGGGTATCTTTAACACTATGGCTACAAACCGTAATCTAGACCAGTAAAGATCAATAATACCTGGCTACAGCAGTTGTAGGGCAAGAGCTGGCCAAAGATATTTTTTTGCCTCAGGCAAGAGACAAAATAGTGCCCTCTTCCCAATTTGTATAAAAACCAACTAGACTGGCAGTTTAATATTACTTCAAACGCTAGTGACCAGATAGTAGCATCCCCTGCACCTCAGGAGAGCAGGCTATTTAAGATAGGCAGGGAAGGCCAGAGGGCACACACAGCTCTGTCTTCCAACACTTTGTCCCTGCAATGGCAGGGCTGGCCCTGCTCAGGGCAGTGCTATCCCTTTCACTAAACCTCAGTACACTCAGCCTCTCAGAGTTTTCCCAGGCCACACCCCTCACTGGCCTTGCTTTGCACCCCAAATGTTTCAGCCTGGCTAGAATGAACTCTGATACTGACTCTTGCTTACAGGGCTGGTGCCAGCAGGTGGCCAGGGGACCGAGTGCCCCTGTGGCCGTGAATTGCCTCTCCTTATGGTGAGAGAGTAGAGCACTTGTCCTGCGATCCCAGGAAACCCCCCCATACATGTGGCACAGGCTTAAATAAACCCACCCACATCACTTGCCTGTTGCATTAGTGCATCAGTGTGAATGCCCCGTGTGCTGCATGCACATGCCTGCCATTACCCAGTATTGTGGTGGAGGCTTCCCTAAGGGGTTGAAGCCTGGGTATTGCAGGCATGCTTGCGCAGCACATGGAGTGTGCGCACTGAGACGGGAGGTAGGTGGCTGGGTGGGCCTATATAAGGAGGCCTGTATATGGAGGCATTGTTGGGGCAAATGGCACTGCAGGCCTGGGCAGACTGGGGCCTAAGGCCCCAGTTAAGCTTGGCGCTGACCCTGCTTGCTTACCAGGATGGAGGACAAAAATGTGTGTGTGTGTGCAGAAACTAACCTTTGGTTCAAAGGGTACTTTCATTGCTCCATCCACTTTTGCCTCTGGTCTGCCTACCACTGGCACGTGGCCTTCAGAAGGTTGCCTAGAAATTGTGGTCCTCAGGCTGAAAAAAGGTCCCCACCCCCACATAGGAAGCTACAAAGTGAGGTCATGGTTAGACTTAAGACTCTGCTGTGGAGCCATTCTTCAATACAGAGTGTGTGCTCATCCTGCTCACTTCTTTGAGCTGCTTTTAAAAAATGGAGGCACCATGATAAACAGCTATCACCCGCAAGAATAATACAGCATACTTGCAATTTGGCCAACATGAAGAACAGAATATGGTCTGCTCTTTGTAACAATTTCAGGGACAAGACAGGATAGGATGGACATAAGAACATGGGTTCTCTGGGTATCTGTATTTGTATGGCTTATGAATCCACCATGAAAGTATGGAAAGGCAGAGCTTCAGGTTAATGCAAGCCCTGCCTGTGTGTAAGTGAGCCAAGAAGAATATGTGGTTTATGGGTCAGGAATCTGCATAACTCTACACTATAGCTAAATAAGAACACAGAAATTGGTTCTCATTGCATTGATGCTGGCATGCTGAGGAACCCATTACAGTATCAACTTACAGCATGAGTCAGTTCCACAGAAAGTGCCAGGTAACTGTTCACATACAGCTTCAACAGGACATTCCTAGCTGTGCTTCTGTCAATGAGCTCAAGTCTACTTCCTATCTGAGCTGGCCTGGCTCCACTGCATATCAGAGAGATCACAACACTATAATTGACTTTAATAAAGCGAAGTCAACAGTCATAACTGAAAAATAATAATCCAGTGCTCAAGAAACTGTAGATCAATACTGGCCAGGAGCTTGGGAAGCTAGACTGCAGCATTATATTATTATTTACTAATAGGCAAAAAACCTTGTGGTTTAAGAATGTACCTATAGCCAGCAGATATTTCTATTCAACTTTAAAAAGCAGGGAAATTGGGCAGCTATAGTGAATGCAGGAGACACGACCTCCTCTCTGAGGTATTGTACTGCCATATAAATCTGTAAAAATGCAAACACAATTTGGGTTGGTCTTTCACAGTCCAATCCTGTGTAGCTAGGAAGAATTTGGAATGGGGAGGGGAGGAGGAGAAGGGGAAGAGGAATGGAGGAGGAGGGGAGAGGAGAGGGAGAGGGAAGGAGAGGAAGGGGGAAGGATAGGAGGACATCAGAATTCTCTGGAAAGAGGGGCTGTTAAATTACTCTGGCCGCTAGAGCTATGACGGGATAGGAGTTCCTGATAACTCTCAGCACCCTTCGCAAATTACACTACCCAGGATTCTTTGGGGGAAACCATGACTGTTTAAAGTGAAATAAATGTCTGGTGTCGGTGTGACCCCCTTATTAGTCAAGCCAAAGTGCTATGAGTCTGGCTTTAAGAACACTGAGAGTTGGTTCTTACTGAGCATGCCTGTGCTTATAATTGATTCCAATGTTATTGTTCTTAAATTAGTTAAAAATCAGCCATGCATTTTTTAAACTTTTAAACTGCAGAAGATGAAGGTAAGCATATGGGACAAGGTCAGTAATAAGATTACAGGTACTCTGTGAACATGGCTGATTTTCAATTAATTTCAACATATTATAAGACCACTGACAGAAAAAAGTCCAACAGAGATCTGAATTTGTTTACTCGTGTTTTAGACTTTGAATTCTGGATTCTCTCTGAATGTTTTGTGTATTGCTATGAAAACTTAAAGGGTTGTTAAGCAAGCATTTCTGAGATCAGGGCTATAAGTTTTGGAAGATTGTGTTTTGAAATGAGCTTTTGGGAAACAGCAGAATGGCATGGGGGTATTTTCAATTTAACATTGGGGAATGTGAAAAATCTATGTGATTTTTAGAGAGTAGAGACTACTACATAATAGTGTTTTGGCATAGTATAGGAGCTATTTGTTTCCATTTTCCTTCTTCTCTACTGGACAAAAACATTGTGCATCAACCAAATCACCCTGTCTAGAATGCACTGCACCATTTCTGTATGGATAATGAGTGGTACCATTTAATCCCCCTGGTCCTTCAGTTTGCTTCCCGGTTGCCTTGTGGCCAACGTAGTCTCCTTTTATGACTCAAAAGGAAAAGCTGAAGCAAGCCAAACCATTCAGGTCTTCATCCCAACATTAAAACACCCTGGGCTTTGAATGGACCGTGCTGATGGTGCTTTGCCAATTTTTTAAATTAATTTTGAAGTAAGTGAGCTCTAAAAGTGACATATTTCTGCCATAAAATCTTAATGTTCTCTCTACTTTTGACTGTGGGCTGGGGAGGGGTTGTGACTCTGTACTCCTGTTTTGTGCCAAGAGGGACTTGATAATAGAGGCAGCTGCCTGAGCTTTTTTGCTTGATCCCCGGCAAATTCTTCCCTGCTATTCCTGGCCAGGAAGTGCCATGTGCCTCTCCCAAGTTCTCCTGAAAGAACAAGTGGAGAGGATCACCTCTTCATGCTGGTGGTTGCCTTGTGTCAGAAGACTGCGAGGGATAACCATGCTATTTATAGGCAATCCCCTTTTAGAAAGGTCAGGCTTTAGAGCATGTTTGTTTGACCCTTACTTATGAGGAAGGGGGGGGGATCACTGCACTGCAGGCTGTCTCAGTAGCTGTTTTCCAGAAGATAAAAGTGGCATAAAATAAGACAGCTTGAGCCAGCTACTGCTGCAAAAAGAATGCGTAGCTGCTGCATTCACTTGTGTTTCATTGATTTCCACATTTTTTCTTTTCCCTTTATCTTTTTTAGACACTTGGAGTCTCTCTTGCTAGGGTAAGGCACTTAATTCACACATTGTGTGCTCTTGATAATAAGGCAATGGGGATTGAATGGCTTTCCTTATCACGCATTGCTCATGTGAAAACAAGAGGCCATTTATCAGGCCACTGACATGCGGTCAGTCACAACGGGCCAGAATCTCAAAATGTGCCTGGTCTGGTGTTTGTCTGCCTTCCTGTCTTTGGTGAAGAAATAACCACTCTCAGAGTGACTCACACAAGGTTTGCACAGTACAAGCCACAGTTGCCTGTGATTCAGATACCTACCAATGTATAGAAGTGCTATGTTCTTTAAAATAACTTAATAGGGAAGCCTTTTTTAAAATCAAATTTATTATATTGATCCCAAGGTGTACTGCCTGTTTCAGATCCAATCAAGGTCCTGTTAGACTGTTCAAAAGTGCAATTCACATGTCCTCCTTTTTGAACACAAACTGATGGAAATTCTGGCTGAGAACAAAATAACTACCACACAAGATGAATGAATGACCTCATGGGATATTGAGAAACCTTCCCATTGAAAAGGCTACAGTTGTATCTTTTCTTCTTTCCATTTAGCACATGGTTGTTTGAGGAACTTGAAATATACTGCAAACTGAATCTCCTCTTGTCAGTGGAGATTTACAGCTGCTCACAGTTACTGCATGCTTTGCTTACCAAACTTGATTTTGGATGGGTCTTTGTCAGGGCTGGAGCCGGAGGGCGGCCAGGTCAGGTCCTGGCCAAGGGCCCCTATGGCTCAGAGGGGCCACTGAAGGACCCCTACTTAGGGAGGGGAAGGGAGCACTCCCTTTCCATGATCTGCAGCAATGTCGACTCCCAAACCTGCCGCAGATTGCAGAGAGGAAGCTCCCAGCCCCCTCCCATATAGACTGCATGGGCCCGTGATGCCTGTCTGCATGCCCTACCTAGCTCTCATGTTGCTGTGAATGCCTTCTGCACTGCGTGTGCATACCTGCCATCAACCAAGATGTTGGCAGAGGGTTCTCGAAGGGGCTGATGCCCCCTACTGCCATCTTGGTTGGCTGATGTCCCTACTGCCATCTTGCATGTACGTAGCATAGCATGCATGCATGCATGCCATCAACCAAGATGGCAGTGGGGGCATCATCCCCTTGGGGAAGCCCCCGCTGACATCTTGGTTGATGGTAGCCATGTGCGCACAGCTTGCAGGGCATTCTCATCAAGCAATGGAGAGGTAGGTGGGGCAGGCAGGTGGGTGCAGCAGACCCAGGGCAGGCTGGTGTCCAAAGCCCAGTCATGCCTGGCGCCAACCCTGGTCTTTGTGGGAATCATTTACTGCTGTCAGCTACAGCTCATTTGTTCATTCATTTTCTCCTCCCCCCCTTTTTGGAAGTATGATGGTTGTAAGCATTTATAGGTGGAATTCAGTGCTAGTCCTACTCAGATTAGGCCCACTGAAGTTAATGGACATGACTAACTTACGTTCATTAATTTCAGTGGGTCTACTCTGAGTAGGACTTGGTTAAATAAAACCCATAATTTCCATCCTGCCCATTGTTACAGGCAAGAGTAACTGCCCAAGAGTTTGGCTATTATCAACTATTTAATAGACAGTTTAGAGTGGCAATTCTATAGAATAGAATATTTAACAGGCCTGTAATGCAGGACACAGAATAATGGGCTCAAGTTATAGGACACCAGATTTCCGCTGAACATCAGGAAAAACTTCCTAACTGTTAAGAGTGGCATGACAATGACACCAATTACCTAGGGAGGTGGTAGCCTTTCCAACACTGGAGGCATTCAAGAGACAGATGGACAGCCACTTGTTGGATATGCTTTAAGTTGGATTCCTGCATTAAGCAGGGGGTTGGACTCAATGACCTTATGGGCCCCTTCCAGCTCTACTATTTGATGATTCTATGATTTCAACACAATCATAACAAAAATTGTGTAAGACAGGGATGGGGAACCTGTAGTCTTCCAGATGTTGCCTGTCTCTTTCATTCCTGACCATGCTGCCTGGGCCTGATGAGAGCTGGAGTCCAGCAACATTATGAAGGCGACAGTTTCCCCATCTCTGGTGTTGGACAGATGTGACATGTTTCCATAATGGGATTTGTCATTAATAAAGTATGTTTTGAAATTTATACAAAGTGGCCGACTAATGAGGTGGGCTGTACCTATTCTTTTTTTAAAAAATAGGAATAATGATAATGATGATGTCATCATTAATGCTCAGCCAATTTCATTTTTATGAATGAGAATTCAGTGAGTCACAGTGTTCTTCAGTGTTGACAACTTATCAGTGGCTTCATTCTTCTTTTGTTCCTATGACAGCAGTGGGTTTTTAACACTTCGTTGAAAAGAACCCTTCTAAGCACTATAAATTTAATAATAAGCCCAAAGGACCACCTCACTTATATTTTACAGGTTTTCTGTGCAGTATTCTTTTCAAGAGCACCGTTCATGATTTTAAAGTCATTATTTAAAATTATTGCTGAGAATGCAGTTGTAACACCCCTAATGACAGCAGTGTCCATTCACTTCTGCTGCTGTCAAAAGCTCCTGCAGCTTCAGTGTGAAAAGTAATTCTGAGTTTATTTGGATAATATCTTAGGCAATGATGTGACTGATGCATAATTAAATTGGTGGTAGAAGACAAAGAGATCCAAGGGGAATTCATGCAGAACAGTAGCTTGTTGAGTTGGGAATAGGAATCAAGTTTGTCTTTTTAAAAAGTGTAACCACCTAGGCCAGTTCTCTCTGAAATGCAATGACTGTATGTAATTTAAGTAGGAGAGAAGTTCTAGGTCAGTACTCCTGTCATGACCTCATAAAAAGCATTAAGTTGCCAGACAACTCCCACTTAATTTGGCATTACCATTTGTCAGCCATGGTTAAGGTACCTGCAGAATATAAATGATATCTGTTACATACATTACCTCTATCTTTGTGACACAGTCCACTCTGTGCAGAGCTTGGAAATGATTAGTTACAAAAAACAAATTACGTGTAATTCATTACTCTTTTGAGGAGCAAGTGGGTAATTCCTTTATATTTTGATTGTAATAGGAGTAATTTTATTACTTTTGAGGAGTAATTGTAATATTTCCAGCGTTATTTTAGGGCATTACTTGGGGGGGAGCAGGGGAAGTCTTCCGCTCCTCTGATTTGTGGATGAAAATCATGTGCGTACAACTGGGCTTCTGTGCAGCATTGCTCTTCCCTCGTGCTCTGTGGGTGGGTAGGAGGCAACGAGGGAGGAGGTAGAGAGCAAGACAGGGGTGGAGTGGAGAAAACAATTGTTTAAAAAAATGGATGGTGGTGGTGAAGAATGGAGTGGATGGAGAAAGGAGCTGGAGGGCAAGAAAAAGGTAAAGAAGGAGGAGGCAGCAGCAGAATGGAGATAAAGAACTGTGGAGGTGAAAGATGACAGCATGTGTGTGTGTGTGTGTACTCTGTTTGCACTTGGCACACAAAGCTGCCTCCGCCGCCCTCTGGGCTACTTTGCTGCATTTGCAGTGTTTTAACTTTTTTGCATCTCAAGGGAAATGTTTGTTTGGGTGGGTATCCCTTAGTTGGTGGCAGGTCAGGGCCCTAGAGCTGGTTGAGTGAGAGAGATTATGCTTGCTGGCTGAGTGTGTGTGTGTGTGTGTGTGTGGCACTTGGTTTGACATGCAAAGATCTGAATAGTGGCCTCTGCCTCCCTTTCCATCTATTTGTCAGACCGTATCACCCTATATGAACCTGCCCGGGCCCTGAGATCTTCAGGAGAGACCCTTCTCACGATCCCAACACCTTCACAAGTGCGACTGGTGGGGACACGAGATAGGGCCTTTTCAGTGGCTGCCCCTAGGCTTTGGAACTCCCTCCCTAGGGAGGCAAGAATGACCTCCTCTGTGCAGTCTTTCCGCCGACAGCTAAAGACTTTTTTCTTCCGGCAGGCCTTTGGAACTGAAGGTTTTAAGGGTAGTGACTGAAGAGGATGCTGTATGTTATTGTTTTACTTGTATGCTCCTAAACTGGGTTGCAGTATTTTAAGAGTAATTGGTTTTAACATCTTAATAGTTTAATCCTGTTTTACTGCTGATTTTATATGTTTATATGTTTTATATTTTTATAGGTTCTTAATGATATGTACTTATTTTTATCTGGAAGCCACCTTGAGTTCCAGTTGGAAAAAGGGCGGGGTATAAATAATAATAATAATAATAATAATATTTCCATCTCCCTTACCAGAAGAGAGACCACCACTGCTATCTTATGGATAAAAAGAATTATTCTACTATCTTTGTGTGTGTGTTTATTTTTAATGTTGTTTTAGGCGACTTAGGTGTGTAGCAGCCAAGGCCAGCACCTTGTAGGCACTCTAGTTTTTTAAAGTAACTTAAGTGTAACTGTAGTGATTACTTTTGAGTAACGGTAAAGTAATCAATTCCTTTCAGAACAATTGTAATTGTAATGGTAATTTATTCCGTTTTGTGGCCATGTAACAGTAATTGTCATTTATTCCTTTTTAAAAGTAATCTTTCAAGCTCTGACTCTGTGCCATACCTATAGGCCACTTCCCATGTTACATGGAAGTCCACATGGGTGGTGGGGATGTGTCTTCAAGATGTATGTTTTTAAAAAGGCATTAGTGAGCTCCTAGCATGTTGCAAAATATATATCCTCCTGAGCATATCTGGACCACTGAGAAGAGCTCCATAGAAAAGCCTAGGATGTATGTGCTCTTAGCCTCAAACAAAATGCACCATATCACCAAAAATTCCAACTGGATAATATTCACTGAAAGATCCCTTCTATGAATGTTTGTCCTGACTATGGAGAGTGGAAGAGATGTTCCTGTAGCTGTAGATGTGGCTTCTCATTTGGTTCAAATCTTCAGACACAGCCCCTGCTGTTGTCAATGGACCTGTTGATCTGTTGATTTATAATACTCTCCTTCCTCCATTGTCTAGGTCCTTTTAATATCTTATTTAGTCAAAGTGGACTTCAGGTAGTCGTAGCAGCTCCTGCCCCTTGCTTCTGCTTCTATTTAAGTTCATGCACAAGTGGAGCATCTTGGTGTGCTCAGCTCTCAGCCATCCTAATTCTGGATAGTGGATGTGATCCTTCCCCAAGTTGTGTTCTGCACTGATGTCATTTCACCAGATGAAGCTGTTAAGAACATATGGGAGAAAATAGATCACACACTCAGACATTGCATGCTGGTGAGGCTAGGACACTGGTAAAAAACCAGGTTCAGTTGAGTCTGTGGTCTGGAAAGCCTCATTACATTGATAGACAGATACCTTCTGACATGTATGGACAAGAAAACAGAACATTGTTTTAGTGAAGACATTGCTTTATTTATCTGTTTAAAGCATTGTTGTCCCATGCTTCAGCTGAAAAGGCTTCCAGAGTGAAAGAGGAAAAGGGATTGGGTGAGGACTTGGGTATTAGTTACAGAGTTCTCATACTAAGCACCTGGAATAGAACTGTTCATACCAAAAGTTGCTACTCTTTCAGTTGATCCAGTGGAGTGGCCCTGTTTCCCATCTCTCCCCCTGCTGTAGCCTGATGGTAAGGTTGCTGCCAGATTACAGGTTGACAAAGGAAGGAGCCTGATGGAGTAGCCTGCTTCCCTTCTCAACTGCCTGATCGAATAGCTGTTTTAAAATAACAGCTGAGGGAGAGGGAAAGCCTGATGGAGCTAGCATTAACAGGAAGGATAGGCTGACAAAGGGAAAATTAAAAGGGCCTTCAGAGCGTGTTCTATAACAGTAGCAAGCAAGAGGGATGATTTATTAGGTATTCCTTGTTAAGAATATTTGCAGCTGTGTTTATGGGTGATAGAAGCCCAAAAAAGGGGGGGATGCAAACAATGACTATCTCTACTACATTTTGAGCTATGCACTCAAACACTTCCCCTTGTCAAACTCTGGATATCTATCCATCTACATATCTTTGTTTTTGCAGAAAATTCCAAAATGCATATTTAAATAAAGTAACATCACACATGCTGAGAGACTGAAAGTAAACCTACACTACTGTTGTGGCTTTTATTTTAATTGTGAACTTCAAGACTTAAGCCTCCCACACAAGAAATGTAGTGCTGATAGAATTCAATATATCTCTGTTGGTGAGTCAACAGCAGGCTTAGAACAGTGAATTGCTTCCTAATCATCAGGTGCACACATGCAGGTCACACCATCCTGCCACTCTGCCTGCCGAGTTTGCTCTTACTGACAAGCAAAGATTGGAAACATGCACAAACTTCCCCTCACAGCCCTATCATTCTTGGTTACATAACTGGGGTTTGATCAGGAGAGGGTTAATGCAACCAGCATGATTGCTAGAGATTATCTTGATGGTTCTGGCAGGTAGTCAAATCCTCTGCTTATTGCATGGTGTGTGCTGGAAAAAGGGAGAGATTTGGGGATCAGGGATCAGCTTCTTCCATCCACTGACTGGAGGTGAAGTCCTCAAGGTGTGTATGTGAAAGGGGGGGGGAGCAAGCAAGAAGTCTTGAAACTGCTCTGGAAAAGGGACATATAGAGCTGACTCACTCTCTGTGCTAAATCCAAAGCTATGACTCTGGTCTCCCCCCTAGAAATCTAATGAGGGAGCAGCATTTATGGGAGTGTTAATACTTTCAGACCTCCATCTTATATGCAGGCAGTATATACGTGTGAATAAATCTTGTATCACAGAGCTACCATACACCTCTGGTGACTTTCATTCCAAGAAACCAAACCCAAGATATGTGCTGGACCCCTGAAACTTCTTATCATGTGGAGATTGGGATGCACATAACTATACATATCTATCTATACATAAATATGCACACACACCCTCTAAGAGGTGAGAATTTTCATCTGCCTTCTGTAAGATCAGCCAGGCATAAGAGAGAGGAATTACAGACAGTAGCAAAATTCATTTTCTTTTAAAGCTGGTGTGGGGAACCTTTGGCCCTCCAGATGTTGCTGCAGTAGAACGCCTGTCATGCTGGGCCATTGGCCATGCTTGCTGCAGCTGATGGAAGTTACAGTTCAGCAACATCCAGTGAGCCAAAGGTTCCCCTCACCTTAAAGTTATGAGCAATCAAGCTTGCCTGAAATTCCTATCCTCTAACTGGAAAGCCCTACTCCATAATCCCAAATGGGTATGCAGAGGACATAGTGCAATCTTCGTTATTATTATTTCACATGCCCCTGAGCTGAACTTGATAGTGGAAAAAAGTGGTTTAAGGATAAGCCATGCTCAGTGTAAACACTTTCCCCAGACATTCTCCATATACTGCTGAAGAAACCATATTGTTTTTGGCTCAAAAATGGTTGGTTTTAAAGGGGCCACAACATACTTCAAATGTTCAGATCAACCCTGGAGAAGAGATGCTTTCCACAGCAAGTCAGAGTTGTGTTTTGTGGCAGAGCAGCTTTTTTTCCCTACACCTGAACATATCACAGTGAATATTATTATTATTATTATTATTGAATTTCATCATCATCATTATCATCATCATTATTATTATTATCATTATTATTTACATGTTTGATGGTAGAAAACAGCATAAATCAAGCTGACATGGGTGTGGTATGACAACACTCATCACAGAGAATCATGTTAGTTTTCTTGAGCGAATATATGAAAAGGCACTTGCTTGATACTAACCACAGGACTGCTTAACACACCATTTTTCCTGACATGCTGCATATCAGCATGTGTGATGGGCCATAGTTCAGTAGTAGAGCATCTGCCTCACATGCAGCAGGTTCAAAGTTCAATCTCTGGCATCTCCAGATAGGACTGAGTGTTGCCTGCCTGAAACCCTGGATAGCTGCTGCCAATCAGTGTGGACAATACTGAGTCAGACCCAGTATAAGGCACCCTCTGACGTTCCTATGAAAATCACTTTCAGATTCTTTGCCTCCACCACATGTTGATGGACTGCAACTTCCATCATCTCTGATAACTGACCATGCTGGCTAAAGCTGATGGGAATTAGAGTCCAACATCATTTAGAAGGAGCTCATTGGCTAACCCTGCCTTACATGAGCTCTCTGGAGTAGATGTCTTCCTCCTTTGGTAACTTATTGGAAAGAAGGCAGGCCTTTTTTCCCCCTGGGGCTCAGGTGACAACAGTCCCCATGATAGGGGAAAAAAATTGGTGACAATCATTTGCAATCATTGCTTGTGTCTATTTTCAAGGAAGAAATTGCAGAGTTTGAACAGTGCCTGACAAATACCAGTAAGACCAGCACTGCTGGTATATTCCTTCCCTGCTAATGTCAAGGAAGTGGCAGTGGTGTCTCCCTAAAAGGACTATCTTGTAAGAC
Organism: Rhineura floridana; assembly: GCF_030035675.1. Taxonomy (NCBI): domain Eukaryota; kingdom Metazoa; phylum Chordata; class Lepidosauria; order Squamata; family Rhineuridae; genus Rhineura; species Rhineura floridana. The sequence continues at coordinate 59,165,527 of NC_084487.1, forward strand.
TAAATACCACAGAATGGTACACCACCAGCTAGAATTTGTTATAGGGATATTGTGAATACTCCGGTAGGAGTGCTGGCAAAATGAAGGCCTCTGTTTCAATACTTGCAAGCTAGATGGCCACATATGCCCTCCAGGCCTGAGGTGCTCTACCCCGCTGTAAGGACCAAAATAATTGTTTTTGGTATCTGTGGGAGAGAGCCTCCTGCAGATACCATCTCTTTAGGAGGTCTTTAGCAAGGTGGCACCTACCTTTTGGAACTTCCTCCTGCTATATATCAGACGGGTACAGTCTCTATTGTATTTTCAGTGCCTATTGAAGGCCTCCTTTTTCAACAGGCCCTTTAAGTGGAGATTTGTATCCCAGTCTATATCTGTATTGGATTTGAAAATAGTTTATCTATGAAATTGTCATAATGTTTTTTATTGGTAAATGGCTTCCTTCCTTCCTTCCTTCTCTCCTTCCTTCCTTCCTTCTGACTCTTTCATTAGTAACAGCAGTTTTTCTGTCTGCCTCTGTATGTATTCTAGAAGAAAGGTAGTAGCATGGCTGGCATTCAATCATCAGCCTCATGATCTTATTGTATATATTGCTTTTATTTATTAAATTTATAACTCACCTTTCTTCCATGATGGACTTCGAGACAGCATACATCGGTGTCGCAGGCAATTTCCCATCTGCGCAGACTTCGATCTGCTTAGGATCGTCAATGTTGATACATTATGGGCCTTCATACCCTGGACTCTGGCTGTTCAGATATGAAGTCTTTGAGAAGCAAGGATTAAAAACTGGTTTCAGGGAAGAAGAGCTTCTTGGGGATAATTGCTTTCAGGCCATCATGGTTACTGACTGAAACTGCAGTCCTAAACACATTTGGCTGTTTAACAAGGGCCACTGAAATCAGTAAGGCTGCCTTCTAAGAGCCAGTGTGGTGTAGTGGTTAGAGTGTTGGACTACGGCCTGGGAGACCAGGGTTCAAATCCCCACACAGCCATGAAGCTCCCTGGGTGACCTTGGGCCAGTCACGGCCTCTCAACCTCAGAGGAAGGCAATAGTAAACCCCCTCTGAATACCGCTTACCATGAAAACTCTATCCATAGGGTCGCCATAAGTCAGGATTGATTTGAAGGCAGTCCATTTTCAGTTTTTTTTTTCAGCCTTCTAAGTAAACATGGCTAACTCCAGATTTCAAGTACAATCCTCCACATCTCCAAATTCTTGGGCCAGCCTTACCGTAAGGTGAAAGAAGTGGGCTGCCTCAAGCTGCAGATTTGGGGGACCACTAAAGAACAACAAATTGTCATGTTCAGCACAATCCTGCCATTGTGTTTAATGTGAGGGTGGCAAATCTGTGGTCCTCCAGATACTGTTGGACTTCCTTCACCTCTGACTATTGGCCATGCTGGCTAGGGCTGTTGGCAACTGGAGACCAAGAACATCTGGAGGTCCACAAGACCCCCATCCCTATTTTAATGGTTCTTGCTTCTGGATCACACTGATAAGGATTGCAGCATATGTTGCAATCTTATGTGCACTGCACTGACATGGTGCGAGTGAGCCCCACTGAACACGGTGGCATTGACTTCAGAGTAAAGACACATGGTGCTGTTAATAGATTATTATACTTTATCTTTGGTGGGGAGAATTTGAACTTTCTGCCTTGTTCATCAACATGTTCTGGGCCAGTCCTGCTTCCGTCCCACACACACACACAAGCAATAATGTTTTGCTAGTGGAGCTACAGTTCCAAACATTTGAGTCAGACTCAAGAACTGACGCGTCACTGCCTATCAGCAGTAATACTCTTGAAAAACATCTCCCTATTTGCTGGTTATTAGTGGTTTAAAAAAATGCAGCACTGGTGTTTGTGGGGAAAGTCAATATGAACCTGAGGATACATGGCCATTAATAGAAAATAGGGTGTGTCACTGCTGGGATGGGACACTGTTGCTGCTAACATGTTTGTTGGAAGGTAAACATGTGAGTAAGCATTGTCTCGTTTTAGTTTATTAATAATGCAGAAGGGGTATGACTGTCAGCGCTGGCTGACCTAGTTAGAGTCTTTCATTGGAACTTGCATTCCTGAGTCATATAAAAAGAGATTTTTCTTTTACATCATAAGCTGTGAAATGAGCATTTAAGCATTCTCACGACTCCTCAAAGTTGTTGGAGTCTCAGAGATTATTTTAATACACTGGACTGATAGAATAAAGGGCTGAGCTGAAACAGCAGGGCATCACCCCAACACATATTTTCTCTCATTTTTGTAAAGCACCTTTTAATCAATTGGGAATGAGTTAAAAACAGGATGAAAGTGTGTGCGCGCTCTCTTTGTCTGGAGGAGTTAAAACAGGATGAAAGTGCTCTCTCTTGCTCTCTCTCACACACAGTGCTCTCTCCTCAGTACCTGGCATTCAGATGTGGTTGTGTTGCTCCAGCATAAGCCCCAACTGGCTGCTTTGGGGGCTTTTCTGACCACTGCTTTCATACTGAGGAATCATAAAACACAGTCATGTAGCCAGTTTGACCAAATGAGGGCAAATGAAACTAGTTACTATCACTCTGAACTAACTTTAAAAAAAAACTTCAGTGATATCACAGGAGGAAATTTCCTTGGCTAAACCAATGTTGTTTTAGGAATATGAAGATCACTTGTAGGGTGGTTGGCAAAAGATGGGTCAGAGCTACAAAAAGGTAAAAATAAGGGGAGCAGGAGAGGAGAGGTTCATAGAACATTTTGTCCCCTCAAAAATCCCCTTTCATGCTCAACGCTACCAAAAAATCACTGTTCTTTCTATGTATTCCTATAGCTTTCTTGCTTTAGTCCTCAAAGCACTCTTTTGGCATTGGTAGAAAACCTTGAGAATCAGGATGTTAGCTTTATTTTCCAAGTACCAGCACTAGTGATGAATTAAACAGCTAATTGGTGCTACTAGATGATCAAATCTAGAGCAAGGAAATATGAAACTATACAATGGCCATTCATCACCATTTAAATAGTTCACATTTACCAACACTGGATGTGTTTTACACATTTGAAATAGTATTGCTTGAGAAACTATATTTAATTTCCTATTTAACATTGGTTGAAAATGATGGCAAAAAAAAATCACAACAATTTTAACATTCAAATAGTTTACTACCCTCTAACAATCTGATCCTATCTATGTTTACTTAGAAGTAAGTCTTATTGATTTCAGTGGGATTTACTTCCAAGTAAGTGTGCATAGGACTGCATCCTTACTATGGTCTACAATTTAGAGTGTGAGCAGTTAATTTCTAAAAGTAGCACTGCTAAGGCTCAAGTCTGTCAAGCTATACACTTAAATTCAAATTGATAGGATAGGTTATAGTTAGTTAACAGTAATGGGAATGCACTCTTCCCATGGTCACATGTGCTCCTTTGTAATTGTTTACATGTGTCAATGAAAATGTTTTATAAAAATGCATTTAAAAAAAGTTTCTAGAGATTAATCTGTTGAGCTCTGTCTGTTATTAAGCCCTGTTGGGAACAATCCAAAGAAAGTTTAGTGTGCATAAGTCCTGCTCATGATCAATAGGATATGGATACTGAATTGTGTACCTGAATGCAGTGTGTTTTAAGTATCCCTTATGGATGTTGACCATTGAACCACACTGTCACTGAGTGTTTTTCCATCAAGTCTGAAAGTGTGGAAATCTGTAGCTAAGAGGTTATGTCTTTGCCCAGTCTGGGAACGGATAGCCAAAGCCGTTGTCATGGCAGCATCAAGATAGACTGGGAGAGTTCTAGCAGCTATCTGTGTTGAGCTGAGTCTTCTGTGTAATGTCTTTGAACTGAGAACTTCTCTCCTAGAGGGGGGGATCTTAAAGCCTTAAGCCATAATGTCTTAATAAAAGACTCTTAACCTGATCTAATGCATCTGAGAAGTTTCTTGAGCAACTTAACTCCAACGTAACGTATGCTGTTTCACGCAACAACGCACACACATCAACAATGGATTGTGCCCATTATCTTGTCTCAAAAATCCCAGCAAAGTGGGTAGTTACTATTCCCATTTTAAAGGTGGGAACTGAGGCCAAAAAAGAGTCAGTTGCCTGTGACCATCCAGCTAATCCATGGCCAAAAATGGAAGTTGACCCAGTTCTCCCAGATCTATCCACTATATTTCTATCAAGTCCCCCACACTGGCCAACGGCAACAGTTATAGTGTGTGCCCATTAAATCATGCCTCTGCCCAGAACTAATCATTCTGATTAATTTTATGCATTTATCTAACATTTGTACTTCTTTTTCCCGAAACAACACACAAAAACAAAAGCTTAGCCTCTGGCAGTCAGGACTTTGCTTTATTCTCAAATGTAATACTTTTATTATTTATTTTCAGTTTTACATTGTAACAACATACCAGGGTCAGAGGGGCACAGAAATCAAGTTAGTACGTCACTGAACAAATGGGTTTTTTTTCTCAGAATATCTGTACATGGTTGTTCAGATATTCAAGAGCCCTTCTTATCGTCAAGCTTGGGTGTCTGTGTTTTTATGATGCTTTAAAGTTTTTAGTGCTTTTATTTGCCACCCTGGGCTCCTGCCAGGAGGAAGGGCAGGATATAAATAAAATAATAAATAAATAAATAACAATAAAATAAGCTGTCTGCATTTCCAGTTGGTGTCTATTTGTCTGCATCTCCAATATGCTATGTGTTTAAAAGTAGAAAGTGATTTTTCTGTCTTGTTAACTGCAGGACTGCAAGATGCCATCATTTCCTTATTTTGAAGGCAGGGATGGGCAACCTGTGGTCCTCCAGACATTGTTGGCCCCAACTTCCACCTAGGGTTGCCAGGTTCAGGGCCTGAGACTGATCCTGTATCTTTAGGAGAAGAGAAAGTCAGCCAAATGTAGGTGTTCTTGCAACACTGTAATGGGAAAAACCACAAGGTGGAATTCTCCCTTCCCCCTGTACAACTTTTAAAGATACAGAAGACCTCTTGGAGGCTGGGACTGGCAACCAAGAGGTCTTCTGTATCTTTAAAAGTTGTGCAAGGGGAAGGGAGAATTCCACCTTGTGGTTTTTCCCATTATAGTGTTGCAAGAACACCTGCACTTGGCTGACTTTCTCTTCTCCTAAAGATACAGGATCAGTCTCAGGCCCTGAACCTGCAACCCTACTCCCACCAGTACCAGCCAGCATGGCCAGTAGTCAGGGATGATAACAGTTGTTGTTGTAGCACTATGAGTGCACTCCAGATACTTCCTTTTCTTTTTTTTATAATAATTTTTTATTATTCAAATTTTTATAAAAACAAATACAAATACAACAAAAACAATACAACAGAAAAAAATAAAATAAAAAGAAAAACTTGACTTCCGATTTGTTACAGATCAGCTATAAGTATATAATATATATCAAACCTGTCTCCTAGAACATACGAAATTCACTTTTTTCCAAAGTCTATCTTAATTAATCGTCAAATCCCATTATCATCATTTCATTTTTTTCTTTCAACAAAAAGTCCAAAAGAGGCTTCCATTCCTTAAGAAATGTATCTGTCGTTTTTTCTCTAATAAGACATGTCAATTTGTCCATCTCAACTAAGTCCATTAATTTCAATAGCCATTCTTCCATTGTTGGTATCGATTCCATTTTCCACTTTTGTGCATATAGTAATCTTGCTGCCGTGATCATATATAATATTATTCTTCCATATTTCTTTTCCTTTTGTTTATCCATAAAACCCAATAAAAAAAATTCTGGTTTTGACTGAATATTTATCTTTAAGATTTTTTGCATCATCCTACCTATCTGTGCCCAAAATAATTTTGCCTGTTTACACAACCACCACATATGATTTATTTATTATTTATTTTATTAATTAAATTTATATACCGCCCCATAGCCGAAGCTCTCTATAAAAAGATCCTTCTTGTTGTTTACATTTCCAACATACATTAGAAACATTACTATACATTTTTGACAACTTTTCTGGAGTCATATACCAACGATACATCATTTTATAAAAATTTTCTTTAAGATTATAGCATAATGTAAATTTCAAACCTTTTTTCCACATATTTTCCCACTGATCCATTTGTATATTATAACCAAAAATTTTTGCCCACTTAACCATACACTCTTTTACTTGTTCTTCTTCCATGTCCATTTTTAATAAAAATTTATACATTTTTGCAATTATGCATTCATCATTTGTACACAAACCTATTTCAAAATCAGATTTATTTATTTCAAACCCATACATTTTCTTGTCCATTTTAAATCTTTCTAACAATTGTAAATAGGCATTGTGAACTATATCCTTCCTTTATTAGTTGTTCTCTCTCTTTCATTATATATTTGTAGGAAATAGCGCTGTAAGAAATAATGCTTATTTGGCTTTTGTAAAATTTGCTTAGCTGCAGGAAATAAGGACAATGCTGGTGATTCAGTGGACGTTGCTGTTTATGTAAACTGGCCTGGCTATCTCGCTGTTTGTGTAAACTATCTTGGCCTGAAAAACCGGTTGTGCAAGTGCCTTCAATGGCGCTGAGTGAAGAGACAAAGCCTGGCTAAGGAATGTGGCGAAGGGCCAAACAAGCCTTATATGGAGAGGCATGAAAATAAGGAAGTAGGCTGAGCAAGCAGTTAATGTATGCATGATGTATGTAGTGCCAAGGGTATAAGACCTGGCTGCGTCCAGGGAGGGGCAGACTCGGCTTTGTTCGTTTCTCCACTTGCAAGTGATTCAATAAAACTCTGGCTTTACTTTTAAGATCATTTCGTCGTTCCTTGAGTAATATTAAAACCTTGTACTTGGGAGCGGATCCTCGCCTAACAATAAAACAAATATTGTGGGCGTTTGTTACATATTCACCATGCACATTTTCTAATAGTTCTTGGTAAGTTAACCATTTCTCTTTTCCAGCCATTTCTCTTCTATAAAATGCTTCTTGACTTGAAACACATAGTGGTATTTTCAAAAAAAAACCCTTGTTTTGTATTTATTCCATATATTCAACAAAGGACGACTTATAAAATGATTATTAAAATCCACATTAACTTTTACTTTATCATACCATAGATATCCATGCCATCCCCACTTCAGGTTGTGACCCTCCAAATCCAATAATCTTTTATTCCTCAATAGAATCCATTCCTTTATCCAAACTAAGCAACAAGCAGCAAAATAAAGTCTCAAATTTGGTAATCCCAGCCCTCCTCTTTCTTTGGCGTCTTGTAATAATTTAAATTTAACTCTTGGTTTTTTCCCCTGCCAAACAAATTTAGAAATATCTTTTTGCCATTGTTTGAAAGGTAGATCAGAGGATATGACAGGTATTGTTTGAAATAGAAACATCATTCTCGGCAATACATTCATTTTTATTACAGATATTCTACCCATTAATGACAACTATAATTTATCCCATTTTAACAAATCTTTCTTAATCTCTGTCCATAGCTTTTCATAATTATTATAAAACAACTTTGAATTTTTATTTGTCATAATGATACCTAAATATTTCACCTTTTCTTCTATTTTAAAATCTATCTTCTCCATTAACTCTTTTTGATCTCTTAAAGATAAATTTTTCACCAGCATATTTGTTTTTTGATTATTGATCTTAAATCCTGCTAATGGTCCAAATTCTTCTAATTTATCCATCAATACTTTGATTCCTTCCAAGGGGTTTTCTAATACAATTATCAAGTCATCAGCAAATGCTCTCAATTTATATTCCTCTTTTTTTATCTTTATTCCCGAAATCCTTTTGTCTTGCCTTATGTCTCTAAGCAGCACTTCTAAAACCAGAATAAATAGAAGGGGGGACAATGGACATCCCTGTCTTGTACCCTTTTGTATTTCACATGAGTCCGTTAAATCCCCATTGACAATTATCTGTGCCTTCTGTGATGTATAAATCGATCTGATCCATTTTATAAAATTATCTCCAAAGTCCATTTGCTCTAGAACCTTAAACATAAATTTCCAATTCAAATTATCAAATGCTTTCTCAGCATCCAAGAAAATCAAAGCAGCTTGTATGTCATTTCGTTGTTCTAGATATTCCAACACATTCAAAACATTCCTGACGTTATCACGTAATTGTCTTTTAGGTAAAAACCCCGCTTGATCTTCCTGAATAAATTGTTGCAATATTATTTTCATTCTTTCAGCCAAAATCATTGTAAAAATTTTATAGTCATTATTCAGTAAAGATATTGGCCGATAATTTTTTGTTTTAGTTAAATCCTGCTCCTCTTTAGGTATTAATGTTATATTGGCATTTTTCCAACTATCCGGTATCTTCCCCTCTTGTAAAATAGAATTCATTGTATACTGTAAAGGTAGTAAAAGTTCCTCCTCCAAGCATTTGTAATACATTGCTGATAGTCCATCCGGTCCTGGTGCCTTTCCTAATTTAGTTTTACTTATAGCCTCAGATATTTCTCTTGACATAATAGGACCATTAATAGCTTGTCTCTGAAGATCTGTAATTTGGGGCAAATTCTGTTTGGATATATACTCTTCTATTTTTTCTGAGGGAATTTCCTGACACTTGTACAAAGTTGAATAATATTGATGGAAAACCCTTTGGATTTTTAAATTGTCTGTCAACATCTCATCTCCTTCTTGTATCTTTAAAATAAGATTTTTTTGTCGTTCTTTTCTTAATTTATATGCTAGCAATTTCCCCGGTTTATTTGCAAATTCAAAAGTCCTTTGTTTAGCAAAATTTAATTTCCTTTCAATTTCTCTAACTGTCAACATTGACACTTGTTTCTGTAACATTTTAATTTGATTTACAGTAGAAGCTTTAGTTGGATTCTTTTTCAATTCTTCCTCTTTTTGTTTTATTTCTTCCAAGATCAATTGCATTTTCTGTTGTTTCTTTTTTTTTAATTCAGAATTACATTTAATAAAATATCCCCTCATAAATGCTTTACTTGTATCCCAAACAATATTTTCATCTGTTCCTTTATGTAAATTGTGTTCAAAAAACTCTTTTAATTTCTTCTTACATTCCTGCACTATTTTATCATTCTGTAATAAAGATTCATTTAGTCTCCATCTAAATCCAAGATTTTTTTTTTAAAGTCAATATCACTGGATTATGATCTGAAACAGATACTTCCTTTTCAATTTGGCCCTGCAAGTTTACCTGTCCAGGCCCTGATGTCATACGATGTCAGGTGATTGACGAGTAGAGCCAAATGGGGAGGCCTGGCAGGTCTGATTAGGCCTGTAGGCTGCAGCTTCCCTGCCACTGCCATAAAAGGATCTCTTTTTAAAAAACATTCCACCTCCATAAATATCAGGACAGATAATATATGTTGCTTTCAAGAATTCTTGCCAAAAACAATTCAATATACTAATCATGGTATCTGAAAGTGTGTCCAGAAGACAAAGTAATGATAAGAAGACCTGGAGTGTCACTCAAGTTCCTAGCCTTTCGTTGCTTCTTGGTTCATAATTGCACTACATCTGTGAAAATTGCTTTCCCTGGAGGCTCCCCATCATTCAGAGGTGTTCTAAGCATCATCTGAAAGTAACCAGGACCTGCTTGTGGGCTTCTCATGGGCATCTGGTTGGCCACTCCGAGAACAGGATGTTGGACTAGATGGGCCTTTGACCTGATCCAGAAGGGTTCTTCTTATGTTCTTATTCTAAGACCTTTCTATTCAAACTGATTGTTAAAGTGGTGCAATTTATATGTGTGTGTTTTTCCCTTTTGGTGTGTGTTTGTTTTCATTGTTATGAAACAAACAAGTCTGAGCCTTCAAACCCGGGCAAGTTAGAAGGGTATATGAACAAATACAATTCCAATAATGTTCTTCATGGAGAGAATTATTATTTGAAGCTCCAGTGCCAGTGCAAAAGGGCAGAACTGGAAGAGGTAAGCCTCTGTAGCGGTTGTGGCCTGATGACAGGCTTTGTCTTGACTAAACATTGTGCATAAGACAGACGCAGATCTTTTTATAGACCATTAAGGCTGCAATCTTGTATATACTTACAAGGGAGTAAGTCCTATTGAACTCAAACATGCTTTTTTCATAGTAGATGTGTGTAGGATTGGCCTATAAGGATTCCCCATATGAACCTTCACAGACCCTGAGATAATCATCTGAGCCCCTTCTCTGCAGGACTCCTCCAAAGGAGGTTTGGAGGGTGGCGAAAGAGAACAGGCCTTTTCTGTAGTAACTCCCCATCTATGCAATGGTCTCTCTCTAGGGAGCCCATCTATTGCCAACCTTGTAATTAGTTTGGCACCCGGCAAAGAAGTTTTTGTTTTCCTGGGCCTTTGGGCAGTACCACTGATTGGATGTTTTTACTCAATGTTTTAATATGTTTATATATATTTATTAATGTATTTTATTCTTGTTGTAAATTGCTTTGAGAAGCAATTCATAAATTCAATAACTTAACCTAACCTGTAAGAGAGTTAAAATCATTATCAAGGTACACTAGAGCAGTTATTTAATGTTAGAAAAACAGAGCAATATACTGGCTTGGTTTGTAACACTATCCACATCTTTACAGAGATATATGTTTGATGTTCCATCTGCTGTGGTAACTGCAGTACATCACTCATCTATAAAGGAACAGTAACAAGAGCAAAAACTCCTACAAACCTATGACATGAGAGACTAAAAGATTCATGAGCTTTTCTTTTGTTTTTCACTTCATACATGTCAGCTGTTTGCACATTCTGAAAACTGATCTTATCTATCACATGACCACCCCTCCAAAAAAAGCAATGGACTTAGTCCAGCTGTTGTAAAGCTTTTGTGTAATATGGGTTTGCTATCACTTGCTCAGGGTAGTTGACGTTTGACTCCACTTCCAGCAGCAGAGCATCTGATTAGAGAATTAGTGCAGTAAGGGCTAAATGACTCCATTTAGTCTTTCTTTATTGGCTGCACTATCAAACATTGGCTGATTCAGCATTCTAGAGTTCAAAGGGGGAAACCAAAGGATTGCAAATATAGACAGATTTAAAAGTGAAGCATTTTATTTGAGATAGCCGGCCGCACACTGACATCCAATCCAAAAAGACATGGATTGTATTTGCCTTGTTTTGTTTCCCCTGTGCGTGTAAGAAAATCAAGGCAACATCACAATAGCTGGATTTACTACTGGCCTCCCTAGAGGACCAAGTACAGTCTAGATTACAAAATTCCAATCCCATGACCTCTGGAATCCTACCCAGAATATCGTTTGTTTTGTAAGTATGTGCAGAAACTGCCTACATTATGTGGCTGAGAAACTTTCATTAGCAAAATGCAAGAGATTAAAAATGCTCAGAATCTGCAGACATCACCAAATTCTGCATCAATGTTATAACTGTCTTCATGCAGATTCCTAGGGTATGTCTGCATCAGATAATTTTCAGGATACGGTTGGAAACAGTCAGTACACTCCACTAATATTGTCTGCACTGCATCCCATGGTTCACTGCTCAGGACTCCACTTCTGGGTTCCATGTGTGCAGCATTTCCCATACTTAAGATGCACAGAGGGAGAAACTGCCCCTTCTGAATTTTTTCCTGCCCTGTAAACTACTAAGGACTGCCTCCTTCCCTCCACCTACCACTACACACACATACCCACAAAAGTGGAATCACTCCTTGTGGTGTATTTATTTGGAAACTGGGTTGTGGTGCAGTGTCCAGACTAGTGATTTACAACCTCTGCTTCCCCTAAACAGTGTTTTGCAAAAAGCAGTGCAATCCTATATACATGTCTCTGCAGAAGTAAGTCCTACTGAGATCAATGGGGCTCACTAACAGGAAAGTGGGAATTAATGCAGTCTTAATTAACAGGGAAAGTGGTTGTGTGAATCAATTTACTTGATGCAAGTGCCCTGTCCTATGCAATTTAAGCTGGGCTCAAAATGTTTTAACACTGATAAGCTAAATCAGTTGTGTCATCAGGAAGAGGAGCTAGACTACTCTCAGGCTCTATTTCCCCCCCAAATCCTAGCTGAATTCGTATTGTGCAGCACTCACAAAATGCCTCTGTGAGAGTTGAGGGAAAACAACAGGTTTAGTCAACAAAATGACTATGAAAAGTACTAAGTAAGAATTTCAGCATTGCAATTTGTTCATTGGGGTGCCAGACAAGAAGTGTCCCTAAATAATGAATCAGTGGATAACAAAGTGGGCAAATCAGAAAAGGCCTCATTTGCAGCCCTTAAATATTCTCGCATCTACACTGATACAGCTAATAACATAGTTTTCATCCCCACTTACTCCCAAGAGCATTTTGTTGTCCAAACCTGCATCCCAAATTCAGTGGTAGGGACTGTATGACTTTCCTATAGGGTCTTATTGTATATCAGGGGGTACACTGCATCTGACCGGAAGGAATTTAAGAGGTGGACAGCAACCAAGAATTTATCTCTTTTTCGAGTCAAAGTTAGAGGTGAAAACTGCTGATTTGGAACATAACCTGTGCTGAATCCTTGCCACTTATGATACTTCAGGTCTCTTTTTAAATGAACTGTAGAAAGCCAGTAGAAATCAGAGACCCTACAGATGTTGTTGGTCTTCAACTCCCATCAGCCCCAGCTGATGATGGGAGCTGAAGTCTGGCAATGTTTGGAGGGCCACCACTGCCCTGCTACTTCAGCATCTCAATTCCTTTCACATAACACAGACTTACATTCCAAGAGCTTTGCAGAAGAGGGATATATCTGGTGACTTATAAAAGAGACAAAACAAGATAAAACAGCCCATACATTATTTTACTGTTCCCAGACAATGCCCCAAAATAAAGCAGGACCATTGGAGACCAGAGAGATTGGCCAGCCACTGCCAATACCTTCAATTTCCCTTTGTTGTATCAAATTCATGTATGCTACATGAATGAGAAAACTACATGAATGAGAAAAAATGTCAATGAGTGTAAGTCAACGGGTGCACAAGTTTTCGATATTCCAAAACATCAGACTATTCACCACCTTCTTCTACGAGATAAGATAAATGACTACTTAAGGGTTTTATAGCTTAGATAGAATACTTTCCCCTCAGCTCACTCCCTCTTTTATTTTATAAGGCTGTAAAGCATTCAAATCTGTATTTGAATAAGGAAATCTGTATTTATTTTTCTTTCCACTCTTGCTCAGCAACTAAATTACTTCTATTGCCTCATAAGCAATGTTGTTGGACATTTCACTTATCATCCCCTGTTATGAAGGGGTGCTGTAAATTCTTGCTTGTAAAATGATAATTCAGAAAATGCTGGGATAATTTACACAACCTTAATGGCCTGGGCTCTCCCCCACTTCATCCTGTAGGAGGCAACTCAACAGTTCATTTGAATAAGGTTCTACACAATCCATGTTTGAATGCTGTGGAGAATGGAAGAGCAAAGCATTCCATGGAAGTTGTCAGTCATCTGCCAATAATGCTCCCTTTGGAAACTCACCACAATTCACTAGTATTTACCTACTATTTCCCCCTGGATGAGAACTTCTATGTGAAAAATCCCACATATGTCTTTTCACGGACTGATGAGAAAATGTTATTCATTTCTTTTTTGTGGTTCTTTACGATAACAGATTGTAGATTTTAGTTTGTAGACTGTAGTTCATAGATTTCAGTTTGTGCAACTTAAGGACTGTAACAGTAAGCTGTTATAGCACCAACAACCTATTTCTAGGCTGCTTCCAGACTGCTGCTATTTTGCGGATGAGATTCAGTCACAAAGCAGCAAATTCAGTTTGCACAATTAAAGTGGTTTTGGTTGCTTTGGTGGCACAAACTATGTTTTTATATTGCTGTACACTGCCCTGATATTTTATGAGAAGGCAGTATATAAATACTTTATAAGTATAAACAAACACACTTGCAAGAGAGAGAGAGAATGCACTGGAAAGTGTGGGATAACAATTATCATATAACCTCCTTCCAAACAAACCAGTATGAACGCTCAGTAAACAGCAGACATCATATAATGTCCCTGCACATGTCATGCAAACCAATCAGGATTAACTGCTCAATAAGCAAGTTGTTTCAAAGTGACACTACATACCTTTGTACTAAGGCCTCTGTCATGTGGGCACTTAAATGAAATGGTTACTCCCTATGCCAGTGCTGCTACAGGGTGACATTAACATGGGTAGCAGACACTCAACCCATGTGGTTCCAGGTGTTACTACTCCTGCATGGAGTCCCAACAGTCTAAATGTAGCTACCACACAGTATGGAAATGTATGAGCTGAATCCAAAGCATCTAAGAACCTACCCAAGGACCTTAGTTCTGATTAAGGATGGGGGAGAAATTCAATTGGGTTTGCTTTTAAAGGCAAACCTACCAAATTTGCATTTTCTGAAACAATATGCAAACCAAAGCAGAACAATCCTTCAAAATTAGCAATTCTTTGCATTTTGCAATGCAGTTTTCCAACCAATGTTTACAAAAATGCATGTATGAGGGTAAAGGGTACATAGGGTCGCCATAAGTCATAATCGACTTGAAGGCACATAACAACAACAACAAAATGCATATATTAGTTTAAATAACATATAAAATGCTTTGTAAAAAATGTGTATCTTTGGCAAAATTACATAGAAAAATGCGTTTTCTCAGAGAAATTCACACTAAAATGCTGACAAAATTTAAAAAAAATGCATATTGCTGTAGAAATATGAAGAAAATTAAAATCAGAAAAATGAGAAACCGAGAAAACCAAAACCGACAGATCCAGCCATTCATTGTTCTGATTCAATAATTTGTCACTTGGCCAAATGGCTTATCACATCACTGTTCCTTCCAACTTCTGTGCCATACAAGAGGGTGTGTGGAGCTGGGAAAGGAGAGGGAAGTAGGCAGGGAAACAATTATGTCTGGGTTCTTCTTTCCTATTCTGGAATTACATTCTCCCATCACTTTTAGGTGGCACAAAAGAAACGTGAGGGCATTTCAAGTGTTAGAAGTGGTGTAGCCAGCATAGCACAAGATGTTGCTTGAGCAGCACTGGCAGAAGTGGTTCCCCTGCTGCAATTGAGCTAGTTATATATTTTTTAACAAAATTAACCTTGTACACTCAGAAGATGGCGATCCCAACCAGGATCATTCAAATGCTGGCATCAAGAACACCTGTATAGCTTCAGTACATCAGATTCTTCAGATTGTTATCTGACCAAAGTTGTAAATATTGAAAAAAAGATATTTGGGGCAATGGTGTAATCCCTGCCATAATGTGAAATACACTAAAACAGGTGTTAGATGGAGTCATGTTTAATAGAAACCCATATTCAGTTTTGCTCCATTAGCAGCTGTTCTAGTCCTCTCTCCCAGAAAATGCTGACTGTTACAAGATTATAAACACTGTTCTGTATTGGACCCACAGTGGTTGAAAAGAATCGTGCTTTTTTTTTAATTGGGGGTGGAATTAATGTGGATTGTGGAACTGTGTAAAGCTTAATGCTCCTAATGAACACTCTAAGTATTCTATGGTTTCGGATTAACCCACCCTTCCACAACCTGGTGCCCTTGAGATGGGGCTGACGGAAGTTGTCGTTCAAAATATCTAGAGGGCACCAGGTTGGAAAAGGCTGGTTCTATAACTCTACAATTAGGCAGTTAGAAAGAACTTTGGCATTCTGTTAACCAGATGGAGGCTGGCAATTTTTATTTTTAAAGAAGATAACCTAATGGGTTCTTATTGGACCCCAATCCTGAAAGCATTTTCAAACAAATACACTTGACGGAGATTACAATACAACTTATGCTTAAAGTATGGAAATAGACGGCTCTCAAGTCGATTCCGACTTACGGCGACCCTATGAATAGGGTTTTCATGGTAAGGGGTATTCAGAGGGGGTTTACCATTGCCTTCCTCTGAGGCTGAGAGGCAGTGACTGGCCCAAGGTCACCCAGTGAGCGTCATGGCTGTGTGGGGATTCGAACCCTGGTCTCCCAGATCATAGTCCACTATGCCACACTGGCTCTCTTCTTAAAGTATACATTCCTTAAATACCTCTTTCATTTTTTAAAAAAATTACAACTTTGTAACTGCTACCTTTGAACAGCCTCACTGAAGTCACACTGATCATCCTGAGCTTCACCAGGCTAACCCAAGAGTAAGCTAGTTTCAGTGGGCTTACTTCCAAATAAGTATTGTTAGGATCACTGCCTAAGTATAAGGCTGCCAATTTTTATTTTAATGTTATTTTTACTAGCTCTGTTTCTGTTTCTTTAACAGCACCCTGGCATGAGAAAACTTTTCTGGCCTATAAATAATAGTAATAATAAAGCCACCTGTGCCCTCACATTTTGTGTGTCAAGTTACTGTTAAAGTCACAGGACAGTGACTTTTCATAAAGGTGAGGAACTGGAGGAAAGAGTTGTGACATTCATTACTTGTGAGAGTAACAGATGGTGCTGTGGGGTGGCAGCCCTCACCTGACCTCCAGTTGGTCACGATGCTGCTGCTTACAGGGAGGTAGAGGGACGGGGAGACTGGTAGCTCCAATGTCAGTATGGCAATGAATCTGCTCTGGCTTTCAATCTGAATTTTTCAGGTGGTGTGCAAGATGCTTCAGCACCTTTGACACCACCTTGAAAGTTTGGACTAAACCCCAGATTGGATTCACTGCCCTGCTGACATCAGAGCCACTAATCTCCACTGTAGAGGGCAATGAGCAAGATGGTGGCAAGGCCAGTGTGGTGCAAACACACTGGTGGTGCTCCCAGTCGTACATTTGCTCTGCACTGACCTTGCCACCTCACCCCTCCCTCTCTACCTCCTTCAACAACACAAAGTACTTGGGGTCAGGTGAGAGCCGCTGCCCCACAACATTGTCCACTACTGACTTGTGGTATTATAGAAACTATTCTAATAGGTAACCAAGATGACACTTATGCAATCAGATTCCATACATACCTGACTTGATTGTCAGAGGTGATAGGAAAATCCCTGCAGAAATGGGATGTCCCACATCAAGGTTAGCTAGGCGAAAAAGGGTCAGGGCTCCTGCATCTGTATTAGGTGTTTACAGGACGGAATCTCAGCAGGTTTTATTACAAATTACCTATTTGCTGGTCACGTTAAGTGAAAATCCAGGAACCCTGTAGGAAGTTTCTATTTATCATTTCTTGCTGCTTCCTAGTCCTGTGAACTGGGAAGAATCAAATCCATCTTTGCTTCTTATGTCACATAATAACTGTATCACTTACCAATATTCTTTCTTTTTTAAAGCAAAGAGATTTCCCCATTGGCAAGAATACCCAGTATATGAACATTTTATTGTTTCCAGTAGTTACTCCTAATGAATAATTGCATGTAGTCAACATGGGGGGGGGGGAGAGGAAGCACTCACCTGCTATCAAATGAATGTTTGCCAAGGTCCCAAATGCCCCTTGTGAGTGAGTACAACTCCTTTTATAGGGATTCCAGACAGTTGTTCTAATATGACACCACTTTCTTCCATATGCATTCCAGTTCCTTCTCTCCCACACACTTATATTAACTGATGCATTATAGTCATGAGTCATTAAGTTTAAAAGAAGGGCTCTGGAACATATACTTACAAATTTAGCTATAATGGAATACGATATTAAAAACTTAGCTTTAGTGCTTGGTGGCTTATTGCCAAGATACATGCTGCTCAAATCATTTGCCTTTAACGGCGTAGGGATGTATAGAAATTAAACCCTATAGCAATATTATTTTTTACTATTATTTATTTTATTCATTTATGTCATGCCTTTTTCCCAGAACTGGGACTCCAGATGGCTTACAAAAATTATAACAATACAGTTAAAAACATGTAAGTAAAACATACAGAAAGTTATAATTAAAATGGAATTAAACTATCTATAGAATTAAAAGCATTTAAAACACAGTGATTAAAAAACACAATATAAAAATCAGTAAAACAGCACTCATTCTATGAATAGCCCTTGCAATCAGTTCCCAAAGGCCTGTCAGAATAGAAAAGTTTTCACCTGCCAATAGAAGGACAGCAGAGAGGGAGCCAGTCTAACCTCCCTAGGGAGGGAGACCCACAGCCTGGGGGCAGCCACCAAGAAGGCCCTTTCCCATGCTCCCATCAGACGTGCCTGTAAGGGTGGCAGGACTGAGTAGAGAACCTCAAGCTTGGGGCCCCAATGCACTCTCCCAGCCCTCTCTATTAGGCTCTTTGAACTCAGCCCAGGCCACCCCCCTTCTTGATCCTGCTCTGCCCCCTAAGGATTTTCACCTTTTATGGTGGAAAGGTGGTGCTCCTCCTCCGTGATCCATAGCAGCAACGGGTTATGCAACCCGCCGCTGCTGCAGATCACGGAGTGGGAGCTGCTAGGCACACACACATGCCCACACCCCACCTACCTGTCTCATTAATGTATCAGTGTGGATGCCCCACGTGCTGTGCATGCATGCATGCCATCACCAAAGGGCAGGGGGGTGTTCCTAAGAGCTGATGCCCCCGATGCCATCTTGGCTGATGCTAGGCATGCACACACAGCACACATGGCATGCACATTGATGTGAGAGGTAAGTGGGGTGGGTGGGCCCAATCAGGAGGGGGTACTGGTTGCATAGCACTGCAGGCCTGGGACTCAGGTGTCCAAGGACCCACCCACCCCTGAGTATATGGAATCTGTTTTGATCTCTTAGGCTGATACATATGCCACTCATTGACTTACCTCAACTTTACGCATGTATTGCTTCCATTGAAAAGTATTATTTATTTGCAAAAATTCCTATACAGCGAACATTAAGAAAAAAAAGTCTGGGTGAAGTGAGTTCTGACTTTTGTGTGTGACAGTAACTGCACACATGCAAGTCATCACCCAAGATCACAGTTATCAAATGATGAATGGATGTGGGAATATACCCTTAGACCGACCAGGAGTGACCTCTTAACAGTTCCATCTGAGCACCAGATTAGGACATAAAGTACGCGTAGTCCGAGAAAAAAAAAAGCTTTACTTTTTGTAATTGGTGCACATACAACACACATGCATGTGCCCAAGGGTATGTGTAGGCTTCTACACAAATCTCCTTTCAAACCACAGACTCAACAGCTAGGGGAGGTTTGAGTTCCTGCTTCCAAGTACTTCCAAGAAATACATGCCTAATTCTACCTGTGCTCATACCTGACCTCATTTACTTATCTGGGGAAATAAAGGGGGATACTGCTGCTATTCCTGAGAGATGCATTCTTAAAAAACACTTTGTAAAGCTTATTTTAATTTTAATATACAGCTGCGGCCTGTAGCAAACAGGATTCTCTCACACACATATGCACAGTCCTGTTGTCAGAGGCTTCTGAAGGCAAAACTTTGGGGATGCTAAGGAAGATAGTTTGGCAAGATGGATACATAATGAAGAAGTGGCCAATATTTACCATTTTTTAAATCCCTTATTTCCTTTTATGTTCAAAGAGTTTATTTCTGAGTACATGCTTCAATTCACTTAAAAAATAACAGTGTGGCATTTGCCAAACATTTTAACCTTCCCCCCCTTAAAATACCAGAGGTGTGCATGCCAGGTTAACCCTTTGCTTTTGTGTTTTTGTCTAAGGGTAGTTCCACTGCATCTCCACCTCTCTCTACTGAAAATGGGGGTATGCAATGCTAGTCAAACCCCGCTGCTTTTTTTGGTAAAACCTGATGTGGGAGCAGCTTAAGTGCGTTTTTTTTATTATTCACCTTCAAAGAGATTTTGCAAATGATCGGCAGATCAACCCATTTGCCCTCCAGCTGTGGCTAATGGAAATGCTTTGATCTGGCAACTAGTGTGTTTACAGCCTAAGTGGCTTGGTAGTTTACATTACTGGGTCATATAATCTTACAGCTCCATCCCAGGCATTGGAGTTTTGCTGCAAAAGACATTCTGGAGCATACTTGAGGCTCCCAGTTCCAGGGTACTACTGGAGCTGGAATACTTGGACCCAGTTTTTACCAGGGTGTAAAACCACTTTCAGGAGGCACATGTAGTAGTCCATTGCCACAGCAAACCCTGTGCATGGCATCCTAAGAACCATGGAGGCCACCCAAGAGCCAGTTCCTCAGGCTTTCACTACAAGTAAAAGCTTGATGGCTTTGTTTTGCCTGGCCAGAATAGATCCCACACTAGGGCATTCTACATGGCATTCCATAAGTGCTGTTGCTAAATGGTGTTTTTGCTCATGTGACACAAAATGTAGGTGAGGATGGAGGAAATTTAGCCATGAGACTTCATATTTATAATGATGCCTTAAAGATTTGCACTGATGGTGTTTTGAAGCAATGCTTGTATTACTGTATTACTAGTTGGCATAAAACTCAGGCCTCTGTAGAAAACGCTGGTCAGGGGTGGGACAGAGAGAGAGAGAGAGAGAGAGAGAGAGAGAGAGAGAGAGAGGAAAATGAAATAGGAAAATATCAGATAACTAGGTGCTGTGAGAAATACAAGCAGGTGTGTACTATACATGGTTTTTAGAGCTGTTTTAATTAGCTATTTCCTATGCAGATGGCTGTCCTTGATTCTGGAACATACATTTAAACCATTTCTCACCCATTCATTACCTTTGAACCTAGCTTCTTTTTCCTTTTAAATATTATCTTCATCCTTGCTCCTAAGGTTAGTAAAGTGTATATCTTGCATGCAGATACACTGGGTATGAGAACAAAAGAAAAGTCCTGCTAAATGCTGTTAACTGTCTCCTGTGGGAATAAGACTTGCTTGATATCAACAATCCAGCATATTGCCAGTCCAGCAATGTGGAATGCTCTCCTGATGGAAATCAGCCAAGTATCCTTTCTCCTTATTTTTAGATGTATTTTGAAGTCTTTCTTGTATTGACGTTAGATGAATGGTATGCAATTGGACAGTGCATTATGACATATTTTGCTTTGATATTTTCCATACGTTTATCGTGATTTTATGTTTACTGTACACACTTAGATGTTTTCTGTACAAGTTAGTGGTATATGCATATTTTTATACAGAAAATACATCAAAATAAAATCAGAGAGAGGACAAAAGAAGACACATATTTGGATATACTGATCTACATGTGTAGATGCAAATTTATAATCGATATAATTGCTACAATTTAAACAGAAACAGAGTACATTTAAATAGGAAAACAACATACTGCATTTCTATACAATGTACCTTAGCACAGGGAGGAAGACTGTGAACAGCCTCTGTGCCTGCTCAG
The DNA here is from genome assembly GCF_030035675.1 of Rhineura floridana. Classification (NCBI taxonomy): domain Eukaryota; kingdom Metazoa; phylum Chordata; class Lepidosauria; order Squamata; family Rhineuridae; genus Rhineura; species Rhineura floridana. The sequence goes on from NC_084487.1 coordinate 59,186,660, forward strand.
TTTGCTTTGAAAGTGCTAATTATTGATGGGCAATTTCAAGGCTGCTCCAGCTGCTCTCCCTTCTTTATCTAAAAACTGGACTTAGATTGGGCAGCCTCAAAGAGAGAATTCCACCAAATACAAGTGGTTCTCTGGCAGACCTTCAAATACAGGATTGTCCTCTATAAAGTATGACACATGGTCACCCTATTTGTTGTTGTTATGTGCCTTCAAGTCAATTATGACTTATGGCGACCCTATGAATCAGTGACTTCCAACAGCATCTGTTGTGAACCACCTTGTTCAGATCTTGTAAGTTCAGGTCCGTGGCTTCCTTCCATCTCTTGTTTGGCCTTCCTCTTTTTCTACCCCCTTCTGTTTTTCCCAGCGGTCAACCTCTATTAGAGCTAATATTGCCATCCTGAGTAGTAGCTATTGATAGCCTTATCTTCCATGAAGTTGTCTAATCCCCTTTGTTAGTGGTCATATCACCACAACTTGTGGGCAGCAAATTCCATAAACGAAGCATTCGTTCTGTATTTCTTATGTCCATTCTGAAACTCTTATTCTAGTATTTAACCTTGAATTCCAGTGTTATGATACAAGAAAGGGGGGCATACCAAGGGAGAAGACTGGAATGGGTTTCCACGTACCATGATGGACCCTTGAGTTTTTTAAAATCAAAGAACTGTCTCCCCACAAAGCCTTTGTGGTCCAGAGACAGCCCATTGACACCACGTTCATGCTGTCTATGAATATTTACAGCAGAGGTGGGGCTGGTTGCACAGCATATTCTCTGAGTCCAGTTTTCCCCCCACTTGTGATAGCTTCTTTGTAGTGAGTATACTCAGTGCTGGCTCCATGCAGCCACGTGCCCCAATCCAAAAAAGAAGCTCTGCACATGGAAGCAAGCTTTCACATATGCATCACTCAGAAGGACATCCCAAGCAAAGACCTGGTATGTATTCACTGCATATCTTTCAAGGGGATGTATATTCAGATGTGCAGCTAAATGTGCATCCTGTTGAAAGCAAAGCACTGGGGACAGACTGTATCCACACAAAGATGTGCATCTGGATGCACATCGAATTTACACCTGCAGTCCCTGCTCTAACTAGGACTTTGTGAAAGTCTTCCTCAATACATGGATCTCCTTAGTTGTATTGGGGTGAGGAAAAAATGTAGACGGCCAATGCAAGTCCCTTTCTTCCCTCTCTTGTGGTTTTTTCACTGGCCCACACTTATTATTTAAAATCAAAAGAATATTGTATATGATAGTTTAAAAGGAGAGGTGTAATAAGAAACAAGAAATAGGAACAAAATCCACAAATCATGACATTTCCATCCATTTATGTTTTTTTATTGTTATTAATTAGTATATTTAACATGTGTGGATCTTCCTCTTCAGATCTCAGGGTGGGTTACTGTGTATTATTTTACACTTAAAACAAGCCTCTGAGGTAGGTTACACAGAGAGATAGTACCTTGCCAAAGACCGGTCATATGTTGAGAGAGAATTTGAACCTGGGTTTCCTTATAGTTTCCTACATCATGGATGGGGAACCTGTGGCCTCTGGATAGTGTTGGGCTGAATTAGCCCCAGCCAGCATGGCCAATGGTCAGGGACTGTGGGAGTTCTAGTGCAGTAGTGCCTGGAAGGCCATGGGTTCCCCGTTCTTGTCCTTTAACTACATGCAATATCTCAGCCACTTTACCATGTTGGGTTCTGTGTCAGTATATTTTGATTAGAAGACCTCATTTTGTTAATCAGAGGCTCAGCTGGTTACTTCCTGTTCCTGCCATCCCAACGTTTTAAGTTGTAGGTTAAAATAAAAATTAGTTCATTTTTTAAGGTTGTATCTTCAGACCAGTACTGGTGATGGCCCTTTTCCTAAGTGGAACCCTGATATTGTGTGAGTTGCCCAGATTGACACAGTAAAAATAACTATTTGTATGTGTGTGTGTGTGTGGGGGGGGTTAATTCCTTTGGTAAGAGAGGGATTCAGCAGTTTTTCTAAGCACATTTCAAAGATCTGTAGATTGTTTTAATTTAAATGAGTTCCCCTTCTGCTTTCTAAAAGAAAACTGTGGAAATGGGACCAGTTTCAGTTTGAAATGATTTGCCCTTAGAGTTTTTCTTAAAAAAAAAAGTCTCATGGGAGTCTATATTTTACTCACATACAAATATATTTCTTATCTGCATATGTAGGTTTGCATCAGTGAAAGCTTGGCAGGAAGAGAATGTAGCAGTTTCTTTTTTTGAAAAAAAATCCAGATTCCCATGGATACTGTGAACAAAAACATTGTGTAAGCTTGGGCCTTTGTTTATATGTTCAGTTACTCTGAGATAACAACTCCTGTATACACACTTCAGGCTCGGACACTTTATATGTTGAAATGGTGAATCAAAATGGACAAGGACCAGCTCCCAGCACCATCAGGTGGTTGCAGGGCCCACCAGTACTGGTGCTGATGCCTGTTTAGTCAACCTTTCCACCCTAGTCACTGGCTTATCTGGAGGCAGAGGCTGGGGCAAAGAAGCCCAACAAGTTAAATGTTCCAAAATGCCCAACAGTGCCCAATATAGCATTGCTATATTGGGTGCTCCAGGATGAAGCTGAAAATTTAAATGTAGCAAGTGACTTCTCAGACCCAGCTCCTGCCACCAGATAAGCCAGGATGGTACCAGTGGCCACCTTGTCAGGAGCCCCTTCCAAACTGGAGCCAGCTGCAAATCTAAGATTTGAATCAGTTGAAAAAAAAAATGATCGGCATCTGACACTACTGAGGCTTTTAAACTGTTGGTCTCCCAGGTTAAAGAGAATTGCTACCTTTTCCCCTGAAATAATCTGTGCCTTCCACAGACGGTAAAAGGAAGAAATTCAACTGATAGAGCATCTCCCATTGCTATATGGAGAGAGGAGAGAGGAGACCAGATTGCTGGGGCTGCTATTAGTGATTTGTTGTGAATTTTAATGGACTGTGTGTCTTTATGGATTCTTATAGAGTTTTTATAGTAAATGCCTCTGTGGCCTGTGCAAAGGGTGGCATATAAATCATCCCAATAAAACCATCTAAATAAATAAGTGTATTTGTATGCCATGAAAAGTTGGATATGTTTGGGGTCCTATTTCCATGTAATTAAGAGGACAAGAAGCAAAAAATACATGCATCTGCCCAATGGACACTGATACATCTATTTTCTACTTAGGTATTTCTACGCAAGTACAAATGTGAAACCAACCTTATCTTAACCTGGGATAAAACTTCTAAAACCACTGGATTTTGATTGTGTAGACAAGGGCAGCATTAAGTATTCCCTGAACAAGGGATGCAAAGTAGGGAGCATGGGGGCGCATGTGCCTGAGCCCCCCATACACTCTACCTGCACCTTCCCACATCGAGCAGCAAGATCTCAATAGGCTTTCTTCTTCCCAAGTTCAACTGAACATGCTTAGAAGCCTCCAGGGTTCCCTTCCCACTGAACACAGGATGGTTGGATGTGGTGCATGCAGGAAGTGGCACGGGCAGTGCACACCCCTGTTGCCCCTGCTCCTGCCTGTATTTCTTGAACAGAGGAACTATTACCCATACAGGCTAAGTAAATATGAACTGAAGAAGTGGAGAAGTACTGGCCTTTTGCCGCATTGACTATGAATGGACAAAGCTGCTTTGTACCAAATCAGATTGGTCCATTGGTCTCAGTGTCATCGGTGCTGAGTAGGAGGGTCTTTCCAGTGTTTCAGGCTGAGGTTGTTGTTATTTTTAAAATATTTTTACATTTAAAAAAAGATAAAGATAAACCAACCAAATGAAACAGAAATCCAAAGATGACCAGAAAATATAACACAGAGAACTGAGCATTGTCATTAGCCCTGTTCGGGACCTTGCCTGAATCCACGAGGGCTAAAAAGGGGGGCAGGGGGACAGATAAAGCCCCTCCCCCATGTCCCTGGGTGTGTAGGCTCCTCTTTAGACCTTCATGCATTTAGCGCAAAGGATTTCTAAGCGCATTCTGTTGAACATGCTTAATGCATGTATGTTTAATGCCATGACCGGAAACCCTGGTAAGACAAAGTCCCCTATCATAGGGAGATTTCTAAACATTTTCAACAAAATGCACTTAGTAACTCTGCAGACCTTTACACTAAACACACTGAGGTCTAAATAGGAACTTGTGTGCCTAGGGGCACTGGGGACAGGGCTTACATGCACACCTCACCCCCAATAACTTTTTAGCCCTTGTGTATTCATTCAGAACAGAGCTCCTAATTAAGGCAGATCTTCATAGAATCAATGATCACTCAAAATTCATACGGTAATTGAGTCCTTCCATAAAGATCTGTGCTGGCTTCAAAAACTATGTCTTGAAAAATTACTATTTACATCTGAAAGCCATTTTCAATATTGTCCATTTTTCTTAGCCTAGTTACCTGGAAACTTTTAAACTGGAAACTCCAGAGCTTGAACTTACAGTCTTAGATATTCAAAGTATGTGCTCTAACAGTGATCTGTGACCTTCCCTAAAAGAGAAGCAGTAAATGTAGAGAAGATAGTTAGGGGATTAAGCTGTTGCTCTGGCTTATGCAACTTTCATTACTAAGTAGGTAATAACTGGGAGCACATATTGTTCCCATTCATGACAGACCAAAGAGTGTGGCACCCCACTTTACAGAAGGCCAGCTGAAATCTGCTATAAGCAGCCCACTTACAGTAATGAACAAGTTTCAATACATTCATAGAGATCTGCTAGACCTTTTTCATTATTCCATTTATTTACAAAATCCCCTCTTTCCAGATTGCTTACTACAGACTTTGTTGTTTCTGGTCATGTGAGATTCTGTCCTGGAAAGATAGCCACTATTTCAGGTCATGCCATGATTGTCAGTTTCACTTCAGTTTTTCCAAGTGAATCACCAATCAATATCACAGTCATGTTGTTAGCCTGTTAGCTTTTCAAGTGTCCCTAGTAAACAGCATGACATGCCAAATCATTTGGAGTTTACTGTGTGTCTGGGAGGTCCTTTTGTAACAGCCAAATCAATACAGATCCGCAAACATACATATATTAACAGTATATACAGAAATAAATTGAGGGGAGCGGGAATAATGTTTTCAGAAGAAAGTAGTGCTCAGTACCGGGCATGATACGCTAACAGAGTGTTCAACTGAGACAAAAAATGTACTGCTCACTAGACTCATTGCACCACATGAGAGGCTACTGGAGCACATGAGAAAGACTTCCAGTTTCTCTCTTCTACAGATTGTACATTTAAGTCCTTTGACAATTGTACATTTTAAGTGTACAGTATAAGGAAACAATATTTCTTATATTTACATTTGCATTAACATTGCCTCTTTTGTAAGAAGCATCAGCAAACAAAGCCACCAACTTTGCACAAATTGCTCAAAGCAGCATGCAAAATCCATGACAGCAATGTCCAAACTAAACTGAACATTTGTGATGCCCTAATGCTATTGTAAGGTATTTGCAATGTCCTAAGGTTTTTGTAAGGCAGAAGCTAATATTATCTGCTAGCTGCAGAGTTGGTTGTTCCTTCTAAATTAGCGTTGCTAGTCACATGAAATGTGATGACATGAATGAATGAACGAACGAACAAGCGAACGAATGAAACTTTATTTTTACCCCGCCCTTTTTCCAAACTAGAACTCAGGGCGGCTTGCAAATAAAACTACATGTAGTTAAAAGCATACAAAAACATACAATTAAAAAACAATTAAACTATACACAACCTTAAAATCATGAAACAGGCACTTAAAATACTAAAAAACAATTTAAAATAATACAAATAATGGCATAAAACAATAAAACAAACCTTGTAGAGCCCAATCCTAAACACCTTCTATCCCAAAAGCCTGTCGGAATAAAAAAGTCTTTACTTGCCAATGGAAGGATGGCAAGGAGGGGGCCATTCGTGCCTCCCTAGCAGAGCTTGGAAAAGTTACTTTTTTGAACTACAACTCCCATCAGCCCCAGCCAGCATGGCCACTGGATTGGGCTGATGGGAGTTGGAGTTCAAAAAAGTAACTTTTCCAAGCTCTGCTCCCTAGGAAAGGAGTTCCAGAACCTAGGAGCAGCCTCTGAGAAGGCCCTATCTCACGTCCCCACCAATCGCGCTCGCGAAGGTGTTGGGACTGAGAGAAGGGCCTCTCCTGAAGATCTCAGGGCCCGTAATAAAGAACGTAATGAGAACATAATAAAGCTGCCAGAATGGAAGAATATGCAAAGGATAAAATGCTGCTTCATCAGTCAATGTTAATCAAGCTTAAAGAGTTTGAACCAGATTAGAAACTGAAGGGAGTAGTCATGATGAAGTATAAGAAGCATCCTATCATAGGATAACTATCAACTGCACACAGTGGAAACCGCTAATGTGAGAAATCCACAGAAAGTTACAAATACTGGATGGTATTCAATACTAGTCCTACTCAGAGTAGACCCATTGAAGTTAATGGACACAACCTACTTAAGTTTATTGATTTCAATGAGTCTATTCTAATGAGCTTAGCTGAACATAAGCAAAGTGATCAGGCCCGTCCTATAGTTCTCCTACTATACAAGTGCATTACTGCAACCCTACACACTCCCAGCATCACTCCAGTAAAACCAAGAGTTAGCTTAGGAACACTTGACATCCACTCCTACAGAATCCCTGGCCACTCCACCTCCATGTTCATTATATTCATTGTGATGCCTTCACACTAGCCATTTGTAGAAGGCAATAATCAACATGTGGCAATGGCCTACTGTTATTCACTGAAGCATTGTTTGTCCTTTCTACTTTGTGCCAGCTGCTCTCTTTGCAAAAAGAGTCCTTTCACCAAAGTTTCCATGTGTGGGCCCAATGTTCTATAGATACAGTGGCAGAGTGGTGTGGCCACTTCTTGTGTATGAGCTATGTTCTTACGCTGGAATTTATACACGAGAAGATGATGTGCCCAGATTGCCTACTTCATTCATTGGAATCCTATTCTCCAGTGTGGAGATGGGAGATAGAGAGGCAGAAAACAGATGGCTTACCACCTTGGGCTCTCCCGTTGACTTCAACGGGGATATTTTTACTTATACTGTGTCTTCCCTCCTTTTTTTAATATAGCTCTACACCATAACCAGGGGAAAGGCCAGGTTCTGTAGGAGGGGTAGGTTCGGCCCAAAGGCCACAATTCCTTTTGGGCAACCTTCCAAGGGCCACATCCTAGTGGTGAGTGGGGCCAGAGGCAAAAGTAGGTGGAGAAACTTATGTAAATCTTACTTTTGCTTAATAGGCTAGTTTCTACCCACATGTACACATCCCTTTGAATTCTCCATCCAGCAAGAGTTATTTTCAGAGTTCAAGGACACATTCCAACCTGGAAACACACTCAAGGAGGATGTGAAGCAGGGGCACTGAGGGGTGTGGCCTGGAAAGAGGGGTGTGGTTGTGGAGGGGGTGGTGGCTTGGAGAGAGTTCTGAGGGCCAGACAGAGAGGCCTGGAGGGGCACATTTAGCCCTGAGGTTCCCCACCCTGTTCTAAGCAAACTTAGAATTCTGGCTATGCTTTTCCCATTCTACCCCAGCTCAAACTCTGCCTCCTGTGCTTATGCTGTTCCATTAGAGTTGGATAGTGGTGACTCAGTGAGGCCATAAATTCATCGCACCAGTGTAAAATGTTGCTCTGCCAGCACAATGGTTGTATCCATCCTATCTGTAGTCCTAATGCCATTTATTTGGAAGTGAGACCCACTGAATTCAATAGGACTTACTTCTGAGCAGACATGGTTAGAATTGTAGTGTTACTGTATTTACCTGATGGGTGTTTGGAGAGCTCTGGGTAACTTAGAAAATCTTTATATATCTGAATATACAAGTACCAATATAGGGCAATGCTTTGCATCGTTAGGTATGTGTAAGTACTTTGGATGTCCAAACCTGTATGTGCAGGTAATGATATGACAAAATGAGGTCTTCATTTATCATACCTTGCTTGGAGAACTTAGTGGATCAATGCAGCTGTTCAGGAAAGTGGATCATGAGTATGCGTCAACCTTAATACAGCTGTGGGTTGAAACAAGGGCCATACCACTGTTGTATTTAATCAGAGAAAATGTCTTTAGTGCTGATTGCCAAGATGAGCTGCTATAAATTTCATTACTCTCTATGCACAATAAAAGTTCTTTCCACCAACTTCAGAGATAGTGGATTTATCCTTAACCACAGAGCTAATGGCAATTTCATCTGCTAAGGGCTTCTTTATTTCCTTCCTTCCCACCCAGTATCCTCTTTGGTGACACTCTTTATACCTACAATACCTTCCCCCTCCTTGGCAAGCCTATTCCCTTCTGCTCCTTTACATGCCAAGTTATTCTGCATATCTCTGTCATCTTCACAACCTCATTGGGTGTGTATCCTTATCCATCCAAAAGAAATATAACCCTTTCTCCATAAACTTGGTCCCAGAAACAGCAATTCCTCATTCTAATCTACAAAAACAAACCAACCACTCGTTCCCCTTATTTTACTATGTAGAAACTGTAGCTTGCTAAGAGACCAGGCAGAATACAATGTAGGAAAGTTAAAACACAGGAAATTAGTAAAGGCGGACTACCACATTCCTCACTTGTATTCATGCAAGAAGAGACTCACCCACCCCCACATGTACCTTCAAAAACAGAACATGGAGATAGGTAGAATAAACCTATGAAGCTGCTTTATGCTGGGTCAGACCATTGGTCCTTCTGACCTAGTATTGTCTGTTGTGACTGACAGTGGCTCTCAGGCAGAATCTTAAGCAGAGGTCTTGCCCAATATGAGAGCTATTTAATCAGTGTTGTTGGGGGTTGAATATGGGGTCTTCTGCATGCCAAAACAAGGGACCACCACTGAGCTATCACCTGTCATTGTTTCCCCCAGACAAACTATACTAATAAATTATTATTCTTTCTGTTTCCAATGATCAGGGTGTAAGTGCCATTACTTATGTGGCCCAAGTGGCACCACCCATGCACAAGAGGAAAATATCAGCAGGCTTGAGGGAAGTACAATTAAAAAAAAAAAGTCCTAAAAAGGGGGCAGAACCTTCCCCTAGCCAGTCCCATTATAAGGAGGACTGAGCATACTCAGTGGCCACAGAATTCTGATTGAGTGTTGGGGGTATGTAGAAAATGTAGGGTGGGAATTGGAATGAAGTAGCTGGAATCCTGAACAGCAGCATTCCATCATACAACATTTTGTGGCAGCTCCCACTTGTGATTGTTGCATTTGCCTTTAGCAATTGGGAGTCTCTTGTACTAGTTTCTGCATGGGCTCCAGGGCTTTAGTTTGCACAACAATGATCTTCCATCAGAAACGGGCCGAGTGTGGTTGCCCTTACAGCATGCATACCTTAATTAAATGCTTAACTTTAAGGTTATGGGAGCGCTTTTGGTATGAATAGGACTACTCCAGCTTACAGTAAATAATATAAGAGCCTCCTGGATCAGGCCAAAGGCTCATCTAGGCCAGCACTCTGTTCTCACAGTAACCAACTAGGTGACTGTGGGAAGCCCACTAGCAAAACTGGAGTGCCGCTCTTCCCGCTTGTGATTCCCAGAAACTCGTGTTCAGGAGCATACGTGCCTTGGACAGTGGAGGCAGGACAAAACCAGTTTAGTAGTTATGGATAGTTTCCATGTTCTTTGCTGGAGCTTATACTCTGACTCAAGCCAAGTTGCAAACATTGAATGCAACAAACAGTCAGAGAGAAGAGAAGAGGGTAGGAGATGGCAAGAGTGGCAGCTGAGTTCTAAATCATACATATTTGAATTGCATAAAGAAATAGCTATGAAGAAGAATGGTTTGAAGAGCTACGAATACAATGCTGCTCTGGCCACTATGCATAGCCTGGGAAGCACTCCATGACATGGGGAGGCCTTCTGGCATGCTCTGCAGAGGCATTGACACGACAGAGTATTTCACCACTAAAGGAGCAGTTAGATTCATCCTGTCTGTGAACTAAAAAAGGATTTGTACACAGACTGTCAGAGACTCAGCGGGTAAGCTGTTTTAGAGTTCTTTAAAGGTAGATTTACATGTAAAGTGACCATCTCAAAGCAGAATTCCCTTCTTCAGCAGCTGTTTAAAAGGTTTTAGGAGAACGGAAGGGAAGCAGAAGTAGAATTCAGTCTGTGACAAATCAACAGAGGCTCACCAATTCAAGATTGTCCCTGTATCCTCAGTTGAACTTCCAGTGCCCCAGGATTTCAGTGGCTTCAGTTCAGTTGGTGATCTTTTGCACCATATGTGCCGTAGTAGCTGTCAACAGTGGTTCAAATTCTCCCTTCACACAGCTCCATTGGTTTCAGTAGGATTACATACCCCAGGTGAAATGGCCTTTGGTGATGAGTCAAGAGCAGTGTGCTGGCCCTGATTTCTGAAATCCTTTGCTACTGTGTCACTATGGTATTAATGATCTGCATTTGTGGTTTTTCTGTTTGTGCTGGCTAATTTGAAGGCAAGCTGGGTCATCCTCCCCCAGCCCCCAACTCCACTGCCACTGTAACATCACTGTCAAGAAACAGAAATTACAGAAGAAAGCATAAAAAGCAGGTGCTTATCTGTCTCCTACAGAAACTGACTGACCTACAGTACATTCCTATCTTACAAGCCTATTTTGTGGAAGAAAAATCAAAACCATTTCAGGAACCAGGTCATAACTTTGCCACACCAGACCATGCCATGGGTCACTGTTGTTACCTATCTAGACGTCCTTTCTCCTAATCCAGGAAAATGTATACCAGGACTTGGAATGATAACATTCATAATCCACAACTGATTGTTTCAAGTAAGATTCATGTAACAGCTCAGAAGTCAGAATAAGGGAATGGCAAAGCAGCAAAATGGGAACAAAGGTACAGCCTTTGCTGTCAAGCTCCAAGCTGAGATTTGCATGGAGTCACAAATAACTTCTTGCTTATTCTGCCTTCAAGGCCCTATATTGTTCTGTCATATTAAGAAGGGGGGTAGAAATGTAGAGGGGGAGTCTGCAAAACATGATGTGATACTGCAGTGTGTTGTATTTTCCAGTGGGAAATCAATGCTGTCATAAAGCACAGATGTTTTGGTTTCAATAAACTCTTGTTCAGATCCCAAACCTGTAAGCAGTTGTTTGAGGTAAGATGCAGAACCAAGTGAATAATTAACAGTGAATATTTAATCTTGCATATTTAAGTCATGTAAGATAACTGCAGGAAGCATTTTCTTAATATTTTTAAAGCATATCTCAAGGAGGAACTCTACAGTTGCATCAGCCTACTGACAAAGTCACATAAAGGAATTGTGCAATTATGCAAAGCAATCAACATAACATCAAAAAATGTAACAAAAGCAACAAAAGTGAGACTGTTGCTTTTGGTGAGAGCAGAACAGATAAAGGCAGCAGAAGGCACAATGGCTAGCTTATCCTATCAGCAAACACCCATGTGACCATCGATGTGTTTAGCACAGGTGATACAGGTCAGTTGTTGGGTAAATCAGTGTCAACGTTTCATCAACCTATGGGAACAACATAACATCAACAATAAAAATACTTTGCATTTAGTAGTGTATTTCATATTTTCAAAGTGGTTCACATTATCTCAGCATTTCTTATAACAGACTTGCAAGTAGGACTGGGCAAATCTAACAATTCAGTTTTTCTGTTTCTCATTTTTCCACTCTTAATTTTTTTTTGAAGTACTCATGAAAATTTGGAAGCATTTTAGTGTGACTTTCTCCTAATATACAAATTATATGCAATTTTGCCTAATATACAGATTTTTGAGAAACAATTTCCCTTAATATACTGGGTGCATGTGTGTTATTTGTACTATATATGCATTTTTAGGCATACCCCACCATATTAATTTTTGAACACTATACTTGGCTGGAGACCTGCATTGCAAAATTCAGAGAAGTGTGAATTTCAAAGCATGGCTGCATTTTGGTTTGTGTATTCTTTTGGCAAATGTGAAATAGGTAAGTTCACCTTTAAATGCAAGCTGAATCACTTCCTCCAACCCTACCTGCAAGGCAGAGTATTGTCTTCATCTCTGTATTTCATCAGGAGGCTAAGGCTGATAGACAGAGAGTGCAGTTTGCCTAGCTACCCAGTGAGTTGGTGGCAACAATTTAAGCCAGGACTCCACAGCAGACCCATAGCTGGAGTGGTGCTAGGGAGCCCACCCGTAAAACATTTTCCCCTACTTTTTTTTTTTTTTTTTTACAAAACACGAATCATTATATTTAGTGCAAAAAAAGTCTGCCCCCCCTACGTTTTTGCTGCCCCCCCTTTTAGGCTTGTTATGGGCCTGCTCCCCAGCTCACTCCCCCCCCGATACTATAGTCTGGCTATGCCAGTGCTGAGCATGATCCTATGCTCTCCTGACAGGAAAGTCAAAAGCACAAGACATAAGGGAAAAAAGAAATGTAATGTTGATTGTCAGTTCCATAGTGTCCTTGATCAACTCTGCTATCACACACCAATCACTACTATGTTTACTGGCCAACATTAATGGTGTATGGAAGTCATGCTTCAGCACATGGCAATAGTCAGAACACCATGATGAAGAATTGACTTCCAATAATGGTGCTCAGTGTACCCAGCTGGAATCTGAAACTTCTAAAAAAAAATAATACAGTGTCATACGTAGGAGACGAACTGCATACTATCCTCAAGCTAAGATTTAAAGGTTTAGCAGAAGTTTGAAAGAGAGTTTACAACCAGCTAAATTAGAAGGAAAATCATGGAAAGCCTTACTGACTTTCTGCAAGTACACGGAGGCACACGGCATGCAACACAGATTGCTTGCTGAATTATTGCATGGGAGAGAGATGTACATTAAGCTGAATGTTGCTTGGATGTTAAAATATAGACCAAATATATCTTTAGAATCAGATATGAAGGAAACAGCTTTTGGGGGGTGAGGGGGGACAAAAGAAATCTAAAGTGTATACAAATAGATTCAATGGTGCTAAAGGTAAAGGTGAAGGTGTCCCCGCACTTATAGTGCGAGTCGTTTCTGACTCTTAGGGTGACGTCTTGCGACGTTTACTAGGCAGACCATATATATGGGGTGGGATTGCCAGTTCCGTCCCCGGCCTTTCTTTAGCCCCCAGCATATGCCGGGTACTCATTTTACCGACCATGGATGGATGGAAGGCTGAGTGGACCTCGACCCCTTTTACAATGGTGCTAAGGAACAAGAATTATTGCCGCTCTTTTTCTCAAGTTAGGAAAGCGGGATTCTGCAGAAGAAAGACAGATTTACAGCTCATAAAATAGTTAAAAGAAGAAGACTTATACTTATAAACTTTCTGATGGACATACGTGGAATGCTGCTTACCTTGCTCCGGTAGCCTATAGAAATGAAGTAGATATTCAGTGTTAGATGATTTCACCTTGTCACTGGCATTGCAGGTTTCATCAGAAACTGACTTAGAGAGGAAACCTGGAAGAGGCCTATCCAAGTCAGATGACCACCTGCTTGAACTAAGAGTTATGTTACATAGTGATGGTTGTAAGAATATGGAGGTTTCATAAGAGGGAGAGAAATGTGGTGATTTTGTAGGCAATGTATCTTTAAGACAGCTATGAGTATAGCCAGCTGAAGGAAGTCAGCCTATAAAAGGAAGTAGAAATTAGGAACTTCTTGTTGCTCAGTCCTGCTATTGCTATCTTTATACTTTTAAAATGAAGTATTTGGGGTCATCTTCCACCTTGATGATTGAATACCATTAAACTACAAATTAGGGCTGTGGACTGGTTTTGGCCAAGCCTATTCAGAGGTATTCAGGTGTTGGATGAGTCAGGATCAGACAGCCATGGATCACTATGGGCAACTTTGGCTGACCCAAAGCAATCTGTGGCTGTCAGGGGGTGGGGCATCAGGCAAGAAGAAAAGCCAGGCAGGGTGGGTAAACCCCACAAAAAGGCCAAGACATAACTGAGATCCCAGCTGTGTCTTTTGGGAAAAGATAGGCCCAGCTGCCTGCTAGCCTGCTGCCTCCCCCCCCTGCATCCCCCAGGATGGATCCCTCAGCAGTTCTGCAGGTTGCAGATGATGCTCTGCAATTAGCTTTCCTAAAGGAAAGTTGCTTGCTGAACACCACCTGTGGAGGATTGAGGGGTTGTTTCTGCAGGGTGTGCGTGATGCTCCACAAGTGGCTTTCCTAAAGGAAAGTTGTTTGCTGAGCATCACACACGCAGGAACTTCCCCTCTGATTGAGTGGAGGGGTTAGGGATTTAAATCCTTAATTCAGGGCTAGATCTGGGCTGGGGGTGATGGACCCAGCATGGGTCGGCCTGATGTCCCCCTGGATTACAGCCATGGGGCGGATGAGGGGGCTGTGCACAGCCCTATTACAAATACAATCACACTACAAGAGCAAAGGTTAAGGTGTCTCGTAGTTCAGTGGGGCAAAACCATACAATCAGAAGTGGCATATATCGTGGAGTGGACTCGCCTTCCTGATTCTGGTACAACTGTGTGGCCCTGACCTCACTACCATCCCATCTCCATCTGTGTAAGCAGCAGCGACTCTGGTGTCGGGAGGACGCCTCTATGGCTCCGCCCCACCACGCACATTACTACTGAATACAGTGGGAACCAAGAGATGGGGAAACATCAAAGACTTAGCTCTCAGCTATTTGTATAAGAAAAAGAAGATGTGTATAGCTTTTTTAAAAATCCAAAATCTGCTTTTGAGATTGAGAAAATCATTTTACCCCAAGTCAGATTGTCAAGTGCAGTGGTGTGGAACCTATGGCCATTCAGACGTTCCTGGAGTGCAAAAGAATATTCCAACGTAGTGACCTAAAATGGGCATTTTTGCCATTGCCCCTGGAATGTGGAATGCCCATCACTCACACTTATGTGAAGTATCATTCATCAAGTGCTTCAAAGTGACATCCCTGACATATAAGACTGAACCCTGTTATTCCTGAATTCCTATTTTCATCTGTTTGGTATCGTACTGTTTGACTGTTTTTTATATTGAATCTCTTTTTTTATGATATAGTTGTATTGTTTTTATGTTATATTTTTGCATACCGATTAGAGATTTGTAAATATTAATAGTTTGAAATATGGTTTTAAACAAACAAACAAACTCCTATCATCCCTGACTACTGGCCATGTTGGCTAGGGCTGAAGGGAATTGGAATCCAACACCATATAGATGGCCACCAGTTCTCCATTAATGGTCTGGTGCTTGTGGCTTTTCTCCCCCTATAGCACATGGCTTTCTCCACAGGCATCCTTTTGCAGTGCAGCTGCTCTCCTTGTGACACATTGTTTGGATTTCCACATCCTGATTTCTGGTAGACCTGTTGAGTGGATGGTTTTTGTGGGAGATGGCTGGTCCTTTTAAACTGTCTGGGTCTCTCTCACTAAGATAGGAATTTAGTCTGCATGCAAAACCCCAAGCAAAACAAAATGGCATAGAATAAATGGAAGTCTGATTTCTTCAATGAAGTCTCATTGGCTTCACCATCACAAAGCTGAGCTAATATTGTATTTGTAGATTGCAGCCTTGAATTGTGGCTGCATTCCTGATCAATGAACAGACTCTAATTACTCATTCTGTCTGTGTTTTTTAAAGTGTTCGCTTTTGTACACAGGCTTGGCTTGGTAGAGAATTTTCCCCTTCAGTCAGAAAGGGAAGGAGCTGACTGGAGTAATAAGACACGACACTTAACACGCAAGGCTTTTCTTGGGGACTGTTTTGTGCCTCAAGTGGTGCGATCAAGGGACATAGCTGAAGGCTAGGTAACTTCCACCCAGCAAGAAATATAATATGGCCTGGCAGTGCTCTTCTTACTATCTTATCACAGTTATGTAATGCAACTAGGTGGTTTGTTTTTTTTTAAAAAGGAAAAAATACCAGTACTGTGCACTTCCTGAAGAGCATTGACAATAGCTCCTACAGATGATATGGATTCATGTGCTCTCCTGTTGTACTACAGAGTTGAATGTTAAAGTGTATGATACTTTCAGTTTGCAGATGCAGCTCCTCCAACATAAATCGTTTCTTTCTACTGTTCCCCCAAACCAGTCCCACAACATAGCTAGTTGCTGTGTGTGACTTTTTCTCTTTCAAACATCACAATACATCATCTTTAACTTATATCCAGCCCTCCTGTTCCCCACGATGAATCCATTCATGAATTTTGCTTTCGTTCACCAGTAATTCAAACTAGTAATTAAAGTAGTCAACTAGTAAGTAGTAATAGTAGTAAACTAGTCTCTAACAAAGCTTTGGCAACATTATCTGCATAAGAAATATAACTGAGCTCAAAAATGGGTCCCACTTACACTTTTCTGCTTCTTGTTTCTTTGCTCCAAAGCAACATAGGGAAAGATATATATAGCATACATTTTTAAGTTTGTGTTTTAAATAACATGCATATCCTATCTCATTCTATAATCTAGGTGGCTCATAACAATGGTGTTATTATGCACAAGACAGCAGTATACTGTAGCTAAAATCAATAAAACACATGACTGGGCAAGAATCGGTCATGCAGTGATGGCTGGTGACCACTGGGAGTGGCAGAGTGGAAGGCAGGTAGGCCAACAGGAAGTGGAGTGGAGCCAGAGTCAACTAATTATAGTTTTGCCCCCATCCTCCTCCCTGCTGAGGTCTACAAGGGCAACACTGAGATTAAGGAGGAGGAAGCAGATAACCAGTACTACTCCCTAGACTGGATGTAAGTAAGAAGGTACACAGGTGGGAGCTCACTAAGAGTAGGCTATAGTGTCCACTGCAGGCAGACCATGGGAGTTGTGACTCCCGACTCAAACACTTGCAGTCTGAGGACACTGTGATGCAAAAAGTCAGTTGAATTCTTCATCCATTTATCCCTGACTTACAGTGCAAGGCAGCTTCTGGCTCTTCGCTATGCTTGGCCTGGCCTGGAATGCTACCCCAGGTTCTCATTGTTCTCCTTCATCTCCAACTCTTGGTTCACACCACAAGCATGGCTCTACTGGCAGTCGCTTCTGGACTGGAGGAAGCAGCTTTGACAGAAGAAAAGGGTACTCTACAGCCTCGTCAACAGCCACATCCAATCCCACTGGTATGTGTAGTTGACTGAACTCTTTCTCTACATCAGTGGCTCCCAAACCTTTTTTCCCCTCATAGACCACTTGCAAATTGCTGAGGGTCTTGGTGGACCACTGAATGATTTTTCTGCTTGTTCTAGCAATTGAAATGCCCTGTGCTAGATGCTGCGTGATTTTAAATTGTGTTTTTATTGCTTCTTTTCTTTCTTTTATTTTTATATTGTATTTTATTGTATTACATTTTGAATCCCTACAATGTCAAATACAATGTATAAGAAATAAAAGAAGCACAACATCAAATTAAAAATCAGTATGACTATCTACTGCACTATTCACAGCCACTGCTCCCGCAGTTCTTCCCAGACATACAATGGACGACCTGAACGAAGCTCATGGACTACAGTTTGGGAGCCCCTCTACTACGTTGAATGTCATGTTCATATGAATTTCTGACAAAACCACAGAGAAAGTACAGCACCTCTTTTTAAAAAACAAACAGAAAAGCCCACAAATTTTCAAAGTGCCTTGCACATTTTCCATGCTTCACCCTTCCATCACTTGCCTAACCTCAAAACAACCATTTTTTAAAAATGGGGGGGGGAGTGGATTTGTTGTGCTAGGGCAATGGAGCACTTTAATCCACTGTAGTTGTAAAATCTTATGTGCTTGAATCCCTCCTGCAAAATAATGACAGACTGGGGGCAAGCTAAGTTAAAATGTGACACATCTATTGTGTGAAGAGGTGCTACTAAGTCCAGCAGCCCCAGAAATGAGAGGGTTAGTTATTAAAATATTCCCTCTGAATCAAAAGCTCCCTGATTCTTGTGTGGCTTTTTAAAAAGCAGTCAACCTTTTTGGAAACCTGTTTTTTCCTCAGTGTTTTGAAGTCTATATGCTGGCACATACAAAATGGAAACTTCTGCCCACAGTCCTGCCTACTTTCTAGAATCTACTTTGCCTCTGAGATCAAGAAACTCAGGTTGAGATACTGACATCTGACTTTTAAAAAAGAGTGTGATTTAGTCAAGAGACAATGACAATTAAAGAGAGAATGTGGATGACAGGGCAGTGGCACTGACCTTTAAAACTAGAGAGTCCCAATTAAATGGAGAGATTCACTGAAATCTTTAACATAATGTACCAAAGAAGACCTTTATTAAGAAAATGTGCCATATGTATTTATTGCTGCCAGAACAGAAGGAAGAGCTGGAGTGAGACACGGAGCCCTTCTTTATACTGTGGAAGAATCAGGGAGAAGGGCAGAATCCTGTTTCAAGAAAGGAATAGATTGGCTTTTAGCTCATTAGAATTGATTTACTAATGGATGGTTCATTAAAATGTTTTGCTTGTCTGCCAGGACCTGGCCAACCATTAGCCAGAGCAAGGTGGCCACTCCAGGCAACTGATTTGGGGTCTTGTGAAAGAGAAGCAAATTGTTAGCTATTTATTTTATGATTGTTGCATTTTTACTGCCAGAAAGGTGTTTCTGGGAGAGAAGTTTGTAAGATTTTCTGCTTCACATGCCAAAATAACTTGGCTGGCCTTCATAGAATCATAGAACAGTAGAGTTAGAAGGGGCCTATAAGGCCATTGAGTCCAACCCCCTGCTCAATGCAGGAATCCAACTTCAAGCATACCTGACAGGTGGCTGGCCAGCTGTTTCTTGAATGCCTCCAGTGTTGGAGAGCCCACCACCTCCCCAGGTAATTGGTTCCATTGTCATACCCCTCTAGCAGTTAAGGAAGTTTTTCCTGATGTTCAGCAGAAATCTGGTTTTCTGTAACTTGAGCCCATTATTCTGTGTCTTGCACCCTGGGATAATCAAGAAGAAATCCTGGCTCTCACAACAACTTCATATGCTCATCGAAAAAATCTGGATGAGGGAGGAGATCCCGGAAGACTTTAGGGATGCCATAATTATCACCCTTTTCAAGAAGGGTGATAGAACAGATTGTGGAAACTATTGAGGTATCTCTCTTCTTGCTACCGCAAGTAAAATCCTTGTAAGGATCCTCGCAAATCGCCTCCTGCCAATCTCAGAGGATGTCCTCCCCAAATCTCAAAATGGTTTCTGCCCTTCCAGGGGGACAGTGGACATGATCTTCACTGCACGACAGCTTCAAGAAAAATGCTGGGAGCAGAATCGACCTTTATATATGGCATTTATTGATCTGACTAAGGCCTTTGACACTGTGAATCGAACCGCTCTCTGGACCATCCTTCTGAAATATGATGCCCTGATAAATTGGTGAATATTTTGCGACTCCTTCATGACAACATGACAGCAACAATTTATTTCACTGTAGACAGTTATGGCTTCTCCCAAAGAATCCTGGGAAGTGTTGAAGGGCTTTAAGGTGTTTTAGATCAGAAAAAAATGGAGCGGGGGTAAGAGGTTTAAGGTTCACCCTGCAGTGCCACTACTCTGATCAAATTTGGACCACCCACCCACTCAAACATACCAATGACTGGAGAAAGTACAAAAACGTGCCAGGAGATCCAGATATGGTTCTTCCATGTAATATGTCATTTGCCTCTAAAAGGAACCTATTTCAGTACAGTCAAACAGTTTTGAAGAGTAGATGCAGCCTTCCCCCCCCCCGTATTATTGTTGGGGGAAGGGTATTTTGTTCTGCAAATTTATTTTGCTATCACTGCATAAAGGGCTAAAAGATTACAAACAGTTCTCAAGCCACATGTGCTTGAAAGATCCATGTATAAGGGCCATTCATATTGTTGCAAAAATTCTATATGCATGTGCATGTAGGAATTGATATGAATGCATATTCTGAGAAATGTCACCAAATCAGAGTTTCCCAGATCATCAATACACTGCAGTTAGCATGGTGATCAATGATGATCAATCTAACAAAGAAGCTGGGAAGTGCGTTCCAAAGCATCTGTCCACAAATTTCAGAAACTATGTATCAAGGTTTATCTCAAATTTTCCCCCTTGATAATTGGGCTTGGTTGCATGATAAGGGAGATCCAAAGCTGCTGATTTAGTGTTGCTGATTTGAAACAAGGTCAAGGAATTCCAGACCACTTCAGCTATACAATTTCTTTAGTGCCAGAGTAGCAAACTATGCTCTCCCACCCTCATCTCTACACAGATGCATGCACACAGAGAAGCATACACACACCAACTGAGTACAAACAAAAGCAGTGCAAACAAAACAGCAGGGATATTTTGGGACTGGAGTCAGGAAGACATAATCACCAACAAAGACTAGTAATTTTACATGAATTGCTGTTTTGTGTTGGAGAACACCTGGTGTCCTCACTAACCGCAGGCATATATTAACAGTATTTAAATGATAATCAAGTTTTTGTCTTTATTATTCAAGGATACAGTAGATTATTACATCTATTGGCATACCAACAATACAATTATGGGGTGGCTTGCTTCATGTTTTGCTTTCTAGGTAAGATTGAAAAATTGAAGTAATGGGAGTGGGTGGTTTTTTTTAAAAAAGCAGAGTTAAAAATAGCCCAAATTTCCACTTAGGTCGGAAGAGAAGAACCTCTTTATTCGATACAGAAAAACATCATAAGCAAGTATTTCAGTTCAGGAATATGTATAAGATTGAAATAATTAATATAGCATATATGATATTTTAAGCCATTTTATGTTCAGAATAAATTGTGTTAAGCTGTTTTGAATGTCTATTTGTTGAGTCCTATTTTTATCTTGTGCACCACTTTAATGGCCTTTGGCCATGAGGCGGACTATTATTATTATTATTATTATTTTATTATTTATTAAATTTATATACCGCCCGACTAGCAATAGCTCTAGTTAAATGCATTAAATGATATTAAAAACTCTGGCATATTAAATATAAATATAAAATTATATTTATGTAAATAATAATTATGTAAATATAAAATTAAATATTTTATACCTCATCCATTTTCACAGATTCTCTGTAAGGAATATGATTATTCCCATTTTACAGATCCATTCATTATATCTAAGGGGTTATCCCACCCTTCATTCATGGAACTTGGGGCAAAGTAAATGGTCTCCTCAGCCTCATAGGTAGGTTAAGCTGAAAGAGTGAATATCTGACTCATAGGCTGCATTCAGATGTGGATTCTATTCTGTTATTTTTCCTGATAATAATGCTAGTGCTTTTTCCCCAATTTCTAATGTTCCTTTCATACTACAGTATCTGCTGCATTATAGAACTATTTCCCCCCTCCCATCAATATACCGTCATGTGGTATATATAAATTTGATTCACACCAGTGGATGCGGTGTCAACCAACAACATGGACATTATCAGACATATCACCCCCTCTACCCTTTATGCACATGTGTGCTTCTGTATGCCACAGCCTCCCCCCCAAATTTAGTTATATGAGTACGGTGGCCTGATAACTGCCAAACGTGTCCAGGTTGATGGGGTTGCAAATAGTTTTTTTTTCTGGAAGCAATTAACACGGAAATAAGTGCTAAACTTCGGCAAGATTTCCAGAAGTGGCTTTTACATCATGTGAAACATAAAAATTAACAGGTAAGGAAAAGTCTAAATGCAGCCATAGTCACCCGGTGAGTTTCATTGCTGAGCAAGGATTCGAACCAGTGTGTCCCCAGTTGATGTCTAGCATTCTAACCACCATACTATAATGAAATATTATATACACTAGAGGTCACCAATGCGGTGCCTGCAGCTGTCAGTGTGCCTTCAAAAAGTCTTAATAAATATCATTTCAAAAATCCACAATATGTGAAAGATTGTTTCCTCAGTTCCTGTTTGCACTGGCTCACCCTCTCCAGCACTGAACACTCCCCTTTTCATTGGATGCTAGGACAGGATGCTCCCCCTCCCATATGTTCTGAACAGAGGAGAGGTTCAAATAACGTATTTAGGCTGCTGCCTACTGGGACTGGCAGGGAGGAAGGCAGGGAGATCCAGAGTAGACAGAGCCAGAACCAAGGAAAACTGGAGCCAGCTAATTCTCATTTTGTTCCCATCCTTCTCCCTGCTGAGCTCTATAAGAGGCAACACTGAAACTAAGGAGGAGAAGCTGACAGGAAGTGCCACTCCTTGGGCTGGTTGTAAGTAAGAACACAAACAGGTGGGGGCTGGCTGAGGGCAGACTGAGGTTGTTGGGGCAGTTCCTCACTTGCCCTAATAGACCAGCCTCCACTGCTCTGTGAGCAAGTGTGGTAGAGGCTGATATAGATGCCTTTCTCCCCATTGATGTGGCATCTGACAGGGATTCAGGTCCACACCATTTTGTGGTCCTATCTCTTTTTCTGCTGTCTTAGATATGGCAGCCATTATGCCACACCCCCATGACAGCCATTTTGTGTTGTGCCACACCCTCACAGCAGCCATTTTTATTGATGCCCACACCATTTTAGATTATGGGAGCCATCTTAGATGATTCAGGAGTTATGGAGACCTCAACATTTAAATTTCCCATCCAACAAAACCTATACATAGACATCAAGCACACTTTCTTAGACTTTGGGACCAAGCACACTTTCTTAGACTTTGGGACAAGAATATTGCTGAATTCTACATTTGGAGGACACAGTCTTGGATTCTGGCTGTCATATAGAAAAAAGCTACCAATTCAGAGTGGGCAACAACAATTTTTTGACCAAAACTATATGCCTCTAAACTACCTGCAAAGTTGCGTCTGTTGTCTCAAAGAAAAGATAAATCAGTCAGTCCTAGCTGATAAACACAAACTAATGGAATGCTTCTATACAGTTCTCTTGTGTCCATGTCTAGCATACTGTCGTGTAACTTGCATCCATTAATTCATAACGTCCATCTCTGTGTGTCAGCAGATATTCAATTATGTTGCATGAAAGATCATGGCACTTACCGAGTGTCCAATAACGTATAAATGCCTTTTGATAAAATGGGCAGAGCATTAAGATTCAACCCTGTGTTTTCATTATAATTGATCCGTTATTTTGGGGGTGGGAAATGGTCTGTGAGCTCCTTTGTTTCCAAAGAATTTCAGAAGTGCTTACATTACACATTTAGTTTAACTCTCATATTCGGTTTTCTGAAAAGCTGGATTAGACATAGCAAAGTATTTTCAGCTTTAAGTCTATATATACAGTCTTCAATTAGATCTTTGAAAAACAGCCATATAAATAAACATTTAAAGGTATACGGGATAATAGGCAACATTGTAAAAG
Source organism: Rhineura floridana (assembly GCF_030035675.1). Classification (NCBI taxonomy): domain Eukaryota; kingdom Metazoa; phylum Chordata; class Lepidosauria; order Squamata; family Rhineuridae; genus Rhineura; species Rhineura floridana. The sequence goes on from NC_084487.1 coordinate 59,209,888, forward strand.
TCTTAACACATGAATACTTTTTGTTTCTTGAATGATTTCTGCTTACCAATTAGGGGTGTCTTTATTTCTTTATGTCACTGATACAGCATTATGTAAAAAGGGTTATGTTCTTTAAAACAAAAATAAAAATAAAAAAGGGGGAAATCATATTCTAACCAAATTCTTACAAAGATTCTTCTGATGTTGTATATTGTTTCATTTTCTCCTCAAAGAATTGTTTCTAGCTAGGAACATTAACTAGCATTAAATTCAAAGTTTGGAGCTGGATTCTTACAGTCAAGCAATATGATTAAGATTAAAGCAACAGTTCAAGAAAAATTATCATAGACACTCATAAAAGTCCCATCCTAGAGTATAATGCTTTCTTATCAATCTTTTAAATTAGAGGGCAGATAGTTTCAGAAATGACCTCTTGGGTTTCTCAAACGATTAGATATACAAAATATTCTCAGGTCCAAAAAAACTTTGAAATCATATTAGCACCTTGTGCATTTGTTCTTTATTGTGATGCTAGCTTGTCTGTATTTGATATAGGTCACATCCACACCATACATTTAAAGCACATTTATACCACTTCAACAGCCATGGGTTTACCCAAAGCATCCTGGGAAGTATAGTTTACCCCTCAGAGTGCTACAATGTGCAGCACCTACAGATCTACAATGTGCAGCAAACTACAGATCCCAGGATTCTTTGGGGAAAGACATGACAGTTAAAGTGGTATAAGAGCACTTTAAATGTATAATGTTGATGTGACAATAGATTCATCTGCATTGTTAGTTGTCTTGTTCACCACTGGGTCAACACTTTTAGTGTTCTGAGGATCTCTTCTGTCTGAGCTACATTGGCATCATAAGTTTCTCAGTCACTTTTTGCACATTTCCATATTCCCTTTTGATAGATGACAATTGGCTCCTCATTTTTGTTTCTGAAGGTTGGACATGTGCTATATGACCGTACCAAGTCTGTTTCCACAGTTATTGTTTCTCCACAGGTGAACAGATTATTCCAACAAATCTGTGTATATCAGCTGTGTCTTTTGATGATGCATTTAAGCTATGGTCTCTTTTTTCATGGCATCAAGTTGTTGTTGTTCTAAATTAAAAATTATTATTATTATTATTATTACTACTACTACTACTACTACTAGGATACACAAAAGCAAGGTTATAGCCAGCAAATCAGTACAGGGTTATACTTGTATGATTAATAAAACTTTCCCACTGTACAAAAATTTGTGCAATTATCACTTATTCCATAAGAGTAAAATATCAAGATACCAAAATCACATTAAATGGAGAATGAGAGAGAAAATATCTATATAAAAAAGTAAATTATAAACAATTTCAAACAAATTCATAAAGTTTAGGTATAAGGGCATTATACGTTTCATCTAACATATAAGAAAAAAATGTCCACTATATAGCAGCAAAGTCCTTGTGGTCAGCTTTGCCCCTTTACATTTTCAGGGGATATGTTATTTTTTTCTGAGACTGAAATAAATAGAAGTTTTTTATACCATGCTTCTGTGCTCAAATTATGAGCTTCCTTCCATTTCTGAGGTATCACTAATCTAGTTGCGACAAACATAAAAATTATTACATTCTTCAGTCATAACTTCTCAGGAAATATAAAAAGAAAGCCACCCCCCGGGTCATATAGAATACTAACTTGCAGAATAGACCCCATTTCATGAATAATCTGTTTCCAGTAATTCTGGAAAATTGGGCTGGACCACCAAAGATGGAAATGTGTGCCTCATTCTAGATCCAGTAACGGACTGCAGTAGACTCTCAAAGGTGGCGGTGCAGCAGCACTACTGACTCAGCCAGGGCCTAAATTGGCTTGACTACATTAGATATCAGCCAACATTACCCACTGCCATCTGGGATGATGGCAAGCATGCATGCACAGTTCACTCATACACTGATGCAGCCTATTTAAGCCCTCAGCAGTGGCAGTAGTGCAATGCAGGAAGTGGTGTGGCCAGTCCACGCTGACAGCAGTGATGTGTGTGTTGCCTAGGAGGGCAGATCCCACTGCATAATCCGCACCAGCATCAGGTTGCGAGGCACATGCTCTGTGACCTGATGCTAGTGCAGATTGCAAACTACCCCCACCCAACCCCAGCATCCCTCCATCTTCATATTGACTCAAGGCTTCAAAGTGTCAAACCTAAGTATTGCAACTGGAAAGAATCAAAATAAAATTGAAGGTAAGGAAATCCCCATCCTCTGTTAATCAACCGAGCATAAAAAAGAGAGGAGGCAAATCTAGATCTCTTCTTTTTTAATGCTAACATATTAAATATTTTCTACCCCTTTGAAATCAATGATTTATGGTGATGAATTGGTAACACCTGAAATAAAAGTAAAAACCTGGGCAGGACGACCATTTTAAATGAAGCAACCTTCCCCAATAATGACAGATTCAATTTAGTCCAGGCTTTAGTATTTTTGATTTTTTTTAATTATTGGAGGATAGTTACGCCAATAAAGATGCATTAAAGTTTTTGGAATATTGATATCCAGATAAGGTAAATATTTCAAAGTTATATTGACCCACAACAAGTGGCAAGTCTCCAATTGTATCTAAGGACCAACCTGAAGAAATAATTAATTCAATTTAGAGTAATTAATTTTACAGCTTGCAATTTGACTAAACCTATTTAAAGTAGACATCACCATTGGAAGAGAATGTATTGGATCCAGAAGGAGAACTGCCATATCATCAGCAAAGAAACTCAAAAGATGAATATCCAAGCCTGCATCATGTCCCTTAATAAAGGGATCACTTCTAAGTTTATTGGCTAGTGGTTCTAGAGAAGTTTTAATTATTTTTTGGTTAAGCTATGTTCTGTGTATTTTATTTCTAGCATGGCAAGCTTCCATTTCCCTTTGTTCAGATTCATGTTCTTCTCTTGAGACTTATCTAGAACTCATATCAGCTTCTCTTAACATTTTTGTTTGATCTTTCTGCACACCAGAATATCATCTATTTTAAAAGTGATGTCATCAAGACCCACAAATGCCTTCTTCACGCCTTTTCCAAGTTGTGCATAGGAATATAATGGTTGTTTCTCCATACCTGGTGAAATAATCTTGAAGGGTGTTGGGGAAAGTGGTCAAAGTAGGCCAGGGGCAATTTTCTCTTTTAAAAAACAATGAGACATATGGAACAGTCCATTGGGGGTTGGTTGGTGAAGTTAATCATTTACAGGAAATGGGTGAATTTTATTTGGAGGCTTCAAGCTAGGCAGAGTTTGGGGACTTTGTTTCTACAAGTTAATATGCACATAAAAGTACCCCAGCAATACTTTATAGATTTATTTGCAGTTTTGTTCATTTTCCCTAATTCCACCTGCCTTAATAAATTTTTCTTTGATTTACTATAAATTGGTTTGAGGTCTTGTTAGGAGGCGAGGTGACTTAGTGTCCCACACTCTATAAAGATTACTTCATAACATATGTCATCTTATCCATACTGAAGACCTATAACTTTGGGCTAGATTCCCAGGGAGGAAAGGTCAGATTGGGAGTAGTTAAGGTCAAAGATTGCAAGTGCCAAGGTGCTGAATGAGCATGTGGTAAGTAAATCTAAGTCACCAGGAATGGAAGAATTTGTATATTGCAAAGAATAGTTTGCATTTCTTTTAATCCACAAATAAAATACACCATAAATTATGAGAATTTTACTATGTGAGCAGAGAGGTAGAAAACAGTTTTATGGGCTAGAAATGTTTGTGCATTTACTGTATTTGCAAGGCTGATGTCAACCATATCCATAACATTTGGACATGGTGGAAATGAACACTGTGTGGGGATTTACTTCCTGTGTGGGGACCCTAACTATATGGAGACCTGCTGGTCACTTGGATATATTACACACACACACACACACACAGAGAGAGAGAGAGAGAGAGAGAGAGAGAGAGAGAGAGTTTGTAGAATGAGGAACCACTTGATGAGGAAATTGTTAAGTGGTGGGACAATACAAATGGCCTGTTGTGTACAGTGCAGTTTATGTCATTAACAGGGAAGTTTATATCCATACAGTAAGAATGTGATTCTGCGATAACATACATTATATTAAAGGAAAATCTTCTGTATCTTCTTTTCTGTATATCTAGGATGTAGAAATGTCATTCTGTGGATTTATTTTTGAGATCCAGCAAGTGCCAGCCATGGTTATGCATTAAATATGGAATATTTGGGTCATTCCAGTCCTTGGTTAATTTCCTCTCCAGGCAATAAGTACCGCTTCTGTGCAGGAAGAATAATTGACGAGGAATAGTCATGCGGATGCAGTATCCTTCTTTGAATTGGTGTAATCATTTTAAGCTAAGGCAACCCAACTAAGTATTATAGTTGCTAAATCTTACACATACATGCATTCATACATACACTATTTATATTGCATGCCTTCCTGAAGAAGAAACTAACATCTGTATTATTTGACCTGGAATGCACAGTACGTTTTGTTACTCTTGTATGTGAGCTGAGTAAAAACAGTGCTCCTCAGAAGCACATTTTTTTTAAGAAACAACACTGCACTTATTTATTTCTCGTGTTTTACAGTCATTCTGTTCATTAGTTTTCAAAATAGAAAAAAAAGGATCTATCCATCATATACCCGTTTAAACAGAATTATGGTTACTTCTCAGATATATGTAAAGCAGGGTGACTGGAAGTTGCTTATTAAGGCCACATTCTAACCTCTTCAGGTGTTTGTTGACAACCAACAGGACATATCAATTTCTTATTACCATTCACAATATTTCTTACTTTCTTTTTACTCAATATTTCTTAATACCACACTGCCCTTTTCAGATTCATGCTCATCAGTACCTTCCCTTCCATGAGTGTTTTTCAGCCTCAGTTCTTTGCCTGTAGGAACATAGAATAGAAATATTTGTAACTTGTCTCAGGGAGGGGGGAGCAAGAATAACAATTTTGAAATGCTTTTCATGTTACAACTGCTACATAAATTGTACCTGGAGAAGTTAAAGCAAAATACAAATGAAACTGGGGAGAATCAGGCACTTGCAGGGTACCAGTTCATTTCGGTGTGGCTTGGCTTGTGCCAGAAACATTCCAGTGGATTGTGCCTAATTATCTGTTGTTGTTGTTGTTTGGTTGTTGCCAGAAATCAAAGCATTGTTTTAGGCTGCTCTTTTATGTGAAGAGTATACGAAAACGCCCTGGTGGGATAGACCAAGATCCATCTAGTCCAACATCTGGCTTCACACAGTGGCCAATCAGAGGCCTCCAGAAAGCTTACACATGGGGCATGAAGGCAATATTCCTCTGCTATAGTTCCCCAGCAAGTGATATTCAGTGGAATACTGTCCTAAATTAGAGGTTCCATATAGCTGTCATGACTAATAGCCCTTAATAATTTGTCTAACCCCTCTTAGAGTCATCTAAGCTGGCGACTATTGCTACATATTGTGGCCATGTGTTACATATAATGTGTTGTTAAATGTAAAAGTCCTGCAACAGCCATTTCAACAAACAGCAACTGCATTTCCATAAGCGTTCCCAAAGTCATTCCAATTTCATTTTGCTGTGCTGAACTTTTTGAAGCAGGTGATGCTAAAACTGCTGCAGAGACTTTTCAGCCACTAAACCATTTTGGACTATTGGGGAAAGGAGCTACAAGAAAGTGATTTACCAGGTTCCAAACCACATGCTCCATAAGTTGTACAACAGAGCATAGAAATGATCTAGACTCTTTATTTTAGATATCCCCCTCAATAACGTGGGGACTTTTCACATCAATCACTGTAGTTGATCCATACAAACCATCCTTGATAACTAATTATATGATTTCTGACCACTTTTATACAGGGAGGCTCAAGTTCATTCTTCATTTCCCTCATATTAGTGTTGCAAATAATGTATCTGCCTTAAGCGTTTCTATCTGATCTACCCTTCGATTCTTCTATTCATCTAATCGTATGACTAGTAAGAAGATCTACAACTAGTACTAAGGGCAATTATTAAAAAATAAAATTGAAAATAATAGATAGTTCACCACAATTTCCCCTGTTCAGAAAGCTTTGGAATCAGTGAGCTATGAATGTGAACAGCAACTGTTCTGGATCCTCTGATTACTGCTGCTTAACATTCAGTGTCCACAATGTGCTAGTTGCGGTACAGAATATCAAAATGAAATTGCCCTGCCAATGAAGCTTAAATTCTACCATCAGATAGCCCCAACTAACTAGTTCAAAGGGAAAAATCCATTTGAAGGAAATGATTGGTCATAGAGATTTTTACAGAAGTAGCTTTTTCAATAATAATTGCACATTAAGATTATATGTGAAATCCGTATTATGGTATCTCAAGTTTCTGCTTACATGTTGGCAAGACAGAAACCAACCTGGTCCCATTCATTGGCCACAGGATCAGCTGCTCCAATCTTCCCATTTCTTTATCTTTTGTATTGTGTCTATTAGATTGTGAGCCTATAGGCAAGGACTGACTTATATTTTAATATATGTATAGTGCTTAAAAATTGTAGATGCTTTATAAATGGCATACTAATACTAATACTAATACTAATACATTAATAACAATACTAATAATGATGGTGTTTACAAGTGATCCTGAATTCAATGGTATTTAGTTCTAGCATGATTAGGATAATCCTGTATAGCAAAGCATAGGATCTGGCTGTAAGGTATGCAGTGCATGCACTTTGTATTTAATGTTGTTTGATGTGCCATATAATTTCCAGAGATGAATCTGACATATACAGTTAATTTACTTTCTTTTCTCTAACTGTCTATGGCTGAAAAGAAAATATATTTTATGTGTTTTAAGTGCATAATATTCTACTGGATGGTAAGAAAGTAGATCAACTCTTTAGTATCTGCTACTATACTTCTGTTACATTCATCATGAATTATTTCAGCCCTCATTAATTAGTTACTTGAGAAAGAAACACGTACAGTATTCCTAGTCTCTGTATAATTAGACAGACAAGGTAGAACAAGAATCTGGTCAATGGGTTATTTAACTAATGCATGTGGTGTTCTAGTAAATGCAGCTAGGTTCTGCTGCTAAGACGTTATTTATGTTATGTTACAGGATTAATATGCTACCTAAAAATAGAAATAAATGAAACGGGTATCTAAAATATTTCCACTGTGGCTTTCAGTGGCTATTGCTAGGGACACAATTTCAGTAAGCAGGGGCAGGAAATGTCAGAGTGGGAAGGTGTAGAGAAGTGACATTCTGGAAGGCCCAAAGGCTTGCTCTCATACATTCAAAGTTACATTTTGAAGATATTTATGCATTTAAATTATTTCATATTTATTTCACCTTTCATCAGACTAGCTGATCTCAGAGTGGGGTACATCAATAAAACAAGTAACAACTGCAATAATAATAAAACATTTTGGAAAAACAGTTTATAACGTTACAACCCTCCTCTCCCCACATATCAGTGGCCTAACACATCAGAACCCAACATCATTAAAAGAGGTTGGGTTTTATTTGGTGCCAAAAATCCATCCAATACAGGTGTCAGCTGAATTTCATTGGGGAGGGTATTCCACAGCTGGGAGCCACTACTGAGAAGACCCTTTCATGAGTTGCAGAGGTAAATACAAACCTCATTCGGCGATTGAATAGTAACCAGAGCTTGGAAAAGTTCCTTTTTTAACCACAACTCCCATCAGCCCAATCCAGTGGCCATGCTGGCTGGGGCTGATGGGAGTTGTAGTTCAAAAAAGTAATTTTCCAAGCTCTGATAGTAACTACCCACCCACCTCCAGCAGATCTTAAATTATGGGCAGGATAATACAGGGGGAGGTGCTCTTTCAGGTAACTGGATCCTTATGAAGTCATTCAGAGCTTCCTAAATAAATGTTAAAATCGAACAAGTCTGTAGTCCTGCTGCAGCTCTCTGCACCAACGGTAGCTTCTGAACAGTTTTCAAGGTCAGACCTACATAGAGCACATTACAATAATCTAACTGGAGGTTGCCAGAGCATGGATCACTGTGGCCAGGCTATTCCTGTTCAGAAATGGCCAATAGTTGGTAAACCAGCCATAACTAGTAATAGGCATTCAGAGCCACTGATATCACTTGGGCTTCCAGTGGCAGAGATAAATATAAGAGTGCCCAGACACCATGCTCACATTCCATCAGAGGAAGTACAAAATGTCATTTACCCAGTTACTGGACATAAGAACTGGCTACCCACAGGACCTCTGTCTTGTTGGGATTCAACTTCAGTTTATTGGCCCTCATCCATCCCATTACTGCTTCCAGACACTGGTCCAACACTTGCACAGACTCTCCTGTTTCAGATGGTATGGAGATATAGAACTGGGTACCAACAGCATACTGATTACACTACTCCAAATCCCATGAGGACCTCCAAGCAGCTTTATATAGATGTTAAGTAGCATGAGGGACAAGAAGGAAACCTGATGGATCCTAAAGCATAATTGCCATGTGGCCTAGTAGATATGCCCTTTTGCCACCCTCTGGAAACAATCATGCAAGTAGGAACAGAACCACCATTTCACCTTGTTTCCAACCCCCAGTCCACAGGGCTGATCCAGATGAATACCATGGTAAATGGTGTCAAAAGCCAGGTTCAGAAGGATTAATAAGGCTGCACGCTCCCTGTCTGTCTCCCAGTATAGGTCATCAATCAAAACAACCAAGACAGATTCAGTATCAAAACTGGCCATGAACCCAGACTGAAATTTCTTCCAAGTATGCCTGAAGCTGACCTATCATCATCCATCTCAAGGCAACATTAATGTCATTTTGGTGGCAGGTGAAGAGGGACCATTTTGCCAAGGCTTTTGGGGAGGGATGAGATGAATTGGGCATTTGAATTTTTATCACTGCTGCTGATTTCATATTTGTAATTGAATTGTATTTTGATTCCATTTATTTGTAATTTAATAGAATTAAACCAGTAACATTTAAACAGCATAAAACTGCATTTTGTTCTATGCCATTTGAATTTTACTTGGTTTATTTTTTGGTTTAGACTGTATTTCTGTTCTGGAGCCTTCAGGTAAAGGGCAGATTAGAAATATTATCAATCAATCATTGTGTGGCAGAACCCAGAAGTATCTGAACATAATGTCATCTTTGAACATATTTTCTGGTGTTAAATGGAATTTATTTCCAGGCACCTTTTGGGGGGATTAGTACATTAGAATGGGCAAACTCTAGTTCTGTGAAGTTGTAAGTATAGACAAGAAGTCCACTTCTTTTTAGTTATTACATCTAGCATGAAAAACTTTAAGACAGCTTCAAATAAATTATTCCCACTGGCAAAATGACCAGGACCCCCTGGAAATTTGGGGAAGTATTCCTTATTTGTGCTTTCTTCTTTAAGATCATAGGCAGCCATAGGGTGTCTTACAATATTTTGGTTCATTTCATCTCAATCTGTATAGTTGGGAAGATTCCCAGAACCATTATGAGGAATAAAAGAAATGTTTCATATTTTAGTTCTGTATATGTCCTTAGGAAGCATGAAAGTCAACTTGTGCCTCTGCCTTTCAGAATCATTTTTTATTTTATCCTCCATTGTATTCAGAATGAGTTTAGTTTATAACATGATACATTTACTCAGTCAAGGTGACATAGAATAGAAAGCTTGTTTCATAACAGATAAATCATGAAATATTAGATTTTTTTGTCTTCCACCTAGGAGTTCAATAAGCTTAATCACTAATAGCTGTGTACCAAGGCCCAAGGCTTGTAAGCCACACCTTGACGATGTATGTCAACTGGACAAGTGTTGTTGGTTTTTTCCAGTGGTGGGTAGGCAAGATGTGGGTAGGCAAGTGGGCTCACTCCTACCGTTGCTGCTGCCCATTTGCTTGCCTTTCCCGTTGGACCCAACTGATACAACCTACTAGAGAGGGACGGAGGGAGGTGATGCGGCATGCAGAGGTTATTGATCTTCCTTGTACTGATTGTGGCTCAGAGATGATGGGTGCATAGGGAGAAACAGCAAGAAGGAGGAGCAGGAAACTCCAGGAGTTGGCAGTGGGTTCCCTTCTGAGGTGTGTAGGGCTGGCCCAAGGTATTTTGCTGCCTGAGGCAAAGATGGAGCTCCCTCCCAGTTCCATGTACAGAAGCCAAATAGACTGGCAGTTGAGTCTTACTCCAGCCAACCCTGGTGATAGCATAGCATCCTCCAGCCCACCCAAAGTAGCAAGCTAGATAAAGGGGCTACTCCTGCCCCTGAGCATCTGCCACCAGAGCTGCCTGCCTCCCTCAGCCTAATGGTAGGTCTAGAACTGGAAGTGTGGGGTTCAGCAGAATCATGTGCACCTTATAAAAAAAAGGCTGGGAGCAGCATGACAATAAACCTCCTAATGCTGGGGTGGAACCAGGGGTTTGAAATGCCGATACTGGAGTCATGTTGGGAACAGGAGAACCATAGACAATTCAGTATGAGGCAACAGCTTTTCTTCCTCTAGGCAGTTACTGTATAACTTATTAGCAATGATTTGGAAGCCAGCAGTTGAGAGCTCTGATGGACAGCCAAACTGTGTTTCCCTAGGAAAGGACTCCCAAAAAGAAGGGAAGGTGAAAGGAAAGCAGGAGATGTCCTGTCTTGATAATGCTACCTTTTCATTGAAGACTTGGCTCAGTTCTTAGCACATCCAACAAATCCCCAATAATCTAAAAAATGTGAGCTGGATTCCTTAGACCCTTGGATGTTTTCCCATACTCTTGGACAGACTATTTATCTTCCCATATCTCTGACACTTTATTGCTATGTTGTTTTTACGACAGGAAAATATAATGATAACCTCTGATTTGATCACTCCTGGTTCATTAACCAGTTTACATCAGTTTTTCCCAAACTATCATGCAACTGTAAAACAGAAAATTCATGCCCCAAATATGAATCTGATTACTGAACCATCTCCATCCTGCATACTTGCTCGAGTTGATAAGGTACAACAGAAGATCCCCTGGTTTCCTGAGCAACAGTTTGCTGAAGCTTACTTGCACCTGATCAAGGAAGAATTCATCAAGAAATGCAACATACCTTGAGACATACCTTGATTTTTATTTAAAAAGTCATACAGGGTTTTTTTAAGTAAATAAAATAAACTATAAACCTTTTGTTTCCCAGAAAGTGAAATCCAAATTATAATGCAAAAACCCCAAACACTTTGCTTAGAAGGTTGCCAATTTAGTTTTGTTTTTTTCAAAAGGGAGGACTGAAGCTAGGGCACCTGAGAATCAAACTGCACGTTACGGCTGACTTAGGGCTTTTCTTTCACAAATAGCAGGCATTGGAGGGGCACAGTCTGGATCAGGATCCTGTTCTGGGGGGGCAGGATGCTTTAAACCCTTTGTCCCTCTACTGCAGTTCAGATCCTGATCAAGTCCCCCACAGTGCTTATTTCCATGAGGGAAAGCACCCATTGAAATTAATAGGACCCACACACACACACACACACACCCTGTAAATAGCTGGTGACAGGGGCCTAATTGGGATCACAGCAGGGGGCAAAGGGTAAATCCTCACTACCCACCATACCATGGTCCAAATCCGATTTCCCACCCATCTACCAGCTATTTGTGAAAGAAAAATCCTGCATTTAAAGCAAAGCACATGGTTATTGTAACATCTATTTTGGCCCTGAGTTCATGATGAGATGTTCTGGCGTTAGTCACTCTTCGTCTTACACTGAAAATGAGGGAGGAGCTGATTTAGTGCACTGTCCTTGTTCCCAGCCACCACACATTCAGCAGATGGTAGCAGCATCTGGTGTGGTAGGGCAGAGCTATAGCATCACCCTTATCACCAGAGCTTGGAAAAGTTACTTTTTTGAACTACAACTCCCATCAGCCCCAGCCAGCTGGCTGGGGCTGATGGGAGTTATAGTTCAAAAAAGTAACTTTTCCAAGCTCTGCTTATCACACTGGCATCACTGCTAGTAACCTGGATAGGGTGGTGGCAATGCTGTGCGGAAGCACCATGGGAAATGCCATGTTGGTCCCAATGGTGCATTTTCACACAGCCTTATCCTCACTGCTGCCCTGCCCCAGTCTCATCCAGGCAAGCTGTAGTGGCACCAGTGTTGGAGGGATGGTTCCAGCGCTAGGCCCCACCACTTTGGTTGCTACTAGAAGATGGTGTGATTACAAATTAGTGTGTAGACTCTTTTCTTTGTCCACTGAATGCATGGAGGGCTGGAGGGGGGGAAAGTATGTGGCTCTCCTCTATGGTGTCCATGTGTCCTATTTTACAGAGGGCAATGCTCTATTTAAAGGCATCCAGTGTTTGAAGGACTGTCTGGTCCAAGTCTGGTGTAAAGATATAGTATCATGAGGAGGCAGAATAGCAAGGGCCTTACATAAGAACATAAGAAGAGCCTGCTGGATCAGGCCAATGACCCATCTAGTCTAGCATCCTGTTCTCACAGTGGCCAACCAGATGCCTGTGGGAATCCTACAATCAGAACCTGAGTGTAACAGCACTCTCCCCTCTTGTAGTTTCCAGCAACTGATATTCTAAAGGATACTGCCTCCAACAGTGGAGGTAGAACATAGCCGTCACAGTTCGTAGTCACTGATAGCCTTATCCTCCATGAATTTGTCTAAACCTCTTTTAAAGTCAGCCAAATTGGCAGCCATCACTGCCTCTTGTGGGAGCAAATTTCACAGTTTAACTCTGCGCTGTATGAAGAAGTACTTTCTTTTGTCTGTCCTGAATTTTCCAATATTCAGCTTCATTGAATGCTGAAGTTGTCCATCAATTATACTGGGACAGCAAACTGGGTAGGCATGTATGTCACCAGGGTCCAGTCTTCCTTGCTATGGTGAGATACATTGTATCTTTTTTAAATTATAGCAATTATTTCCAAATCTGCATCTATACATATATATTACCATATATTTAAAAAAAACCCTGTGTCCTCTTGTTTGGTGATGCATAAATGACCACCTTAGCCTGCTCCATAACCAAATATGCTCAACATGTGAAAAAGAGCTATAAAGAATCTCTATGAACTTTTGAAGATTGTTCTGGCTTACTGGAGAATAAGGAACATGTCTTTAAATTAAAGGTGGCACCTTAACACAAGAGGAAATGGGAAACTACACATAAATGTTTAGAGTTTTATTTGCTAGTTAGTGGTCTCGGTGCTAAAGAATGATTTTTTAAAGTTCTGAAATAAATTGAAATCTCTACTATCAGAGGATTAATATTATAGGATAGAGCATGAGAATCCTTGAATATATTCCAAAGGCACCCAGCAAATTTAACTGCCACCAGGAATCCAAATTCAGCTTCAGAGACAACACAGTAACCCATTAGGGCCTAAAGTGTGCCTTAGGGGAAATTCCAAGCAACGCTCATGGGTCAAAGGGCAAATGTGTGGCAAAATGGACAGTTGTTTAAAAGCTTCAGTCAAATCCACCACCTGGGTCCCAGGAGAAGATCAAAGGGTAGGTTTTACAAGAAAAATGTCATGACAAAACAGTCTGTTATCCAGGCAGGCCAGTCTGTGGCAGTTCAATCAATAGAACAAAAAGTATCTTTACTGGAATGAGATTTTCTGCCTTAGAGACCTTAGCTGGTACAAAACCTCGTCTCCTAGTAGATATGAGTAGGATGCAGTATATTCAACCACCAATGATCAGTGCGCTGCATTGGCTTCTAGTTTGCTTCTAGATTATGTTTATTATTTATAAACGCCCATATGGCCTGCTCCTAGCATATAAGCCTTAAGGTTACCAGGCCTCTGATTTTCTCCTGGAGACTATGGATTTTTGGGGTGCTCTCTGGGTCTCCAGGTAAGTCACCTTAATCTCCAGACTCTCCGCTTTCATTTTTTTAAAAAAATTAAGTTTCTAGGTGTTCTGGTTCCTGAGATAGACACCAAAACATCAGCCACTGCCCCCCACTGCAACATCAGTTAAATGAGCTCGTCGCTGACTACTCTAATCCCACCCTTTCAGGTTTGTAGCCAATAAGTGAAGTCAGGGTTGTGATTGACAAGGCAGTAGCTACACACCTTTGCAAATCAGAAAACTTTTTTCCTGTGTTTCTGAAAATCTCATAAATTGAGTAAGTAGATAGCTTTCATTCTTATTCTCTCTTGTGTGCAGGAGTCAAACAAGTTTAAATTTTCCTGGGCTGTTGAAGAGGGCACTGTTTTGAAAACCTTCCCAATATAAAGCTTTAATCCAACACTTGCATTTCTGGGAGTAAAGCTGCAATGCTGATTCCACATACCCAGAGTAAACTGCATTAAATTCAGTAGGACTTACTTTTGAGTAGACATGGTTAGGATTGTTTTGTAAATTAATGGGACTTTTGAGTGAACATACCAAAGGATTGTGTTTGTGTTGTAAATCTTTCTCTCCCCCCCCCCCAATCCTATTTTTAAAGCAATTAGGCAGGGCTTACTTTGGTATCACTGCTTTTATGTTAGAAACTGATAGTGATTTTTTTTAAAAAAATGTTCTGCAATAACCAAGTGGTTTTGACAATAAACTATTATTTGATGTGCATGTATTTTTACATCTCCAGTGTGTGTGTGTGTGTATGGAGTCTTTCCAACAACCCTGTCAGGTAGGGTTGCAGACTAGAAACCAGGGCAGCTCAAAATAAGAAATAAATCCCTTTAAAATCCAATAATCATAAAAACAAGTATTATCAGTTGCAAAACAGCTTAAAGTTGTTTGATTCTGAATTTTGGGTTGGGTAAATGAGTTCCTTATCACTTGAGGTTGAGGTTGTAGTTCTGCGCACACTTCCCTGTTTGAGTAAGCCCCATTGAATATATTGGGACTTGCTTCTGACTAAACAAACTTAGGATTGCATTATAAATATCTCTACAAGTCGTGTAAACAATAAACATATTGGATAGTCATACTTATATAAATATTTCTTCATACTTATGTCCTGAAAAATATCTTGATTTCACACTATGATTGTACATCATTATTTCCTCTACATTTTAGGTGTGCCCTTCCTTGGGGTGGCCATGGTTCCCTTCTGTTGTTTTCATCCTGAGGGGCAGATCAGGCTGAGAGATGGTGAATAGCCCATGGTCACCCAGTAAACCTTATAGCTCATTTCCATTTAAAAAAATTAATTAAAACGATTTACATGCAGGCAAAGTTTATTAAATACAATATGTTTAAAGCACATCCAACTTACATTTAAAGCACATGACTTCCCCCAAAGAATCCTGGGAAGTGTAGTTTCCCCCTCACAGTTATAGTTCCACCACCCTTAACAAACTACAGTTTCCATGATTCTGTGGTGGGATTCATGTGCTTCAATTATGTGTTGGATGTTCTTTAAATGAATGGTGTGGATCCGCACTAGGTATGATGTGCATTCATTAGTGAATTGAAAAGAACCATTTAAAAAACATATTTTTATATAGGGGAAGGGTTGTAGCTCAGTGGTAGGGCATATGCTTATTTATTTATTTATTTATTTATTTATTGCACTCGTATACTGCCCCATAGCCGAAGCTCTCTGGGCGGTTTACAGCAATCAAAAACATTAAAACAAATACACAATTTAAAAACATATTTTAAAAACAATTTAAAACACAATTTTAAACACAATTTGCATGCTTTGCGTGCAAAGGTCCAAAATTCAGTCTCTGGAACATACTATTGCCCGGAATCCTGGAGAGCCAATGCTAGTCTATGTCATCAGTACTGAGCTAGATGGCACCAAATGACCTGAGTTGGTATAAGGCAGATTCCTTTGTTCCTAAAAATGAAAAGAGACCCAAGGGCCACATTGGCTCTAAAATTTATTTGTGTATTTTATTTACAACATTTATATACCGCTTTATTGTAAAAAATCTCAAAGTGGTGTACAGAAAGAATTAAAACAATATTATTGGCAAAAACAGTTAAAGACAGGTATTTAAGAATATTCAAAATAATAAAAGCAACAATGAGTTAAAAACAGATAAAAAGCATAATAGCTTCTTCATGCCTGGGTAGGCTAAACAAACATGTTTTTAGCAGGTGCCAAAAAGAGTACAATGAAGGTGTCTCCCTAATGTCAATAGGCAGGGAGTTCCAAACTGTTGGTGCTGCCACACTAAACGACTGATTTCTTACAAGAGCAGAACAAGTATTATGTGGCACCTGTAACATGAAAAACATACCTTGAACTTGGCCTGTTAGCAAATCAGCAACCAGTGCAGATTTCAGAGCAGAGGTATTATATGCTAATAGGGTCTCAGTCATGTCAGCAATCGTGCCACAGAATTCTGTACTAACTGCAGCCCCCGGGTCAGGTTGTGCTGCATGGGGATTTCTGTGACTTTGGCTGACTGGCTGCCAGGATTTTTTTTGTTTTGGTTTTTGGTTAGAAATCCTGACTAGTTGTGGGATGCTGAGTTTTCTGCCTTACTCATAAAAATCTTGTTGTGGTTGGTATGGTATTGCATTTAGGAAATCATCACTGTCTTTTGTTTTTCTTTTTCTATTTGCATTGCATTTACCTTTATCCTCACTCCCTTTCATCCATAGAAGCAACAACAGTGGTTCCATGCGCTCAGCTCAACCCCCTTAAACCCACTGATGATGCACGTTGTTGGTTGCATGACGGTTTGTTTCTTGCCCAATAATGGTAAAAAAGAATTCACATACTGGGCAGCATGGCTGCAATTGTTGTTGTTGCCAAGCTGCTGCCTATGAAGGCAGACCAAACCATGTATGTTTTCTCTGTGTCAATTATTATTCACTGGAATTGGGTTGGCTGACAAAGTGAGTTTATAGCAGTCCACAGGGTAGACAGAAAAGAGCAGAGAATCTTCTTACTCTTACTCATTTCTCAGACCTCTTTCTGAAGTGGAAAGTCAAATCTGTAAAGAATTTTGAAGCAGCCATGTTAAAAGGTAGGGGCAGGGGGTTGCCAGCCCTGCTTGGATGTGGATATCTTTGCAGAGGATCCCTAGTCAACCTTTACCACTTTACCAACAACACAATCCAAACCATATCTACTGAGAAGTAAATCCTATTGAGTTCTATGGGGCTTAGTTTCTTAATAAGTGTGTTTTTTACAGAGATAGCCATTCTAACTCTAATGATCCAACCCCATTTTTAAATCCTATAAATCTCCCCCAGTGGTCACCTCCCATGAGCAATGAAATAACTGACCTGATTGTAAGTTTAAAACCTTCTAAGGCTCCAGGTCTAGATAGTATTCTGCCGGAACTACTGAAAAGCTTCCCTGAATGGTGGGTACCTATTTTAACAAATATATTCACCAAAATAAATAACACAGGTCACTTCCCAGAAGCTTGGCTAGAAGCCATAATCGTTCCAATACATAAGAAAGGAAACAGAGATGAGTCGGCGAATTATAGGCCAATTAGCCTTCTTTCCGTAATAGGTAAACTATACACCTCCTATCTGAAAATCAAACTAGATAACTGGATGGAAGAAGAAAATATATTAGGAGCTGAGCAGGCAGGTTTTAGAAAGAGAAGTTCCGTTTTAGACCATTGCCTTCTCCTTACATACTTGGCAGATAAATATATGAAACACAGGGGTACCGGTCTATTTGTTGCATTTGTTGACCTGAAAGCTGCTTTTGATACCATCCCGAGAGAATTGCTTTGGAACAAATTGGCACGCACCACAATAGATAAAAGATTACTGTTTTTAATTTACCATTTACATCAAAAAACTTCCTTACGAGTTCGTTGTGGCAGAAATGGAGAATTAACAAACTCAATTCCAACCAATAAGGGAGTTAGACAAGGATGCACGTTAGCCCCATATTTGTTTAATCTTTTCTTAAATGATCTCAATTCCCAATGTACATCTAGGGACTTTCATATGCCAAAAATTGGGAATCAGACGTGCCCACTTCTCTTGTACGCTGATGATGCAGCCCTCCTGTCGCTTACAAAGATCGGCCTTAAAAGACTAATTCGTACTTTTATGTCTTACTGTACTCAAAACCATCTTATTTTCAATCATCAGAAAACCAAAATGCTAGTCTTCTGTCATCGCCGGTACGTTGGCTCCTGGAATGTCAATGGGCACCATTTTAATTTAGTTTCACATTACAAATACCTCGGTATTATTTTTCAGTCATCATTAAATTGGGCTATTCATATAAAATCTGCAGTCAATTTGGCTCGAAGCAATGTTAAGAAATTGTTTCTTTTTTTTATTACAAAGGAGGGAAGTATCTCCCTGCAGCAATTCAAATTTTCCGATTAAAAATTATCCCACAATTATTATTTGGAATTCCAATCTGGATTCAGGCCTTTAATCCTTCGGTAGAGGCTATTCTTTCATCTTTTTTATACCAACTAATGGGTTTGCCATGGTGCGCCCCTTCGGCTGCACTTAGGCTAGAAGCTGGCCTACCATCTTTAACATGCCAAGCATGGCAGCTGACCCTAAATTACTGGGCCAAAATATCATACGATCCTCCAACTAGCTATTTAATCCACATGTGGGGAGATTCTTATCCCTCATCCTGGAATAATAAAATTAGGAGACACCTTTTGACAATTGGCCTATCTTCTGATTATCTAGCAACCCAAACTTTATCTTTGGCTAGATTAGCTATTCATACCCGGCTCAATGATATTGACTTCCAAATGGCAATCATGAAGGCTACAACAGTTTGTTCGCCCATATATTTCAAATTTCAATTTAAGCCTTTAATTCAGGCCCCTTATTTAGATTATCTTGTTAACCCTAATTTACATTTGACTTTTACTAGGGCAAGATTTAACTCATTACAATCTGCCTTATTGTTGGGTAGGTATAAGGCAATCCCCTACGAACAACGTTTTTGCCCTTGTGGAAGTGGAAAAATTGAAACTCTTGCGCATACTATTCTCGACTGTTCTCTCTATGACTTTCTACGATCTAAATTCATAGCCAATATAATAGAAAACTGCTCTCTGATGCCGACTGATAAATTGATCTACCATCTTATCTCAGGTTCTAACAGAGAAATAACTATGAATGTGGCCAAATTCTTATACGCTGCTCAACGTTTACGCTCAAATGCCTTTGATATGTAATTTTCCGATCTTCTCCTGATCAAATGTATATGTTGTTCTTATTTGATAATTTCTGTACATATTTATTTTACTATACTCTCAGTATACGGGTCTCCGACCGCAAATAAATTACAACAAAATTACAACAATAAGTGTGTTTAGAATTGCAGCCTTCTGGGGCATCCATCTTTACTCCTGAATGCTCCCATCTAACATCTCCACAACACTAGGCTCCATTTTTCCAACAATGGCCTTCTGGTAACTGGCCTGGCCTGAGGGCACTTAAACCCTTCTTTCCAGAAGAAAATTGGCTAGATTAAATGTTCCCTACCCAGGGTTCATCTTTTAGCTAAGATTTCTATCTTAATTTCCAATCAGAGAAATGTTTTTGTTTTAATTGTATGCACCAAGCAACTGTGGTTGATGCTTAATGTAGCATACTTAATGACATCACTTGGGCCTGCCCCATGACATCACTAGGGCCCGCCCCAAAAATCTTAACATTTGGGATGCTTCTGACCTGGCAACCCTAATAAGCCTGCCCTTGCATTAAGAACAGTTTATGAGGCCCTGTTCTATGTTTATTTGGGTGGATGGTCAAGATTACAACCCTGTACACACTTACATAGAACAAGCCCCAGTGAATTGAATGGAGCTTATTTACATGTATCGGATTGCACTGTAAAGTTGCAAAGTCATGTGAGGGTAGAACCTTTTTCTTGCTGCTCCTCCCCAACTGTGGGACTCTTAAGGGAAACACTTTACTTTGGCTTTTGACATGAGAACTTTAAAAAAAAAATCTTCAGGCTTTTGGAGAAATTTGGATGGCTCTAATAAACTTTGCTGGTCTAATTATAGAGGCATTATTTGAATCTTAGAATGATTTCTATTAATGCAGGTTATTATGTTTCAATATTCTTATATTCATTTTTATTGTTTGTTTTAAGCCTCTTTGGACTTTCATATTTGGGGGGGCAGGAATGAAATGCATTAGAAATGCATTTCTTAATCTTTGTCGGCCTTTAACTTACATTGAAACTGAATTTTTAAACATGTACAACTCTTCTTGTTTCCAGGGCCACCGTCTACTTACAGAACTACAGACCAAGGAGGTGGCCTTGCCGTGCTGTATAGGTCAAATCACAACCAAATCATCCTTAATTAAAACTGAAATTGTCTGCTTTCCTGGATACTATTTCATTGTTCAAGTACTACATTGAAAGTGTGGGAAGTAGGAGGCAGAAAAGGCAGAGCATGGTTTTAGAGCAGATATTTGATTCAGCCACCGTCATGAAGTTAGGCTGGTTTGCTTCTGGACAATGCCTCAATGGGAGGCCTCCTGGGAACCTCATCTTCTGGGGGCTCAGTGAGGGCAGCGTTGCTCACTTGCCTTATGAATGCTGAGAGTCACAGCTGGTTCCTGAGAAGGAGAGAGGTGAGGCACAGGGAGCTCAGCGCAGCGTGGGCATAGTGGTGGTGGCAATCAGATGCCCCTTCCTACTGGCTTGCAATGCTTGAACATTACATGTTTCACCCTGATAGTTCACTCCTGTCCCCACCCAATTTTGGGGGGCAAATTTATGTCTTAGTATAGCCCTACTCAGGTGCATGTCATCAGGGGTCAGCATTGTTGGGCACCTGATGAGGCCCACAGCCCAACAGGGAACCTACTGTGGGAGGGCCATAGCTCTGGGAAGGTAGAGCATCTGCCTTGCATGCAGAAGGTCTCAAGTTCAATCCCCAGCATCTCCAGATAGGTCTCAAAGGGACTCGTGCCTGAAATCCCAGGGAGCTACTGCCAGTCAGTGTAGAGAAACTGAGCTAGGTGGACCAATGGTCTAACTTGCTATATGGCAGATTCTGATAATGCTATGCAATGCTACCCTTGATGCTCAGTAGCAGTTGATGTAGCAGAGAGAGATGAGGCTTCACTGCTTACCTGGCTTCATAGAATGATAGAGTTGGAAGGGACCAATAAGGCCATCGGGTCCAAACACCTTCCCAACACTGGGGTCTCTGTTGGTTACTAAGAGGGAGAAGGATGAGGAGGCTGAGAGGTTGGAGCGGTATGGGCGTAGCAGTAGGAGTGCCAGATCCACCACTGCACCTGCATGGTGCCAACCTCTCCATCACCTCACCCCTCTCAGCTACCAGCAGCAACTCCAGCATTGGGAAGCCAGGTAAGCAGCCCAGTCCCACCAGCTGCTACTGACCACAGACTACCTAGCACTTCCTAATACTCCTGGTTTTTCATCATTGCTGTTAGCTTAATTATTCTCAGCTGCTCCCATAACTTTCTAATCAGTTCTATTTTAAGTTTGTTTTCTGTTGTCCTCCCAATGCTTGGTACATAGTACCTGTACTATACTAAACATGTACAACACCTCTGTCTGACATGTTTTTAGGTATACCGTGGTTCACATAAAATTTAGTAAGCACATTAATTGATGGGTTCATTATTACCCTGATTTGAAAAAGAGTTCATTGATCACCTCAGTTATTGAGTTACACCAGAATCTTTCCCCCTTAGGACTTTCCCACCAGATATGACAGTCATCTCCTTTCTTTTCTTTACAACACCAACAATTGTCATCTCCCATTTGATCCATTAGTTTACTTTTTCAAGGTGTCTAATACTGCTGCAAAACCATCTTAACACAGTTTTTTTTTTTTTGCAGTTTACAGATGCCATGAAAGTTGTCCCTTTACTGGTTAAAACCCCCTCTACCATATAGGTGCATTTTGTGTATCGTTATTCCATTTTTCTCCATTATGAATGTTTTCTTGGTAATACTCTTTTAATATAATTAGACAGATTTTTGAAAACATTTTTCTTATTATTCTCTAACACTGTTCAGATAGGGCTAAGATGTAGGATCTGCAAGTGCAATTGGAGGAAGTGGATTATCTGGATCCATTTCAGTCGGGCTTCAGGCCTGGACATGGGACTGAAACAGCCTTGGTCGCCTTGGTGGATGATATGAGGAGAGCGTTGGATAGGGGTGAATGCACCTTCCTCGTCCTCCTGTATCTCTCAGCAGCTTTTGTTACCGTTGACCACGGTATCCTTCTGGACCGCCTGGAGAGGTTAGGCATAGGGGGCACTGTACTGCAGTGGTTCCATTCCTTCCTCTCTGGTAGGCACCAAAGAGTGGCACTGGGAGATGAGGTTTCAGACCCTTGGCCTCTCACTTGTGGGGTGTCACAGGGCTCCATCCTCTCCCTGATGCTATTAAACATCTATATAAAGCAGTTGGGGGCTATCATCAGGAGATTTGGGCTGCAATGTCACCAGTATGCGGATGACACGCAGCTCTATCTCTCATTCAAATCTTCACCAAGGTTGGCTGTAGAAACCCTATCCAAGTGCCTGGAGTCGGTGAGTGGCTGGATGGGATGGAATAAGCTGAAGCTGAACCCTGACAAAACTGAGGTACTGTTCATGGGAGACAAGGGAAGGTTGGGGGATATTGACCTGGTGCTCAATGGGGTACAACTGCCCCTGAGAGACCAGGTCCACAGCCTGGGGGTCATCCTCGAATCTCAGCTGTCCATGGAAGCTCAGGTTTCGGCTGTGAGCCGGGCAGCGCTGTATCAACTCCATCTGATACGGAGGCTACACCCCTACCTTCCCAATCATCTGCTCCCATTGGTGGTACATGCCCTGGTCTCCTCTCACCTAGACTACTGTAATGCGCTCTATGTGGGACTACCCTTGAAAATGGTCTGGAAGCTGCAACTGGTACAGAACATGGCGGCGCGCCTGATTAAAGACAGCCGCCAGTGAGATCACATCACTCCAGTGCTAAAAGAGTTGCACTGGTTACCAGTTGCTTGCCGGGCCCAATTCAAGGTGTTGGTTTTGACCTTTAAATCCCTACACGGTTTTGGCCCAGTCTATCTGAAGGAGCGCCTCCAGCATCATCAGCTATGCCGCCCAAGAAGATCAGCCTCAAAAGACCTTCTCTCCATCCCATCAGTCAAAACAGCCAGACTGGTGAGGACTAGGGAGAGGGCTTTTTCAATTGTGGCCCCCACCCTTGGAACTCCCTCCCAAATGATCTCCGCCATGCCCCTTCTATGATGAGCTTCCACTGGGCCTTGAAGACCTGGCTCTTCAGGCAGGCTTTTGGGGTGGGCTAGATTTTATTATCGTTTTCAGATTTTTAATGTCTAATGTATTTGTATGTCTATTTTGTACGTCGCCCAGAGTGGCTGGATAACCAGCCAGATGGGTGACTAATAAATTTAATAAATTAATAAAATAAAATAAATAAATAAATAGGATCTCCTGATAATTTATCAAAACATAAAACTAATTCAACATGGTTTCAACATAGATACTCATAATCAGTGCAAATGGTCTTTTAAAACAGACTTCCTTTTAACTAGAACACCCCATTCACACAGTATAGATTATTTTGCATATTTAAATAACTGTAATTAAAATGCCAGAACCATATGGCGCATATGGTTTGGCAGCTGCACTTAAGTGGCTGGTGAGAGATGCATGCATGTTTCTAATGCAGCAGCTTTATTATCTGAAATCTTTGAGCCCAAATTAATAAAGCCAAACATTTAGTAGCTTCCACTGAGCGTGGAATCTCAAGAGCTTTTATGTGTAATGCTATATTTATATGTAACATTGCTCTTTATGCGAAAGAAGATGTGCTTCCTATATTTATACAAAAAGAGATTTCAAGTAAAAAATTAGATGGAAAACTTTGTATGCCTAATTTGGGAATGAAAACACAGGTGAATGGACTAAATTAGAGCCATATTTATTAAACATCATTACAAGATCTGCAATGCTAACTGACTGTGCAGGATACTAACTATTGCAGGAGCCACAGGCAACTATATCTCCTTGTTATTTGAGTGAGCCACTTGTGCCCTGGGACAGAGCTGAAATTTCAACTACTTCGTTTCCCATAAATCATACTACTTGGATGCTGAGGAAGCCCTTCCTGAGTCATGCATGCACACAGCCCCCACAGCTCCAAGTAAATAGGACAGCTAGTCCCGAGGATTATCCATATCCTACCCACAGGTCCCTGAGTGGCAAGTCTTGGAAATCATGATTTGCCATTAAAAGTGCTTCATTATGATCTTTCTACCTGTACCTTCCAGCACATCCCTGACAATGTGGCCAAAAAATCTGTGTTGTTGGACACACCTGTACTAATAGGAACTTCCCCCCAAGCACATAGTGCAGGGTAGGTGAAAAAAATTGTAAACCATAGCCAATTTGTTATATAGCCAAAAAGTCTTAACTGGCTCTGTAGCAACCACAACATTCAAAGAGAGCTAGATCAGGGTGGAGTGGACTTACATAGCTTCTAGGTTCCACCCCTGCCCAGTGCTGATGTGACATGCATCTGCACATTGACATCGGACAAGACCCACCTGGTTTCCAGGCTCAGGGCCTGAGAATGATCCTGTATCTTTAGGAGAAGAGAAAGTCAGCCAAGTGCAGGTGTTCTTGCAACACTCTAATGGGAAAAACCACAAGGTGGAATTCTCCCTTTTCCCTGCACAACTTTTAAAGATACAGAAGACCTCTTGGTTGCCAGGCCCGGCCTCCCAGAGGTCTTCTGTATCTTTAAAAGTTGTGCAGGGGGAAGGGAGAATTCCACCTTGTGGTTTTTCCCATTACAAAGTTGCAAGAACACCTGCACTTGGCTGACTTTCTCTTCTCCTAAAGATACAGGATCAGTCTCAGGCCCTGAACCTGGCAACCCTAGTCCTCACCCAGACGCTATCAGTGTAGGCAGTGGAATAGCTTTATATAACTTAAGGCTACCAGTTTGGCTCAGTGAGACAAGTTTGTAAAATGAGATAACTGTGCATTTCCTATGTCTACCTTTGACTGCTCGAATCTTAGTTATATAGTTTATGCTGGAATGGAAGTATTTGTCTGCCTGTGAATCACTAATTTAAAAATGTTAATTGGACATGAGTAGCCTTGAGTGGCCTGAAGCATCACAGAAGTTCTCAGCTATCACTTTACTAAGAGGAAAATGCAAATACTTATCTTGCAAGCCATCAAGGTGTAGAATAGTTCCAGCGCTGATAATTCTATCCCATTGACAGCCAGAGTGTTGGTTAACCTGGCAAGTCCAGAAATGTCCCACTTCTGTTATTTGTCCTGTTTTGTTATGTGACAATCCACATTTTTCACCTCTTCTCCTCTCTTTTCATTCCCTTTCCCATATTTCCTATTTCCACTCTATAAAGCAGAAGATTTTTTAAAACAGAATTCAAAGAATACAGTTCTGAAACATGAAGCATATCTGAGGACGAAACAACACCTGCCAGTAAATGTATCTTTGTCTTTGCTGATAAAGATACATCAGATACAGTAAGGGGGTTAACTCTTTCCTCCCCTGCTGTGGTCCAGGGAAAATGATTTCAGATGCTGGTACTTACTGGGGGAGAGGGGAATTCCCCACTGTTGCCCACCCAAATAGAAACTTCAGAGGGGGAATGTCCCTCAGTACTGCAGTATGGGAGGAAGGGGTTAAATTTATTTTATTTATAAAAATATTTGCCTGCATAACCCTGGTGAAAAGAAAGGTTTTCAGTAGGCACTTAAAAGTTAAATTCCCCCCCACCCTCCTCTCCCATCAAGCCAATACTATATGCATTTTTTTAAACCAACACTGTAAACGCAAAGGCATATTTGACATTGCATTAAGTTTCAGTGGCATCACTAGGGTTGGTGTCACCCGGTGCGGCCCGCAGCGCCTTCTCTCTGAGACTGTGAGCGATCGCGCCTCTGGGAGGGCGTGGCCAAATGACAGGGCCCGGGAGCGCGCCGCTGCCGCCGCTTCCACCTTCTAACAGCCGAGGAAGGCAGCCGGCGTGCCACGCGAAGGCTCTCGTTGGTGCCTAGGCGGTATCTGGGGGGGGTGGCTCTAGGTGTCACCCCCATCTGGTGGTGTCACCCGGTGCGGCCCGCACCTGCCACACCGCCCTAGTGACGCCCCTGTTAAATTTTACCCTACACCCTGTTGAAACCAGTGAGACTTCAGTCCACAATGAAACACTTTACCCTATTTCTAAAACACATTTATGTGAAAATTAGTGCCATTTAAATCAATTCCAAGTAAAATAGCCTGTGCCATTCAGCCAAAGAGAACCAATGTAGTGTAGTGGATGGCCTTTGCACTCAGAGTGGGGTACTCTGAGTTTTAATCCTTGCTCATCTATGAGTACAGTCCTGCATAATCCTACTCAGAAGGAAGTCTCACTGAGTTCAATGGACTTACTCCTAGGTATGTATGTATAGAATTGCAGCCTGAGTGAACTGAAGTTAGTGAGTCAGTGCTATTCTATACACATTTACCTGGGAGTAAGCTACATTAAAAACAATGGTATTTACATCTGAGTAGGCATGTATAGGATTGATATCATATTAGCACATAAAATACCAAAAGACATCATACAAGTTCTAAAAAGATTGTAGTCTCTCTGTGCATGTGTGTGTGTACACACCATACATTTAAAAAAATTCTGGGAAATGTAATTTACCTCTCACAGAGCTATAATTGTCAGCACCTTTAACAAACTACAGTTCCCAGGATTCTTTTGGGGAAATAATGGCTTTAAATGTATGGTATGTATGCAAGGTCAGACAAAGCAAGTTCTAGAGTGGCCAATTAACTAGCAACAAATCCAGTCTGCTCTTATAGCATGTTGATCTTTAGCAATTAACATGTGATAGTGTGCATCTATTATCAGGGCCCCAAGAGGTCTTCTGCGTCTTTAAAAGTTGTGCAGGGGGAAGGGAAAATTCCACCTTGTGGTTTTTCCCATTACAGTGTTGCAAGAACACCTGCACTTGGCTGACTTTCTCTTCTCCTAAAGATACAGGATCAGTCTCAGGCCCTGAGCCTGGCAACCCTACTCCCATTTGCTGCTCTGAGTACCTATGATGAAGGCATTATACAAGAATATAGGAGCCCTGCTGGATCAGACCTAAGGCCTGCATCCAGTTTCCTACAGTAACCACTGGAAGCCTATTCACAGAGAAATTCAGCCTCTTATTCTAAAGGCAGTATATGGTCATCATGACTAGTAGCCACTGGTAGCCTTATTCTCCATGAATTTGTGTCATGAAATTTGTGTACTGGAAGCCACAGGAGGAGAGAGTGCTCTGGTGCTCAAGTCCTATTGTGGGTTTCCCACAGACATGTGGTTGGCCACTGTAACAACAGGAGGCTGGGCTAGATGGGCTGTTGGCCTGACCCAGCAGGCTCTTCTTATGTTCCTATATTCATGACCCCTCCCTTAGTTGTCTTTTTTTTCTAAACAAGCAAACAGAGCCCCAAATGTTGTAATCGTTCTTCATAAGGGGAATTGCTCCACCCCCTTCCTTTTGTGCACCTTTTCCATCTCTACAGTACCCTTTTTGAGGTGTGGCCACCAGAACTGCACAGAGTATTCCAAATGCAGTCACACCATAGATTTGTATAAGCATTACAATATTTGTCAGTTTTATTTTCAGTTCCTTTCCCAATGATCTATAACATGGAATTTGTCTTTTTCACAGCAGCTGCAGACTTGTTCAACATTTTCACTGAGCTGTCCTGGCCAATCACCCACCAGCTCAGACTTCCATCAGTGTGTATGTGAAACTGAAACAATTGTTCTAATAGACATCTCTTTACATGTATTTACATGGAACCACGTTTCTCATTTTAATACCCATTCACCCAGTGTGGAGAGATTGTTTTGGGGTTCGTTGCCATCCCTTCTGGGTTTTACCACTCTGAAGAGTTTGGTGCAAACTTGGTCTGTAAGGGTGAGTTACAGGGAGCCTTGCTCAGTGATCACTTCTGTTCTTGTGATTAGGTAAAGGATCTAATCTCCTTTAGCCTCAAGTCCTTTCTAGCTCAATGTGCACTTGCTCTGAATGGTAAAACCTGCCCAGCTCTACCTAGAACTTCAGTTCCAAACTGGCATGGGGTGGGAAAATGGCTTGGCCTATTCTTGTGTTTTCATCAGAGCTTGATGTCCAGAAATCAGCAGGTGAAGATTTCAGTTTTTTAAAAATCTTACTGTGTGCTAATGTCAACACATCGAAGTACTGTTAAAAGCAAAGCTACAGCTGCTAGCTGAAAAGATGGCAAGAGACAATGGTTACAGTGTTTCCACTATTCCAAAATGAATGAGCTAAAAAGAAACTGTCCCTGAGCTATGGTGGTGTGTGAAGAGCTGTGGCTTGGTCTCTAAAGACTTCCGCAGGTAAACCAAACAACAGTCACAGGTTTCTTCACATCCAGCAGTTGCAGCTGGGTGGCTCCATGTCAGTGGAGCAGTGGAATCCGCTCTGAGCTTTAGTCTGAACTTTCAAGGAGCTGTCCAAGCTGAAGCATCTTGGACAGCTCCTTGAAAGTTCAGACCAAAACCCAGAGTGGATTCCACTGCCCCACTGACATGGAACCATCAGCTGCCACTGATGCACAGTTTCTGAGTTCTGACCTGGCCTTCTAGTGGCACCTACCAATATAAACACAAGATTTCTTGGTTTCAGGGGGCCAAGCAATGCAATTCATAACCCCTATACATACCACCAGTACTAAGAATCCAGAAGTTTTATTTCTTGCTTTTAATTTGCATCTACCACAAATTTACGTTATGATTACATATACAAAAAAGATCTCACCTGCTGAAAAATGTTCCTCCCATACGACTTTTGAAAACATAGGAACTCTGTTCTCATTTGAATCTGACAACTCTATCAACCTGACATTGAAGAGTTTGTGGCCTAGTAAATGGCTAATATGCAGCCCCAATTTAATTCAACTCCTTGCTGGCCTAAAATGGAATAACCAATCTTATGAGGCATCCTTTGCATTTGTTCAGAAGTAAGTTAATACTAGGGCTGTGCAGGGGCGTCACCAGCTGGGTGCAGCAGGTGCAGGCCGCACCCGGGTGACACCATGGAGGGGGTGACACCAGAGCTGTCCGGCCCCACCCCTAGGCTGCGGACAGCACCAGGTCCAGGAAGAAGCGGGACAGGCAGACGCCGCTGAGGGCCAGCGGAGAGCTGAGCTGCCTGCCCGGCCTGTGCGGCACAGCACATGCGCTTAGATGTCATCAGAGGTGCCGCGTGAGGGAAGGGCGCCAGCAGCCTGGATGATCTCCCGCGGGGCAGGGCCTCAGGGTCCAGACTCCAGCATTTGTCAGCCTGGAGCGTGTGCGCACTGAACGTGAGACCAGCCACCCCTGCCCATGCCCCTGGGAGGGCACGCGCCGGACCCCCCACACTCCCGCTAGTGACGCCACTGGGGCTGTGCTCTGTGTTTGGCTGAGGCCCAAGACCTGAGCCAAATCAGGCCTCTTCAGAAGCTTTTGGGACTCAGCCAAGTTGGGTTCAGATAACCCTGGATTGCTGTGGGTTGGGTACAGTAGCCCAGAGTGATCTGGGGCTATCGGGCGGGGCATGGGGGTGAGTGACAACATCCAATGCCAAACACTGGCCTCTGGAGGGAGGAGGCCATGGAATAGCTGCCAGAGAGCTCCCTAACCAATACCAACACCTTACATGGCTCTTCGACAGTCCGCTCCAGCAATGTCCTCCTTTCAAAGCTGGTGTGGAAAGAGGCTAGTGTTGATCAGGCATAGGCCTAAGACCAGGCCATCACTCTGCCCTGCTTAGGCTCTCATGGGATTGCCTGAGATTGCTAGCAATCCTGTGAGAGCAAGTACGGGCAAGAGGAGGAAGTTTCTTCCCATCGCTACAAGGGCTGCCCCACAAATGCGCCGAGTGCAAAACAGTTCTTGCACAGTGCTGGGGGGGGGGAGAGAAGGCAACACAATGTCTCTTTCCCCCCCAACCATATTTTTATTTAAAAAAATCTTAGCCCACCTTGGATCCATATTCGGGGACAGGGTGGATTGGCCCTCCTTGGGGCCCACAGAAGAAGGCCATGGGTCAGGAGGGCTGTGCTCAGCCCTAGTTAATATGGCAGGCCCACATAAGTGCCCATATTTGTAAAGTCAGAAATCTAGATCACAGAGCTTTCTTTTAAATAAATCAAACTCTGCATGAAAGAGCATTACAGTGTATTACACAATGCTAAGCCCAGGATTTCAGCATATCAGTTTCAAAGTCTTGATGGAATCTTAAGCCCTTTATGAAGTAAACCTTTGTTTGTTGGACAGCATTTGTGAGTTGTCTTTACCTGCAATTGTAACTTCAAGATTTAGGTTGCAATCTTATACTGAAGATCCACTGGCTAAGGGTTATGGGATTTCACAGAAGTCCTGTTAGGTGGGTAAAACACCACACATGCCACCATGACAGATGTTCTGGAGGAGCATTCCAAATATGCTGGTGGAACTCCCCAGCAGTGAAGCCGTTTTGTGGGCTGAAGATGCCAAAGATACACTAGCAAAATGGCTGAAACAGGTGGGATGCAGGAGGCATGGGGAGGAGCATGCTCACACCAAATTCAATGCCCCTTCAATCCATAGTCATGTTCCTGTCAATCGTGCAAATTTACACCAGACCCAGACCTGGCAAACTCCCTCACTCACAAAAGCCTACTGTGGATCCTGGGGCTATGTGCTTCAGCCTATTGCTCACTGCTCTCTGCCTTTATCTCCCCTTGCATTGCACAGGCCACGTATACCAGTACAACATCCCACACTCCATTCCATGCAGGCCAGGAATTCCTTCACTGAATCCTTGAATCTTGAGTCCTTGTCTCAAGACAGTTGTGTGCTCTCCCGCCCATAGAGCTATTTGGGTGTTGTGTTGTGGCATCATCCTTCCTTTTATGTGCTGTGCTTCAATGTGATGCATTTGAGTAGTGTAAGGGAATTCAAATTTCTGCTTGAGGGATGTCTGGGGATGGACAATTGCAGGGTTGCTACAGGGTTGGGGCTGAAGGATTGTGGGCTCTATGGTGTTCTCTTGCACCTTGTGTGTATTGTGATGCAGGGGCATGCGTTAGCAGCATGTCATCATCATGAGTTCATTTGCTGCCTCTGTGTGAGTGGTGTGCAGGCATTGTTACCAACACTCCTGATTGGTGGGCTAATGCACTGTTTCCAGAGATGCTGTGGGAATGTCTGCCATTATAAACTGTTTTTATATTTTCTGCTCAGGTGTTTTCCCCCTCCCCTTCAGGCTGAGCATGTACTGAATACAAAGGCCATTCCGCCAGTGCCACAGCAGCGTATTTCCATTCCCGGAGGCATGAGAGTAGGACTGGGTGAATCTATACATTTTGGTTTCTCTCAGTTTCTCATTTTTTCAGTCTTAAGTTCAGTTCTCCACATTTCCACATCTGTTTGCAATTTTGTTTTAAAAAGTCTGGATGAAAAATTCATCAGTATTTTAGTGCTCACTTCTTCTAATATACACATTTTTGCAAATCAGTTTCCCTTCACAGAAGGCATTGTTGTATTTATTATCACTAATAATCAATAGATTATTATCATGTTATCATGTTATCTATTATCATGTTATTATCACTAATTCATGCATTTTTGTGCACACATTACCCTAGGATATGCACTTTTGTACGTATTACTTGGCTGAAGAACTGCACTGCCAAATTTGGACAAGTGTGAATTTCGAAGGATGGCTGTGTTTCGGTTCACATAATGTTTTGGAAAGTGTGGAATAGGTAGGTTTATCTTTCAATGCAAAGTGAGCCAAATTTCTCCCCCAACCCTATAGGCAAGTATAAGATAGCTGGGCCTGAACCTTCTGTCAGAATGGGGGAAAGAAGAGTGTGTTTTCTTGTAAATAATGAATAATTTATCATAGAATTTTGTATTTCAAATACATTTTGCAAACTATACATATGGAGACAATGTAGGTAGTCAATGCGGAGGAGGTATCAATAAGTATTGTGTTCTTCCTAGCTAGTGGTATGACAGCTGTTCATTACATGTTGGTTGCATTCATAAAATGACAGAAACATTTTGGCTGAATTCCAGAGAAAGATGTGACAAATCTCAGAAGAAATTATTTTAGGAAAGTTCTGACCTTTTACAGAGGCATGACTATTTTTAAATAGTTTTCTTCTTCTTGTTGGCAATCTAACTTTTCTAAAACATGGTTTCTGACACCTAAAGACAACTATATATTCTGCTTTTGCTGGACACCTGAAATATTTTGTGAAGAGAATTGGTATGGATAATCCCAGAGCAAGATGTAGCAAATCTCAGAAGAAATTATTTTAGGCAGCTTCTGACCCTTTACAGAGGCATGAATGGGTAATAATAATAATAATAATAATTGTTGTTTTCAAAGGGTTAAGATTAGCATTATGTTGAAGTGGGAAAGGATGAATACAACTTGGTAAAGAAAACTCCAGAAGGACATATCTCAAGTAAGGACTATGGTTCATGATAAAGACTTAAGCTGCAGAGTCTAAGGCTGTGCTGCTAACCAAACATACCTGGGCTGGAAGTAAGCCAAATTAAACATAGTGTACTTTATTTCTGAATAAACATGCAGTAAATCATGCTGCATATTATTTTCTCCCTCTCTTTTTTGCATGATACTTGACTGGATAATTAATCTAGTAATCTTTGACTGTAAAACAATGTTGGCAGCTGGGCACACAAATGGGATAAACTATCAGAAGTAGCAGGTATGCAATAAATGCAAAGAATGGGCTGTCTGGTGTTAAACAACCAGTGGTTTTAA
This sequence comes from Rhineura floridana, assembly GCF_030035675.1. Classification (NCBI taxonomy): domain Eukaryota; kingdom Metazoa; phylum Chordata; class Lepidosauria; order Squamata; family Rhineuridae; genus Rhineura; species Rhineura floridana. Next base: position 59,242,585 of record NC_084487.1, read on the forward strand.
GTCCAAGGGTTGGGTTTGTTTGCTGTTGAGCAATGCTTGGAATTTACTATTGTAAACAAACACCAGTGCCAACCCAGAGGCATTTGCTGATTGAAGAATGAAAGCTTCTATATATCTAACAATTTTTCATTTGCTTAAGACTTTTTGTTTGGCTTACCAAGTTACTATATAATAAACCCTGAAAAAAACATGAAAACGTTTTGTTGTATGTTGCTGTTTAATATTTACTGGTTTACATGAAAAAACTGTCATTGGAAACAAATGTAATTTTATTAAATATTAATTAAATGCATTTATAATATTTTTAAGTTAAGTGTCAAGTTAATTTCAAGTAGTACCATGTGAGGAGGAATCATGAGCTTATGTCAACAGAAATAGATGGAAACTATACACATATACCATACTTTTCAACTGTACTTAATCAATAGGCACAATACTTACAATGGGCACAATCCACCTTGATGTTCTCTTGTACAAGCCCCACTGAACAGTCCAACACACACTGCTGTGATCTTGCACATCTCCCTTTCATTTCAGTGAGGCTGTCTTGTGGACCATCATGATGAATTGTGCCCAATGGGTGTACTAGATGTAGGTGTGTTAATACCTAATAATGGGATATATTCTCCGGATATATTAATTTGGCTGCTAGAATACAAGCTCCCTTGCTTTGATACTATCTAACAATTTTACGAATAGTTGAAATGATGAATTCATAATATATGATAAGCAGGATTTCAACAATCTTTTAAAAATATTCTATTCTATTCTATTATATCTTTACAATACTTGTGTGCCTCCCAATAACAGTGTTCTCTGAGTGGTTCACGACAATAAACCTTATCCATCCTTCCAGTACTTAGAAGAGGAGTAGAAAGGGAAAGAAAAATACTCCGGGCGAATGACTGGCTACGAAGGTGGTGTCAACATGAGAGATTTGGATTCTGGAACCACAAGCTACGCTTCCTGGAAGTTGGACTGCTCGCAAGTGATGGGTTGCACCTCGCAAGGACTGGGAAGAATGTGTTTGGCCACAGTATGGAGAACTTCATCAGGAGAGCTTTAAACTGAATCCTAAGCTTGATGGTAATGACAACAAAGGCTTGTGCACCGTAAGAGGAACAGAGGGAACAGCTGTAATGGGGTCCAGTAACAGTCTTCATAAAAATGTAGGAAGGAAGACAGGCTGTAAATCACATAGCCTTCGATGTCTATATGCTAATGTCCAGAATATGGGAAACAAACAGGACAAACCTGAATTCTTAATACAGGAAGATAAATACAACCTGATCGATATAACTGAAAAGTGGTGGGATGACTCCCTTGACTGGAATACAGCGATTGAAGGATGTAACTTGTTCAAAAGGAACAGAAGGAATAGAAAGGCAGAGTTGTGCTATATGTTAAAAATATATATCCCTGCACAGAAATAAAGGAGGATAAACTTTGTAGCTCCACCAAGAGTATCTGGATTAAAATTAATGGGGCAAGGAATAAAAGGAACATGGTGGTTGGAGTTTACTACTGACCAACCAATCAAGGAAAAAATAAGGATGAAACCTTTGCAAAGCAAATTGCCAATGTTTCAAGGAGGCATGATATAGTAGTAATGGGGGACTTCAATTACCCCAATAACTGTTGGGAGACAAATTCTGCCAAACTCTAAGAAATTCCTGACTTGTGTTGGAGTTAACTTTTTCCTACAGAAAGTGGAGGAAGCAACTAGAGGATCAGCTGTCTTTGACTTGTTTCTAACCAACAGAGATGACTTGGTGGATGAAGTGGCAATTACAGGAACTCTGGAGGAAAGTGATCATGCTACACTTGGGTTTTGATTTTAAAGGAAGCAAAAGCTGAGAGTAGCCATACTCGTACCCTGGACTTCAGAAAAGCTAATTTTAATAAACTCTGAACAATAGTAAGTAAGGTTCCGTGGCAAGTGACCCTAATGAGAAAAGGAGTCCAAGATGGGCAGAAATTTCTAAAAAAGGAAATTCTAAAGACACAATGGCAAGTAAGTCCATCAAGGAAAAAAGGGGGAAAACAGCAGAAGAAGCCAATGTGGCTTCACAGAAAGCTTAGAGATGAAGAACTTGTGGCTGAAGAACTCTCGGAACCACTATTATCTTTGCAAAATCGTGGAAGATGGGTGACGTGCCAGATGAATGGAAGAAGGCTAATGTCCCTATCTTAAAAGAGGAACCTGGGAACTACAGACCAGTCAGCCTGACATTGGCCCCTGGGGAAATGCTGGAGCAGATTATAAAGTGGTCAATCTGTAAGCACCTTGGAAGCAATGCTGTGATTAATAGAAGCCAACATGGACTTTTCAAGAACAAATCTGGCCAGACTAATCTTATCTCATTTTTTGATCAGGTAACTGTGGGAATGCTGTGGACATAATATATCTCAGCTTCAGCAAAGCTTTTGACAAAGTACCCCATGATATTCTGATTAGCAAGCTAGCTAAATGTGGGCTGGATGGAACAACTATCAGGTGGATCCACAGTTGGCTACAGAATCGTACTCAAAGAGTGCTTATCAATGGTTCCTTCTCAAACTGGGTGGAGGTAACAAGTGGTGTACTCTAGGGCTTGGTCCTGAGCCCAGTGCTCTTCAACAATTTTATGAATGACTTGGATGAGGAGACGCAGGGAATGTTTGTCAGATTTGCAGATGATACAACATTGGGAGGGAATACCTTGGAAGACAGAAACAAAATTCAAAGTGATCTTAAAAGGCTGGAGCACTGGGCTGAGAACAACAGAATGAAATTTAATAGCAATAAATGCAAAGTGCTACACCTAGGAAAAAGAAACAAAACGCACAGTTAGAAGATTGGAGATACCTGGCTCAGCACTGCTACATGCGAGCAGGATCTTGGGATTGTTGTTGATCACAAGCTGAATATGAGCGAACAGTGTGATGTGGCTGCAAAAAAGGCAAAAGCTATTTTAGGCTGCATTAACAGTAGTTTCTGAATCGCGTGAAGTATTGGTTCCCCTCTATTTGGCAACGGTTAGGCTTCATCTTCAGTATGCATCCAGTTGTGACGCCTCATTTTACAAAGGATGCAAACAAATTGGAACAGGTTCAGAGGAGGGCAACGAGGATGATCAGGGAACTGGAAACAAAGCCCTAAGAAGACATCTGTACATATGTTCCTTTGTCTATCGTAGATGGGGAAACTATAATTAATGCTTAATAGGTTTTCTTATCCCTTATTTTCTTATTTCTTTTTCGTGATACAATCACAGGCATCTCAGTGTTCAAAACCATTTTTGAAACCCCACAGGTACTTTATGCTCAACAGTTTCACTTGTCCTGTTTTGAGACTAGATTCCCTGTATCTGATGTAGATTGAGCAGTGTTTTCAGTTGTTTCATCTGTCATTGGCTCAAGACTGATGAGATTTGCAGAAAAGAGCACTCAGTCTCTCAACCAGGTATGATCTTGTTATATACTGCTCGGTCACTTTTGAGGAGAAACTGAGGGACTTAAATTATATAGCATATTAAACCATCTCCTTAATGTAACTATGTAACATGTGATAACCATCAAAATTTTCTGATGATCACCCTGTGGTATACTCTGGAGCTAAAGATGGTAATTTTGTACAACTGCACTTAAAAGCATACTGAATGTACAGATCTTAGAACCTTAGTCATTAACTTCAGTTTTCTATATATTTCCATTTCTTTTGAATGTTATCCCTTAGTGCCATTAAGAACATGTTCCCTGTGGATTTATTTTTATGGAGTATTGCTCTGGCAAGCAACCTATGGCTTGTGGCTATAACAGAAAAATGGGATATAAATCTGCTTAAATAAATAAGCTTAAAATACATATTTGTAATCTTTATCAACATTCCATTGAACTACTGGATCTGTTGCTATCAAGGTAACTCTCTTAATTAAATTTAAATTGGGCATGACCTTTAGACCCAGTAAAGGTTGTGCATCAAAATATGTTACCTGGAATCCCATCTGAGCCACCTTATATTTATAAATGCAAGTCACATTACATTTCCCACACACTTGCAATCTTGTCCCAGAGTATGCTAATCTGATATTTTACTCTTGAAATGGTTCACCATGAAACACTTTGTAATTAGTTTTTAATGATGTTGTATTAGCGTGCCATCTGTATCAGCTTTACTCATTTTTTATTATTTATTTAAAACATTTAATGTCTCACCATTCAGTTTAAAATGAGATTTCCAGGGTGCCTTTCAGGCTATACCCTCTCCCCAAACAGTAGCATGCCAGATAGAGTAGTGGCCTAACTGTGGTCTCCTAGATCACAGATAGTTGGAAGTAGATTGGGATCTATTGGTAGATCCCTGGGTGATTTGCAGTAAATAGGCAATGGTTTCTGACTTCCAATTGTTATAACAATGGCAACAATAGATTACATTTTCTATAAAAAATAGGCTGGTGAAATGTAGAAAGCTAAGGAGTAGACTTTTATGTGAAAGGACTGTGAGCTCAGCTTAGTTCAGTTCTGGTACTGAAAACACATTAATGGGCTCAAAATGTGCTCAGCCTGTTCTTCAATCCTGTGTGACTTTTGCACTTAGCTCTGGTTGGCAGACCTTAGGGTTCTAGTAAAAAAAAAGGCAAAAGCCAAGTAGATCTGATAATCCCTTGTCCTAGAAGATGTTTATCATGTCTCCAAGGAGAGAGAATTTCACTTCTCTAGAGCAGCCACCACTAGCCGTTCTTTGCTATATTATTCATTACACAGGCACATTGAAGATATGCTCATCTAATTGTCCCGCTGTAGCCCATGGAAATTTAAAAAGAAACTTCCATTTGGAACACTGTCTCCCACCTCATTCTGAGCAGTGGCCAAATGAATTTTGAGAGGAAAAGCTCTTTGCTACCAATATTATATAGCAGCCCTCTGTGTGAGAAATGCCCTTGTTGCACACATTGGTACTGTGCTGCTTGCGGTGAAAAAGGTATTAATAAGAGTGAGTCATCTGTTACTAGCTGCAAACTGTATGAAAGCAGTAGGCCCTGGTTACTGAGACATCTTTAGCTGTACAGTCTGTGCAGCAGAGGATGTGGGGGGTTGGAGTCTCTAAGAAACCAAGATGTCTCATTCTGACTCCATTCTTTCCCACACAGCCATCTACATTCTCCTTCTGCCATTGAGTCAGCTGGCCCTAGGTAACCTTTAAAATAAAGCCAGAGAAAGGCTCTTCACTCATTGTATGTATTTGTGATGATATCTCAGCATCCTAGGACATAAAAAGAACAATTTGTATTATATAGATAAAAATTATCCATGATTTGCAGAAAGTAAGTAGAATGTTGTTTTCTTCCTTTTCACACAATATTAGAATTGAGAGTCATCTAATGGAATGAATTGGCAGTAAATTGCGGGTAAACAGGCAGTATTTGTTCTCATGATACAGAATTATTTTATGGAAATTGCTGCTCAAATTATGGAATTTGAGATGTGGTAATGGCCACCAATTTTAATAGCTTTGAAAAGAGTTTACACAAATTAATGGTGAATAGGTCTATCAATTGCTTTTAGCTATGGCTATAGGGACCTATATAGGCAATTCTTAGAATGCAACAGCAGGAAAAGGCTATGGTCTTCAAGCTGCCTGTAGGCTCCCCAGGGCATTTGGTTGACCATTTTGGGAGAACAGGATGCTGGGTTAATTGGAGTCTTAGACTGATCCAGTAGGACTCTTCTTATGGTCTAATTTTAATCCAGGTACCGTTCAGATATTTTCAACCAACAAGGATGGATTTTCCACCCTATATTTATACTGTGTGCCAGATGGATCTAAGAAGAAGGCAATGATTTGTGGGAATTGTGTTCTGAAATGGATTGTCTATACACAAAATTACAATTTGCTTGGATTACATCAGGGTCCCTGGCATTTGCAACAGAGGGCTTATCTATATGGGAGCATTTCTTCATAGGAAATAACTTTTTACCTTCGCTTTTAATGTGCATCATCTGCAGTTCCTGCTCAATGTTAGCTGCCAATCGCTTTTTTCCATTCACACAAGCAGGTGTTCCTCTGGGAGGATTAGTCTCACTTTTTCCTTATGGCCTGCCCTCTAATTATACATTTCCACTTGCTTTGGTTGCTAAGGTGACCAAGCATGCTCAGTCTGTTCTACTATCTGCAGTAGGTTCCTTTAAGAAAAACCACGGAAGTGTGAATATCTGTGTTTTCCCTGGTAGGATACAGCTGAAATACAGCTTTGTTTGAGCTGTGTTATGCTTTTGCACACAAGTTAGAGGGAAAAGAAAATAAAGGCACCATTTGCAGAAACATAAAGAAGGTCAGCAGAATGGAGGAGACCACCTAGAAGTTGCTTGTCAGCCTACAGGAAATAAAATGATGAAGGGAGGAGGAGGGAGGGGGCATGGAGAGGGGAACGACTGACACATCCACCTAAAAGCACTGGAGCAAAGCATCTGCAAGTGCTAAAGAAAGGGAGTGAAGACTTTTTTCTTCCCTTTTTGTATTATCAGTGGATTCGGTTAGTATGGATTTACAGGGGGAAACTGTGTGATAGCTTCTGTTTGCCAGTAACATCATGTGAACCATGCAAATTTAAGGGAGATGTGAGTAGCATCAAACACACAGTAAACCATTGTGTAAATGAGCCCAGAATCTCTTTGGTTTGGGGCAGATGGATGCCCCACGGGGCTTGGAAAGTTCATTTTAAAAAGGAACTACTTCTAGTTCCATCTGCTAGTTCCAGTTTAAGTTTGTCCATTTACTAAACAGACTACTTCAAGTTTACACAAATGAACTTTTTAGCTCATAAAAAGTTAATCATTGGCAGGGTTTTTTTTAGCATTCAGAATGTTATAAGCTGCTGTCCTAAAGTAAAAGATCCAAAAGTAAATTGGTCCACACACAAGTAATAAGATATCTGACAAACAGAATATCAACAGGTGAAGCTTTCTTCATAATTGTATTTCCATCTTAGAAAAGGCTTACTCACTTTAATTTATGCCAGCAATGCAGTTTCCAAAGGCGCAAGGCATCATTAACTTTTTTCCTGTACCTGTACTACTTGCTACAAGTTCATATTGGAAGACAGTGAATCTCTTCAGCAGGGCACAGATATGAAATGGCTTGCATTGCTTCCTTCTAATTGATTTGCAATAGTGGTTAAGTAACTAAGCATCCTTAGTAATAGCAGCGCCTCCATATCTGCCTAATAAGCCTTAGAACATTACCTCCACATTTTGCTAACTTTATTTATAGATATCTGATTGACTTTTTTTAATTAAAGCTGCTTCTGCTGGGGGATGAATGAACATGAAGATGAACTAGAAATCATTAAAAGTTCTACTTCAAAATGAACTTAATTCACCTTTTGTTCACCCAGCAATTATGCGAAATACATTCAGGTGTAGTTCAGAGATTTTTGAAGTAGCTCAGTGAACTTTGTTCAATTGAACTAGTTCCTGATGCCCCATACGGATTCATTGTCTGGGCAACATGCCTTCAATGAGGTAATTTTGGAGATAATGTCTTGTCTTTGCTAGAGGTGAGCCCAAACTACCCATAAATTTTGAGTTTCATTAAAATACCTGTTTTTTGGTATTCCATTTTATCTTCTGTCTGCTCTTGTCTGCCTTCCTGCCCTGCTAGTAACTCCGATTTTGATCTCTTCGACACTATGTCCAGATGCTACTGCATTCTGTAAGTCGGCTCATGAGATTCCTCATTTGACTGCTTGAATTCTGATTCTGAGATTTTTTGTCCCCCTTTGTACGGTTGCCTTTTTGTCTCTGATCTGAACAACAAAACTCTTGTAAAAAGGAGCACACAGACAAAACAATTAACAGTGATGCTTGCCTAGAGCTAGGTCTGAGCCTGGTGGTGGTGGTGGTGGCAGGAAACCACTCTGGGTCCACCTCTCCTTGCTAGACACACATACAGAAAGGCTGATTTGCCACTGCTTTAGGACATGGGTGCAGAAAATAATATTTGCTGTCCATTTACTGAACTGCAATGATGTCACAGAAGTTCTGAGATCAAAGGCTTTGACATCACATTTCAAATTATATTAAAAACTACCAATCAGTGGCAATACTTATTGAAGAAAAAGAGACAAAGAAATAGTATATTAAATAGTATTAAAAAGAATATACAGAACTATAAAAAAACTGCATTATGAACTTAGAACTACCTACTCAATAAGGTCAACTGTGAAGCATCTGCTTTAGACAATATTGTTCTAGTCTTGCCATTAAGGACTGTTCATAATTAATTATTTAAGCATGTGTAAATGGAAGCCTATTATGCAGTTGTATGCCAGACACATTAAAACCTACTCCTCCCATTAGGTCTGCAAGGAATGAGTTTCTAATTAAAAGGGATGTTAAAAGTATCTGTAGATTTCCCACCAGGCTTGCTCATCTCTCATATTATTCAATCCCTTTATGAAGCCTTTGAGGGAGTCAGTTTGACAACATTGGTTCAAGTGCAAGCAGTATGAAAATAATACACAGCTTCATATTAAATATATAGTGCTTGTCTCTCAATTTTGTCAAAGTCAAATAGGATAATGTCTAAAACGAGGTCTAGGGAAGACACTGATGATACTAATTTAGAGAGGGGATATGACCGTCTCTTATCCCCATTATAGCTTTAATGTTTTTCCATTTATGAGTAAAAGAGATACCTGGATCACTTGCACTAGCAGATTTTTGGAAAAACACATCAGAGAAATTGTATGAAAGGGTCTATTCACACATTCAGGATAATGTCTGAAAAATCCTCTGTGCATAGAAACTGCATGTGTAAACTCTCTATACTTGATCAGGGATCCTTGAATAAGCAAGGTCCCTGATCACATGCACAGTCATAATACTGAACGTGCACAGGGATGCAGCCAGCAGGCATGGTGCCAGTCTTTTTTCAGTGCACATTTAGAGTAACATTTGAAAATTATTAAAATAAAGCAGTTTCATAGGTAGAGTAGTGATGCTCTATGATTCACAAGTTGAGGTAATGTTCTCTACTTCAGAATTTCATTTGCTTCTGATAAGTGATTTATCATAAAAAAGTTTTTAACAGATTCCAATAGTATTTGTAGATGGAACCTAAACATCTACCAGTAGTGTCATACATGTGGGAAATGCAGAAACCATCATGTTGTGTAAATACTCTGTGTAATTCCTAGTCTGACTTCAGCACTTATATCTGACAATAACATACGGTATGATATGATGTGGATTAGAAATGTAATCCATGGCCGTGATCATTCCCAGGAGCCTTGGAATCTGGGTGTCTTATTGGATCCTGATGACAAATTCCCACTGATATTATCAGGTCTCCTTTCATTTTTAATGGAGCAAAAAATGAAAATAAGTTGGTTGTGTGATAAAGAATCAGAAATGAGAAGGGATTCCATGGTCAGAAATCTGGATACTTGCACTGCTTGTCCCTGGTCCTTTTTCATCCATCGCTAAAAATGCATGGTTCCCATATTCTACAAACATAACTCATCTTCCATAGTCGCCATCCATTTCCTGTCTCCACACAAATTTTGTAAGCCCTCAAGTTCTATCATTGAAGCAAATTAGGAATAAGTTGTAACAAATGATTTGTTTATTGAGCATTCATCTTGATTTGTTTGCAGGGAAAGTAGATGATGTCAGTTATTTATTTGAGCATTCATTCTGATTTGTTTGTGGCGAGGTTAGGCAATAGGTCAAGCACATGTTATCCCACACTTTCCAGTGCATTTTCCTGTCACTTTCCTTGTTGCAAAAAGTCCAGTTTTAGGAGGGAAGCAGGTTTATTGTACAAGAGCTCCAAATCATTGTGTGAAGTATACTAGTTCCTCTCTATTTGTCATTGATTATGCCTCATTTTCAGTACACTTTAAGAAGGATGCAGACAAACTGGAACAGGTTCCGAGAAGGGCAGCAAGAATGTTCAGGAGACTGGAAACAAAGTCCTATGCGGAGATACTGAAAGAACTGGGCATGTTAAGCCTTGTGAAGAGGGACTGGGGGGAGATATGATAGCACTCCTCAAGTACTTGAAAGATTGTCACACAGAGGAGGACCAGGATCTCTTCTTGATCATCCCAGAGTGCAGGACACAGAATAATAGGCTCAAGTTAGAGGAAGCCAGATTTCATCTGAACATCAGGAAAAACTTCCTAATTGTTAGAGCTGTATGACAATTAAACCAATTTCCTAGGGATGTGGTGGGCTCTCCAACACTGAAGGCATTCAAGAGACAGCTGGACAGCCACCTGTTGTGTATGCTTTAAGTTGGATTCCTGAATTGAGCAGGTGGTTGGATTATATGGCCTTATAGGACCCTTCCAACTCTACTGTTCTATGCCTCGTTCACCAACACACACCCTGCTCACTCCTCCTGCCAACCAGGGACTCCCAAACACACACAGACTCCCAAACAGGTCACCCACCCAGCCCAACAGGTCACTAAGCTTCCACTTCTCTCCCCCTGAGTTGTTCAGCTTCCTCCTCCCCTCCCCTTTAGACCTTCTCCTGTGAGGAGGAAGTTGTCCTACTGAGGTGAGCAACACAGGAACAGTGGAAAGTGACTGGGATAGCACCTCAGCCACCCTCCTTCTCTCCTGCCGCTTCCCTCCTCGCCTTGTGCCACTGAAGCTGTTGGTGAGGTAGGGGGGAGCAACAGCAGAGCAGGACGGTTGATAAGCAGCTACCCCATGCTCGACTGTTCCTCCGTGGCTTGCCTGAGCTGCCTTGCTCTCCCACCTTGCTTGCTCACCTCATGCCTGCCTTGTTTGCCTACTGCTCTGCTGTCCTCACTTGCCTCACTCCTGCCACATGTCTGTCCCCCGCATGGATTAGTTACAAAAATATTTTATGTATAAATATATGCTGCAAACTATGAGAAGCCACCCCATTCTGTCCAGGGCATGATAACCTTACATATGTCACCTCAGTCAGAATTGCACAGCTAAGAGCATTGACTTATAACACTAGCAATGGCAGGTCCTCTTGTTCTTTTCAAGATTATTAATCAGACTACTCCTATTCATAGTCATGCTTCTATCCCTGCCTTCACAGCAGGCTAAAGAACAGTCACAGCTAAGACTACCAGCTTTGAAATTCTATCAAATCAAGTTGCTGAACAGCAATCCTAGATATCTGTAAACTCTCGAGAATGTGGAGAGAGCTGCTGTATGGTGTTTTATGGCACAATGAGCTCATGGTGTGTAAAAGAACAGTAATCTCAGTCAAAGTCTGTGTGGTAACACCTAAATTCATTGGGGAAAAGCTAAAGTCTAGACAATCAAGCCAACATGCAAAAATTATCCTGCAGTCAGGTTTTAATTTACACCAGACTACAAATGTTCAAAATTTAAAATCTATGAATATTGTGAAATTCTTTTATTTTATTGGTCTTCATTTCTCCTGTGACTTCAGTCTGCTGAAGCTTCAATTTTAATTGTCTCCTGGGCATTTGGACAAATGTGGTCACATACATTGATGCTGAAGTATCATTCAGAGTCTTGATTTTGACTGAGATGTTACATGACTCACCGATGGAGACTGCTCCCCAAAATGCCAATTTGCCTCCTTTTCCTCTCTCGCTCTTTGAGACCAATACAGCAAGAACCAGCCAAACAACTTCCCTAAGCCACATACTGTGAAATTTTGCCATTCCTCCTTCCCCCACTCAGTTTGCATGAGCAATTTCCATTCTGTTGTGTTCTCTCACAGATGGTGTTCTGGAGATATGAAAGAAAACGAAGACTATTTTTCAATCTGTCACAAAGCTATCTGTAAAGATGAGTGTAGTCTATTTGTTGGCTTTTAGACACAAAGTCCTCTACAGAGTGTCGCTCTAAGGAGTGCTACCTTTTATCCTTGGTGCTCTGAATTAGTTATAGGCAATATGAACATGGAGGCAGCTGAATTTTCAGGCAACATGTATAAGAGGACAAAAATAATGAAACAGATCTCTACAGCTAAGCAGATTCCCTCTCTTTCTTTTAAAGCATATGCTGTATGAGAGTTTCCATTACAAGTGCTAACAGTATATAAGCAGTATACTGTTCAAAAGTTGGCCATTTGCTGACCCTCTTCTGTCTTGTGCCCAGTGCTTCCCCTCTTCCCTATTCTGTTGCCACTGTATTTTTTCCCCTTGGGGGAAAAATCAAAAAAGGCTTTCAAAAATCAAAAGGGCATTCTTTCTTTGCTTCTAGCTAATAGATAACAAAACTTGGGCTCTGCCTCCTGGCTTCACCTTAAACCCTCTCAGGGCTTCTTCCTAAGGACCTGCCCAGGTACTCAATTTTATTTATTTATTTCAAGAGCTGCCAACACTAGGTCCTCCACTTGCATTCTGATGTTATGCAGACCTGTGGATTTTTATTTTTTTTGCCTTTGGGGTAAAGAGCATGTATATTTTGTACAGCACATAATGCCATATATGTAAATGTTAAATAACAGGAATCACTGACCAATAGTGTCCAATATTGGAACAAGAAATATATTTTAAAGTTTATGTATCATTTTAAAATAAAGATGCTTTCACTTTGGAGTTAGTTCTCACATCTGGGAGGTGAGAAGATGGCCTGTTCTGGATGGGGTTGCACTTCCCCAGAAACAGCAGGTCCACAACTTGGAGGTACTCCTGGATCCAACATTGTCATTGGAGGCTCAGGCGGCTTCAGCAGCTAGGAGTGCCTTTTTCCAGCTGTGGCTGGTTCATCAGCTACAGGCCCTTTTTGACAGGTATGACTTGGCCATTATACTCCATGCTCTGGTAACTTCCAGACTGGATTATTGCAATGCATTTTACACAGGGCTGCCCTTGAAGATGTCTCTGAAACTTCAACTGGTCTAAAATGCAGCAGCCAGATTACTGCCGGGTGTTCCTTTTAGAACTCATATAACCCATTTTAAAACAACTGCATTGGTTGCCAGTTCATTTCCAGCCCAATTCAAGGTGCTTACAAGTGTTTAAAGCCCTAAACAACTTAGGTCCTAAATAGCTGAAAGACTGCCTCTTTTCCTACAGACCCTCTTGGGTGTTGAGATCAGCAGAAGGGGCCCTCTTAGTAGTTCTGCCACCTTCATGTTGGGGGGGGGGGTCTGTTGTATCCCCTAAGTTGTGGAACTTGCGCCCCATAGAGGTACATCTGGCAACTTCATTGTACAGTTTTTGGCAAATGTTGAAGACACACCTCCTGACCCTGGCCTTTGACATCTGAGATATATATTTTAAGAACCAAACTATTTTTTGTGATGTTGTAATGTCAAGCTGTTTTTTAATTGTTTTCAATGATGTATTTTAAACTGTTGCAACCTACCCTGGAACCTCAGGATTAAGGGTGGGTATTTCTTCTTCTTCTTCTTCTTCTTCTTCTTCTTATTATTATTATTATTAGCAACAACAACAACAAATGTACCTCAGTGGTAGGGCACGTGTTCTGCAGGTAAAAGGCCCTTGTTTCAATTCCCCACATTTCCATTTCCAAGGAACTCAGAAAGTATGGCTGGAATCACCTATATCTGAATCTCTGGAGAGCTGCTGCCAATCAGAGACAACAGCACTGGATTAAATGGACCAATACCCCTGCTCAATATAAGACAACTTCTTATGCTCATGATGAACAGCAGCAAGGAGCTGGAAACAAGGATAGCTGACTGTGCAGTTTGTTCAATGAAATTATGTTAGTATTTGAAGCAACAAGGGGTATCTGAGCAGGTAGGTATTCACACCAGCAACATTTTATGAATATGCTTTTCATTTAGACCCTCTACTATATGCTTTTATGGACCAAAATGCAGAGTTTATTATGGAAATGTGATCAAGGCTTGTTATCTGCCTAAGTCAGTAGCATACTGTGGCATTGGGTTTAAAAGATATTCTCAGTAGCATTTTCTTTAATGGGTCTTCACACATTCAAATGTAAAAGCCGGGGGTGGGGAGCCTGAAGTATCTTTTTTTTCTCCCAGTGTAGTTGAGTAGTGAAGATGTTGCAGCGCTGATATAATGTATGTCCAGTGACTCACCCATGCCTTGATTTTGTATCAGGTAAAACAGGCACATGACACATAAGCCTGGGTTTTCCTTAATCAGGTTCGTAAGTATGGAATATTATCACAAGACTGCAAAAGTGGTGAAGCAATTTGTGCCTACAAAATTGCATTTGAATGCTGACATACATGAAGCGGTTAATTTTTTTTTTTTATCATTAATTTTATTCAAATTTTCAAACACAAAGCAAAACAAAACAAAAAAGAAACAGATTAAACAGTAAAATAAAATGTTGACTTCTGATTTGTCGCAGATCAGTTATAGGTCTATGATATATAACAAACCTGTCTCTTAATATATTACAAAATCACTTTCCTCCAGTAGGTATCTTAATTAATCATCAAATCTCATTAACATCACTTTATTCTTTCCGCAAAAAGTCAAAGAGAGGTTTCCACTCCTTGAGAAATATATCCATCGATTTTTCTCCAAATAAACATGTCAATTAATCCATCTCATCAAGTCTGCTAGGTCCAGTAATTTCAATAGCCATTTTTCCATTATCAGTGTTAATTCCATCTTCCAACTTCCATCCTTGCACCCATAATAATCTTGCTGTCATAGTCATAGTCATATAGTAAGAGTCTGATGGGAATTTCCTTCATCACAAATATTTCCTTGCCGTCAATTCTGAATGTGTTGCTGAAATATTGTTGTAAAGTCATATCTCTGTTCCTCTTTTTTACGAAATGCACTAGCACATCTCTTGAGAGTTTTTCCATTGTCACATATCTGGAATTAATTCTATAAATTTTCTCTTTTTCAAGTTCCATCAAATCATTCCAGTCCAGAAATTCCATCGAAGCATTGATAACTTTATCTCTGATATCTTCATCAATTTCTCCAGGGACAACGCCGAATTCCAAACAGTAATCTTTATCTCCAGGATCCACAAACTCCAAATATTTTTCCAGTTCCACACTTGATATATCTGTTCCAATCTCCAGGACTTGCATCCTCCCTTTAATTTTTGCCATAAAGTCCAAATCTTTTTCCAATTCCACATTTGATATATCTGATCCAATCTCCAGAATTTGCTCCTTCCCTTTAATTTCTTTTTCATCTTCTATTACTTGTCCATCTGCTCCTTTTCTCATATAATCCTTTATTTCTTTCAGCTCCTGTTTCACTTTACCAAATTCAGTTGCCATCTCTTGTCTACTCTGTCCCAGTTCTTGTTTCGTTATCTTAATCTCATCCATTATCTTCTGAAACATATCCAGAGGGGAAAACCCTTCCAGGGATACATCCAGGGTCTCTGCCACTTCTTTGATGGTCATTCTTAAAGCCGAAGAAAAAACCCTTCAAATTTCCAATATAGCCACAATTCCCAAGCAAAGAATAATTTGCTTCTTTTTCCAGCAATAAGGGAGTTAATATTCCAGGCCTGTTGACATCATCTGGCCAGCACAGTTCTTATCTCCCGCACGTCCAAGAATGCAAAACAAATTTGGTTCACAGCGCCGAACAATTAGTAACATACACAAACAGCAGATTCGTCTAAAGAAAGTAGTCCAAGAAAAAGTAGTCCCAGACATATATCAATCAAATAATCATCTAGATCAGATTTTCTCTTCGGGTAAATTGCCCCTCATCCGTTTTAATCTTTATAGTTTCCAAATTCAGGCCAGCTTTTTGCCATAAAAAATAAGATAAGCTTTTTAAATTTTCTTTCCTCCTCCTTAATTCCTTATATAAAAGAGAGAAGTGTAACTCACCCAGGTATCTTGATTTCTGATTCTTAAACAAATCTCTTTTACTATAGTAATTTAAGCCAAATGATAAGATTAGACAGAAGAAAGCTCGCCCGTTGTGGATCGTTTAAAAGAAAAAATGTCTCGCTCTTTTCAGCCCAGCTTGCTGGAAGTCCTAACTCCGTCCTCGGCTGCTAGGTATGCCTTCTTTTCCCAGGGAATTCCTGATCGATTCCAGCCACCGACAGCCTAACAAAGTTTCTGTGGATAATCTTCAGTTCACCCTTGCCTGGGAGAACATTTATACCAGTCAAAGTTCCCTTTTGACTGATTTTAAACTGAAAAAAGCTTCCTCTGAGACAGAGCTCATCTCAGAGGCAGCCACAGGCGGAGCAATCCTTCCGGGAAGCTGAAGCGGTTAATTCATAGTTTCCTCACAAACCTCTGAATTTAGATCTTAAGGTTAACAAAGCCCCCACCCCAAGCAAAAAGCTTCCGAAGACCAAATCTAGCAAGCCTTTTAATGACATCAGAGCTGTTCATTCAATGGCATCCAGAGGAGCCATCTAAAACCTCTGCTGCCAAGGCCACTGTGATATCAAAGAAGATAAGCCCTCAGAGATGTGGAAGGGGGGTCAATATTGCAAAGTAAGTTCAATAAAAAAATATGATGAAACCAGTTTTGAGTTTTTTAAAAAATATATTGCAGAAAGTATTGTGGCTTAATTTGGACTGGTGTATATAGATTAATATCTGTTCTCTGAATAATTTATCAGAGTGTTTCTGCTGGACCTCTCAGTGGCTCACCCAGTGGGGTGGAGCTGCAGCCATAGCTTCCCAGGAGCAGCATCTCAACCTCTTACCAAGAAGGAAAGTGGTGAGGTGGTGCCAAGATCAGGGCTGCATGAGCCCACTGTTGGATTGGCTCTGCTGATGCATCCTCATAGCCCTGCCCTTGATACCACCTTGCCCCTTCTAGTAAGTGGCAGTGGGGAGTTTATAGCTATGGCTCCACCGGATGGGGACCATGGTATCCTTCTGGACTGCCTAGCCAGGGTGGGCTTGTGGAAATTGTATGTGTGTGTGTGTGTATGGATGAGTAGGTGTGGTTCTAGTACTTCCTGAAAGGTACCTGAGGTTGGTGCTTGGAAACTATTGCTCAACACCATGGGCTTCATCAGGTTCCTCCTCCCATTTAAAATCTACATGTCTGAAGGAGATCATCCAGACATATGTAATTCAATGTCATAAATATGCTGATGACACTCAGCTCTATCTCTCCTTTAAATCTCATTTTAGGGAAGTTGTGGATGTTCTGAATGAGCATTTAAGGTCAATAATGGGCTGGACATGGGCTATCAAATTGAAACTTAATCCTAACAAGACAGTAGTGCTCTGTTGTACTACTGATTCCATGTACGGGTTCAGCCTGTTTTGGATGGGTTTGAGTCAGACATGGCAGAAGACTATTATTTTATATCAATTCCACACTTTAGATCTTGTGAGGCAAATATTGATCTGAGATCAAGAAGTAGAATGTTGTTGTCATGTGCCTTCAAGTTGATTACAACTTATGGCGACCCTATGAATCTTTTGGATGTATCCATAGGGTTTTCATGGTAAGAGGTATTCAGAGGTGGTTTACCATTGCCTTCCTCTAAGCCTACGGTACCTGGTATTCCCAGGCGGTCTCCCATCCAAGTACTAACCAGGTCTGACCTTGCTTAGCTTCCAAGATCAGACGAGATTGGGCGTGTTCAGGGTAGTATGGTTGTAGGCAGAAGTAGAATAATGCTTGCTAAATAAACTTTTAAACATTTATTTTATAGAACAGATGCATGGGGGGAAAGCAAAGGGTGAAGATCCCCATCCCCATGGACATATGACACTGTATTATACCCTACAATCGAGAAATGATTTGCAATAGCTATTGGTCCATTTAGTTCAGTACTGTTTTTTGACTGGCAGCACTTCAGGGTCTTCAGCAAGGGTCTTTTCTTAGACCTGCTACCTTTTTCTTAGCCAGAGATTCATGAAACAATACAGTAACTTGAGTAAAATCCAAGATGATGCTGAGAGGGGACTGGTTCGGTTTCTGCATGAGAGTCAACCTTTTGTTAGCATAGCCCAGTTAGACAGTGCAGCACAAATATATTATAATAAAAACTTGGGGTTATATCCAGTGAAATTGTCCCATTGGCACAAGGACTTCTGCCTACAGAATGGAATTTCCTCTCCCTCTCCTTTTCCCACATACTCTCTGTCTACTTCCCCCTGCACACCCTGCTCCAGACGGTTGAAAATCCCCAGAAAAGATTTGAGGGGGAAGGGGGAGAAAAGAGAGAGGAAGTCCTTGCATGAACAAAATGTCTTCATTGGATACAACCCCTACTGCCTCTTGAGATGGAGTCCCACTTGTTGACTGTTTTTTGGGAGTTTGGAGCCAAAATGATATATAGGAAAGAAGCAAAAAGACTAATGGGGTTAAACAAATAGGGATAATCAAATTCTCTAAATAGCCTTGGGTTTCAAAGCAAATAACTTGGTCTTGAATCTCTGGTTGTTCTGTTCTCACGCATAAGAACATACACAAAAGCATGCTAGTCCATAAAGAAGAATGATACGGTAGATCAGGTGTGGAGAACTTTTGGCCCTCCAGATGTTGCTAAACTACACCTCTTACGGCCCCAACAAGAATAGCCAATGGCCAGGGATGCTGAGAGTTGCAATACAGCAGCATCTGGAGGGCCAAATGTTCCCCACCCTGCTGTAGATGTTAGTACTGAGAATAATATATAGATGACTGTGCTAGTTGCGAGATAATACTGAATGAGCAAGCTGTGGATTTAGCTTTCTTTGCCTTTCCAGTTTATCATCAGTTTGGGGGCTGGAGTCTCCACATCAAAGGACAGACTCTCAATCTACAATCTACTCTGAGGAAGGATGGCGTTGCTCCTGCCCTAGTCTTTGAGTCACAGTCAGCATTATGTCTTGATCTTTTCCGTAAATCTTTTGAATAGCAAAGACCAACCCCCACCCTTCACCTGAAAGACGTGAGTTCTTTTGATCCTTTGGAAAGTGATTTACTAATATACTTTCTTACACAAGAATTATTGAGATCTGGTTGTGCATGCATGGCAATTAGGTCTATTCCTAGAGACAATTCAAAAGTGAAGTGAAACTCCTTCCTCATGATATCCTGCTTTTGTTCATTTGTTTGATAGAGACACATGGTTATATCTCTTGCTTGAAATGTTTTAACCCACTCAGATGCATCTCTCCTCTCTCCCATTCTCTCCTGTGTTCTTCCTAGGTTCCTGAAAAAAGAGGGGATCTTCCATGGCCCTATCCTCCCTGACTTTTAAAATAATAATAGACATGCCTGGTATGGACAGCCTACCCACATGAGGCATCCAGGTCTTCAGCCGTGAAAGGCAATGTCCCTATTGCCACAGTAATCTGTTCCCTCTTTGTCTGGCTTATCACTTGACAGATGCCACACTTACTTGATTGTTGGGACATCTTCTGCTGCATAGAGACGTGAAGACAGCAGTGTCCAGGAGTTGATCCACCACACTGTATCAGGATGACTTTGAGTCTCTGATATAAATAAGTCCTTGCATAGTGATGGTGGTTTGGTGTCATCTGCCATATGATCTGGAGATGATTCAGAGGCCCTCTCTATATCAGAATTTGTCTAAGGCAGAATCGGAATATGAATTGAAGTATGAACTGCTGACAAGAGAAATAGTCCCTTCTAGAGTGTGGTGTTGATAAAGTAATTGTTGAGAAAGTGCTCTTTCCTGTTGAGAGATGAGAGAAATGTCTCCATGAATGTCTAGAGATAGATAGATATAGATATATAGATAAGACTGCTGCAGAAGCAGCAATGTGAAATGGAAAACCAACTTGTGCGGAGGGGATAGCCTTTTGCAGTGCATAGCCAGGAAATGAAGAGGCAAGACAAGGTGAAGTGTGGGTAAATCAAGGGCCACGTTTACTGAAATAAAGCCAATTAAATGCCTGATTGCATAATAAATGATCTGCAGAGACAAGTGTGGGATCTAACTCTTACCCAATCAGGCGAGGACACCCTGCCATGGGAAAGGGGGTGGTCCAAGCCCAATCCCCTTCTCCGGGCCCCATCCCCGCAGGGTGGTTAGGGAGGGCTTCCTGCTCCACCCCTCCTCAGGGCCGCACAACCTCTGAGTGGATGTTATGGGTTAGCCCCAAAGGTGAGGCTTATCCTGCCAACAGGCCGCACAACTCTGAACGTAGGCCTCAGAACCCACCTGGACTTCCCGGAAGGATTGCTCTGCCTGTGGCTGCCTCTGAGATGAGCTCCAATTGTATGTTCAGGGTGGCTAAGATATCCAATTCCTTATTTTATTCATATGGTGTTCTTTGTAAACCCAATATTCTTCCTTGTAATCTCTGTGCTATCCTGTGCATGATGCATCTGCAGAGCCATCTTTGAGAAGATACTGAAGTTCTAAAATCCCTGTCAAATGTTATTGGGCTCCCCCATGCTTTGAACAAACATGCATATGGTGGTGGTGGGGAAATACCCAGTTGTGTGAAGTATTGTCTATATACATAGAAGTATATGTTATAGGCATACAATTCAAAGCATATACAGTGGGGTCAGGTCCTGTTGCCACAATGCTTCGTGGCATGTGCTACGTACATTTATTGAACAACTGCAGGAGAGCTGACACCTGTGACGAGGGCTTGGGGTGTAACTACATGCTACAGTAGGGACCCACTCATATGGCAGCTTAGGTTCCAGACCCCTGCCAGAAAGCGAAAACTGCCAGAAAGCGGATCAGCTGTAGCGTGGAGGTATGGAACCTAACCCACTGATCGCACCAGAGGAGGAGAAGATCAGATCTTCCCCTCCTTGGGTGCGATCAGCTCCAACGGGAGTCTGATCGCGCCAGAAGCTGTAGCGAGCTACAGCTGATCTTCCCCTCCTCCGGCACGATCAGCTGGAGTGTGGGGAGCTCCAGCCCCCCCTCCAGCTGATTGTCCCGCTGGTGCCGTATTAACAGAACGCCGAAAAGCAGGACGCTGAGAAGCAGGGCCCTACTGTACATGTAATTCTATAATTTTCAATCTTTTTAATGTATTTTGCCTTTAGTTTAGTGATGTTTTGTTTTCCTATTTGTGTCTAGTATATGTTTTTGTGATTTTATCATTATGATGTACTGTATTTTACTCTTGTTGTTCACCGCCCTGAGAGCTATTTTGCTATGGGCGGTATATAAATTGAACGAAATAAAATAAATAAAATAAAATAAATTCCATGATTCTTTGGGGGATTTGGAAACTGCAGTCTGAAGTAAAAGCCCAGCAGAGTGGGAGAGTGAATTTCCCCATTTCGTTTTATATTGCATTTTCCCATTGTGCTATTTTTTTCCACTGAAAATTGCTTCTTCCAGGTACCTGTATCTTTCCCCTTTCAGTTGGGGAGTGATTTTTTTTAGCAGAAAAGATAACAAAAGGGAATTCCTGCCATCATCAGACCCAAAGGCTCCGGCAATGGTGGGCCTTTGCAGTCATGGCCACGCATGCCTGTCAAGTAGGGGGTGGAGCAGGGTGGCTATTTAAGCTTCGCTCCATCTCCCCTCGGCCTCTTTCTGGCCTGACTTGATGACAGAGCAGGTTGGTACGATGGAGCAGGTTGCTAGGCCACTTTAGGCACTTTGGGCCTTGGCTGGTTATCTGTTTCGGAGGCACACAAGGTGGGAGAGAGAGGACCGGGGGGGCAGCTTCTCAGCATTGGAGCGTGAGAGAGAGGCTTGGAGCAGTTGAGGCAGGCGCGTCACAGCAGTTGCAGTGGCATTTTGGAGCCTGAGCAAGGAGAGTCTGCTAGGCCTGGCAGGCCTGCTTCACTTTGCGGCCTGCTTCACTTGGCAGCCTTCTATGCAGTCTGGCTGGCCTGTTAAGGGCAAGGAGGGCTGGGATCGCAAGGTTTGGAGTTGGGGCAGGGATAGTCTGTGCTAGGCCTGGCAGGCTTGCTTCATTTGGCGGCCTCATGTGTGGCCTGGCTGGCCTGTTAAGGGCCTGGAAGACTGGCATTGCAAGGTTTGGAGTTGGGGCAGGGAGAGTCTCTGCTAGGCCTGGGTGGCTTGTTAAGGGCCTGGAGGGCTGGGGTTGGAAGGTTTAGAGTTGGGGCAAGGAGAGTCTCTGCTAGGCCTGGCAGGGCTGCTTCATTTGGCAGCCTCCTGTTGGCCTGGCTAGCCTGTTAAGGGCCTGGAGGACTGGCATTGCAAGGTTTGGAGTCAGGGCAGGGAGAGTGTCTGCTAGGCCTGGCAGGTCTGCTTCATTTGGAGCCCTCTCGGTGGCCTGGGGATCATTGGGGCTTGCAGTTAGTGTTGGAGAGGGGGTGGTAGTTAGGGGCCGTATGACTGGGCCTTTTTGTGAGGCAGCCATTTTTGGAAGGTTGTCATAGGTGGCCATTTTGATAGGTGATTGGCAGCTATTTTGGAAAGGTCATCTGGAGGGTGGCCATTTTGGTAAGGTCATCTGGAAGGTGGCCATTTTGGTAAAGTCATCTGGAGGGTGGCCATTTTGGTAAGGTCTTACGCAGGTGGCCATTTCGGTAAGGTAATTTTTAGGTAGTAGCCGTCTGGGTTATAAGCCATCCCTCCTAAGAAGGGTGGGGGTGGCCCTAGGGAGAAGGGCAAGGCCCCGAAGCGGCCTGCTCAGCGGTGGCCTCCTTCACCTTAGGACATGTCAACCTCTGTGGATTAGGGCCTTGATATTGTATCTGCATATTCAGGGGCAGTACTTGCTCAGCAGCAGTCTATGAGTGATGCTTGTAGATAGGTTGGGGGGCCCGTGGGCACTCCTGCTGCAGGGGCAGCCTACCTCACTGCCAACCTGTTGCCTTCTGTTCAGGTTGGTGCAGTTCCATTTGGGGAGGCGTCAGTTCCTCTGGGGGCCCATTTGCTGTTGGTAACATTTTTCTATGGGTCCATTCCATGGTGCATCTATAATTTTAAAGACCCACAACCAGGTATAGCAATCAAATATATGCTTTCAATGAAATCATTGCCCCCAATCCCGGCTGGATGGCAGTTTCAAAGTAGGAAACCTATGTGAATGGCTCTGCCCACGTGATTGCAGCATTCTACTTCCTCTTAGAATTTCTTGAGAAGATTGTTCATTACTACCAATTATAGGTACCTAAATGCAGCAGCAGCACTATGGTATAAACTCACAGAGAAGCAGGTTCTACAGAACAGCAGTACTGGAACATTAAAACATACCTCAGACTTCGGATTGATAAAGCAAAGTGTGTTACCTGATCAGGAAATTCTAAGAGGATTTCCCCCCATTTAACTTTACATATAATCTCCAGGCTTTTCCCATCTATATTTTCACATTATATAAGAAAGAAAGCAATATGCTTTACAAAACAACTTGGGAAGAGCTGGGGAATATTGCATGAAGAAAGTAATCTATACTATTTCCCCATTTTATAAGTTTCACTGAGTCTAGTGCTGGCAGCAAAACTAAGTTATTGATACAATTTTACACTTTTATAAGAATGCTGTGGCCAGATTGTTGAGTGAAGCACCTGGATGTGCACATATTACAACTATGTCCTGAGAATCATAGAACAGTAGAGTTGGAAGAGGCTTATAAGGCCATTAAGTCCAAATCCCTATACAGCTGCCCCTCTATAAACCTGCAGAATCACTTAGATAAAATGGAGAAATTTTACTTGTGGGACAGCTGCCTACAGAATATCACAGGGCGGTGACCCAAAGGGTATTCCTGCCATTGTCCCTGCACCTTGGAATGCCCTTCCCTCTGCCCTACCTGAATCAGCCTCAGAAGTCCCATAAAGACATACCTTTATGCCCTGACCCATAAGACTGGATCTTGATTACAGATTTTGTTTTTAACTTTTTTTATAATACTGTTTTTATGTTTGTATTTACCTTGTAATTGTACTTCTAAATTGTTTTCTGTTGTATTGTTGTATACCATTTGGAGATACTTAAATATTAAGAGGTTTAGCAATGCTTTTAAATAAAAAATAAAATTAAATGAGGTTAACACCAGTAGCAAAAATGTATCCATGTTCTTTTTTCATTGTTGAATATTTGATCACACCCAAATCCATCACCTAGAATCATGCTATGCTTTGTTTGCTTCTTTAGGGCTGAATTCATCCCCAATGCAATGCTATTGAAGATGGTTAAGAATCTGGCCTCAGGAATTTCCAGTTGCATGAACAAGGGTGGACAGTATTCCTGACCATCTCTCCATCATTAGGTTGCTTGCCTAACACTGATGAATTGATAACGGGAATAAATAAAGTTGGTGTAGTCCCTGGCCTGCTAAATTTAACTGAAGCTGCTGCTGCTAAATGGAAAATAATAAGGATGAGAATAGTATGAAAGGGAATGCAGGATGGAAAAGTATAGGACAGAGAGTTCTCATGCTTATGAACAACCCATATGGTGCAGACATAAACAGTGTGAGCTTTCCATACTAGTAATGTGCAATTTGTAACCTTCCCTCGTAGCTAATAAAATGCCTGCTGCAAAATGTATTTCTTGCTTTTAGTACTGCAGGGTATATACAAGCATGAAGTCTGTGTGTTTATATTTCCATATACCACAATGAAAGAAATCCAAAAAGATTTCAACTATCACTTCCAACGAGAAGCACTAGTAAAAAAATCTTTTTATACTTGTATCTCCTGGGATCACGTCACTTCTGAGTATAATTACAGTTGACACATTAAGATTTTTTTTTGTCCTAGCAAGTAACCAGAGGTAGGGTTTGAAGATCCACAGCCCAGCTATTTGGCAGCCTACTGCTGTTCTCTAGACTTTTGTTGGTAATTCCATTTAATGGCTCCTGAAACGACAGGGCTGCAAGAGAATACTTTCAAGAGCAAATTACATGCCATCTGAGTCACACTGCTGACAAATGCCTATACCATGGTGAAATATCAAATGTTCTTAATGCAGCAGATGGCTTTTTAAAAATTCTGTCATACAAAATACCACTTTGCTTGCTGCCTATCCTTTAAAATGCATTTTAGCATCCTATGCATATTGATGGTTTTCTGAAATGAATTTAATAGCTTTAAAATGTCAAGAGAAGCTTTTCTTTTCCTAGACTGACTTTCTAAACAAATATATTCTTTGTAAAGTTACATGCATTTTTTAAAAATGAAAATTTCATCCCTTGATTTTTAGTTTTAGCAAACGTCTTACATCATACCTCTCTAGTCCCAAACTGACAATATCACAGATATCACTTTCCCTAGGGGACATTAAATAGAAGTTCCTTCTTTGTATCTACACAGATAGTATCTATAGATATAATTAATGTAATAAATGTAAATGACACTTTCTAAGGCTATATTCATTTCAAAGGTAAACTAACAAACCCAGGCTAGATCAATTGTATGGATGCAAAATTAATTAAACCAATATGACTTACTCCAAGAAACACTAACATTATAATGTAATTGTTTCAATTCCTACAGCAGTTATGTTTTAATACTCTTTTAGATAACCATCATGTCTAATTTTTAAAAAATATGTCTATGTGAAATGAGTCAAATGTGCACAACCAGAACACAGTGTCGAACATCAGCTTTGGACTTGAAGTTGCACTAGGATCAATAATTGTGCAAGCAGTTAAATAATAGTGTGCTAGGCTTGAACAAATTAATCTGGGCCAGAAGGTGACAGAATTTGTATAAAGATGCCAAGGTCTGCTGCTGATCAAGTAACTAATGTTTTGATCACAACTGATTGATCTTATGATTCTTCAGCACCTCTGTTGGAAACATAACTACAAAGACTAGAATTGTATTGTTAGCACAGTAACAACAAAATAAATCTCCCAGCAACAATGGGTAATTGCTTATTTACAGTGTGTCTGTGTAACCATACAACTGAAATACATGTTGGTTAGAACTGATGAGTCATCAGTTTCGTATTTTTATCATTTTAAAAACAACAGGAAAGCCATGGTGAAAACTACCTGGGTTGTGATAAAATGAGCACATGACATTCTCTCACTGAACCTAAGATATTAACATCATATACATCCTGCAAACTAGGTCCTGACAGTACTGTGGTTTTCACCTCCCCGTCATTTTGCTTTTATTCATTATAAATTTCAATCTGTCTGTCCAAGATCACCATAATTTCCTCTCACTTACTAGGACAAATTATGGTTATGCCAGCATTGCAACCATTTCCATAGGAAAATATGTTGATTTCTATGTGTTGATTTATTTCAACCTATTGAAGATGAAAATTGTCCACTGGCTAACCCTGACGTTGATCTGGTTGGTCAGGCAGAAAAAAGAAATCAGGTGTGGGTCCCCCACCTCTGCTTTATTGTAACCAATCATGGCAATTAGAAGTGTGCTTGTTGTATAGTGTGAGTTTTACTACTTGCTAATTTGTTACGGGCTCAAACAGCAAGGTGAATGAGCCCTCAACCAATCCTACTGGTCAGCATTTCAGGATAACAAAGAGAGCAGGAATAATAGTGTTGGACTCATATTTTGAGTAATCCTGTATACACATTTCACAGCAAATTCTGTTATCAATAAAAAGAGAATGCCAAGGTGACAATGCTAGTAAGTGGAGACATTTCTTCTTTAATTAATTAATTAATTAATACCATCCATAATCTGACAGCCAGATGCAACACATGCCAAATGAAACAAAAAGATTATGGGGTATATTCTATAATTTCTTTCTCATCACTCTAAAGTAGAATATTTTCTGGACTTTTTTATTATTTATCTCCTGCTCTTCAAGATGTGTAATTGCTTAGGCATGCTTAAGTCTCACGGAAGACAATGGAATTCACACACATGCAACTGTCCACTGGATTGTAACCAGTTTACATTCCTGTAAGAAAACAGTTTCCACAACAACCGCCTGAAGATCAGAACAATGGTTTTTGTGAAAGTACATCACCTTGGTCAATTTAGTACCACTTTGTGTTTATTTCAGAACCACTTAAGCAAATATATCAAGAAAAAAATCCCAACAATGACTCAATCATCCTGTAAATTAATTAAGCATGTAAACTCATTATGCACTGTATAAAGTGTGTGTGCATATGTATTTATATATATTCGCTAATAGGCAAAAAAAAAAACCCTTGCCGATTAACAATGTACCTGTAGCTCACAGATATTTCTATTAAACTTTAAAAAGTAGGGAAATTGGGCAGCTATAGTGAATGCAACAGGTGAGCAGGAGACCTGACCTCCTCTCTGAGAGATTGGACTGCCCTACAAATTTGTAAAATTTGTAAAAATGCAAACACAAATTGGGTTGGTGTTTCACCGTCCAATCCACTTCCTGTGTAGCTTGGAAGAATTGGTTAACATGCCTCAGAGAGGAGGTCAGGTCTCCTGCTCCCTTGGTGCATTCACTATATCTGCCCAATTTCCCTGCTTTTTGAAGTTTGATAGAAAAATCTGTTGGCTATAGGTATGTTCTTAAACAGCAAGGGTTTTTTTTGCCTATTAGTGAATTTCTCTGCTTTTTAATCTGGGAGGTAAGAAATGGGATCCTGTGCAAGTTTGCCAACAATGGACTGTTCATTTGCATGCTTATTGAGTTCAATGGGATTCACTCCTCTGCAATCATGCTTCAGATAGGTGAAACTGACCAAGGGGGAGAAGAAGAAGAGGGAGGGGGTAGGGCTGGAGTGGGCAGGGGAGGAGGGAGGAGGAGGAGGGGAGGAAAAGGGAAGAGCAGGGAAGAGGAGAGGGGAAGAGGAAGGAGAGAGAGGGAATAGAAAGGCAAGTCTGATTATTTGCATGCTTATTGAGTTCAATGGGATTTACTCCCATGCAATCATGCTTAGAATATGTGAAACTGACAATGGGGAAGAGGAGAAGGAAAGGGAGCGGAAAGGGAAGGAGGGCGAGTGGCAGGAGGGAGGAGGAGGGAAGGAGAGGTTTGATCATTTACATGCTTATTGAGTTCAATGGGATTTACTCCCAAGCAATCATGCTTAGGATAGGTAAAACTGACCATGGGGGAGGAGGAGAAGGGGGGAAAGAAGAAGGGATGGGAGAGGGGATTGAAAGGAGAGGGGGAGGGGGCAGGAGGGGCAAAGGAAGGATTGGGTGGGTGGGCACTGGGAGAGGGAAAGCCCCCCTTTCCAAAAGGAAAACATTGTGAACAATAACATTGTTTTTCAGGGTTTCCCCTACCTTTTTATTCTACAGCAGGCACATGTAGTCTCCCACCCAAATTTAAATGAAAGCTGTCCCTGGCCACATTCACACCAGACTTTATTTCACTTTAGGCAGTCATGGCTTCCCCCAAAGAATCCTGGGAAGTGTAGCTTGTGAAGGGTGCTGAGAGTTGCTAGGAGATGCCCTCCCCTCACACAGTTACAATCACCAGAAGTGCTGGCTGTTAAATCACTCTGGCCACTGGAGCTCTGTCAGGGGAATAGCAGTGTGGAGCAGAAGGGTCTGGATTTGCGCTAAATACATATAATACATTTATTTGATTGCATCATACAGAAATACCTTACCAATACAGGGAGAGCACATGGCTCAGTAGTAGAGTATATGCTTTAAATCTATATGCTCAGTTTCAATCCATACATTTTTTTAAAATCGATTCAAAATTTCCCCACCTAACATTAAAGGGTTACAAGGCTACCTCATGGCTCCTTAATGTAACCCTTGGTATGTTGCATCTTGCTGTCCATAAGCAATTTACCGAATTCCAAAGATGGGATTCTGTTTTATTACGTGTCTCTTTGAGCCAGTACATATGCATTATCCATGCAGCTAGATACAAATGGAAAGGGCAATGCACCAGTGGTAGAGCATCTGCTTTGCATGTAGAAGGTGCCACATTCAACCTGTAGGTAGGACTGGGAGAGAACCCTATCTGAAATCCTGGAGAGCCACTACCAGTCACTAGACTCTACTGAGTTTGATGGACCAATGATCTGATTTGGTATAAGGCAGTTTCCTATGTTCCCAAGTATGCCTTGAGCTGGTGCACCCTCTGCCACCTCACATATAAACTATAATGTCAGCCAGGGGCTAAACCCATCAATACCAATGCAGATTACACATGTAGATGCAGGTTCTCGCTACAGCGGTGATTCACACTGTAGGAGCGGTTGAGAAGGCCTAAGGCTTGTACAAGGGTAACTTTCATGAATCTGCTCAAGATATTTTTGCCCATCATTCCAGTTTTTTTATGGACCTAATAATGTGCCTCTAAGAGAAGTGCGAGTGTGGCCTGGTTCGCACAACACAGTTAGCCAAACTATTTCTTACTGCAGGGGTGGGTAACCTTTTTCAGCCCAAGGTCTGCATTTCCTTCTGAGCCAGAGGCAAAAGTGAACAAGGAATGCAGCTTTTACCTTTGTACAACAGGCTACTTTCTATACACATTCTCTATTCAGACAAGCAAAAGTCATTATTCAAGTTCAAGGACACATTCCAGTAACAGAAAAACGCTTGAGGTGCAAAGAACAGCCAGAGAGGTTTGTGGTCTGGGGAGAGTGCCAAGGGCCAGGCAGAGAGACTGCATTCGGTCCCTAGGTCTGAGGTTCCCCACCAATAGCTTACCAGGACTGCACAAGCCAGCAGGCTCCTGAAGGGAAGCTTGCAGCCTCTTTGCTCCTCCCTCATCCTTTTTGCTTCACGAAAAAGGCTACAGCTTGTGGTTAGCGAGGATAGAGTTTAACCACAAACCCCGGTTTGGATGACACTGCAGTCAAACCTTAGCTCAGCACAGCACAGGGCCAAAAAAGACAGTGGAAGAGTGAAGCAGGTATGAGCTCTTCTCTGGGAGCCCACACATTTAGGGAGTCCTGGTAAGCCATAGTTTGGCTTACCAAGTTATGAGAACCAAGCCAACAACACAAAGAAGTGGGTAGGCATCTCTCCCGTCACATTTTCTCTTTGTTGGAAAAAAGAAAGCAAGTGGCGGGAAGTCAGGAGAAAGTACTGCCCTGGGCAGAGACCAGTTAATGAAATGATGTGATTCATACAAAAGAGGATTACTTAATGATTACATATTAGTTAAAAGAAATGGATTGTAAAAGGTTATTCACCATTGGTGTTTGTTATCTGAGCTCATCAAGAAGGCACTTGAGAGACCATTTATAATGGTTCAGCAAAGTTCCTTAAATTAAGTGCATGCTCAAACAGGGAAGGCCCCTGGTCTGATCTAGAGCCAGTCCCCAATATGTTGGGATTGCATGCAGTAACGATTTGCCACAAATATACGGAGAATTGGGTAATGGTGAATGTTTGTGTCAAGCAAAAATCTTGGATCATCCTTCTTGTTTTAAATTCAGCGTGTAGGAAGATTGAGTCATTAGAACAATTCTTTTTAGCATACATTATCACCAGAAAATGGAGCCTTCAAAAATCAAATGCAATCCTACATCACTGAAGGAAAGTGGAGGGGGAGAGGGAATATATTATGGTCAATTAATGCCTTTGACTCACTTCAAACATGCAAGTAATTCTATGTTACACAACCTTTCCATTAATTTTATTTTTCCAAAAGTCAATAATTCCGTTTCCTTTCTTACAAAGTATATCACGTATCTCTTGACCAGGAGAAATGGGAGTCTGTCTCCTTCTTTAATGGGCCTAAACATCACAAACTATCTAGATTAGGTTTGCAATCATGTGAGATCATGTACCTGGAGAAAATAGTAAATGTAAATGGTGTTACCCACCTCAAAATTCCTTAGGGCTGCAATCCTGTGCAAACTAATTTGGAAGTAGGTTGCATTAAACTTAAAATTTCAGAATAAACATGCATAACATTAGATATTCCCTTTAGTTCTACATATTACCTATTCTGCTGTAATTTCTTTTTCCACTAAATACATTATAATAATAGTTATTGCTCCTCCATCCTGCTTACAGCCCTTTAACATCTCTCCCATTAGCTTATCTTATTTTGGACTGCAGCATTGTACTCTGGAACTTGAATCTCTGTAACCCACATTTCTAGGATTATTTTCTGTGCTTGCAACTTGGCTAGAAAGGAAGGGACCATGGAACAGTTTTTAAGGGCCCCGCCTCAAGACTAGCTGGCATGCAGGTGCATTTTTACATTGCTTATTTAATGGGTTAAATAAATAATAAATCTGTCATATTCTAGCACTGTCACAATCATAAATACACTTGAATAAAAAAGAAAAAACATAAGTAGTAATTGCTCAAAGCAAAAATTACAGGATGCGTACGGATAATGGAATACCCTTTCTACGTTCTGACTATTCTGTTTTTGCTTCAGAGATGGAAAAGAAGAAAGCAAGACCTTTTGTAGAAAGTTAGAAGCTTTACATTTATTACTGGAACTTCATGTGACATTATTAAAATAAAGATGTAGAAAGATCTTAAAATAAATTAATTTAAATTAAAACCAACTAAAGTACAATAAATTAAAATAAAAAGATTTTAGACTATATAATAAAAAATAAATAAAGATTTTAAAATAAATAGTATAGCTGTGTTTCTTGTATTCTACTATTTATAATATGGATATCATAACAGGTATGTATTATACTTAATAACAACAAACCTTAAAGATAGGTTCAGGAGGGATAGCCATGTTAGTCTGAGATATGAAAACACAAACAAGGAGTCTGTGGCACCTTAAATAAATTTGTTAGTCTTTAAGGTGCCACAGACTCCTGTTTTAATAAACCATAAACATTACTGTGGCACACTTAAACCAAAGGTGGCTTGGTGCTCAGCAGTTCTGGTGATGAATTCATTCATAATGTTTTCCAGTTTGGCCAGTTTTTTGCTTGTGGACATTAAGAGCAGATGTGTAAGGCGCTTCTGTGTCATGTGATTACACAGGTATGTCTTCACCCTCCTTAGAGCACTGAAAGAATGTTCTCCTGATGCTGCTGATGCAGGTATGGTGTGTAAGAGCTGTACCAGCTTGACAATTTGGTCTGAGAGATTCCAGAATGTCTGAGGCTGTCATCTCAATGATTGTGAGATGTCTTCAATAGTCTTTACTTCAGCAGTTGGAATGACTGTTGGAAGGAGTAACAGCTGTGCCAGAAGCCTGTTCAGATCAAAGTCACAGCTGTGAATACCAAGGGCCTCACTGTGCTCTTCTGTATTGCTGAAATGCCTTCCACATGCAACAGTTACTAAAGCATTTTCCAGTTTCACTAGTTGGTCCATTCCAGGCTGGTTGAACCAACGTTTGATTTCAGATGTTATGTGATCAATTACATCTGAGAAATCCTTCTCAGAGTTTTCTTTGCATCCAGGACCAATGGTGGTGTTGGTGTCTTTGTATGCTCAAAACGTACTGGTGGTTTTCTATCTCTTGGAATTTGAGGCATCTTCAAGCCGAGTTTCTCAGCAGCAGTTTTTGTGTCTTGCCAAATTGTTTCAAATGCACTCCCTGATTTTAGGTTTGATAGGGTACAAATAAGCATTTCTGCTGCTTGCTTTGCATCTGCTGCACTGTATTTGGTGCTCTTGCAAGCTCTTCACATGGCCCGAACACTGCTATGTATGTATTTAGCCCAAATGCTGTTTCAAATTTATCAAGGATTTTGTAGTAGCTTTTCATTGTTGCCCTTCTGTCATCTTGGAAGGACCCTGGATGTTCCAGGATTTCATGGAGTGTGAATTGAATTCTTTCATAGTTCTCAAGGAATCTCTGTATGGACTTCACTTTGATAGCCTAACGTGTTGGACACAAAGGAAGGAGACTGTTTGCTTTACATATCCTTTCAGCATTTTCTATGGCTTCAGGAAGAACAATGTTGGAATATACACTCTTTCATTTTACTGAGACCAAGATGCATCCTTCACAGTACTTAGTGCATCACCATGTCACAGCTGCGGGCAACCTTTTGCAGAACCAAATCTAGTGAGTGGTTGCTGCAGTGTATGTAAACTGACTTGAGTTGAATATTGGTGATCTTTTTTTTGAACACCAGAGAAACGCCCAGACACGTCAGCTGCACAATCAATGTCCACACAAAGCATCGAAATCAAGCTCCAGTCAAATGATCATTCACAGCACTGAAGAGAGTACAAGCTGTAGACTCAGGAGGGTTATCAACATCAAGATATTCTTCTCGTATGTTCAATGATTTACTCTCTACCCAATGCAGCCACAATGTAAAATTGCTTGTCTCTAGTCACATCTGTTGTCCCATCAGCAATTATTCCAAAAAAATGGCTTGATTTCACCTCTTTAATGATGTCACATTGCAGTCTTTGAGCCATAATTTCAAGTAGCTCATTTTGGATATCACCACTCAGCCATTTGTCTCTTCATGTCAACCACCTTTTAAGGGCAGGTACATCTTCTGAGCATTCCTCCAAAAGGTCAATCAAATTACCATCTTCTTTGGTGTGCCTCTGCAATGCTTGACCTGTGTGGCAGAGGTAGCACACAGAACTAACTATGATGTGTAGTGCTTCTCGAGCCTCCGCCTGCTGCTTATTTGAATGCTTTGTAAGGAGCATTATTCATGTCTTTCCTTTTTGTTAGGAGGTACCTCAAAGAATTAATGTGGTAAATGCTCTTTTCATGAGACTGGAATTTTTCAAAAGCATGTGTTCAATCTGAGAAACCTTTTAAAATAAAACTCACTTCTACATTTGAAGAATCCTTCTTCTCTATAATTGTTGTAAACCGCCCAGAGAGCTTTGGCTATGGGGCGATATAGAAATGCAATAAATAAATAAATATAAATGCTTTGCTGCAGTGATGGCAAAGAACCACATCATGATCCACATCATAATGAAGCCAGGTGAACCTTACTTTTTGGAAATCTGTAGGTTTTTGTTGGCACAAATCTGGTGGACAAATCTGGTGGCCCATCTCCTTTTTGAGGATCATCCTCAAGGTTTTGATCATCTTCATTCAACTTGCTGAATTGACATATGTCTTTAGGCAATTCTGAAGCAGAAGCTGTTTTCTTTCATGACAGCAGCCAGGCATCAAGCAATGGCCTTTTTTGGACATTGTCCTGCAAGTAATCAGAAGAAGTAACCATTTTTTCTTTCTCTGTGTGTATATACAGTATATTGAAAAATCAATGCATGCTGCAAAGAGCAAAAAACAAAAGAACAAAGAACAAAAAAATGATTTTTTTTTTTTTACAGAATTGCTGAACACACTGGGGGAGTTTCTCCCCAACAGGAACACTGTGTTGGGAATTGTGGCTTAAATAACTGCTTCCTATGCACATTTGCCTTACAGTAAATCTCATAACTCAGTGGGCTTCAGTGTAAACATGCATACAAATTGGGCTGTATAGCTGATTTTTGCATCCCTTATTTATCATGCCACAACTATAACCTAATATCTATTTTGATGCTAAATAGGGTTTCTGTTTTCTATTCAGGACAGCTAAACTGTTTGGGGTTCACACAATGTCTGAGTTGAGAACAAAAAAAATTAACAATGACATGTCTCTACCCTTGTCAATGTAACTAGTATAAACTACCATACTTGTGAAACTAATTGCATTAAGTTAGCGAATCTGCTTATGTTAAACTGTTTGAAAGTTTGAGAATTATGTATATTTGATTATCACAATTTCAGCTGTAGCATATGAACAGCATTTAGCTCAAGCTGACATTTATAAAGCATTATACAGTAGGGCCCCGCTTTACAGCGCTTCGCTTTACAGCGTTCCACTAATACAGCAGTTGTGAATTATAGAAAGGCCCCACTTTACAGCGCTTGTTCCACTTTTACGGCGGTTTTTTGCTGCTGGGCGCCATTTTGGTCAATGTAAGTCAATGGGATCCGCTTTACAGCGGTTTTTGCTTTACAGCGGGGGTCCGGAACTAACTCGCTGTATGAGCAGGGCCCTACTGTACTCACTCAAGATCATTCTGAGTCACTGTGTTGCAGGCCTTTGTTCTTAATCTTCAATAAGGCTCTAACATACAGATTTAAAATGGCTGCTGCAAAGCTCTCCTTCCTGAGTTCTCTCAACTCCAAGAAGTAGGCCCTCTGTTAGCTCAATGAAGTGTCCCTTTCTAAGGTGTGTCAGCCCCTTTTACGAACAAAATACACCCAAAATAATGGGACAGAAATCTGGGGGGAAGAAATGCAAATACCCTAGCACAGATCTCTAGGCAACTGGGGGGAAGGTATAATATTCTGAGTAATTTAAGTGTGTTGCCACCTGGTGGCCAAAGGGAAGATGTACCGCTATAGCAAAGGGAGACTGAGCATGTGCCAGTTTGCTGGCTGGAACTGTTCCTAAGATGGCTGCCAGGCAAAGGCCTTAATGAAAGTAAATTCAACACCACAAATTCAACACCACAAAATGGGCACACATTTGCATAAATGTGGATATGCTAATTTATATGCAAATACAGAAAATACTATCATGTAAACAGACATTCAACAGATCTCACCACAATGGAGAATGCTGTTTCACCAGGTGACCTGTGTGCTCTACTTAATCTGCTGTCAAGGTGTTAAATGTTGATGGGCAACTTCAAAGCCCTTGTCCTCTCTTCTTCTGATTCTTTATCTTTCAGCTAGACTTGGACTGGACTGGACAGCCCTTTAAATAGTAGGACACATGCCCTACTTTCAAAAGTAGGACACATGGCTGCCCTGTGACCAGTACAAGCTACAATGACTCTTTGGTTAGGAAGCAAGGCTTCTTGGTCAGAAGGTATAGCAGAAAACTAGTGTAGACCCTGGTTCACAAAGAAAGGTAAATAAGCAATGTAGTTATTGTTTTTACTTGCTACGAGCCTGTTTGCAGTCTATAAAGTGGAAAAGCAGCATACAAGTATCTAAACAAACTGGAAAAGCATGACACACTCGGTTAATAAAGATATCTTGCTCAACTAGCTGGGTGGGATTTGGTGCATGCATGTGCATACATGCACACATGCAATCTTGATCAATTCTTGTCTAAGGGTGTTTCTACAATTTACACAAGTCTGTTTTTTCAAGGTTCAGTTAATCCTTTGTCCACAAGCCATGTGTACCTGAAGCCAATCCCTCCACATGTCTACAAAGGGTATTGTTATTCTTTTATGTATATATATTTATTTTATGTATAAATGTGGGATACAGTATCAATACATTCATAAGCTCAATATAACAATAAAACACCAAAAACACATACACAATCAGTATTACATAGTGCAGCAACGAGGGATGGAAGGATCTATCAATTTTGGTTCTCTCAGTTTCTCATTTTTCCAGTCTTAAATTTGCAGTCTCAAAAAAACCCGCGTGGATTATTGCAATAACCTCAAATCCAAGATTTGATGACAGAGTAAGGATCCTTAGAGTCTATGGCTTAGCCTCTCTCAAATTAAAAATTCCAGGGCATTTTTCTTAAAACATCCAGTTTGGTTTAAAGAACAGAACAAATTCCCGTGCAACTGTATGACTTATTTATGT
This sequence comes from Rhineura floridana, assembly GCF_030035675.1. Lineage (NCBI taxonomy): Eukaryota > Metazoa > Chordata > Lepidosauria > Squamata > Rhineuridae > Rhineura > Rhineura floridana. The sequence continues at coordinate 59,278,764 of NC_084487.1, forward strand.
ATTACACATTTCATTTTAACAAGAGACGGAGGAAAGGATGCAGTCAGATATTTGGAGGTGTCACCATTTCACATTACAAACAGAAAAACTATCTCCCCTCCTTCAATTTTTTTGGGAAATAAAACATAAAAAAGAACTAAGGATAATAAAACACAGAGACACTTATTCTCAAAGTATTACTGCTGGGTAGGGCTCATTGACTTTGATAGGGCATCAGGCATACAGGTACCTGAGGAATGTAGTGAAAATCTTTTAGTGCAGTTTACTTTGAGATATTTCACACCATCATGGCAAAAGTATTGTGCTGTACATTGAAGAAGTAATAAAGCCCCATTAGTCTGAAAGCCCCATTTTTTGTCTGTTAAACCTTTACTGAGAAGCAGAGTTTCTATTGTTTATGAGGATAGTACTAAGTATATAGATTTTGTAGGTAATTATTAGTAAGGCTATGAAAGTCAAATATATTGATAGAAATTAGTACCTCCAAGGAAACATTATTGTGACATGCAGATAATTGTTTCCTGGAATTTTATTCCTGTGTGTGTGCTTGTGTGACTATGATAACTGAACATATGGAGATTAATTTGAGTGTAGGAGTCAAAGTGTTTATCTCTAACAGCTCTATAAAATTAACAAATAAAGTTTCAGCCTTACTCATACAGACTATTCAGCTGAACAGCTTTCTTGTATTATCTACATGAAATTACTGTGGACCAAAGAAGGGGGGTATTCTATCAACAATTGCTACCTTATTTCTGGTGAAGCTGCTGTGTCTGATTCTCTGAAAAAAACTTTTTTCTAAGGAGTACTAGTTTTTACATTACCAAGCAATGGGAATCAGGTCTTCAGAAGTACAAGTGTAGGGCTGCCATCTTTTCATTCTGCCTTGCAAGTTCCTACATCTGTAAGAGCTGCCTGATATTCAGAAGTTCAGTATTGACATTTATAGAGCTATCAAATGAAGCTTGCTGCAATTTTTGGTACATGTACTTGAAAATTCATAGTTGCTCCACCACATTAGAACTTCAAACTATGGTTCAAATTCTGGATTTTGGTAGTTCTAATTATAAGAGTGAGGCTGCAATCCAATTACCTGGGTATTAACCCCAGTGAACTCAATGAGACTTCCTTTTGAGTAGAGGTGTATAGGATTGCACTTAGATGCCTCTAAGTCATTTATTTTACTTTTTCAGTTAGCAGTAAGTCTATAATTCTTTTACAAGTGTTGCTTCTTTATATTTTATATTTTTCTTTCTCGTATAGGTTGTGTATTTTCTTCTGAAGGATTTTAATCAATGATATAATTATAGCTCTTTGCTGCTTGTAAAAGTGCATCTCCTTAGAGAGACGTCAGACATACACTTCCTAAAAGAGAAGCAGGTTATTGTGAATGGAGCTGCTGAGATCTCATCAAACAGTCATTATGGGAGTACTTTAAAAAAACAACGAGTGGATGCATTCGTTTTCATTCCAACAGTTACCATCAAGACCTTTCTCCTCAGTCTCATTCTCTCCTTTGCACAGTCTGGTCCTTTAATTTGTTCCATTCCTGATTCCATGTCTTCTCCCATGTTGCTCTCTAGGCTTGGAACAGGACAATTGATTAGATATGAGTTTGCTGAGTCTGGGAACTGAGCTAAACGGTATGCACAGCATGCAAAAGGTAGTGAAAACAGGACCCCTGAAGTGAGTGCCCTCCCTCTCTGCAGTGACATTTAGAAACACACCCCATGTGATGCAGCAGCTTCATATCATAACTTTCCCCACCATCACTGTCAGCCAATGGTATGAATCACAGATTCATAAAACTGCATTAGGACCATTTGCCAAGCAATAAAAAAAATTGCACCTCAGTTCTGCATCTCATCAGAAGTCCATTAAAGGAAGGGAATGCTAAAGTTATAACCACAAATTGGCAGGACAACATGGACAACTAGTTTACATGTATGCCGTTGGATGTTACCACATGGTTTATTTTTTCATTAGAAAAACTTATACACTGTCCTTCACTTAAGTATCAAGGCAACATACAACACTAACATCAATAACACAAACAATTCCATAAAAAAAACAGCAAACTGGGAATCACTGAGCAGGAAAAAAAAATCTTAAGGTTCCCTGAATGCCTGCATGAATAAAAATGTTTTCACTTGCTGAGGAAATCAAGCTACCGAAGATCCTTCCTAAAGCTCTTGTGGGCGGGGGAAGACTACATAATATAGGCACCACTACTGAGGATGCCTGCTGAGGCACAATCAAGAGGGACTCCAAGATCTCAGTGAACAGGCAGGTTTGCATGGGAGAATGTTGTCTATAACCATGGTTGCCTGTATTCAACTAGGGTTTTTTTAAGCGAAGTCCTTGTCCTCACCTTGCTACCCCATTACCTCCTGATTCTCCCCTGCCCCATCCCTACTTTCAGCCTCTGAATTTTCTCCATCACTACTCCATTCCTTTTACTGTAAGCCCTCTGACCATAGCCTGTGTCACTAATTTGTTGTTTATATTGCAAGATGCCGCTGGTGTTTAACAAAATGTTTCACAGTAGTACTAGTAACAGACCTACTACTAAGGAGTGCTGCCATAATCTCTCAAAACTGGACTTTGTCACTTCCTGTCCTCTTCTGGTCCCATGGAGAAACGGCAAGGAAGGTTGGTTGTTGCAGCACCAAGGAGAACTCTGAATGAGCAATTTGCTCCAGGAAGGACTAGAAGTTCAGCCTTTTGAGCCTCTTCCTCTCCCAGTCTACCTCTCCCAGGCTCTGCCCCTTTTGGACAATGAGAGCGTCTTAAAGGGGCACCTCTCTGACTTGGAGACAGGCACTTCTGCTGCATTCCACTGCCTGGTATGCTCCCTTGTGTTGTTGGACTGACTAGACAGTATGGGAGGCACTTGGTTCCTTGAGCCCAGGGGAAGGTGCTTGTGAGGGTCTTGACTTCAGTTCCATAGGCCCTAATGCTATAGTATCACACTATGATGGGCTCCTGCTGGGAGGCAGGGTGGGATATAAATAAATAAATAAATAAATAAATAAAATGTTCAGTGGGCTCCTGCTTCCCACCATCAGGAACAATGGTGCCCTGATCACCAGCATCAAGCTCAGAGCCATGAATCTATTCTGGCTTCTTAGCTGATAATACTGTAGCCTCCTACTCGCTGCCCTGGTCACTGCTGGACTTCAGGGTAATGACACTCCCCCCCATGTGCACCAGATAGATGCACACTAATCCATTTCAGTTTGCACACTAATCCTTTTCAGCGTAGGCAAGCATAAAATTGCCCATTGACTAATACTGAGGCTAAGATAAAGGCCACAAGAAGAAAATATAACCAGCTAAATGACACTCCTACACCGAAATTCAAATAAATAAGAGCACCATAAAAATCAGGCTAGTCAGGCTGGGAGGGTGTATCCATATAAATGCTAGATCTTTGAGCAGCCATGGTTACAAACAGAAATAAGTGCATAATACTTTAAAATCTGATAGTGTTAACAATTTATTGTACAATCCTATCTATATTTCCTCAGAACTAAGTCCCACTGTGTTCAGTGGAACTTAGGGCCTGTTCACATGGCGACTTACTGTGAGATTGATGCTACTTGCATCCCCATTTAATTTGCATGGTTCACATGACGTTACAGGCAAAGAGAAGCTAGGAAGCAGTTTTTCTCTTTAAATCTGCATTAAACCAATCTGAGGATTATGCGAAAAGCGACGGAAAAACCGTCTCCACTTCATAAAGTTACTCCATGTAGGTGCTTTGCTTCAACTTTTTTGCTGGGCGGTTGGATCCTCACTTTCAGATACTCCCCTTACTCCGCCCACTAAACTCTCCATGAATTCCATTTTATTTCCAGTGGCTTAACCAGCCACTTCCACCTCCCTCTCCTACATCCGAGTTTGCTATAGCCTTTCTTCCCCCACTCTAATCAGTTTAATGCCAATTGCACTCCTACCCCCTGGGCTTCAGCCAGGAGAGGCCTGCAATTGACAAGAAGAAACAATGAAACTGACAAAAAAACCCATCTCTTCCCCCCCCCCCAATCAGTATAGTGTCAATTGTACCCTGAAGCTGTAGGGCTTCAGCAGGGAGAGGCCTGCAATTGACAAGAAACACTTCCCCTTCTCTATTAGCAATAGCTAGAGGAAGTAAACATGTAAATTTGGGGGCAGGGGCACGAAACAGCGACACCAATCCTTCCCAGAGGAACACCGACTAGTGTGAACAGAAAACAGTGGATTTGAAGGTGGGAAGTGTGAACCTTGCATATTTACCGTGATGGCAAAAGCTGCATCTTTACTACGTCTTTTAGCTCCCATGTGAGCAAGCCCTTAATCTCTAAGACTGCAGTCTGATACGATCAAATAGATTTTGCCACTCCCCTCTTTCCTCATTCCTACCTCAATGATAAACCACAGAGAGAAGAAACAAGAATTGTCATGACTTAGATACGCTGCTGCAGATGAAGACAAAGTCCTTGCATAAATGTCTAGATTAAGTCAGGCAAAATTCCTTGGGAATGCTCAGAGTGGTTCTTTTTGGTAAATGCAATTTACAGCCTGGAATAAATCCTCTGCTGAAGGCTCAGTTGCGATAGTTATAGCTAACTACCAGTGCTGGAGAACGTATCTATTTGGCAACTCATGAAGCTTTCAAAAAAATAGCTGTGCTGGCTTGATATCATGCCACAGAACTGGGAGACTTATCCTAATACAACATTTGTGATTTTGAAGATGGAAGATATGTTCTAGATCATGGTGATTCTGGTAGTAATTTCTCTCCAAGATAAAAACTTATCAGGGAATGACACAAATGAAAGAGTATGCTAATTACATATTGATTAGCTCGGCCATACTACTGGTAAAGAAATTGGCCTTTACTATCCTTGTCCCTCAGGTCCTCCTCCGTGCCTGAGGACTGGAAAGTGGCAAATGTAACGCCAATATTCAAAAAGGGATCCAGACGGGATCCCGGAAATTACAGGCCAGTTAGCTTAACTTCTGTCCCTGGAAAACTGGTAGAAAGTATTATTAAAGCTAGATTAACTAAGCACATAGAAGAACAAGCTTTACTGAAGCAGAGCCAGCATGGCTTCTGCAAGGGAAAGTCCTGTCTCAGTATCTTTGAGAGTGTCAACAAGCATATAGATAGAGGTGATCCAGTGGACATAGTGTACTTAGACTTTCAAAAAGCGTTTGACAAGGTACCTCACCAAAGACTTCTGAGGAAGCTTAGCAGTCATGGAATAAGAGGAGAAGTTCTCTTGTGGATAAGGAATTGGTTAAGAAGCAGAAAGCAGAGAGTAGGAATAAACGGACAGTTCTCCCAATGGAGGGCTGTAGAAAGTGGAGTCTCTCAAGGATCAGTATTGGGACCTGTACTTTTCAACTTGTTCATTAATGACCTAGAATTAGAAGCGAGCAGTGAAGTGGCCAAGTTTGCTGACGATACTAAATTGTTCAGGGTTGTTAAAACAAAAAGGGATTACGAAGAGCTCCAAAAAGACCTCTCCAAACTGAGTGAATGGGCGGAAAAATGGCAAATGCAATTCAATATAAACAAGTGTAAAATTATGCATTTTGGAGCAAAAAATCTGAATTTCACATATACACTCATGGGGTCTGAACTGGCGGTGACCGACCAGGAGAGAGACCTCGGGGTTGTAGTGGACAGCACGATGAAAATGTTGACCCAGTGTGTGGCAGCTGTGAAAAAGGCAAATTCCATGCTAGGGATAATTAGGAAAGGTATTGAAAATAAAACAGCCGATATCATAATGCCGTTATATAAATCTATGGTGCGGCCGCATTTGGAATACTGTGTACAGTTCTGGTCGCCTCATCTCAAAAAGGATATTATAGAGTTGGAAAAGGTTCAGAAGAGGGCAACCAGAATGATCAAGGGGATGGAGCGACTCCCTTATGAGGAAAGGTTGCAGCATTTGGGGCTTTTTAGTTTAGAGAAAAGGCGGGTCAGAGGAGACATGATAGAAGTGTATAAAATTATGCATGGCATTGAGAAAGTAGATAGAGAAAAGTTCTTCTCCCTCTCTCATAATACTAGAACTCGTGGACATTTAAAGAAGCTGAATGTTGGAAGATTCAGGACAGACAAAAGGAAGTACTTCTTTACTCAGCACATAGTCAAACTATGGAATTTGCTCCCACAAGATGCAGTAATGGCCACCAGCTTGGATGGCTTTAAAAGAAGATTAGACAAATTCATGGAGGACAGGGCTATCAATGGCTACTAGCTATGATGGCTGTGCTCTGCCATCCTAGTCAGAGGCAGCATGCTTCTGAAAACCGGTTGCCGGAAGCCTCGGGAGGGGAGAGTGTTCTTGCACTCGGGTCCTGCTTGCGGGCTTCCCCCAGGCACCTGGTTGGCCACTGTGAGAACAGGATGCTGGACTAGATGGGCCACTGGCCTGATCCAGCAGGCTCTTCTTATGTTCTTATCCTGGACTGTATGTACAGGAACTGCTTTAAACTGGACTGCTAGGTACTATATGGGGATGCATATATTTCTTGTTTATTAGGGGTTATAGTGTTACCCTGCTCACTTGATCTAGCTGCTCACATAACCTGACCTGGGGGCACAAATCAGGAAGAAATCCATTGTGTATGTGAGAATTGACATGTCTTTTTTATCTGTGGGAAAATTAAAGTCACTACTCAGGACTGGCACCAGGCATGATTGGGCCCTTGGGCACCAGCCTGCCCCGGGGCCCGCAATGCTGTAAGGCCAAACACCCCCACCCAATAGAGGTGGCAGAGCTTAAATAAGCCCACCTGCCCCACCTACCTGTCATGTCAGCGTGTACGCTCCATGCACTGCACTCACATGCTTGCCATCACCCAAGTTGGCGGTGTGGGCATCAATCCTTTAGGGACACTCCCCACCACCATAGTGGGTGATGGCACTGACGCAACAGGTAGGTGGGGCAGGCGGGTTTATTTAAGCCCTACACCATCTGTATTGGAAGGGATGCCTAGGGGCTCCCAATAGCTCCCACTTTACAATCTGCATGTCAGGTTGCTGCGTTCCACAACCCAATGCTGATGTGGATCTCCAAGCAGGAGCTTCACCCTCCCACCCTAAGGAGGGGATCTCAGGGGCCCTCGGCCAGGGCTGAACCTGGCTGCCTGCTGGCACCAGGCCTGGCACTGCTACTTCCTGTTGCCTATAACTTGCACACCAATAAGGCTGCTACCTGAGCATAGGAAACTCCTGACAGCATGGTGAGTGGGAGACAATTAGAGACTAGGGATAGAAAATGGCATTTTAATTCATTTTATTTGGTTAATTTGTTCCAAAGGGGAATATACCGACTTTGTCTTTTTTTCTGTATTACATCTTTCCTCAAGTTTCATATTTTTATTTGTTTTAGTAAACTTCATAATTTGTTGTTTAAGCCTGAAGTTGTTTCTGCTTATTTTAAACATGTCCCAAGCCATAAAACTGCCCTACTTCAAGAGGTTTCTCTGGAGACTCCAGGAAAATTTGGAGGCTTTTTGATAAGGGACAGTCTTGTGAAAGTATTTAAATCCTTATCTGGTGATGTCAAGTATCTCAAGGGGAAAAGGGAAGGTGTAAGAGAAGAGTACACTCTGTTGTGGCCAGTTCTCCCTTTCCCAGATTGACCATATCACTCTTGCATAACTTCCATATATTTCAATAGGGCTTGCACAAGAGAACTTCCTGCTGGATTCAGCATACAATCTCATCTTGGAACTGAGTCTACAAACTGACCTCATAGCTACATCACCAGCCTAATTTTTGTATTTTTTGCTTTTTTATTTTTCCTCATCCTCGTCAACCCTGCTTTGTGTAACATCTTGCCTGACAAATAGTTCTGGAAAATTCAAAAGCTTGCCACACCTTTGTGAAATTTTGGTTGATCCAAATAAAGGTATTGCCCAACTGTAGATTTTGCAGGTTTTGCTTATGGACCAATACACTAGTTTTATTTTTATGTTCCTGGTGGATTGTGCCTCGTGCCATTATACATCTCCAGGAGATATTGCAAGAGGCATTTTGACTCCAAGATAATCATTTAGTTCAGAAAAGGAATAAATTACTTCATGTAGCAATTAATTATGGCAAACTATTCTTGCTGACAAGAAGCTAGTGTGAAGACAGTAATCTCCACTCCCACTTACTCAAGAGGAAAGCATTATGTGATAAACCCTCTTTTCTGCCCACCATATGTAGAGTAATAAAGGAGTAATAAAAGAAGGCTGAGGCAACCTTGTCAAATTAATGTTATAACATTCATTTCTAGATTGAGTAATGTGATTTCAAGTTTCACATTAGAAATATTGGAGGAACATGTTTAAAAAGAACAGATAGGCAAGCACTGTTGTCATACTGAGCTTAATAAAAGATTTGTATTAACTTGCTGTACAAATATGTAGTATTTTCTTTGACTTTTGCAAATCAGCAAGACATATACAATGCTGGATTACCTATGAGACAGAGAATGCTAAAGTAAGGCTTTATCAAGTAGGGCTGCTGCAATTTCATTATTTATTTATAGAAATATTTATAGATTGACTCTCAAACAAAAAGCAGGGTGGTGAACAACAAACTTTAAAGTGCAAAAAGCATAAAATGCCATACAAATAATACAGGATAATAAAAATGACTGGCTCATTTTTAAAAAGTTTAAACAACTAAATAGGCTTGTCGACATAAAAGTATCTGCAAGAGATGTCTGAAGGATGGCAGCAAGGGTGGCTGCTAAATCTCTGCTGGAAGAGCATCCTATGCCATGGATTAGCAACACTAAATGCCCGGCTTCTGGTTAAAACTACTCAGACTTCTAGTTGAAACTAGTTAGGCTTCTGAAACATGGGGAGAACTATCAGCACTCCTTCAGGCAATCTCAGTGACTGAACTGGGATATAAAGACCAACATTGTTCAGGGCTTTGTAAGTTAATGCAACAATCTTGAACCTAGCCTGTTTGCATACGGGTAGCCAGTGCAAATGTTTTAGCAGAGGTGTCACATGCTATTGGCTATCTGCCCCCATCAGCAATCTAGCCGCTGCATTTTGTACTAGCTGGAGCTTTCAGATCAAGCACAACAGCAGCCTCACACTGAGCACATTGCAGTAATCCAGTCTGGAGGGCACCAATGCATGGATGACAGTGGCCATTATCTGAGTCTCTATGAAAAAAACAGGCCAATCTTGCTATAAAATTCCCCACGGCTTTAAACACATCACTTGGTAAGAGTGTACTGTGTACTATTACACAGGTCACTGAATTTTTGTATGCAGTGCTCCACATTTCATACAGGCACATGTCTAAACAAATTGTTTCACGTTAACATAGCTACAACATTTATTTAATTTTTATTTTATTTTACAAAATGTATATACTGCACCTTGTCCACATCAGGCTACATAAATTGAAACATTGTGAGTTAGTAACTCCCGGACCACCCAAAAGAGGTCCACGGGCCAGAGAATGCAACATGGTAGGTACAATTATGTACATTGACCTGTTCTTGGTCAACTTCAGAGCAAGAGTCACACCAGTTGCACTTTAGTCTTCGTCCAGCTTGCTTCATAGCCTGTAGCTCCCCAGAGTATCAAGGAGCCACTCAGGTTTTGCAACGCCAGAAAGAATGCTCAGGAGTGATCATGTCAATCTTCCATCTCATCTCACTATTCCATTGTAAGACTAGGGCTTTGACAAAATTGCCACCTTTCTCTGCTGGAAAGACCCTAAGCATTCTGGAATCCATCATGTTCCACCAGCCATCCAAACAGCTCCTCTGTTTGGAATTGTCACCATCCATCCAAATTTCACCAGATAATGGTCCAACTATGGCAAGGGAGTTCATTGCACCCCACCCCCCTACATTTGGTCCATCCCTCATATCACTCGGGGAAACAACTACATCAAGGGTGCATCCTGCTCAGTGTATTGGACCAATGAGACAGCCCCACGGTTGTCGTGGAGGCGATGAAGCCCCAAACCACTCCAATAGCAGCCAATGTGTGGATATTGAGGTCATCCAGGATTATCATTGTGGGTTCCTCCAACACGCCAGATACTACCATGGCCAGCTTGCTAAGGGAGGACCCTGGACAGCAGGATGGTTGATTCTCTAGTAGCATCTCCAATCTGTCTCTCTAGCCCACTAGGTGTAGATCCCCTAAGTTCATCCCAAGATCAAGAAGTTTTCTGGTAAAGGAGATGGTGCTTCTAAGAATAGTGGCAACACCCCTCCCTCAACCCTCTGGCCTGGTTTGGTGTTATACTGAGTATCTGGGTGGGCACAGCTGAATTAGGTCAGGTTCACCCAACTCACCCACTCAGGTCTCAGAAATGCATGCCAAGTCAGCCCTTTCATCCATGATCAAATCACCTGGTTCAGTGCCTGAACCTTAAAAACATATCTCATTAGCTTTTAGCTTCTAGGAGCTAGAATATGAGGAACTGAGTGGAACACATCTGCTAGTCTCAGAAAGCTGTGTTTCCAAATGCAATTCTCAAAATGTCTGGGAAAGTCTTGCTGAGCCACAATGATCAAAACAGATGAGGACACCGAGTTGCAGATGGAACAAAAGAGAATTTTGTGGTTGTGATGTGTCTTCATTTTCTCCTACTGGGAAGATGTGCAAGAAAATCACATAAATTAGTCTGCAGGATGCATCTGTTTCATTGTTTTGATTTTTCAACTGACCTAAATAATCTGGCATAAGGTGAAACTCAGCTGCATTCAGAAAGGCAATAAATATTGCAGTGGCTCTTCTTATTTAACTGCATTCTTTAAAGGATTTGTGAAAAGTGGCAAACTTAGGCCAAATAAGAAAGAACAAGAGACCAAGGCAAACAAAGTAATATAGTCATCATATCATATCTGACAGGATCCTTTTGACTGGTTTATTTATACTGATTCTTGGTGTCTTTTCCATAGTAGACAGTATGCCTATTTGACTGCCCTGCATTCTTGTCTCCTCACAACCTATGCCCATGGTTTCAAACATCCCAGTTACAGCTTCCTTGTTTCTTTAACATTTTTGTAGGCACAAGACTAAAAGGAAAACTTGCAATTAAGTCTGGAATCCCAAAGGACAGACGATGGCTTTATAGCAAGCAGCAGGTTAGAAGAGAGGCTTGCCTGCCTGCTTTTTAGTAATACTTCTCTAGTATATGATGAAATGGCCCACCAGTCTAGATATGCAAACATTCAAAACAGTTACATTCTGTAAATTTGGTAGCTTGCCTTGGAAAAAAGAGGGAATCTGATAAAAATTAAAATGATAACTATTCTATATTACACATTCTATTTAATTATACACAGTTTAGTGCAGTAAGAATCTCAGGCATAAAATTTAGAATATTAGTGGACAAGATACTATAACTGAGTTCTGTCATCAGTCCTGCCTTTATGCACTGATGATCCTCCCATAACTGCCAGGATTGTTTATGACACTGCCCAACTCACAAAGCACTTAGAAAACATCTAGTTTGATTGTTGTTGTTCCTGTAGTTCTCTTTCCATTGCACTACTGTCCTCTTTTCTTTTTTTCTTGTGCTAACCATGGAATTAGAGGATTAATTATTCTCTCTATGCTTTTTATTAGAAAGAACCTTTATTGTATAAAACATAACAAGTCTTAGTCTTCCTCCACTTTCACTCCATCTCTTTGGTCAGAATATGCTTTCTTTGGTCAGAAAGAATATTCATCTCTATGAGAAATCAAGTAAGGTTTCTCTGTACTGCAAATTTTGTAGTAAATATTGTGGTTTTGAAAATACATTTGTCTGCTTCATCCATGACTGCAACAGCAAAGACTCTTTAGTCCTACCTCCTCCCACCGCTGCTCACCCAGGAGGCTTTGCCAGTGATAGGAGAGGGCATCAGAAAAGACAAATGTCATAAGGCTATGATTTACTGAAGAACAATGTAAGATCACTCAGCTGTGCCAAGCACAAGTTTCAACAGGCTTATTTGAATAAGTCAGACTCCAGAGGCAGATATGGGATGAGTTGTGAGCAATGGAGCAGGATATTTTAAAGTGTGTTAAGATGTAGCTCCCCCCCCCACTTTAACATATTTCTGGATACTACATTTTAAGACCCCCATTTATGTTTCTGAATAAGTAGCTCTGCAATTACATGTAAAGAGCACTGTGTTCGTCTATCATATGGAACAAGACTGTGCAAGGAGTGCTTTGGACAGAGTGGACTCTACATTCTTGTGGCTTCATTGAGTGCTACAAGTATCTTGGAAGACAAGTTGGGCGGACCAACCTAAGAACAAAGCATTAGAGTAGTATTTGGACCTGGAAAAATGAGATGATCCAACATAGGGCAGCCCTGTGAAAGCCAGGCTATGGAAACTGAACATGTAGTATCTACACTTGGAGTGCCAGCGAGCATGAGTTAGGAAGAACAATCAAAGTACACCTTCAGCTTCTGAAATCAGAACCCGTGATTTAGGCAGCAGCTGTGTAGGCAGGCACCAATATGATGAACAGAATTAGGAAACTTCATGATCCTGTAAAACTTTGATCATTGAAGCCATGTCTGTACCACCATGTGTGTGTTTCTGTAAATTTGGTGCTTGTCTTGTATCATACTGTATATGATGTAAGAGCTGTACATGGGATCTTGACTGTTCCCATTTCCTGCCACAGATCCAGAGTCTAGGTGCAGTACTATGCATGACACGCACATGGGCACAATTTGAGCAGTGTTTATATGTCTGGTGAAAGGCACTGGTGAAGGGGACCTGAAGAATACTCCTTGAATTCTGAACAATGGAAACTTCCATGGCATTATTTTCTCTTACCTCAACTTTCATTTGAATACAGTGGGTGCACCTGACCCACATGGAGCATGGAAATCAAGGAGACAGTTTCAACATAGTATCTGCATCCCAGGATCCACGGCTTTGGGAATGACTGCTCTGGATGTAAACAGTTTAGGCTTGAGCTGGCAGTACCTAGCGATGTTACTGGGAAATAAAAGAGATTTAAATGTTGAACACCACGCTGGTTTTTTAAGGTAGCTCTGCGCTTTGTCCCTCTTTCTGTCACACACGCACGCATTGCAGGGAGACTACTGGGAAGCAAGTGCTTTGGCAAGGCGAGGAAGTGACTAAACATGAAGCAGCACGACTCATCATCTTTGTTCTGACGGGGAAGACATGACAGGCGGCAGAGGAATAGATCCGGTTTCCCCCTACATCGCCATCATCAAGTGTCAGTGACGGAAATCGGCCGTCTCTCCCTCCTCCATTGCCATGCGTCTGTAACTCCGGCACTGAGTGGCCTGAGGGAACATTCTCTGTGCGCGCGTGTGCGTTTGCTTGTGCACTTCCTTCTTCTTCTTCCTCAGACCCACCTCCCTCTCCTCTCTAGACAGTCCATCGTTCAGGCACGTTAATGTCTCCCGCCTTCGTGCTGTCAGAGCACCATCGCAGCCGCCGCTCGGAAGGTGAACTGCCGCCTCTCCCTCGCACTGGGGCTCTTTGCGGTCTTGAGCGTGAATGTTTTACACTCGCAAACTGACCAACTGTGACCTCAGCCTCCTTTGGCAGTTGGGGCAGTTGGGCCCTCCCACCCCCGAAATTCATACGGTCTCAATCATACGACCCTCGCCTTTCCCAGCCTGAAGTGAGTTAACGGAGCGATCGACCCCCGCGGGTGCCAGACGCCCTCCCCAGTTCCTCTGGGGAATGGTCAAGTAGAGCGTGGGGAAGAGGCGGGGAAGTGCATGAGCGGTGGAGGAGGGGCAACATCGCCTTACCCACCGCCTCTCGCCCCCTCCCTAGAGAATCGCTCGTGGCAAAGTCAACGACCCGGAGCCCGCCCGGCCTCATCAAACGCCTCAGCCCGACCCCCATACGTCATGGAAACAAACACGTCAGGCAATGCCAACGAATAGGAGGAGGACGGGGAGGCGGGGAAAGCGACACGCACCGCCCCTTCGGGCACCAGTCCCAATCGATGGCTCCGCCCCTTCTCTCACCCACCCGCCCCCCCTCACCCATGAAGGCGCCGCGCCTTCAGACCCCCTCCTCTTCCTCCACCCCGAGCGAGACCCCATCACGTGACGGAGACGGGGGGGGGGTCGGTTCGGAACCTAGCAGCTGCTGCCGTGTTGGGGAGGGTTTGCTTGAAGAGAAGCGGCTGAGCGAACTTGTAAGTGAGCAACCCTTGCGGGGCTGGTGAGGGGAGGGGGGGGCTGGTGAGGGGAGGGGGGGGCTGGAGAAAGGAAGAACCATGCTCGCTCCCCGCCTATTGTGGCTGGGAGGCGACGAAAGAACCGGCTGCTTCTGCGGCGTGTTCATCCGAGGAGGGAGCAGAAAGCTGCTTGCGCGCCTGCCTGCCACGGACTATCGAGGGCGAGGTGCTGCTGCTGGGGAGCTACTGCGGAGGGCGGGGCAGGGAGCCTGGCTCCCTCCCCTCGCTGGTGCCGCCGCCACCTCTTCTCCCCTCCCCGTTCGCAGGCGGGCTCGGCGGCGGCTTGGGCTCCCGCGCTCTGGGGCGGGGTGGGGGGGACCCTGTGCAGCAGCAACAGCAGGCAGGCAGTGGCGGCGGCGCTTGCCGCGTGGGGGGCTTGGCGGTGGCGGCTGAGGTAAGAGGGGAAATGGTGGGTAGCCGGTGTGTGGCCGAGAAAGGCAAAGGGGAGGACGCTGTGAGGGCGTAGGACTGGGCGCCTCCGGATGTGCAGGTGGTGGGGCTCAACTGAGCAGTACAGGCCAGGCGGGTTGGGGGATTAGCGAGCCGGAAGGAGGAGGAGGTGCCGGCGGCGGCGCAGGTGGAGGGGTGATGAGACCTGGACGGCGCTGTGGGGCCTGCCTGCGTTCTCTCCTTCTTCCCCTTGGTGGGCCACGGGGAACCCACGCCGGCCGCCTGGAAGCGAGGCGCAGTGTGACCTTGAGGGCAGCCCGGGGGAACGCTGCCAGCCAACTCCAGCTGCCCAACTCCCCTCCCGGTCTCCCCGCTGGTACCTGGGCAGGGAAAGAGTCCGCTCCTGAGCGCTTTTCATGTCTCGGTCTACATTTATTTCTCCGCCCGCCAACGTGCTGTTCCTCTTAGAATGGGCCGCCGGACGCCCGTTAGATTAAGGTGCTTCTTGGTCTCCGGTTCGCGCTGCCGAGTTAAGTAGCCGGGATTAGATTGCCGCCAATGCACGGTATTATCATCCCCAGCAGCCTTGGGCTTTTATTACTTGCCCTGCGGAGAGGCAGGCGGCCAGCCTTTCTCCATTGAGGGAGAGCTGGGACCTGGAGGCTGGGTTCTGAGGGTCTTACTACCTGCAAGCCCCATTTGTCTCTTGCACGACTCTTTCCTGCAGTCGGGGATAGCATTGTCAGGCTTCTCTCCTGCAGGAACCTTTCTCTGGTTTATCACAGTATTAATGTGATTTATTAATAGCTTAGTTTATGTTTCAGTTATGAACTCTGATAAAGGAATTGCGGAAGCGTTCTTAAATGCAGCATGGGCCAGTGAGGCTGATCAAAACAGCCTGAGTGGCATGCGTTTTTGTTTGAGAAAGGTGGCAAGTTTACATGACCCTGTCATCTTTGACAAGTGGTATGCCTAACCTTTGGATGTTGCACCATGTGAGTTCACGAGGAAGCCTTCATGGTACTAGTGGTGTGGAGAGGAGTGGGATGGAGGAGGAAGATTGCTACTTGTACTTCATAGAAAGAAAGTGCTGCCTGGTTTGCCATACACAAAGGGAACTAAGATTGGTGACTGAGAGTATCTTCACATTCATCTCTCAGACAGCTGTCACATTTATTTCTTGGATGTAAACGTCTGGAGATAATTGGAGGAGAAACTTTTGTGATCAATGTGACGCCCTTCCCTGGCTCTCCCTGTCAGGTTCCTACCTGCTTGTGGCTACTACCTTTCACTAGGCACCACCAGGGACTCCACCAGTCCGGACTGTCCTTTTTTATGCTGTCACATTTATTTCTTGGATGTAAACGTCTGGAGATAATTGGAGGAGAAACTTTTGTGATCAACATACCTGGTAACTAAAAAGTTGGGTGTATCTGATCTTGATGTTGCCAGTATGTACTGTAACCCCTCCTAATGTTACATAGAGGGCTATGTTGACAAAGATCCAGTTTGATTAAAACAAGGCCTGTGTATTTGATTAAATTCTGTTGTAAGGAACTTTGACTAGTGCTATTTTTTCTTGTGCTACACTTCTCTCTCCCCCCCCCCCAAGACATTTCAGATAAATAAGCTGCTTTGTTCATGTTCTGTGAATGGAAATATATGAAGGCAACAAGTTATTTGCTGGTTTCCAGAGTAGTATGTTTTCCTTTTTTCATTGTAAATAAAGATTAGGTAGCTCATCCATTTAAGAGCTGGTGTAGCATAGCGGCTGAGAATAGAAGCCTACAAGCCCCTAGTGGAAAACTCACCTCTGCCTTGAACTTGTTTGTTGACCTTAGGCATGCCTCTGTTGTAGACTCAGCCCGCCTTCTACTCCCTGCTCCCCAATAATCTGGAGTATAGTTAATAATGCTATGTAACAATTACTGAGAAAAAGAAATGTAAAATATTAGAACAGCCTTCCTCAATGTGCCATTTAGATGCTGTTGGACTACAGCTTGCATCACCCTGACCACTTGCCTATGCTGGCTGGGGCTGATAGGAGATGTAGTCCAATCACAACCAGAGGGCAACACATTAGGAAAGGCAGCCATAGAAGGTGGTGGTTGATGTGACACTATCAAATTCTATATGTACACTATCACATAAAGTTTCTGTGGCAATGAGAACTAAGCCAGATGTGTCAAGGGACCCAATGTAGGTCTTTAGCATCACTATGTTGAATTTATATCGGTCCAAGAGATACTATAGGAACATTAGATACTTAATATCTGCAGCCCTTACAGCAATTAGTGTCTTGGCCAAAAAGGACATTGGCAATTGATCTTAAAAATGGTTGAAAACTGACTTATAATGTTTAATTTCTTTCTTAAAGTAAAAAAAGGTAAAAGTAAGAAGCAATAGTCACATAACCGTTCAATACGTTATGAGTGTTAAATATTTAGAACTACTTTCAGGTGGTCAGTAATTGTGGAAGCCTGCATGATCATCAGATTGGTAGTGACTGTACTTATGTCATAGTAAATGCTGTCTGCAAATAGGAAAAAAGGGGTTGAAATAAAAGATGAAATTGTTTCTGAATTAGGAGTTGATATATTAACACTGTTTCTTGTGTGGGTTGATGCAGTGATATAAAATCTATCGTCTAGATGGCTGCTTACGAAGTATGGTGAAGGGTGGCAACATGTACTAATGCTCTGAATACTGTAAGAGAACATTTCACATTCTTGATTAGCAGAGTCCCTTCTAATATTACATTACTAACAATTCTACTTTTTCCTAAAAGCAGAGTTGATTAAATGTTATGAAATGGCTTAATGGGATATTTCTTGTCTGAAGCTGACCAAGCTAGATGGACCAGTGCTGTGACTTGGTGGTATAAGGCAACTTCCTAGGTTCCTTTGAAATATTTACTTCATGAAACCCTGTGACTGTTTCTGGTTAGCATGACCCCACTGTCTCTCAACAAATGTCAGTTTAAAACCCAGAGTTAAATAAGTTGTATGGTGTGTTTTAATTATAGCACACAGACTGTCTGGGACTTATACCTCTGGTCTATATAGTGATTATTTCTGGGCAGTACTTATGGGGTAGCAAATACATAATGAAAATAATAAATAGTTGTAGTAAAGTGTATGTTGCCTTGCAAACTGTATTCCTATTAAAATTGAGGCAGAGGGTAGCAGTACCAAGGAAAGAGAGAGTAATTGTTTCTGTAGTTCGTTTCATAGTAAAGGCCACATTTCACAAATGATTACACTGAAATCCCATCCTTGTGGATTGCCACATTCAGTACTAGCAAGCAATCATTTGGTTATAAATATAAATTAATTTAGGTGAACTGTTCTAAAATGGTTCTAGCAACCTGATTTCTAAATCTTTTACTGATGAACTTGAGTATTATGGCTCATTTTGAAATGGCCTCTGACATGACATAAAAAACAGAGCTGTTGAAAATGAATTGAACTGTGTTCAGAATTGCTCTAGATTTATCCATTTTCTTCAGCAATATTCCATTTGAACTGCTTTACTCATACTATCATTAATCTTTGCATGAAGAGATGGGGAAGGATAACACTTTCTAGACTAACTTTAGTGTGTAGGTGGGAAAAGTGCATCTTGAAAGTATTATGTGCACCAGAAAGAAGGCCTGGTAGAGTAAAAATGTTCTTTTCAGTTCAGTGGCTGATGGTAAATCTTGTAAGATTATGAAAACCAGCAAAATTGACTCATGAAGATGTATGTTCTTCATATTTATTATATACAAGGTTGGCATTTTCCAACTATCCCAAGATCTGGTTTGTAAAAAAGACAGGCAACAATATGGCTTCTTGGTTAGTTGCTGGTAACTGGATACCTTGATGCCTATATAACTTAATTTCAGGTGGCTAAGTACCAAAACAGCCCTGACCATATGAAAATGCATGTTTACTAACTGGTTCAGTTTGCTTACCAATAAGACATGTATTTTCTCACTTCTAGTTCAGAACATTGTTTTCAAACAAATAAGTTTTGTTCCTTATCTTTTAGTGGGATATAAAATTGATTATTTTATGTATTTTGCAGGTTGTAATGAAGAATAATCCTGAAAATTTATAGATACTATATGCTAAGGGAAATAGTTCAATTATACTTTGAGAACAGGAGTCTACGCAACTGGTGATAGTAGTAGAAAGTACTTGATAATCGTATATATTTGGACCTGGGTAAGCATTCTTTGAAAAACAAAAGAATAGTAAATTGGGCTGCATGATTACTTGAGAGTAAGGACTATTGAATCCAATGTAAATTACTTCTGAGTAAATTCATAGAGTTGCACTGTTGGGTAGTCACTCTCTAGGAGAGGGAAGCAGCTTACCTAGTACTAAGGACCATCAGGTTGTGTGTAACGCGTAAAAAAGCTGTGGCTCTAGCATTTTGCATGCTAGCAAGGTACGGGAAGTTGAATCCAGACAGGATCACAGTAATAACAGCTGGCAGGTAGGCCAGAAAAATGGTTCAAACATCTTACGTAGGCTTTGAGGTGCCTTTAGGATATAAGATTGTGATGGTGGTTATGGGTGCTGTTAACTCTGTCCAATGGCAAGGCTGTGTTACCTGATTCAGATCCGATCGCAGCCTCAGGACGTGACTTCTGTGTAAGGTCCTGCATTCATGGACTACCTAGACACTTCAGAGGCTACTGCTGTTTCAGGATACAGCAGAATTGCCTATATCCTACATCAGTTCTCCAGAACTTGCACAGCTTAAGAACCTGGGCGTGACCTGTAAAGCTTTAAACATCATTGTGACATACATAGTTTCCTTCCCAGGTGCCATCATAATCTCTAAAGTTATATGCTCTGCACTCTTACAGGAGCCTTTCTGAACTAAATTAAAATTACACAGAGGCATTCTTGGTGTAAATGCACATTTAAGGATCTCCGTTTCTTGGTTGCAGCCTGAGTATATTTTGGAAATAGTACAAGGTCTTGCTAATGGGCATACATTTGGTACCTAGTTATGTTAACATTTGGCCTGTTCTTTCCTGACCCTGATATTGTGAAATATAATCTTAGATAAACCATGAAAATTGAAAAGCAGAAGTTGACAGCCTCTGCAGTAGAAATTCAAATACCTTCAGGGTTTCTAACTGCATATTTTAAGTTTGGAAGCAGTACTTATCAACTCCCTCCTTCACTTAACAGGGTTCTTCCTCCTCTGTCTTTCTCTCACCTACATCTTGTCTTTTCTTGTTCCTTGTACCTCATGTTGCCCCACTTCTTCTGTATTGTTGCTGCCCCTGCCATAGTTACATTTCTAGATATAGAAAAGATATTCTGTGAGTGGCTGTACACATCCTCATTTTTACTCCAAGATTTAAAGTACCAGGAGTATTTCTTCACAGCGAGAGCAGCACAGTTTTCCATAAGTAGGTGAGTGGCAAATTGCATGACTATACTAGCTACTCATATTTGGGGTAAATGTCCATCTCCAAACTTGTGGTCAAATGTTTAAGTAGATGTTCAGATACATTACCATAACCATGGGAAAAATATCCAGGAAACTTCAGATCATACATCTGTCCCCAGGAGACCTCATAAATTTCCTTGTCTCCAATTGTGATATATCTAATGCTTCAGAGTAGGAGGGGACAATCCAAATTGCTGGAGGCCATTTTCATTTTATTAACCAGTAAAACTGCCTGTCACCAGTCTATCTGCACTCTTTTCTATTAACTTTCCCTCTCCCAACAATGTATCATATACATTCTTCTCTCATCACCAGTCTCTTGCCACCTCATCATGCTTCCTCTCCCCTTAGGGCCTCTGCACCTCCACTTTTTATCCCTCTTTTTTTTAATTTGCACTCTGTGGCATACTCCTGTTTCCATCTCAGCAGGTTTTCCTGCGCCTGCTTTTAGTTTTCTTCTTTCTCTTCCCCCACCACAAAGTTTATCTGGACCAACATCTGGTAACATATTCTCTTTTCTTTCCATTCCTTAATGTTTCTCTAAAATCTTCAGTTACAAATTGGGATGCAGATGTACAAGAAAGGAAAAATAGGTATCTCAGCACCTCCATTGGCTTCTTCTTAAATATGGCCACATATTTAAGAATCTCTTTTCTAGGGTTGCCAGCTGATCAGAAAACCCATGCTGGTCTGTTTTTTAGCTTGGAACCACAGCGTCTTCTGCAGTATCCAGTAAACTGAATCTGTTTACAATATACATATAAACAATGACACCTACTAATATCTGCTACACTGAGCAGTTGAAAAGCTAGCAACCCTACTTTCCTGATGCAGCAGATCTATGTACTGCATCAATTTGCCCTGTTTTCTTGTACTGTTCTTTTTCTTTGTACCCTCTTTTTGCCTATCACAACTTCTTCTCTTTCTGGAGCTCTCATAGTCACAGGGCTTTCATTCTCCCAGTAATTCACACAGTAAGGGAATCTATACCATATAGTTAACCTAGTTGGCTGAAACAGAATTGAAAAGATGGTACTAACTGTAATTACATTCCTGAGCTTAGAGAACTAGTAACCACAGCATAACTATAGTGGGTTATGATGACTCTGCAGCCTGGCTAACAAATAAGACTGCATACAATAGGTTTTAGAATCTCCTTGGCAACACTGGGCTGTCAATATTCAAGGAGTGAGAAGCAGGTTTTGCCCCAGAAACATGTCCCCTGCCCCTCTTGAGAGTGGACCCTTCTTGGGACCTGTGGGTCTAAATTAATGTATCAGACAAGAATATTAAATTTTACTCATATTAAAATTTCTCAGTTATGGCAGTCTTGCCAATAGTGATTTTTTTGGCTTGGAATTGGTTTGAAACTGTTGCAGCCGAGGGGCGAAATCAGACACAGACGCAGCAGTTTGGGTTGAACAAAGGGCCACTTTATTAAAACTATAACAAAACCCCTTAAAGTGACCTGCAGAGGGGAAACCTAAGTGTGGGAACTGTCTGTAAGCAAGCAGCTTGCCATACGGCTCTCGGGCGACCAGCCCCTGCTGGGGCAAGGGCAAGTCCTTCTGCTTACCCGTTACCCCGGCCACACCCTGTAGGTGAGCAGGGGGCCTTCCCACGTCACCCCCCGGGGCTGTACAACTCTGGGTGGATGAGGTAAGTTGGCCCCAAAAGCAGCCCATATCCTGCCCTCGGGCCATAAAGCCCTGACAGACAGGCCTCTGGAACCACCAATCACCTCTAAGGGAGCCACCTAGCTGTCCTTACCTACTTCCCTTCCTGCACCTTGCCACCACAAAAGGGGGACAAATCTCTATTTAGTCCCCCTTCACCCCACTGCTGAGAACACCGTCTCGCAGATACCTCTGCAGGTTATCTGGACGATGGTGTTCCCTGCATCCATCAGATGAACTCCATCAACCCTGTAAAGTTTAACCCACATGTGTCTTATATCAGGGTGATGCAAAGCCAACCCCCCATGTGCCAAAAGGTCCAACCAAAGCTGCTGGTTGACCCTCTTGTGTGTCCTATCGCTACCCCTAGGTCCCCCAAGCAATGCCATCTCCTGTGAAGGAGTATGTCTGACGAGATCAGACGAACAGAGGCCATAGTTGCCTCACAAACTGCATTTCCTCACATGCCTGCAAACTGAGGGCCTTGCCCTTAAGTAACCGAGGTCATTCCAACCCAGGTGAATGACCACCACATGCAGAACTATCCTCACCAAACCTTGCTGGAACAACATGGGTAGGAGCCCGTCTCAGCACATACTCTGTCGACCCAGCCACTGAACTGTAGCCCACCGTCTGAGGCCCAGCTGCGAACCAACATGGGTTTGCGGCCCCAAGGCCAGCACATAAGATCATGCCATGGCTGCAGAGTAAGCTGTGCATCCATTCTGTCCCCATCCAGCAATCTGCCAAAAACAGAAACAATTGTGAACAGTTGGGTCCTGGACCTCCAGGCTCGCCCCAGAGGTGAATGTTTCCTATACTTCCACCATCCAATGGCCTGCACCTACGTTTACAAAAAACCCAAGATAGACTGTGCCGGGTAGGCAACTCAAATTCTGGAGGAGCATGTCCCAAACCCCTATGGGGTCTGCTCTCAGGGCTTGTGGTGCTAAACCAAAACTTTGTGAGGGGAGATCTCTCCTCATGAATAACAGACAACCAGGCCTGGAGCCTCAGGTATCCACTGTAACACCCTCACAGAGCAGGCGTCCAGTCTTGGGGCAGGATAAAATGATGGTGCCACCCTTGCACCACTGGTCTGCCTCAAAACTAACCGGACCACAGGAAGGCTCATAGGGAAGAGCTTGACCTGGACCCAGCAACCCCCTCCCCAATCCAGAAGGCTCCAAAATTAGTGTGGGAACTGCTGCATGCAACTGCTAAGCTTCGAAGGGTGATGACCACAGGGCACCCCCTGACTAACAATCCCAGTAGCAGGTCAGGTGAAAAAGGGGATGAGGATCCGGGGTATGTGGGTGTTGCCCAGCCGGCCAGCACATGACATAATAAAGTTGTCCGAATGATCCTGAAAACCCCCTGCCTTGGCCTTAAAGGACAGCCCCACCAGCCTACCTCGTAGCGCACATACAGATAGGCTTTTACTCCTATCATCCATGAGGAATTCCAGCACGCAATTCACAGGAATAGGCCACACCTTCGCATAGCCCCTGCTGGCCCTGAACTCCTGGGAATCCCTTCCTGCATTCTGATAGCTGGTGAGCATGCTGGGGCAACAGATAGACTTACGGTCCTCTCCGCTCCCCGATCTCCCAATGTGCGGTTTGCACAGCACTGCCGAAACCTCTCCAACTGATTCCATGACAGTACATCAATGACACTATTGTCAATACCCTGCACATACCATGCCTCAAAAGAGAACATTAAAACAGGCACTAGAGAACAAAGGAACAGACAAGGGCCCTAACCCTAGTGTTCCTAGATGTAAGGGAGTTACGAACCTGGCCTACGGCCATGTTATCACACCAAAAATGGACAGGAGAGTTTCAAAGCCTTTCTGCCTACAAGTCAACCTCGACCACACTGGGAAAGAGTTAATGAAAGGTGAAATCCCTAGTTAATCTCTCCTGAAACCAGGCCTGAAGTCAGCAACCATTGCACCCCGAAGTCCCAAAGACAACCCCCAAAACCAAATGCCCCGAAGCATCCAAATGGACTTGCAATTTTACCTCCCAGAGTCGGTCCACCCTCCAAAATGAAACACCATTGAAGCCCCGCAGGAAAGAGGGCCACACAGCCAGGTTGGCGCATAAGGTAGCCATAACCCTGAACCTGTGGTAAGGCTGTGAAAGCGCTGTCATAGCATCATAAACCTGCCTTAAAAGACCCCCAACACCTGGAGGGCAGAAAGGAAAATTTTCCTGGCCCCTGAAAACTCCTGGATCTTAATCTGCAACAATTCAGGCTTTGCCCTGGGCAGCTTGCAGCCCTGGGCGCCAGAGTCAATCTTGATACCCAGGAAGGTTAACACTGGGGCAGGATCCTCCATTTTCCCAGCTGCCAAGGGAACCCCCAGTTACATAGCCAGGCTATAAACTGTGACATCAGGTGCTAACATGCACCCCAAAATCTGCCCTACATATGAACAGCAAATCATACAGATAGTGCCCCACTGCTTCTGAGCCCACTTGTCTCTTGACTGCCCCCTCCAAGAAAGAGCTGAAGAGCTCCATGCGAGAAATAGGGGGAGTTCCCAGTAGATAGAGCAGGTGACCCTGTTGAAGCCCTTGTCACGCTGTGGAACAGCGAGGCATGTTGGGCTCTCGACACGGTTGCCCTCAAGCATCCTCTCGGGCACTGTGGAGCCCTGCTTGCACCTTGGTAGACCAGTGAGCTAAGGGCAATGAAACAGGCTGGACAACGGCTAGAGCGCAAGTGATGAAAGACGTGCTGTGAGGCTGATCAGGCATGAATAAAACATCATAACCATGCCTACTGTGTGGCGGTGAGGGCGGCGAAGAAGGCCCACTTCTCTCAAGGCAGCCTCTGTTTCAATAAGAGTCTAAGATTCTGTCAAATAAGGGTAAGAGCCTATTAAGTAAATCTGGCTTTCCTTTTTATTCCTATCCTCCAATTAAGCCACATTATCATCCGTTAGGTCTTCTATTCGCTGCAGAAGTTTGCATGTTTTTGTTTAAATATAAAAATGCCGTATGCTTTGTTTTTGATGTGAGACCAAATTCAAATAAATGCATCTTCGGTTTCAGAGTTAACAAGTAACGTGAAATTGACACGTGGAATGGAAAAGCATCACTGTCACTTAAGATAAGGTGATTTAGACATTTTCTAGCAAACCCTGTTATCTCTGCACACCATTATTATCCAAATATGAAAGGCTCACCAGGCCCCTCAAAAAGACCACAATGTAATATAATGGTAATAGAATGAATTAGAGCCCTGCGCCCCACAATAAGGCCACATCATCATCATCATCATCATCATAGAATGAATTACCTCAACCTAATATATGCCTGGGCCTAGCAAGAAGTTGTAAGCCTAACCAAAGAGCTCTGCACCCCACCATGCAGCCACCATGTAATAAAAATAATAGAATAAAGTACCTCAAACCTAATATAGGCCTGGGCCTAGCAACAGGCCATAAGCCTAACCACAGAGCCCTGCACAATGCCAATTAAAGCCTGCCAGGGTCTAACCCACAGCCCTACCCCATCCTGTGCACCCTACCCAGGATGAACTCACACCCAGCCTCTGTGACCAAAGTGGAAAATAGGGCCTGCGTTGAAAAGCTCGAAAGGCCTGTGCAGCCTCCTCTCCAATCTGGCCTGGGTGTAAGGGAGGGGTTTCTTAAAAGGCCCAAAACCTATCCCAGGTGTATGGGGGGAGGGAATTGAAAGGTCTGTGTGATGTTCCTATATTAATGTATATATGGTAAGTGTTAGTTGTTTAGAAGATACATGGTAATTGGAGTGAAAGAGGGGGAGTGAATGGGCAGTAGAATGCTAGATGATTGGCTGAGTGTTTAAAATGGCTGAACGTATAAAAGGAAGAGTGAGAGTGGAATCGGGGGAGAAGAGAACTGAGTGGGTTGCTTGGTGGGGTTTAGAGAGTTGTTTGCCAGGAGGGAGGTGGAGTTCGGATTAGTATTGAGTAAAACCATATGCTTATGTGCCTTAAGAAGAAATCTTGTTAATCTTGTTAGCTTTGTTATCTGTAATAAATACTTAATTTGGTTTACCAAAGGCCTGATCCTTGGCTGGGGTTTCACAGACCAGAAGGGAGGGTAAGGTAATGACCAAGGCTGAAGGGGAACTGTAACAAATGGTGGCAGCGGTGAAGAGAATAACAATACCAGTATTCAGAGTCTCTGGAAATACTAGTATTGGGACGTTACTGGTGGTTGCCTAGCAGGGGGATCTGTTGAGATCTGTGCTAGAGCGGGGAGAGAAACCATAAGAGAGAGCGGTCCGGACTGGTGGAGTCCCTGGTGGTGCCTAGTGACAGGCAGTAACCACGAGCAGGTAGGAACCTGACAGGGAGAGCCAGGGAAGGACGCCTCACAGTCTGCGTCGCCTCCTCTCCTACAATCTGCCCTGGGCATAGGGAGGGGGGTGGCTTAAAAGGCCCAAAGGCCTATATACCAAATGCAATGCCCCGTGCAAAGGCTGCCTCCACAAATGTTGACTGCACCCCCCAGCCTCCACCTGTTAAGGGGGGCCTAATCCCAGCCTGCCCCAAGCCCTTGGATGGTCCAAAGGCCCAGGATGTGCCACCACTAAATGCACGAATTCCCACGGCGGCTGACAACATGGCGCCTTCCACATGTGGTGCATAAAAAGGCCACTGCTCCTGTGAATGCCGCTCCGTCCTCCTCTGTCCAGCCGTCGCGTGCCAAGAGGAGGATAGAAGGGGCGGAGCAGGCTTAAATAGGCCCCGGCACTCCACCCCTTCACATAGTGCGTCATGCGCACACATATGCAACGCGCAGCTGCTGCCCCTCTCTAATATGGCAGCTGCGGCATCACCCCCTACCTGTAACTACGCCCTGCCAGTGCAGGTTGTGCGCGGGCGAGCAGAGCGGGACATGGGGTGTGTGAGTATATATATGTATACATATACACTTAAAAGTCTTCTCTGATCACCCAACTCTCCATTTGTGGCCAGTTAATAGCTATTGATCCTGCTGCTTCCCATTTTCTCTAGTCTTTGAGGTCCTCCTGATTCATACTGCCTGATTTTTTGCTTCAGTATATCAACAAGCCAGTGCATTGGACAGAGGCTTGGGGAAAGTGAGAGACCTTTTATGTACCACCATGTTGGACTGTTAAAGAAGGCATAAGCACCTTTTTACTGCCTTCTGCAAAAGCCCAACACAAAGAAATACCTCTGCTTTCCATTAGGTCTGTCCAGTTCATGGGTGGTGGAGCCAAAAGGGATCTTTGGGAGAGGAGTGGGTAGAACCGTGATCTGTCCACCTATTTCATTACACTTAATAAGAATGCATTAAGCACCTTTTCAGGTTTGTTGTTGTTATGTGCCTTCAAGTCAACTACGACTTATGGCGACCCTATGAATCAGTGATCTCCAACAGCATCTGTCATTTTCAGGCTTAGCAATTCCCTATTAAAATACTTTCTCAATGGCCTGGTTGTCACATCACATTAAACTCTAATTAAACTAAACAATGGCTTAATGTCAACCAAGTACTGTGCTGACGCATGCTGCTGAAATGGTGAATGCCTTGCTCTTGCCCTAAGCCAGCTACTACTGTAGCAGAGAGGAAACAAAGCATTGACTGGGTTGTTTTGTGTGAACCAGAGTTGTGGTTTGTGTCTCTCCAGACAACCTATGAACATTAGCCAAGATTTGTTACTTGGGGAAAACTAATCATGAGCCCAGAGTCGCATGCAACAACAAGCCAGATTTTTGCTTGTTTACTCCTTGGTATTGCAAGAGTGGTGTAGGAATGAAGCACCCATGATTTCAGTAGCATATACTAGCATGCTTCTCGTTCACATTAAACCATAGTTTATTTTAACTATAGTTTAATATGATGTGCAGACCTGGAAGGCAACATGTATTTGTAGCTGTGTTTTGTAAATAACTTTCAGAACTTAGCAGGGAAATTTGTGAAACAAATCTGTTGGCAAAGTGTGTAAATTATCTGTTGTGCACTGAGGTTTGTTTTCATAAGTAGAGAGGTTCAGGAGCACTATAGTAGATGTATAATAGAGTACATGGCAGGTTTCAACTAATTGATAGTATCTCTTTCTAACTTGACAGTGCTCCACAATCTGCATCACTTTGGTGACATGTTTACATGTACCATTAGTAGATGCTTTCCCTAAGGAAAATGCTACTTTATTAAGAGTATGTTGAAAATAGATGGACTCTGATAGCTATGTGGCCTTGAATCTTTTAAATTTGAGATGGTTGAGAAGTTTGTAGGAAGGCACAAACTACACTGGATTTTGTAGTACTGTCTCAGGGCTGGTGATAGGATTAGTTCTCTATTGACGTGAAAGGTGCTTAAACTTATTCAGGTGACCATAAAGCCTAAACTGGCCCTTTGGTCAACAGTACACACAGCTGTTATCAACATTAGTTTTTCTGATTCAGACACTGTTCTGAGGGAGAAACTTTCTCAGTGATGTTCTTGTATTTCTGCCTACTCTGTGTTAATGTAGATAACACACAGGATTGCTTTGGAATTTGAATGAGTCTCCTTGACTGGCATTTACCCATTCCTGCGTGGTTGGATATATAGCAGCTAATACTAATGAGGTTTTTATGATGTGGAAAGAAGTCCAGGAAACAAGCTCCTGCTTGTCTTCTCTTCCCCACCTCCCAGCCCTGGAATTTACAACGTGAATACATGTACTAAAGAACATAGGAAGAGCCCTGCTAGATCAACCAGAGGCACATCTAGTCCAGAATCCTGTAGTGGCCTACCAGTTATTTATGGAAAGCCCCCAAGCAGGTTCTGAGTGCAATAGCACTCTCCCCACTGATGTTTCCAAGAAACTGGTATACAGAGGTATATTGCCTCTAACCTTGGAGTAGTAGTATTAAACCAACATTTGGAAACTTGAGGTTTATAAATATGCATATGTTTGAATTGGCTTTCTCAGTTGTAGGATATAGGACTATTCACTTCATTAAATATTAGTTGATCATGAATTTGTCAATAAATTAAATATGCATAAATTTGCATTTGAGGGAAAATAGTCTATTTTATTTCAGGTATTTATATATCACTTAATATTCAGAATTTCTACATACATGTATCACAATTACCAACTTTAAGGAATTCTCAATCTTCTCTTGTACAGGAAGGATTGCTTCTTACGATGGTGCTGTTGACTTTTATTTTTGTTTGTACAAGAATAATGCTTAACGTTAGCATTAAAGTTTAAAAATCTGATTAATTGCTGGCACCTTTTAAATTTAACTTGACGATTGACTTCCAGCTTAGCGTGTGAATTGCCTCCATTGAAAAATATTATTCGAGTTGAGAGAGATAATCTTTATTGCTGAAAGCCATAGCCTACCACAATTATTTGAGGTGATAAGGAAGCATTTTAGCACATGCATTGCTTGATGTTGCAGTCATAGTAATGTACATGTCTATTTGCCCTTCATCTCTGACAGGCTTTAAAATGGCTATTCTAACATTGGACTACTTTAGGCTGAGGAAAGACCATTGACTACCTGGGCTGACAACTCACTGCTCCTGTGTGTTAACATAGTGCACTGAGTGATTTATAACTTCCAGCTGCATCCTTCTGCCTTTGGTTTGAATCTTGGTTGAAAAGCAACTTTTTTGGTATTCTGTATGCAGACCTTTAGATCCCAAACATGGTTTGTAAAATATGCAAAATCCAGAATATGCTATAGAAATGCATTTATAGCGCAAAAGTCATCACTAGTAGCAGGGACTTGAAAAGGGTTCATTTGACTTTGCGAAGAGAAGTAGCTTAAGTACACAAAGGCATGGGTTGATGATGGCAGTTTATCTTTGGCTTAAACTATATGGACATACTTACAATGACTGATATATACCTAGGGGTGGAAATTTTCCTCTTGGCAATACAAAATTTTTAATTTGGGATCTTTTTGGCTCTTAAAGTTGTAATTTAGAACTGGTTTGGGGAAAGGAACACTACATTTCCTATCCATTGGGTAAATTAAATGAACTTCTGGATATGGAAAAGCTGTATGCTTGGGAGGCAGATTATAATGGACACTGGTTATTGTGTAGTTTGGGTTGTAAAGCATTCCATTGCATCACAGGTCCCATTTAATAGTATAACAGTGTCCCTTTCTAATACTATTGTTGGCAGTTTCTGAAACCCAATTATATGGAAATAAAATGGATCAGTAACACAGGTTCTGAAAATTGAGGAAAGATCCATGCACTTGCTTACATTTTGCCCGTGATGGTTCTATAATGTGTGGGAAGCTTCCTTAAAAATGGATAGTGATTGCATAAACCGGATAGGCCGAATAGTGTATTCAAGCATTATTTGCTTCAAATTCAGCAACCTTTTTTTCCCCCTGCATTAAGGTTGCTTTTCTCTTGGCTTAGGTCCCCAAGCTCCATTTCTTGTTGTTGTGTGCCTTCAAGTCGATTATGACTTATGGTGACCCTATGAATCGGTGACCTCCAATAGCATCTGTCATGAACCACCCTGTTCAGATCTTGTAAGATGAGGTCTGTAGCGTCCTTTATGGAATCAATTCATCTCTTGTTTGGCCTTCCTCTTGTTCTACTTCCTTCTGTGTTTCCCCCCAGCATTATTGTCTTTTCTAGTGAATCATGTGTCAAAAGTATGCTGGTGTGCTATTGTGGCTAGTGGAACACTATGGTTCAGATCTTTGCTCAACAAAGCTTACTTGGTGTCCTTGAACAACTCACTTACATCTTGGTCTATTCTGCTCATGAGAGTTTAAAAATCAAAATACTGCTCTGAGCTTCTTGAAAGGATGGGATATAAGAGTTTTTAATTACAGGCCTTTGTCTTTTTAAAATCAAACAATCCACTTCCTCTGTACAGCACGTAGCCCCTCTTATTGCTGTGCTCACTGTATTACTAGCTCTGTCTGTCCCTTTCACTCCTACATTTCCAATGCTGCAGTAGATTAGTATTCTGGTAAATAATACTGCCTATTATGTTAACAGTGTTTGCAAATCAGTTGTGTCATATAGCAAAATGTGTTTGCCTAAGCGGAGACTCATCGCTTATAATGGCATCATGGTGTCATGTGTTGGAAAAGACGGGTAAAATCTCCCTGGTACCCAGTTCAGGAGGAGTCTTGTGTTACATGCATTACTTAGGTGTAGGCAATCCCTGCCCTGTATTATGTCTATAAGCATGAATCAAAAACTGCATCCTTTTTAATGGTTGTTATGTCTGCTCTGAGGCCTTGGAGGAAGAAATGCAATGTGTTTAATATCATTTTAAACAAAAACACATTTTGTATTCAGAGCACAAGATGAACTATTATTCATCTTAAGTATTCTCTCATACTCATCTGTGTATCACTGTTGGCTACAAATAGCTAATTTCACAATATCACTAGCTGACCTGGGCTTGTAATGTGTCCTATGGTTCTAAAGTAGTGTGTTAAATTCTTGGTCATTATTTAACAATAAAAAATTAAATAGTTATGTAATAGTCAAATTACTGAACTTCAGGTCTCTTTTCTTGAAGCTGTGCCCACTGAACATCTTTGCCTGACTTGCAAAGTTCCTTAAACTAGTTCCCACCCTTCAAACTACATGCT
Source organism: Rhineura floridana (assembly GCF_030035675.1). Classification (NCBI taxonomy): domain Eukaryota; kingdom Metazoa; phylum Chordata; class Lepidosauria; order Squamata; family Rhineuridae; genus Rhineura; species Rhineura floridana. Next base: position 59,310,101 of record NC_084487.1, read on the forward strand.
TTTAACACCTGCCTCTGCCCCTACTGCCAACAGGCAGCATACAAATCTCTGGTCTGTAGGCCTGTGTGAAATCTTTCTCTCAGCTCAACATAATCATATCTTCCTGAACGTTTTTCTCTTGGCGGTTTTCCCCTACATTTAAAGATGTTTGCAAAAATTCCATGACATCATAGTACTAATTTAATCGTCAGGAAGGAGTAATGGACAACTGGTTTTAATATGTTATGACTGTGTCTTAGAACCTGCTTCAGTAGTACAAATAGTGTTTAAATCAGTATAATAACTGCAGTCTTAGGAAATGGAGACAAATGATGCCATCTAGTGAGACCTCATGCTTTCAGCTGAAGTCAGTAACTGAACTGTGAATATTGGTATCTGATATGAAGCAGCATTCATTCATATCTATCTTGTTGCAGGACATTCTAAAGCTTCTTCTTGGAACTTTAATATTTAGTGTTTTTGTATGACATCTGAAATGAGCAAAAGCACTTTTAAGGAGTGTAACCTTCAGATTATTAAATACTGAAGCCTATTTAAACTCTTGTACATACACCAATGATGTTTCTGAGTTAGACTGCAGGCCAATACATGTCTACTCAGAAGTAAGCTCCATTGGGTTCAATGGGACTTACTCCCTGGTAAGTGTGTATTGGATTTCAGCCCTAGTAAAGGAAGCCTACTTTCCTTCTGATACCTAAGTAGCTGGGGGAATTGATTTAGACTAGGATTTAGAGAGGGGTTCTATCTTACTCTAGAAGCTTCTGAACTTTTTTCCAGTCAGAAGTTGAAATATTTTGGGTTTTTTACTTGTTCTGTGTATGTTATTTTACTTGTTCTGAATGTTAAGATTCAACGAATTCAGAATGTTTGCACAGGAATGGGTAACTCTGACTACAGTCACTCACACCACCTTGAATGATACTCTGGAGACTTTCCTGCCCTTGGGTGTGTGTTTAAAGGGGATATAAGGGGGTTGTCAGAAGAAAAATCCTGACGTGCATATAACTACTGTGTGTGGACTTGGGGATTCCATTCTGTAACTTTTTGCTTAAAAGTTAGTGAAAAAATGAAAACTATGGTGTTTGAAGAATATTGAAGTTTCAGCAAATGCAAAGTGCTATGCAGGGACAGAAAATAAGCAAGGAAATGAGAAATGGAATAATACTGTCTGGTGGTCATGGCTCCCTACGTAAAGAAGTAGAGTATTTAAACTTTCGAATGCCACACTTTCTAATTATCTGCACTGGAAAATAAGCTCCACTGAAATTTTAAATGTTTTTTTAAACTTTTGGGTTGTTGTTGTTGTTGTTATGTGCCTTCAAGTCGATTACAACTTATGGTGACCCAATGAATCAGCAACCTCCAATAGCATCTGTCATGGACTACCCTTTTCAGATCTTGTAAGTTCAGGTCTGTGGCTTCCTTTATGGAATCAATCCATCTCTTTTTTAGCCTTCCTCTTTTTCTACTCCCTTCTGTTTTTCCCAGCATTATTGTCTTTTCTACTGAATCAGGTCTTCCCATGATGTGTCCAAAGTACGATAACCTCAGTTTCGTCATTTTAGCTTCTAGTGACAGTTCTGGTTTAATGTGTTCTAACACCCAGTTATTTGTCTTTTTCGCAGTCCATGGTATGTGCAAAGCTCTCCTCCAACACCACATTTCAGATGAGTTGATTTTTCTCTTATCTGCTTTTTTCATTGTTCAACTTTCACATCCATACATAGAGATCGGGAATACCATGGTCTGTATGATCCTGACTTTAGTGTTCAGTGATACATCTTTGCATTTGAGGACCTTTTCTAGTTCTTTCATAGCTGCCCTCCCAAGTCCTAGCTACCTTCTAATTTCTTGACTATTGTCTCCATTTTGGTTAATGTCTGTGCCGAGGTATTGATAATCCTTGACAAGTTCAATATCTTCATTGTCAACTTTTTAAAGTTACATAAATCTTCTGTTGTCATTACTTTAGTCTTTTGACGTTCAGCTGTAGTCCTGCTTTTGTGCTTTCCTCTTTAACTTTCATCAGCATTTGTTTCCGATCATTACTGGTTTCTGCTAGTAGTATGGTATTGTCTGCATATCTTAAATCATAGCTATTTCTCCCTCCAATTTTCACACCTTCATCTTGGTCCAATCCCGTTTTCATATAAGTTCTGCATATAGATTAAACAAATAGGGTGATAAAATACACCCCGTCTCACACCCTTTCCAATGGGGAACCAGTCGGTTTCTCCATATTCTGTGGAACTTTTCCATCTTCTGCTACCAATTATATAATCAATTTGATTCCTATAATGACCGTTTGGTGATGTCCACATGTACAGTCTTCTTTTCGGTTGTTCAAAAAATGTGTTTGCAAGAAACAAGTTATTGACTTCACAGAAGTCAATAAATCTTTTTCCTGCTTCATTTCTGTCTCCTAAGCCCCATTTCCCCATAATTCCTAGTTCTTCTGTTCCCTTCTTTTGCATTCCAGTCCCCCATGATTACCAGCGCATCTTGTTTTGGTGTATGATCAATTTCCTCCTGTACTTCTGTGTAAAATCTCACATTCCTCTTCTGCATTTGGCGTTGGAGCATAGACTTGGATGATGGTTATGTTAATAGGTTTCCCGTTTCCCCTTGGCTTTCCTAAGGGTGGGGAGCTTGTGTTGTTGGGCACTGATCACAAGTGCCTTCAGGCAGTGATATCCAGTGCTTCAGCTTCCTGCTCCAGAGCAGGAAAGGCCAGGGAGCTTTATGGTTTGGACCTGGCTTGTCAAGGCTGTTTGAGCACCTTAGCCGCACAGCTGTCAAAACTAACTCCAGCCTTTCATCTTTTATAGTTGATGAGGTGACGGTTGTTGCCAGGCAACTCTTCAGTCAGTTCCCATCCATCTCTGCAATCGCAGAATTGGAAGTAAGGCTGGCTTCTCTCATCATGCTCACCAGACAGCAATGCCACATACACCTTGGTGAGCATGGTAAACAGATTTGTTGAAATCTTCTTAGGTGGGTTCTGATTACATCAGAAGCAACAAATATAACAAGTTCCAAATAATTTTTCAGTTCTGGATAATACAATGAAGTCTTATTGATGTATGGAGACATTTGCACTCAAATGAGAGAGATTATATATCCTATTGTGCAAGGCATATTTCATACTCCAGGGTACACTTTTTATTTATGTCCAAGATTATATTTTGGGGGTGGGACTTCATTAACCTGTGTTTTTGTATTTGGATAAATAAGAATTAGATAGGCCTATAACAATTGAAGAAATCACAAACTATATCCAAAAAAAGCTAACAAGAATAGAGCACCTGGATTAGATGGATTAGGGGCAGAATTCATTAGGTGTATAAGGAGGAACAGGCACCTGTATTGAGAGACTTTTATAACAATTGTTTGGACTGTGGAGCACTACCTGAAAGTTGGAATCAAGCAAAAGTAGCACTAATTTTAAAGGAAGGGAAACATTGTGCATGGGTGCACTATTATGAACATACTTCTTTATTAAATGTAAATTATATGCAGGAATTCTAGCAAAGAGGTGTTGTTGTTGTTGTTATTTAGATTTATTAGTCACTTGATACCCGGAGATCCCCAAGCAACTTACAACAGTGTTAAAACAAATATATCATACTACAAAAACAAAACCATAGAACATAGAAACATAGAACATAGGAAGCTTTGGCAGCTTACTAATAACAGACGACATCATCTCAGTCTATCAAACACTTGAGGGGGAAAGGTACATCTTAACCTGGCATTGAAAATATGTCAATGAAGGAGCTAGGCAGACCTCACTGGGGAGCTTATTACACTGATGGGGAGCCAAAACTGAAAAGGTCCTGTCCCTTGTCACCACCCTCCAAGCTTCCCTTAGAGGGGGACCTGGAGAAGGGCCTCAAAAGTTCTAAGGGTCATATCAGGAGAGGCGTTTGAGAAGATATTGGGGCCCTGAGCCATGAAGAGCTTTATAGGTCAAAACCAGCACTTTGAATTGGGCTCCGAAGCATACAGGCAGCCAGTGTAATTGGAACTGGATTGGAATTATATGATCTGTTCACCTTGAACCCGTTAGCAATCTGGCAGCTGCATTCTGCACTAATTGACGCTTCTGAACTGTTTTCAAGAGAAGCCCCATGTAAAGTGCATTGCAATAATCCAGCTTTAAGGTTACCAGATCATAGATTACTGTAGCCAGGTTATCCCTGTCCAGATCAGGTCGCAGTTCGGCCACCAGTCTAAGCTGATTGAAGGTGCTATAAGACACTGAAGCCATCAGTGTCAACCGGAGGGGAGTGATGGGGGAAGGGAGGGAGGCCAATATATAAAGATACTGGGAGGCAGATGCTGATGGAGTGCTAGGGGCAGGCCATGTCAGGTAAGAGGAACTAGGGAGAGATGCGTAATATCTGTCCCCTGCTCTGGGCGTGTCCAGAGCTGAAAGATAGCTGGGGGATGCGTGGCTCCATCGATTGCTGCTGTGTAATCCCAGGTCTGTTGCCCCAAAATCATCTCTCATCCATGATATGATATTGGATGGGGGCGCAGACCTGGCGTGCATTACGGAAACCTGGCTGGATGAGGCCGCAGCTCCTCTTCTTGAAGCTATGTGTCCGGCTGGGTTCCTGTATGCACAGCAGCCAAGGGTCGGTAGTTGGGGAGGGGAAGTGGCGGTTATCTATCGAGGGTCCCTGGTTCTCACCAGACCCCCTCTCCGGGAGACCAAGGTTGTCGACTGCATGTATTGGAGGTTGGGCCCGAAGGGCAGTCTGGGGATTCTGCTCATCCACCCCGCTGCACAACGGACTCCCTGGCCGAGGTGCTGGAGGTTGTCTTGGATGTACGTATGCAGTCCCCAAACTTGTTGGTGTTGGGGGACTTCAATGTACATTCGGAGGCCACCCTCACAGGGGCGCTTCGGGACTTCATGGAAACCATGGCTTCCTGGGAGCTGCACCTTATTCCAACGGGGCCCACCCATGTAGCTGGTCATGCACTCAACCTTGTGTTTGTCTCGGGAGAGGAGGGGAGTGATCTGAAAATGGGGGGTACATCCATCACCCCCTTGTCATGGTCAGATCACTACTTGGTGAGGGTGGACTTCTTGGTGCCGCAAACCCTCCCTGGGGGTGGAGGACCCATTAGGATGGTCCGCCCCAGGCGTCTGATGGATCCAGATGGATTCCTGAATGCTCTTGGGGATTCTTTGATGCACACAAGCACTCGGTTGAGACCATGGTGGAGGGTGGAATGCTGCAATCACCGGGGCATTAGACCGGGTGGCTCCAAAATGCCCTCTCCCCCTGAATAGAGCTCAGACGGCGCCGTGGTATACTCCACGCCTGCAAACTCTGAGGCTGGAGGTGCGACGGCTAGAAATCTCACTCTGACGACGATTGGACATGGGTTAGAGTGGCTGCGGCAGCCTACCATGTGGCGATAAGGGCAGCAAAAAAGGATTTTTATGCTGCCTCTATTGCGTCCGCAGAGTGCTGTCCCAGGAGGTTGTTCCAAGTGGTCCAGAGCCTGGTCGGTCCAGTTGCCCTGGAACTGACGGAACATTTTAAGATCTCCTGTGATGAATTTGCAAATCACTTTGCGGATAAAATCGATGGTATAAAGAGTGCTATTCCATGTGCTGTGGACACAGTGAGTGAGCCAGAGGCGGCCAGTGGTGTCTTAGTGGTTTGGGACCGGTTCCAGCTTCTTCCATCTGATGAAGTGGACAAGGTGCTTTCAACCTTAAAGCCAACCACTTGCTTACTTGACCCTTGCCCTTCGTGGCTCATTATGAGCTGCAAGGATAGACTAAGCGAGGGGATCAAGGTGGTGGTAAATACATCCCTGGAAGAGGGAGTAATGCCATCAGCCCTCAAGGAGGCAATAATAAAACCAATTCTAAAGAAGCCCTCCTTGGATCCACAAGATTTGAACAACTTTCGCCCAGTCTCGAATCTACCATTTCTGGGCAAGGTGGTGGAGCGAGTGGCGGTGAAGCAGTTACAAGCGCATTTGGAGGAAGCGGATTATCTAGATCCCTTTCAATCAGGCTTCAGGCCTGGACACGGGACTGAAACGGCTTTGGTCTCCTTGGTGGACGATAGGAGGAGGGCGCTGGATAGGGACAAATGTACCTTCCTTGTCCTCCTGGATCTCTCAGTGGCTTTTGATACCGTTGACCATGGTATCCTTCTGGACCGCCTGGAGAGGTTGGGTGTAGGGAGCACTGTATTGCCGTGGTTCCATTCCTTCCTCTCTGGTAGGTACCAGAGAGTGGCATTGGGGGATGAGGTTTCGGATCCTTGGCCTTTCATCTGTGGGGTGCCACAGGGTTCCATCCTTTTCCCGATGCTGTTTAACATCTATATAAAGCTGCTGGGGGCTATCATCAGGAGATTTGGGCTGCAATGTCACCAGTATGCGGATGACACACAGCTCTATCTCTCATTCTGTACCAGTTGCAGCTTCCGGAACGTTTTCAGGGGTAACCCCACGTAGAGTGCATTACAGTAGTCTAGGCAAGAGGAGACCAGGGCATGTATCACCAATGGGAGCAGATGGTTGGGAAGGTAGGGGCACAGCCTTCATATCAGATGGAGTTGATACAGCGCTGCCCGGCTCACAGCCGAGACCTGAGCCTCCATGGACAGCTGGGAGTCAAGAATGACCCCCAGGCTGCGGACCTGGTCTTTCAGGGGCAGTTGTACCCCATTGAGCACCAGGTAAACATCCCCCAGCCTTCCCCTGTCTCCCACGAACATTACCTCGGTTTTGTCAGGATTCAGCTTCAGCTTATTCCTTCCCATCCAGCCACTCACCAACTCCAGGCACTTGGACAGGGGTTTCTACAGCCAACCTCGGTTCTTCCAAGCTACACAGCAAGTGGATTGGACTGTGAAAGACCAACCCAAATTGTGTTTGCATTTTGACAACTTTGTAGGGCAGTACAATATCTCAGAGAGGAGTTCAGGTCTCCTGCTCCCCTGGTGCATTCACTATAGCTGCCCAATTTCCCTGCTTTTTAAAGTTTGATAGAAATATCTATGGGCTATAGGTACATTCTTAAACTGCAATGTTTTTGCCTATTAGTGAAAAAAATCAATAAAATGCATCTATAACATTCAACAAAAATTTGTCAAAACAGAGTAGTGTAGAGAACTGAATTAAAATGTAAGAATCAACAGTACAGAAAAGCTTGGGTAAACATAAGATTTTAAGTGGTATTTAAATATCATTACTGCCTCTCCCACTTGATTCACCCAAGGGAGGGCATTCCAAAGGGTGGATGCTATCTTAGAGAAGGCCCATTTCTGACTTTTCATCATGTGGTAATCCACTGATCATGGAATGACCAGCAGGGTCTTCTGATTAAAACAAAACTTGCCAATTTAGTTTAAGAATATGAATTTCAAGTTACGTAAAGTGGCTGAGTTTAAGCATGACAGTAGCTGTAGAGAGGCCAAATGGCTTCTGCATTTGTTCTAAGTCTAACTTATTCAAAGGGAAACTTACAGCTGGATGGGCTATTAATAAAGCTATTAACTAAACTATTAGGAGATAATATGTTATGAAGGTGCTCATTTTTATTTTCTGTTGTTGACCAGATCACAGAAACACTATTTATTTCAACATTTCACTCTTACCAAGTTTAGATGATGTCTTTAATATGCATGTCTCCTGTATTCACTTGGTAAAATCAACCCTCCTCAAACAAGAGAACCTCTTACTGGTGCAAAAATACCTTAGGAAAAATTATCTGTGCTTCCTCTTACTGGCTTTTCTAAAGCTGGTAACTAAATGTTCAGTTTATGCTGTGCATATATTCACGAAGATACACAATATGTAACATCAGTGAGCTTCAATTTTGATTATGTTTTGGAAGTTGGGAGAGAATATGCCTAAAGATAGCTAAGAATATACACCAACAAAAGCATAATAGAGAAGTTGTGTTGGTAATAAGGTGTCAGGTTTTTCAGTTTTGCCAACTATAATATTAGCTTTCAGTGGAGCTGGGGAAGCTAAAGCTGTGTGCCAGCACTTGTTCACTTCCACATTTTAAAGGATGAACATTCTTTAGAAAGCTATGTACTTTAAAATTTATATCTACTTACCAATAAAAATCTAATCCTCCAAACCTGACTGTGGGCTCACCGTGCAGGCCTTTATAACAGTTAAATTGTGCTCCCAGAGGGACCTCTTTTCCTTCTAAGGGTCAAAACATTCAAATTCAGAAACTAGTCGTTCCTTCTAGGACAAACTCTAATATTTATTTCTGTATGGGGGAAAAAGTTCACAAAAGTTGCAAACCTGCGTGGCTATGTACACTCATTGATTCTAATTTGTAATACGTCAGTACCCTGAGAACAACCTTCTAGTAAACCTTTCCAGTCTACTTATGGGAGACTTGCCAAATATTCTAGGATAGTTCACATAGGCACCAGGATAACATAACTCATCCATGGAGCTTTTGTCAAAGTAACTCTTTAACACGTATGACATGGGGCCAGGGGAACAAGAAATACATACATTTGAAATGGCTTTTTTTCAGTTCTGTGGAAAACTGCCTACTATAATCTATTTCTGCAGAAAAAAATGCATTGTTACTAATTTAATAGACTATATTGAACACAAGCCAAATAACGCAACTAGAATAGATACAATACCAGTCACATACAAAATCAAAATTGTAATTAACTTTTTGAAGTGACTATTCCTAGGAAGCCCACATTTAATCACATAGTGCTTCAGGCATGCAAGGGTGTGCCATTGAATTGTATCTAAAATATGTACAAGTATCCTAATACACATTTCCAAGTAAAGCTTTGAATTTATTTTAATAAAAAGCATTTAAACCACACTAAGAACACTTTGATTCCCCAATCGTATTTGTCTATTACTTGACTATTAGAAAACCTTTTCAAACATTTAATGCATGCAAAAGTAACATAACTCTTTGACTTATACTCAGTATTTCAAATAAACATGCTAAATCATATCTGCGTCAATTTTGAGAGGTTGAAAACCCCCATCATTGTATTCTTGGATTTGAAAGTCTAGTGGTTCAGTTGCATTGTTCCAGGACAGGAATCCTCTTGCATTCCTTATGGTTCGATTTGCAGAGGTTATGAGAGGCAACGACTAAAGTAGTGCTGGAACTCTCAAGTGCTGAGAGAGCTTATTGGCCTATATATACTTAATTGCATATTACCTTGCCTCTTCCATCTTGTTAGATACAGAAATGGAAATACTTTTGTAGCTTAATGACCTAATATTTGAGTGTTTTTCAGGGAGTACTAATAACATGGCTACCACTAAGTTCAGCTTTGAGCATTGTGACTAGTGAGAGAAGATGATGGCTTATTTTGCCAACATTCACTTGTTTTCTGAACCTTGCTGCTTTAGCAGTTGTGTGTAGCAGATTTGTTATTAAATTTCTGTACTGCTCAATAGTGGTACAGAATACTGGAGTTCTCAATAGAAATTGAGCCATACTTGATAGTAATGAATACTTCCTCCTTTTGCTTTTTGGTATTGAACTTGGCTAAAAACGCTAAAACGGTCTTAAATGTTACTAAAGCATTGTTTAAAGACTTGCCCAGTCACACACTTTATGCTAGAAAACAAAACTATAATGAGATGGCCATAATGTGGTGCTTCACAGATTTATGAGGACCTTTGAGCTAATTAGATGTAGGCAAAGGCTTTCCTAAGATAATCACTTTGGAAGCCTTCTCTGAAACTGGGCTGCTGATAATGTGTAGCTGAAGGTCAAACCTTCCGCACAGTATTGTCCAAAGCTTAAACTGTGAGTTATGAAATGAACTATTGCAATAGTTCAGCTACTGAAAGTTTCAAAAATGTTTTACAGGTTTTTAGCTCAGATACAGGGAAGGGTGTTAAAATCTTGTAGCTTCTCACTTACTTATGATGGCAAATTATAAGGTCAACAGAACAGCAGTGTGTTGGAATGATAAACGTCATATTGGACATACAAAGCTTGCTAGCCCTGTTATGGAAAAGAAGCATGATTTTAGAAGTATAACAGTAAACTTTAAATATAATATTGTTAAAACATAGAATGCATTAGCTGGTTGTTGAGCCCAGGGGTGTTGAGCCCAGCCTTTCTCCTAAGGATCAAGGAGGGGGAAGGCATGAGTTGCAGGCGCCTCAGCCGTCAGCGGGCATGGACGATCCAGCTGTTGTTGAGTCTAGCCCAGACCTTGAGGAAGAGAGCAAGCTAGCCACCCCGCCAGTTTCCATGGATGGCCCTGCCCCTCAATGGGACAGCGCTCAGCCATCAAGCACCCCCACGGAGCCGTTAGGGGAGGATTCCGAAAGAGCGGTAACTCCTCCTGTGCCAAGCAGTATCCTAGAGACGCCCAACGCTTCCCAGCCCTCTGCTTCCCCGCCTGCAGATGAGGACCCTGTTCTGTCAGATGAGCCTGTGGAGACTCGCCCCCCTTCACCACGCTCACGACGTAGGGAGAAGTGGACAGGGCAGAGGGTGTGCGTGCGAAGGAGTGAGAGGTTACTCTCCAAGACCTCTCCTATTTAAGACTGCCGCGCTGTGCATGGGGCGCTGAGTCAACTTTCATCACATGTTGCAGAGCATGTCTAGAGGGCAGTTAGGGACTTGTAGTGAGTTAGCATAGGGTCTTTTCTATGAGGTGCTCAGCCTTCAATGTATCCATTACGTTAATAAAGCAAGAGTTCCTTGCACCCTCGTCTCCGACTTGTGATTCCCGCTCTGAACTGGACACTGATAAGGCATAGAGAAAATCTGAGTAGCCCAACATTCTTCACACGTTTCCTTTCCCAGATTTTTGGGGTTCCAAGCTGCCATGTCACTAAATATAGGTCAGAAAGAAAGACTTGAGCATTCTGTATCTTCCCCCATTCAAACTTTCCTGTCATCACTTGGAGTAAGGGAAAGCAGTGACTTGAATTCATATGGATTCCTCAGACTCTTTTCACACACACTTCAAGAGATGACCCATTCATTTTGCAGCTAAAGTAAATTGTTTCCTGATGATCATAGTATCCTGTTGGCAGAGCACAGAGATACCCACTCTTGAAATGGAGTGGTCAGTTTATTTCATCCTTTCTCCCTCCCCGCTCTTCCTCTCCAGTACTAGGATTTCCTGATGTTAGTTAAAATAGTCCACCCTCTTCCCAGTACTTTTCTATCCCTTTGAAGAAATATATAATTAGAAATGGGACTTCTTTTTTTTTTTTTGCAGAAGAACATAGTAGTGAGAACTTCCAGAAAATGTTTCATTGCTGAAAATATTTCATCCCACATCCTTGTTCCGCCAAGGACCATTAATCTTTAGAAAACAAGACACATCGAAATGGAGCTAAAATATCTTAAAAGTATATTTTTTCAGTTCCTCCTAATTTTCTCCCCCATTACCAGCTGCACAACAAAAGTCAGCACTGTGATGTTCGGTGAACAGAAATTCCTGTACACTGGATAAGCAAATATCCACTTGTTCTGCATTAGTAGGGCATGTACATCACTAAAGCAAACTTTTTTTGTCTTACCTATATTATTCTACTGTCTAAAATGGAATAAATTATTATTGTGGTTAATGCAGTGTGGGATACTTTCCAAGAAATGGATTACTCACAGTTGGGGACCATCTATGTAAGGCAGCTTAAGTGACATGGTGTGGGTACAGCTAACTAGTTAGGAGTGAAGTTCTGTGCCATCTCTTTTGTGTCCCAGATCCTTCCAAATACAAGCTAATAATACACTGCTTTAATGCTTAATCCTGATAAAAGGAATAGTAACCTAACTACAACATATCAAAGCATATGTATATCTTATTTATTGTATTTTATCATGTTTTATTGTATGCCGCCTAGAGTGGCCATCGGCCAGATAGGCGGCCTGTAAATTAAAGTTATTATTATTATTATTATTATTATTATTATTATTATTATTATTATTATTATGACAATGGAGCATAAAGACCTAAATGTGACTTTTCAGCTTGCACTCAAGCAGGCAGTACTGGGAGGAGAGCTATCTTTCATAGTAGTGTTATCTGGACTTCTGTCTGCACTGCCTCAGAACATGGAGGTTATATTTCTAGCTGATGTAGCTAATAGTCACCACTCCTGCTCTGTAGAATGGTACCTTCTGCAAGAGATGTCTTTTGATAATGTCATATCTGAAATTTACTGCCAAGAACAGTGTGTGTGTGTTATGTGCCTTCAAGTCAATTGTGACTTATGGCAACTCCATGAATCGGTGACCTCCAATAGCATTTGTTATAAACAACCCTATTCAGATCTTGTAAATTCAGGTCTGTGGCTTCCTTTATGGAATCAATCCATCTCTTGTTTGGTCTTCCTCTTTTTCTACTCCCTTCTGTTTTTCCCAGCATTATTGTCTTTTCTAGTCAATCATGTCTTCTCATGATGTGTCCAAAGTATGATAACCTCAGTTTTATCATTTTAGCTTGTAGTGATAGTTCTGGTTTAATTTGCTCGAACATCCAATTGTTTGTCTTTTTTGCATTCCATGGTATGCACAAAGCTCTCCTCCAATACCACATTTCAGATGAGTTGATTTTTCTCTTACCTGCTTTTTTCACTGTCCAACGTTCACATTCATATATAGAGATCGAAAATACCATGGTCTGTATGATCCTGACTTTGGTGTTCAGTGACACATCTTTGCATTTGAGGACCTTTTCTAGTTCCCTCATAGCTATCCTCCCCAGTCCTAGCCTTCTTCTGATCTCTTGATTATTGCCTGTCTTTTGGTTGATGACTGTGCCAAGGTATTGATAATCCTTGACAAGTTCAATATCCTCATTGTCGACTATAAAGTTACATAAATCTTCTGTTGTCATTACTTTAGTCTTTTTGACGTTCAGCCATAGTCCTGCTTTTGTGCTTTCCTCTTTAACTTGTATTAGCATCTGTTTCAAATCCAGGGCTGTGGAGTCGGTATGTCAAACCTTCGATTCAGACTCCTCTATTTTTCTACTGTCCGACTCCGACTCCTCTATTTTTCTACTGTCTGACTCCCGATTCCAACTCCTCCATAAATGGCAAATGTAAATTAATTTTTCTACTGTCTGCCTCCGATTCTGACTCCATAAATGACAAATGTATATTAATGTATTAATATTAATAAATTAATATTAATATTAAAATATTGATTTTATTTTGAAGTCTGAGTCAGTACATTTCTACTGACTCCACCCAAAGTTGCTTCCGACTCCGACTCCACAGCCCTGTTCAAATCATTACTGGTTTCTGCTAGTAGTATGGTATCATCTGCATATCTCAAATTATTGATATTTCTCCCTCCAATTTTCACACCTCTTTCATCTTGGTCCAATCCTGCTTTCCGTATGATATGTTCTGTGTATAGATTGAACATAAGCCCCATTTCCCCACAATTTCTAGTTCTTCTCTACTCCCTACTTTTGCATTCCAGTCTCCCATGATTATCAGCACATCTTGTTTTGGTGTGTGATCAATTTCTTCTTGTACTTCTGCGTAAAATCTCTCCAACTTTTCTTCTGTGTTTGCTGTTGGAGCATAGACTTGGATGATGGTTATGTTAATAGGTTTCCTGTTAAATCTCATTGATATCACTCACTCAGACCTTGCGTTACAGCTCCTAATTGCTTTTGCTACATCACTTCTCACTGTTAAAACAACCCCATTTCTTCTTAACTTCTGATTTCCTGCATAAAATATTTTGTAGCCTGATTGAAAATGTCTCATTCCCGTCCATTCCAATTCGCTCACACCAAGTACTGTAATGTTGATACGTTCCATTTCTTGCTTGACAATTTCTAACTTTCCCTGGTTCAATGCTTCTCACATTCCATGTTCCTGTTGTGTATGTTGTACAACTCCGGACTATCTTTTCGCATCCGTGCGCATCAACTTCCAGGCTTCCATTCGGCTTGAACCAGTTATGTCATTAGTCACAGTGCTACTCGTACTTGTCTGTTGTTCTTCCCCAGTAGGTCGCTGAGTACCATCTGGTCTCATCTTCTAGCAATATCTCATGTTGCATTTTGGATAGTCTATTCATAGAGTTTCATGGTAAGAGGTATTCAGAGATGGTTACCATTGCCTTCCTCTGAGTCTGGATGCATCTGAGTCTGGTGTCTCAGCTTTCACCATTCCGCCTTGGGTGCCACTGCTAGGAGTCTAGTCTCTTTGTCTAGACTCCTGATGACATTGCTGTCAGCTTCTTCGCCACTCTCAAACCCCTCACCACGTTAAGGTGTGCATCCTAGTGGGAGGCCAAAAACAGTAGGAGGGAATTATATTCAGATTCTTTTAAAAAGTTGTTTGACATTATGTGTAAAGACTTTCTTGCTTTATGTTACTTGATAAAACATGAAAAGATCTTTCTGCATATGGGCAGGAAAAAGTGCTATACACTCAGGTCTGTATCCAGGCTGGGTCCAGATGGTGCTTGCTTTGGCCTACCAGCTGAACATCCCTGGGCATCAGCTGCTTGCCGAAAAGAGAGCTGCTTGAGTGGAGTAGCAGTCACCATCTTGTTGAGTTCTGTTGTTTGCCTGGTTTCCTGTGCATTGCGAGGCCCAGAAGGATGGCAGAAGCTCAGAATCTTCCTCTTCTCTCTGCCCACCCAATTTGCTTCTTGAAGCTGCTCTGCCTTCCCTCTCCCCTTCTAGCTGGTCATGTAGGAGAGAATGAAGCTGGGCCAACAGTGGCATAGCAAAGGAGGTGGCAGAGCCACAAAGTGCACTTGGTAGTCTGTCTGTCCACAGTAGTGAAAAACCCAGTGAAGACATCTTGCAGTTCCTGTCCAGGTACTCATTCTAGTAATGGGAAGAGGAGTACAGATGTACAGTTGTGTGTATAGGTGAATGAATAAGACAACTTTAGTTCTCTCTATGGCTCCTCCCCCTATCAACATACTGATTAGACTGCTCCAAATCTTCTAATGCCCACTACCAATGAACATGTTAAATAGCACTGGAGATAGTACCATGCCAAAATCCCTAACATAGCACAAGTGCCAGAGAGAGCTGAGGAACACTCTCCTGGTGCCATTCTCAGGACTCAACTCTGATGTCTGAAGGTAGGAATTTTACCTTCATAATTAAATGCTTCCAGTACTCACTCCACTGAACCAGTTTGGGAAGATAGTATGGTGGATAGTATTAAAAGCCCTGAGAGACTGAGCAAAATTAACAGGGTCACACTCTCAGTTACTCTCTCTGTCTCTCAGTAAGAGACATATATTGTAGTAGATCTGTCTCGTTCAGGAATACCTGCAGTTGCTCTATTCTCCATTCTCTCCCTCACCTTTGCCCAGAAAGGGGTGTTGGTGACTGGTTTCAACTTAATGGATCATTGTTGGATGATCAAAGTTGCTTTCTCGTCCTATGCGCTGATTATGCTGATATATTTCACTTACGAGTTGCTTACTGTGAGGCACCTTGAAGTGATTTACAATAAAAATCCAAATTTATTGCTCATTGACCAGTCAGGCCATACCTTCATACACATGGTAAAACAAAACCAAAATAAATACAGAATACATTACCATAATAAGATCTAATTGTAAAGTAATCCATTACAAAGACTCAGTGTCATGTATTAACACACGTTATCATTTAAAACAATAAGCATCTTCTGCTTCCCTAGAGCCAGTCTGACAAATTTGGCTGTCCTGTATGATTTGTATTAATCTCTACTATCCAGTAGGAATAGAGTTAGAGGGGAATTGTTACTGATCCCTACAGTTAAGAGCTCAAAATATTGAATCCTCATATCTGAATGCAAAGTACATTCCATTAAAAAGTGTACAAAGTCCTCCACTTCTGGGTAACTGTCTGGACAATTTCAACCATACCATACTAAGACCATAACATCCCTTCATCTCCACAAATGGCAAGTAATTCAATATACATTTAGTCAGGAGCCATCTCAACTCATGTGAACAAATAAGAGCAAATATGGAGGCACCTTCCTAGGAAGGGCAGCAACTTTTATCTATTGTATTGGAATAACACCCAGCCATGAGTGCCATAGTGGTCTGAAAATCAACATCAATCAGTTGTCTGGCAACCATCTCTTGAGCAGTGTTGTAGCCCTTATAATCAAGTGGGCTAATGAAAAGCCCAACGAAGAAAAAAGTGTACATAGCTGCCCAAGAATTCCTCCCCATGTTCTTATACGCCAATAAACCAGAGATGAAGCCAGTTGAATGACTATCTTAAACCCAAAAGGTGATAGCTGCTTTCTTGGTGAGTGTTCCCATTGAATGACAAGCTGTCTCTAATTGGACAATTTCCTTAGAGGTAGATCTAGGTACCCCTAATGCTCAGGATAAGAACTTATGCTGTGCCAATTCCAATACTGAAATGTCCAAGTGGCCTCACGTAGGACCTCCATAGAGCATCTGGGCAAGTAGTTTACGCTTAACAAGCCCTAACAAAGGAGCCACTGTCTTCCCACCTGGTCCACAATTACATATATTAAAACCATTTCATATTTCATGTAAAAGAATTTAAAAACAAAAATTACATATATAAAATCCATTTTCAGATCCAGTGCAGATACCAACTGGGATAACAATCTCCACTTGAAAGAGAAAAGTTTCAGCAAGTGCCAAAAAGACAGCAGAGATGGCACTTGTCTGATACATGGGCGTTCCACAGGATAGATGGACACACTAAGGACCCAATTCCACACTCTCTGGAATGGACCTAATGATAATTGCTTAGAAGGATTGCTGTTTGGGTAGTGTGTTGTCTTATTAGTATATGACAAGCTGAAAACGCTTAACATTCATATCCTTTCCCATATTGCATTACTTCTGTTGAAGGAATGTTTCTGGAGTTAATGTTAAGGCTGGTTATATCTGATCTGTTGTCAACTGATAAAGTGACTTGAAGGCTACCTTGTTTTGGTTAACTATCCCTATAAGTTAGTTATTTGCATGGCTTTGGCGTATGCTAGCAAGAACACATCCATAAAGGAAGTTCAGTCCTGATTTAAACTTCGGCTCATAGCCAGAAACTCAGGAACTGGGTATCCTGAGTAAGCATGTCCTGGATCTACAAAATCTAGTTGTCCCTATTGATGACTTTCAGTAAGTGCTCTCAATTTAATGTAAAGTTATTCTAGTGCAACATCTGTGTAAATACATTGGTACCATGTGAATTAAATTGCATGCAAGTGAGTGGTGATACCAAAAGATTTTAAAAGAACTATTCATTAGAGTCCTAAAGCATCATTTCTTCAGTTACTTCAATATTTAGAAACATGAGAATTTCACTTCACCACTTAGTACTGCATCTGAATTATTATAGAATTATATTTTATATAGCATCGTTGATATGTGTCGTACTTTCCCAAGGTCAAGACAGATCCCCTGCTCTGAAGCACTTACAATTTAAAACATGGCATGGGGAAACAGGAAGAGAATAGAAGTAGAGGCAGGGTAAATAAGCAAGCAGTATGTAGAAGGAGAACTAGCTAAGGGCAGCATTACAGAGACAGAGCAGAAAGTGAGTGACCAACAGATCAGATCAAGGAGAATGAAGACTGAACATAGGCCTTTAGATTTTGCTATAAAGAGTCCTACAGTGATTCTTGTGAGGGCAGTTTCAGTGGAGTGCAGAGACTGGAAACCAGATCAGAGGGGGTCAAGAGTAGAGTTGGAAGAGAGTCAAGACACTGGGAGTAAGCAATCAAGCACAGGCGGGGTGTTGGTAGAGAGGGGAAGACAGATTAAGAAGTGTTTTGTTTTACAGGAGGGACAGTGTAATGTTTGAATGCAGTGTGTTGTAGTGGTTAGAGTGTTAGACTAGGACCTGGGAGGCCAGGGTTCAAATTCCCACTCAGCCATGAAGCTTACTGGGTGACCTTGGGCAGTCACTGCCTCTCAAGCTAACCTACCTCACAGTGTTGTTGTGGGGATTAAAGGAGGAGGAGGAGAACCATGTACACTACCTTGAACTTCCTGGAGAAAATATGGGATATAAGTGCAATAAATAATAATAGTGATGATTATAATCAGCATAGTGAAGGAGCCAGAGGGCAAAGAGGTTGATTATGTGAGCAAAAGAAAGGATAATTGTAAGGAAGTTAGCAGTCAGGAAATGGGAGGACATAGGGTTGGTCGGGTGAGGATAGATAATTCAATAAGGAAGGTGAGGGTAGAAGGAGGAGTAGGAAGAGGGGCAACTGGTAGGGGGAAGGAAGATGGATTAGAATGTTTTCATACTGAAGGAGGCCTAGTCTTGGACAGAGAGCAAGGAGTGGGAAGGCAATGAAAAACTGGGTCAGCCCTTGGCTGAACGTCAAAGTGAAAGAAGTGGAATTGTGACTCAAAGGTGTCATAGGACTGCTTAGCCATATACATGGCGGATGAGAAAAGGATGTGGTGCTTCTGTGAGCAATGTTGAATCTTGGTGCTATGAACTTGTTTCTTTTGCAGATTATATTCCCTTGTCATCTGGATTGGAATGAAGGAACCAACAATGGGATTGCACTCAAAATAACATTCCTGGAAAAGGTGTCTAATGGCTTTTTTCTTTTTTGGTGGCTTATATCCACTCTTTTGATGGTTTTCATATCTGAAGGATTTTCTTTTGGAAATATTTCAAAGAAAAATATTGTTCCTCGGAAATAACTTCCTCCTCCGAACACTGTACGTCATGGGAGACATGGCTAATAACTCGGTAGCATACAGTGGTGTAAAATATACTATAAAAGATTCTGGTCATGGAGACTTTGGCATCACACTTGAAGAGCTTCGTGACCTTATGGAATTGCGTGCTGCAGATGCTTTGCATAAAATACAAGAATGCTATGGAGATGCTCACGGAATCTGTACAAGATTGAAAACTTCTCCAAATGAAGGTAAGGGTAACTGTCCAAAGCTCCAAGTTACAAAATGTATGTTCATTTATATGGATATTGAAAGATATTCAGATCTATGCAGAAGCATGTATTGTTTGCATGGCTTTAATCATATAAGACTTTCAGTTAACAATAATCTACTGGTCAATGGCTCTTGGCCTGAATCTGCTATATATATATTTAAAAATGTCTGTACACTTATACATTCAGACGCTGCTTAAGATATCAACCAGATTTAACCTGATGGTTCCTGAGGTCATGGAGGAGCAGAGTTTTTGGATACCATTTTGAAACAAAATGTGAATGTTACTTTTTAAACAACTGCACTGATTTGGTCATTGTAGTAACCACCACCACTACTACCACCACAATCCACTTCTGTTAGTGGAGGGGGAAACACGGTGTCTTTATTTTTACTTCTCCACAATACCCAATATAGCAAAGCTTTTAGGGATTCCCCTTTGTTCCCTCAGCTCTGATGCTGTATGGCTCAAGTATTAGGCAAGCCTGAACTCCCCTATGACACTTCATCCTGTTAAAGTTCACAGCTATGAGTTCAATCCCTGTGACCTGATATTAAACTCTCCTTCATGTATGCTGTCACCATAGATATAACATATCTAAATGAACCTCTAACAAATAGCCAAATAATAAGGCATGTTTGTGTAAACCAAAACAGTATTTATTATATAACAGATGTACTTCAAAGAGCAAGATTACTTTATTCACAAGCTTACGGCTACAATACAGATCTTTTGTTCCTCCTTTATGTTACTGAATGTTCCTTATACAGTTAGAACCCTACCTAACTCACCTAGATATTCACACTAACTCCACCCTCACGTCAGCTAAATCCAAAATAATAAACCAAGCAAACCTATACGCTCTAAGCTCACAACCAATCAACCTAAGCAACCTATTTCAACTGTCAAAAATTGCCATCTGCTCAATATAAACAGTCAAACTTCAGTCACTCAGCCATGCACCATCCAGCACATACCAACATTCCACTCACTGCCCCCTCCCAACACTCACCACTTACCTCAATTGCACTGATACACCACACTTACCATAAATATCACAATATAATATCAAACATTTATATACAAGTATGGAACAGCAGTCACCACTTAAAATATAGTAAACAAATTTGGCATAATGTTCCTGAAGTTGAGGAGCAGATTTTGGTTTATGTTTGGATACCACAGGTGACCATTTTGAAACAAAATGGCAGACCTGATATTTCAAAAATGCACTGAATTAGACACCAGAGATTGTAACCATATTTGGCAAATGGTTCTTGACATCAAGGAGCAGGTTTTGGATATGTTTGGATACCGTTGGACATGATTTTGGCTGAACCTTTCAAAACTGCACCGATTGTCAATGACAAGTGCTGTTGGCCTCTTAGAATTCCTTAGCAATACGAGGCACTTCCCACTAGTATAAACTATAAATGGTAAAACCATGAATTTAAGAAATTTTACTGCATTTTGTTTGGGATTTCTGTATTGTCAACCTTGACAAGATTAGACGTTCATTCAATATAAAATTTGGCATTTTCATTTTTTATTAGTTTTAAGTGTTTAAAATAGTATTAGGTTTTAAAAAAAGACTACTTTTCTCTTGTATACTAACTTACAAGAAGTTTGTAAAGTTACAAATATTAGGCACCTTAAGGTATTGTACGTAAAAGCTATGTAGAAATGTATATATTTATATAGTTTTATGTACAACATCTTAAGCTGCCTAATATTTGTGTGTGTGTATATATATTAAAATACATTTATTTTGGAAACAGTTGTACAATTTTAAGGTCTTGTTTCAAAAGGCTGCCTTTTTTGTTTGTAAACACTTGTTTGTTGTAACAAATTACATTGAATATTCAAGGTTGCAGCCTGACACAAACATCTTGCAGCTTTACTTACAATCCACTTAGAAGTGTTATTTTATCTGTTCTTTTGACATTTAAGAGACTGGTTATAATATTGATGCCTAGGGATGGTTGGTTGGAGCTTCAAATCTAATCCTTTCAGTTTTGTGGTGTCTATATGTTGGTTAAGGGTAACAAAGTAAAATGAGCTGTTAGAGCAGCCTTCCCCAACCAGGTTGGGACTACAAATCCCATCATGATGCCATGCTTACTGGGAATAGGAGTTGTAGTTCAGCAACATCTAAAGGGCAAAAAGCTCTCTTTAAATGTATTATCTTAAACATTTTCTTTTGGAAAAAATAAATAAGATAAAGATTTAAAAAGACAAACCATCCAAGACAGAGAAAAGGTGCTTTTCTGCTAAACATTTGTTTGCTACAGGTAGGCTCTCTCTGTTACCTAATTCCTTAATATGTAGTAAAATAATTAATTTGTCTAATGCTTACCACAGCAGTTTCACAATTGGTAGGATTTGGGATTACTTTCTAACTGGCAGTTGAGAACTTGGCATTAACCAAGTTTTCAAACAAGACTGTCAGTACTTTGCACAAAATGGGTGAAAAAACCCATTACCATCAGCTTAGAATCAGAATAATTGTTTTTGAAACCGTTGTTGTTGTTGTTTGTGCCTTCAAGTCGATTGCGACTTGTGGTGACCCTATGAATCGGTGACCTCCAAGAGCATCTCTCATGAACCACCCTGTTCAGATCTTGTAAGTTCATGTCTGTGGTTTCCTTTATGGAATCAATCCATCTCTTGTTTGGCCTTCCTCTTTTTCTACTCCCTTCTGTTTTTCCCAGCATTATTGTCTTTTCTAGTGAATCATGTCTTTTGAAAGCATAGTATTCATTGATTGTCGTTCACATGGAGAAAAACTCTGGTCTGCAAAATGACATCTCCAGTAGCCCAGATATTTCATCCTGTAAAACCTTTTAGTTATTGTGGTGTTAAATATCACTTCATTGTGGGGGGTTTAAAAGATGTTTGTGATTTGTACATGGTGGATAACATTTTTAAACTGATTAAACTTAGTCTGACTTGTTTCCCCCCAGAATTTGTGGAATCTGAAAACTTACTATAAGTTTTAGGTATAAAAAGGTAAAGGTGTCCCCACACTTCTAGTGCGAGTCATTTCTGACTCTTAGGGTGACGTCTTGCGATGTATACTAGGCAGACCGTATGTATGGGGTGGGATTGCCAGTTCCTTCCCCGGCCTTTCTTTACCCCCCAGCATATGCCGGGTACTCATTTTACCGACCACAGATGGATGGAAGGCTGAGTGGACCTCGACCCCTTTTACTGGAGATTCGACTTCCTCCTTCCGTTGGAATTGAACTCTTCACTGAATTTTGTTTTAAGGTGGTTCTATATATTACCTAATCAGGCCTATCGGAAAGATGAGACCAATACAAGAGTGTTAAAACAAATACATGAAATCACAGAATTATGCAAATGAGAGGCTTATCTATCAAGCTTGTGTGTGTGTTTTTTTCTCCTGGAGCAGAGTACCTCCAATGAGATTTTTCTTCTCTGATATTTGGTTGAAAAGAGGCTTGTCCTGAAATGTACAGGCACCGGCCTCAAGCTAGTATCTGTTTTCCGGGTCTACCATCCTGTAACACATGGGTATCTTCATCTTCAAATCTTTTCATCTCCATGGAATGGACTGTTGCCCTTTATGGCATAATAACCTGAGGGCAGACAAGTGTTTCCTTTTCCCTGCTGCTAATAATTCCATCGTGAATAATTCTTTCCTGTACCAGCAAAAAACAAAGTAGTGGTTGCTGTTCTAGTTCTTGTTTTGTTTATCTTCTCGTCTCATTGTTCCTTAGAGTAAGATTCTGAGAGATCAAACAATGAGTAAATATTATTCCATTAAGTTTAATAAGGAAAAGCAGTACAGGGTATTCCTTTTCCCCTCAGCTTGTAGGAATATCCACATTTGTCTCAAAATCCCATGAATAATTCTTGGGAAAATAATTGGACAGAACTTTTTTATAACTTCCAAACTCATTTCAATAAGGATATAGAGTCTGGCCTGAATTGTGCTAACAATGCTATTCATGTTAAATAACAAATTATTATTATTATGAAAGGGGCTGTATAGTCAACTATTTATTAAACTTATATCCTGTCCTTCCAGTAGGAGCCCAGGGGTATTTAAATATCTAAGAAACTTTCAGTAGTCATGGTAAAGTTTCCAAGTGGTCCAAGTTGCTTCGATACATACTGCATCCATCTTAAAATGTGGATGAGAGTGAGGCCTGGTTGAATAGTGCTGAAATACCACAGACTGGAAATCATAAGGCTGGATTGCTGTAATGAGCTCTATGTGGGGCTGCCCTTGAGGTTGGTCCAGAAGCTGCAGCTGGTGCAAAATACAGCGGCAAGACTGCTCACTGGGGTAGGGTATCACCAACATGTCACCCCACTGCTGAAAGAATTGCACTGGACGCCTCTTTGCTCAAGTTCAAGGTTCTAGTTTTGGTGTACAAAGCCCTATACAGCTTGGGACCATGATACCTGAAAGACCGTCTTATCCCTTATATACCCAGTTGATCACTGCGCTCTGCAGGTGAGAGCCTCCCGCAGATACATCTCATCAGGAGGTTCGTTCTGCACAACATAGGAAATGGACCTTTAGTGTGGCGGCACCTACCCTGTGGAACTCCCTACCCTTAAATATTAGACAGGTGCCATCTCCGTTATCTTTTCGACGCCTGTTGAAGATTTTCCTCTTTCAACAAGCTTCTCTGTTGCAATTGCTTTTTAATATGCTTTTAAATATGCTTTTAATATGATTTTTTTAAACAATATGTTTTTAACCTTTTATTTAAAAAGTCTTCAAAGCTTTTAAAAATGTTTTTAAAGTTGTTTTGTTTTAATGTATTTAAAGTCTGTTTTTATGATGTTTTTAATGCTTTTGTTTGCCACCCTGGGCTCCTGCTGGGAGGAAGGGCGGGATATAAATCAAATAATTAGTAAGTAAGTAAGGTGTCTAAGGGAGGAATCTGGTCTTGTTCAACTGATAGTAAGGAATTAGCAGAAACGCAAAATCTGACTGGCTGGATAACTTGCTGAGCAATCCTTTCTTTGCAAGAGGATTACTTCAAAGGTGAACTGAGTGAATCTAATTCTTTATGCCAGATATGCAGTTGCTGCCACACTTCAGATAAGAATATATTCAAACTCCATGTGTTGGCCTGCCTTATAATGGCACTGTGGGTTTCTCTGTGTAGTATGTAATGAAGAGAAAGCCCTTTCAAGATATAACCTCTCTCATTGGTGTTCAGCATCAAGATAGGTGTCATTGTCATGTGGTAAAAAATGCAATTCTGAATTGGGGAAACACGAGATTTCAGAATTGGCTTTCAAAACTGCATACATGCAGACTTCTGCTTAACCCTCATGCTTGAAGTTAAGTTTCTGAGAAAACTACGAACTAAAGCAAATACTGAATGTAGGTGCTCCAAAATAAATTCTTGGCTTTCTTGGGAATTGCCTTGTCTAGACTCTGCAGCACATGAAAAACTCAAGGAAACAAGCCATTCTGTTAAATGCATAAGACTGTAAGTAGGAAAACTCAGCAGCCATTTTTTTTGCTGTACGATAAAAAATCTACAAAAGACTTCCACCTCATATCACACAAGTCTATAACTTCAAGAAAGCATAGGACATAAAGAGTACCTGTTGCATTCACTAAATACAAAACTGCAACTTTGCATTATATACTTAATGTGTTTATAGAATTGCCCAATGGGAGCACTGACGTTTTTTCTTGATGTGTAGATGATAAAACTGCTCTAAATTCTTTTTCTTTCTAATATTTAGGCTTGAGTGGAAACCCAGCAGATATAGAGAGGAGATCAGCTGTGTTTGGGAAGAACTTTATACCTCCTAAAAAGCCAAAAACATTTCTTCAATTAGTATGGGAAGCACTACAGGATGTTACATTAATTATATTAGAAATTGCAGCCATAGTATCACTGGGCCTTTCTTTTTACCAACCACCCGGAGGGAATGAAGCATGTAAGTAAACCATATATTTTTTGGTGTACCTTGAAATGTATTTCTAAGTTTGAATATTGTTTGCCAGTCTGTGCATTGTGATTATCTTAGGAAACCATGAAGTTGTTTTATAGCTTCCTAATACAGAGACAGGCACAACTGTGTGATAAGCAAATTCCATTAAATTCACTTCTAGTCAGCACTTGAGACAGATAGAGATTACAATTTTTATTGCAGAGTACCCTATTCATAGGGTCGCCATAAGTCAGAATCGACTTGAAGGCAGTGTATATATATAGATCCAGCAGCATTGACCAAAAGGGAGAACTTTTGGATATACTCTCTGGACACATTGGCACCACATGGCCTGAACCTGGAGGACAGTACCACCACTACTTAGCTTCTGCAAATGAAGCCCCTCTGAGCATTCCATCCTCAAAGCTCTATAACTCCCACCTTGGTAACAGCATTTGTATGTTGGCAGCTGATGAAGGCGGAAGCTGAAACGTTGTGTTAATATAATAAAAACCTCTGTTTGGTTAATCACAATTACGTTTATATATATTTTAGGTGATTAACGGAATCCTTATAGGGATCCAGAGCAAACTTGAGTGAAGTTCTGTTTGTTGCTTTCAAAACTGTGGTACTGGTAAATTTTGAGGTTTACCATTTAATTCCCTCAAGTATAAGCTTCTCCCTGCAGCAGACCTAGGCTCACATCCTCTCTTCCCTTGCTCTCCTCAAGATGTGGAAATGTGAACCTTTAAACAGAAGTACTGTATTGGAATGCAGGAACTTCTGGTTCTGCCATTGATTATCTCATGTGAAAGGAACATGATCAGGAGAATAGTGGAGGGAGGGCAGCTTCACCCCTTTTTGTTCTTGCAGTAGAAAGCTAATATTGGCATAATATTTGGTAAATTGTGGATTTTAATGTTGTACCAATGACACAAGTCCCTTAGTACTTGCTAGCTAAACATACAATCTTGATGGTAGGTAGCATAAGTGCCTCCAAACATGCAGTGAATGTGCACCATGGACTCTGTTTAAAGACTCGGGTCTCCCCTTCAGAAGTTGCATAGTACACTAGTGACTGCCATGCCAATGACCAGTGCGATACAATAAGCCTGGGCTGACATGCTATTTGTTTCAAATTGGCCATCTTGTTGCTTGTCCTTTTGAAAATTAACTGCTGTTGTCTATGCCAACCTTTAGTTTGTATTAAATATTCCTTTCTGAATGCTTTTTTTTTAGAGGGAGGGAGTTGTACCTAGCCTTGTAGCTCCTGTAGCTATGAAACATGATAAAATCATGATATAACCCCAGAACTCTTGAATATAACAGAACAAAATCATCCTAAAATGTTCACATTGCACATGGTATAGCAGCAGCAGGCAATAGCTCTGGGGTGGAAAGCTGGCGGTGTCATTTTAAGTCTGCTCATTGAATAAAGGCCTTCCTTTGCTAAAGATGTTATGGATGGTAGTGGGAAAGGCATTCATCCTATTTCTAAAATAATATTACTTCGGGAACTTCTCTAGGATAGTGTACTATAATACTACTGAAAAGACTCTACTCCTCATATGTTAATCTGACCTCTGAGTAGGTTGGAAACAGGTCTCCCCTAAAGACTTTGGGATGTGCGGAAAAAGCATTTCCTTAAATCAGTTGCAGGGAACCTGTAGCCCTCCAAATGTTGGTTTACTCTCGTTCCCATCAGCCCAATCTAGCGTGGCTAGTTGTCCGGAATGATGGGCATTGTAGTCAAAGAACATCTTGAGAGTCACAGATATCCTACCTAGTGCCTTGGGTAATCTGGACGAAAGCCACTTAGGGGTTTAAAGGTTAAACTATTGCTTTGAATTGTGCACTGAAATGGATTTAAAGTCACTGCAGTTGTGCTATTACAGGTGTTAACATGCTTCTAATAGTTAGCTAGCACACAGGCTACTGCATTTTGAATCAATTGAAATTTCTGGACATTCTTTGAATGTAGCCCTGTGGTGGCCTAGTTTAGACAATCAAAACCTTGGATAATAAGCCTGGATATACATGAGTTTTATGAACCTGTATGGAGCCTCTTTGTTTCCACTTCACTACTCCCTTTGTTAGAGTGGGAAAACAAACCAGGAAGTTGCAGTTAACCATAGTTTCCCATTGTGTGTGAACCAAGAACTATGGTGGTTTAGTGGCATCCAAACGAGCCAGGATTGGATCCCATAAAGAAAATGAATGAGGGTACATGAATATCATGCATATCCTGACTTGCTAAGCCAGGATTTGATCAAACATGATCATAAAGTGCAACTTCAGTCCACTCTGATGGTTAGTACAGCATGTTTGATGCAGCATGCACATAATTTTCTAGGAGTGGGGGTTCAGAAATTACCTGAGCTCAGGATCCAAGCATTACTTTCTACTAGCTAGTTTTGAGGTCCAAGTCCTATTTGACAGTACAGCAACATATGAATTTATCAACTTAGACATTCCCTTAAAATTATGTAACTTGGGCTTTATGTGAAGTTGATTTTTAACTGTTGATTGTTTCCCTCTTCCTCACAATTATGTTTTATGCAAGATCAAATATTAAACGCATTATTTTCTGGTACACCACAAAATGTGGGGAATGTATGGAATTTGGCTGATAAGATCCTTGCTTTTCATTTTTTAGCTAAAATTGTATTACAGTTACTAATTTTTCAGGGAAGAGTTCTGTGATGCCTTAAAGACTAAGCTTCTCTGTGGCAAGAGTTTTTCATAAACTATATTCCACTTCTTGGTTTTTTCCCTAAGCTAGATTACTGATACTGTCTCCCATAGGTGTTAGAAAAGCTATATTGAGGTTATTAATAATAATAATAATAAATAATAAATTTTATTTCTAGTCGCCTATCTGGCCGAATCAACGGCCACTCTAGGCGACGTACAATTTCATCAATAAATACAATAAAACCACAAGAATCATAATAATAATTAATAATATCAGTATTAAAACTAAACCACCTCAGAGGTCCCGTAGGCCTGCCTGAACAGCCAGGTTTTCAAGGCCCAGCGGAAACCTATCAGGGAAGGGGCCTTGTTCATTTTTTAATCAGAATTCATGATGAAACATTTTTTTGAATGCAAGATCATTCATTTAGAGTCCTCAGAATGGGGATTTGTTTCCTCCAACAGCCAGTGTAAGAAGTAATCTGATCAAATCATGCCATTGCAAACATATGTGCTCTTAATGCCAAGTGAGAAACATGTTCAAAAGGTGAACAGACAGGACAAATCTG
Source organism: Rhineura floridana (assembly GCF_030035675.1). NCBI lineage: Eukaryota > Metazoa > Chordata > Lepidosauria > Squamata > Rhineuridae > Rhineura > Rhineura floridana. The sequence continues at coordinate 59,338,197 of NC_084487.1, forward strand.
CTGTACTACCTAACTGTTAACTGTCCCTAGCTACACAAATTGATTCTGACACTGCAGTCCTAAGTATTGTGCTTATAGTATTATCAAATAAACATGCATAAAGCTTGCTAAAACACATTTAATAATAGTTTAACAACGGCTTTTCAGCCAGCTGAAAAGCAACCTTTAGGTTTTAATTGGAAATGTGAACAATCTTACAGTGTTTGTCATTTAAACTTATATAGGAACCCTATCAACAAAAAAGTATTATGCTCTCTATTATTTATTTGTATATTTCCATACCTTTTAATTTATTTTATTTAACAAAATTGTGAAGTCGTAAAGACCTCCAAGAAGTTTACAAAAAACATTAGTTATTTCTAAAACAGTTAAAAACAATAACTTTTGAATGAGAGCTAAGAATTGCAAACAGCAATAAAACTTAAGTCTCATCACCTCATTTGTAAGAGCAGGGAGGGCTATCTCCGTAATTTAACCTGGTGAGTGGATTTGTCAAAGCCTGTCTTAACCTGAACCACAAGTATACCATGTTGAATGGTATCAAACAGGGCTGTGGAGTTGGAGTCGTGGAGTCGGAGTTGGAAGCAATTTTGGGTGGAGTCGGAGTTGGGAGTCGGTAGAAATGTACCGACTCCGACTTCAAAATAAATTTTGATTGACAATTTTTTAAAAATATAAATTCAAAATGTCAAAGAAGCTTCCCATGAAGTCAGCTGTAGTTGAGCATTTCACCATAAGTCAAGATGGAAAACATTTTGTGTGTCAGTGTATGACACAGGACCCAGATGAAGACAAATGCTGTGATGCCAAGATCAGCGCATATTCAGGCAGTGATAAAAATGCTCCTATGAGAGTTTCCAATTTAAAAAGACATTTACAGCCCTTTCCAGGGCTGTGGAGTTGGAAGCAATTTTGGGTGGAGTCGGAGTTGGACAGTAGAAAAATAGAGGAGTCGGAGTTGGAGTCAACTCCACAGCCCTGGTATCAAAAGCTGCTGAGGTCCAGGAGAATCAAATAATAGTCTCTTATCAGGGTGATCTAAACCTACTTGCAAAATCTTCTGGCATTTCACCCAAGTTAAAACCATGAAGTTAGTCTTAAAATCATAAACAGTTAAAACAGCAGCAGAATAAAACCAATGTAGAAAGCAAATAGCGCAACAAATTGAAAGTACTAAAACAAAAAAGCCTGGGAAAATAAAAGGTCTTTATCAGGTGCCAGAGAGTCCACAATGTAGGTGAACTCTTAGGGGAGGCCATTCTACAACTGAGGTGCCACTACTGCAAATTTGTTTATTTATTTAAAACATTTATAACCCGCTCTATTTCCGAAGACTCAGAGCGGCGAACAAGAAACAATCATACACAAAGGTTAAAATGAGCAATAAAAACAATTTTAAAATAAACATAATCACAGCAGGACCTGTCAATAATTAAAAGACATCCTAAACATCATTTAAATTAAATGCTTGACGAAATAGGAACGTCTTGACCTGGCGACGGAATACAACAAGAGATGGAGATAACCGCACTTCTAACGGTAAGGAATTCCACAGCCTGGGGGCAATAACAGAAAAGGCCCTACATCTAGTTCCCATCAGATGAGCTTGGGAAGTTGGGGGGATCATAAGAGGAGGATCAACAGAGGACCTCAAGGGTCGGGAGGGTTCATAAAAAGACATACGACCAGACAAATAGAGAGGGCCCAAGCCGTGTAAGGCTTTAAAGGTTAAGACCAGCACTTTGAATTGGGCTCGGAAGCAGATCGGCAGCCAGTGTAGTTGTTGTAGAAGAGGAGTTGTATGGGCTCGTAGGCCAGCTCCTGTTAACATTCTAGCTGCCGCTCTCTGAACCAATTTAAGCTTCTGAGCTGTTTTCAAAGGCAGCCCCACATAGAGCGCGTTGCAGTAGTCTAACCGGGATGTAACTAAGGCGTGTGTTACCTTTGTCAAGTCGGATGTCTCCAGAAACGGGCGCAATTGGCGGACCAGTCTTAACTGGGCAAAAGCGCTCCTGGAGACCGCCGAAACCTGGGCCTCCAGGTTCAAAGCCGAATCCAGAAGCACCCCCAAACTGCGAACCTGAGTCTTCAGGGGGAGTGCAACCCCATCCAACATTGGTAAATTCCCTATGTCCCAATCAGTCTTACGACTAACAAGGAGCACTTCTGTTTTGTCTGGATTTAATTTCAGCTTATTCACCTTCATCCAGCCCATCACTGCAGTCAGGCATTGGTTTAGGGGCTGAATGGCTTCCCTAGCATCTGGAGGGAAGGAAAAGTAAAGCTGGGTATCATCAGCATATTGATGGTAACGAATTCCAAACCTCTGGATGACCTCGCCCAGCGGCTTCATATAGATATTAAATAACATCGGGGACAACACCAAACCCTGAGGGACCCCACATGTTAGGGGCCAGGGGTCCGAGCAGAAATCACCGAGTACAACCATCTGAGTCCTACCCTCCAGGAAGGAGCAAAGCCACTGCAAAACAGTACCTTGCAATCCCAGCCCAGAGAGACGGTCCCGGAGGATGCCATGGTCGATGGTATCAAAAGCCGCTGAGAGATCGAGGAGAACCAACAGGGACACACTCCCCCTGTCTAGTTCCCTACGGAGGTCATCAATTAAGGCCACCAAGGCCGTTTCAGTCCCGTGGCCAGGCCTGAAACCAGATTGGAGTGGATCATAATAATCCGTTTCATCCAAAAAACGTTGGAGTTGTGAGGCAACTGCTCGCTCCACGATTTTACTTAGGAATGGGAGATTGGAAACTGGGCGAAAATTGTCTAAATAGAGGGGGGTCTAAAGAAGATTTCTTTAATAATGGTCTAACAATGGCCTCTTTTAGACATCCAGGCAAGCAGCCTTGTTGGAGAGAGGCATTAACCACCCCCCAAACCCAATTAGCCAGTCCCCCTCTGGCCTGCTTTATGATCCAGGAAGGACAGGGATCAAGCTGGCAAGTAGTAGATTTTATTTATTTATTTTATTTATTTTATTTTATTTAATTCAATTTTTATACCACCCATAGCAAGGCTCTCTGGGCGGTGTACATTGGATAAAAAAATATATATTTACATTCAATTTAAAAACCACCTGATCATCAAATCAACAATTTAAACATACAACAAAAGTGAGATAACATAATAAACCCATATTAAATACAAATCAAAAGTAATTAGAGAAAAAAACAGATGAAACATATAACTATCTTTACAAACATTAAATACAAATACTAAAATAAGAAGCTTATCTATATCTCCGGGGTGAACAAGCTGAAAAGAATCCAACTTAATAGGACAAACAGAATCCAAAGGTACATCCCTAGAAACTGCATAAATATTGGCATCTAGGTCGGAACAAATCTGAGCGACTTTGTTCTCAAAGTGTAAGGCAAATTCTTGGCATCGGATAAATGAGTGACCTTCGGTTGATTCATGGTGGTCAGGATTGAGCAGCCCTCTGACCACCCGAAAAAGTTCAGCTGGCTGGTTGTCAGCTGAGGAGATAGAAACCGAGAAAAAAGCTCTTTGTGCAACACGTCTGGATGCCGCATAGATCTTAGGGAATTCCTTGACACGAAGTCTGTCAGATGGGTTCTGAGTTTTCTGCCAGCGTCGCTCTAGACCCCTATGAGTGCGCTTCATAGTCATCAACTCACTGGAAAACCATGGAGCTGATCTGACCCGGAGACGCACGAGGGGACGCTCGGGAGCGATAGAGTCAAATGCCCTAGTCATTGCATTATTCCAAAGATCGACCAGGGCTTCAACTGAATCGCTTACTCGGGAGAGAGGAAATTCCCCAAGAGCTGAAAGGAAACCGGTAGGATCCATTAATCTCTTGGGGCGGACCATTTTAATAGGTCTCTTCTCCTCAGGAGGGGTGTGAGTCGTAGATAGTCTAAATCTGACCAGAAAATGATCTGTCCATGACAACAGGATTATTGAAAAATCCCCTATTCCGAGATCTTTCTCATCCAATCCTGCATAGAAAACAAGGTCAAGAGAGTGTCCCGCAACATGAGTGGGGGCAGAGATTAGTTGGGAAAACCCCATGGTCGTCATGGCAGCCATGAAGTCCCCTGCCGCTCCACTAAGGGAAGACTCGGTGTGTACGTTGAAGTCGCCCAGAACTAAAAGTCTGGGAGACTCCAACAGCAGCCCTGAGATCAGCTTAGAGAGCCCGGGTAGAGAGACTGTTGGACAGCGAGGAGGATGGTAGATCAACAGAATCGCTATTCTGTCTCGTCCACCAAGCTTTAAATAGAGATATTCAAGCCCAATAG